>NC_140595.1:529116897-529814397 GCF_964204655.1 Triturus cristatus
AGCTAGTTACCCCTGATGGGGTGTTGAAGCGCTTTTTTGGCGAGTAGGATGCTACTCCGTAACCCATAAGGATTAGTCGTGAATTAGTATAATGAAATATGAAAGTAATGAGTGGTGGCTATTAGTTATTTTGATTGAGAAGGATAGCGGAGGGATAGAACAGGGGGGGGGGGGGGGGGAAAGAAAGAAAAAAAAAAAAGTGTTTGCATTTATATAGTGCTTGCAACCCCTAATGAGGTGTTGAAGCGCTTTATTTTTTTTGGTCGAGTAGTACGCTACTCTGGAACCTATAAAGGATTAGTAGTGAATTTTTAAGGAGTGGACATGTTAGTCTGTTATTTTGATTGAAAAGTTTAGCGGAGGAATAGAAGAGTTTAAACTTTTTTTTGGGAGGTCATAGCAGTAGGGTGGGGGGGGGGGGGGGAGGCTTAGAATGAGTAAAAAGGAATGTGGAGGGGAAGAGTCAGAGGAAAGTTTAGAAAGGTTGGTTTGGGGGAAATCAGTATAGTAAGAGAGGTACACATCATTACTCGTGATAAGGGTACTGTTGGGGGGGGCTGTCCCCTGCAGTCAGGTGAAAGGGTCACATGAGAAAGGACCAGTGAAGGTTGGTTGAAGTGCGTCTTCCAGACAGGAGACTGGTTACATAATGAGAGTACTGGTGGCCAGCGTGACTGGTGGATAAATAGTTTGAATGTTTTAGGTGTGTGAACAGGATGACCTAGGAGCATGGACGTCATTTCGGGGGTCAGAGTTGCGACCGCTGGCTAGATAGTTGCTATCCCCAATATTGCCCTTTCAACTCCTGCCGCACACAACAAAAGCAGCACTACTTCCCGTTCAAAGCTTTCAGATTTTTTTTTTTTTTTTAAGCCAGTAGCTGCTCGGGACAGTAAACAGTTGAAACATTACATGGTTTCACTTTCTCCCATCAAGTCAGGTGGTGCTTAGCAATATTCCCTTTAATGCCTCCTACGGCCCAGGGTCCAGCAAGCACAGCTTTGCTCGTCTTGCAGGCTGTGGGATCAGATGCGTTTCATAAGACTCGACTCAATTTAGAATGGCAACCTCCCCCAGAATACGGGCCATTTGTTTATGTGTCTTTTTTTTATTTGGATAAACCAGTCAGTACCTCAATAAAGTTGTGCAACATCCTTTATGTAGAACAGGGAAAATTCTACATCGGTCTACTGTAGCAATCAATCAAAAATGGATAATTTAGAGAGTTTATAAATACTTTGTAGTGAATCCCTCTTACTTTGCTGTTTTAAGATTTTAAAGTGGAAAATGGAACCAGCTGATATATTTATTTTTTTATTGGCAATATAATACTAGGCTTGTTTGTAAAGTATTTGTAATGTAGCAGCCCTAACTGCATCAAAGAAATAAGGAATCACTTTATGGCTAAATCTGGGGCAAACCACATGATGCCAATGTATGTGACGTCATCAAGGCTAAACACCATGCGATTTCTCACCTGGTGAAGTCACATGGTCAAAGGCCATATGACATCACTACCGCTACCCCTGGCATTTTGGTGAATTGACACCTATGCATGTGTGCCCACAGTAATTTCCAGCAGGCCTGGTATGTAGGTGGAGGGCAAAGGGAGTGGAAGGCTGGGTAAGAGCAACACAAACAGGTAACCTATATGGTCAGCAGTAACAAGTTGTGCTAGCCAGTGTGCACCAGGTGAAAGAGGAAAATAAACCCTTTGCGAGAAAATACAAACATTCGAATCAGTATTTTAGGTTACTTTATTAGCAGAACATTTATATACAAAGTTATAATATCGAAATTTAAGATTACTCATTTGCACAATAAAGAAAAATAAATCAAATAATGCAATTCATTGTGTGTTAAGCAACTCCGTGGGCACTGGATAAGCCAATCTGCAAATTAGGTGCAACAGCTGCATTTCTCAGTCGACCCTCCTTTGCACACACAACCCTGGCCACATTTATCGCATCCGGCAGGGCAACAGGAACAGCAGCCTAGGAGACAAGAAGGAGTGAAGTTTAATATATATTTAAAAAGCCCCCATTCCTTAAAACTGACATAGCCACTAAGACACAGGGCTGGCATAGGTAAAGTGGGGAACTGGGAGAACAAGCTGAGTAGGTGCTAAAGTGACACTACAACTGAAAGGCAGTGGTAAGATTTTGTAAATTACCTAGCAAGAGTCAGAACCGAATTTAAAGAAAGCTAAAACCGTTGTCAGCCATAGCAGTGGAGCTTTGGAGGGGAGGCCTTATCAATGGGCCACCAAGTGGCAACATGTTAAGGTGACTATATATTTTACCCGAACTATTGCATTTTGATATGGATATCAAAGTCGAAAAGGGCGAACTATAGCATTGTAGATGCATATCGTAAAAATGGGAGCTAAACTGCCCTTTAACATGGGAGTATGTCAGAGTAGTGCAGAAAAGGGTGCACAGGTGGGAAGTAGTGCCACTAGGCCAGGGGAGGCATTATTAAATCTGGTATATAAGATGGCCATGGCAAGGGACTTATCAGCCCCCTTCTGTGCTTTAAATGAGTCCCACGGTGACATAAGAGAAACCCTTGTGCACAAGAGGTTTTGTTTGTCCAAAATCGGGTGACAAGGGGCAGAAAAGGAGATTTTAGAAGCAAGTGGAGAGCCGTGAAACAACCCCCTTTGGTTAGAGATGACCACACATGACAGTGAAATAAAATACTCCGGTTTTGCTTTTATTCTGAGGCTGTGCCAACAATCATCTGCTTACTACCCTTTGAATCGACAGGTGCAGCTTCTAGGGCCTTAAGCAGTGACTAAATGTGGACATGTAAGGAGGGAATCCTGTCTGCATGTCAGAACAACGGCAACATAGTCTCACAGGAGGTAAGTCTCACTTGCATGTGTCAGTTGATTATTTTTTTTCCCAACAGCAATGTGTCAATCACCTATAGCTTCACAACACTGGTAATGGACGAAACTACTAGTACTGTGCTGGAACACAAACTTTTAATCTGTGACCAATCGGAGTCCTTCTGCTTTAACAGAACTGATCGGGACACTGATTAAACTAGAGAACTAAGTATCGATTGAGATGAATACACGGGTGCGAGAGGAATAATAATTAAAAAAAAATTATAAACAGTGTAAGGTTTAAAAAAACAAGTCTGATTCGCAGATTATAGTCCCACAATTAAATGCGGTCCATTGGTATCACTTGAATTAATTAACTTTGTGAGATTTAACATCAGGAACGTGACATGAACAGAGAATGTCGCTTGGTGTAAACTTCGCGGAAAACAGCGCAAAAAGGCGGAATGAGAAACCACGCTTCAAAACCATTTAAAAATTGCATATGCATATATACATACACACACACACGACTGAACTCACTTTTTTTGAAGGATGTACATTTGCAGTTCTCACACTTGCACGACCCAGCACATGAACAAGAGCCACCTGCGAATAAAAACAGGATATCGGGTCATAAACTGGTCGGTAGGAGTTACTAACATTGTTACTAGAATTACTACCCAAGGAGTAAACGGTACATCTCTGTTTAAAGATGGGAAAGGCCGTTGCTTGGAGTATGCCTCTAGAATAAACCGAATGTTTTGCGGCATAAAAATATAGGTTGAAATACAACAAAAAATATTTTTCTTTACCCACAGACTGCTGTTTTGTGCCCCTTCTCACAACAAACTATGGGAAAATAAAAACACGGTGCGTTAGCAGGTGTCGCCACTTAAGATAAAGTCCTTAATGATAAATAAGAAACCAGAATGAGAACACACTGCATGTTTACTTGTCAGAATTTACCAAACAGAATTGTGAAGGACATTTTTGTTGTGCTGGTGGGTTCCAGAAAACAAAAACACAAAAAAGCGCAACAGAACTGATAGTGCGCAAGCCAACGAACGAGTGCTTTGCTTTCAAGGGAACAGGCAGAAAAATGAGGAAACGCGAGTATAAACGCATCTTGCCCCTCTAAAAGCCTACGGTTTCCAAGCCTACTAAAGCGCAGTGCTTAGAAACGGTTTTAACTTAGTCATTCGACCAGTAACTACGGCCACTGGGTCCGACTTTTCCCCATACACATGTCCAAGTTTAAACGGTCCCGCGACACGCCTGAAAACGTTTTTTGGGACATCTTTTCCAGAATAAATTTTGTAACTAGTTACAATCAAAAGCTGCGAACCGGTGCCACGAGAAGCCATGCTGCCATCGAATATAATAATGATTCAAGTTAAAACAATCATTAAATGGGGGCATTTCTAAATACGTACCATTTAAAACAAAAGAGTAATCAGACCAAAAATGCAATTTTTAAAATGGCTTTACGTTATTCCAGCTTTAAAATAGCTCCGGTTGCAATGCAAGTCAATAATCCCTTTTCGTCAGAGTTTTTCTCTTTACTAATGTTAGTATGAATATAAACCTACTTTCTAGCCTCAAATTACCACCTTAAAGAACGGACGGCACCATCTTTAGGAGGTGGTGGGGCACCCCAGACACACATGACCACCCAACCCACTGCAAAAGGTAGGTACTCACCGGAGGCACAGCCGCAGTCTTTAGGGTCCATGTTTTGCAGCAGGCGCCAGTCACGGATTATCAACCCAGTTCTCGCAGGACACAGTGAGTAAAACAGCGATGCGGATGCGATCTAATTAGTATACTGCGCTCCTCCTATTTATACCCTGATGGGATGAGGCCGTGTGTAAAGTCAGGTGGAGCGCTTCGCACGCGCTCCACCTCTTGCACGCCCACAGCTGCGGACGTCACGGCCCCTCGCTGCTTGACCTTGCACGCGCTCTTGCTCATTTGCTGCACGCGGTAAACAAACCGCTCCTGTCGCGAGGGCGGGGAGGGATACAATTTCTATGGCTGCAAGACCACCGAAAGAGGTGGGCATTTAGAAGGAACACGAACAGGTTTCCTCGCTATGGGCTCTGTGCTCCACAATAATGTAATATTCTCCTTATGACTTATCAAATCTCAATATTGTTTTTGCAAAATATTTTATTTTCCTAACATTTAGTTTCCTTGCAGCATGTATTGCTTGTGCCAGTGTTATTCCTTAGATACGATTGCTATTGTGCAAAAAAGAAACAGAGGAAGGACTACATCTCTGACACAATGTTAGTGAAGCTCAAAAATGTCCTTCCAATGCAGCACATCAAAGGTAAACGACGACTTCACTACATAGTTTTATGCCTTTTGAGTAGTGTAGATTTTAAATAAAAAATGCAGAATAAAACAGAAAACAAGTACGTGTTGTTAACATCACGTGCACTGATTATCGTGTATCACACATTCAGCACCTAATTACAAATGGAAATTAATTTAGTACGTTCAAGGCTCCTAACACGCAGCCCAAACGATCAATCATAAAGAAAAGACCATTATGCCATTAAGAAAACAACTGTTATGTTCACTACTTTAATGTTCCAGTCATCATTACACATTCTCACTGACCGTCCTTCTCCCATCCCTTCAGTTTTTTTGCTCACGCGCCTTCTGATTTGCACTCAGGCACAGGGTGTCCCTCCGCGCATGCGCCTTCAGAATGTTGCTGCGCAACGTACTCATTGCTGCACACGACAACCCGTACCGGGACTCTGCACTCGGCGCTAGGGATCGTGTTATTTATTTTTATTTGAGATCTGGAAAAATACTGTGCTGCGTCACCGTGACAGTCCCAGATGAGAGCGACACCCGAAGGTCCAAAGAAACAGGCTTCTTTCTCCACAGATGACATTCGTTTCCAGCAGTCAGAGTTTCACAATATGTTATTTGGGGTATACACTTCATTTTTACTGGGCATATTTGAAGCTCATAGCTTCCAAGTGTGCAGTATAAGACATTTCCAGGATGTTAATGTGCTTATGTGTACGATTTTAGTGCTTTATGTGTGATGCTTTAAATGATACTTCCCAGTCGAGCATAGCAGTAATGTCTGAAATGACCCCTTTTTGTGCAACATCACTGTCCAAGGTTGTACTGGGACAGTAAATACGTCCAGGCACCAAAATAAAAGTTACCCTAGTTAGTGAATTAGATGCTCAAAAATGGCCATGTTTGCAAATAGGGGCAGTTTTGAACTTGTAAAGGTACCCTATGTAAGTATTTTGCAAGGCATGGAAGACTGCAAAGATTTCAGCTTGCTGAAGGCAATCTTTGTGTTAATATCAGAAATACCAACAGAAACTAGCATTGGCAAAGCCAGTGTGTCTCGCCTAGGCAAGACCTATATAAGCTTTGTGAATGTGTTTTTGCCATGTATAGTACGCTTGGCTGAAAGTGCTGTGCAGTTGTCCAGCCTACCATGCCATATCACTTTATTTTTTTTTACTTTCAGCATGCCGCAACGCAGCTGCACTGCTGTGCAATATGAGTAACAAAAACATTGACAGTCAATTGATCTCGCATAAGCAAAACCTGTTTGTTGCCTGTGCTTGTTAGTTCAATATCTTAAGTGTAACAATACGTTTTTTTCCCAGAGCCCCTAACCTAATGAAATATTTTGTCTCCCAGATGCCTTTAATAGTTTCACTGATCTCATGAGTTATGGAACATGCAATTCTGGTAAAGGTTATTTCTATATACGTTTTTCATATAGTGCTTAATAATGCAGTAATAAAGTATGCTTCTTTCAGAAGTGCAAATGAAAGTTAAAATGTGAAAATGGTATTGTGTGATGCAAATACACATAACTATAATCCAGATTTGTCCAAAAGCACACTGAAGACATTTCTTGAATATGTGAACCTAAAATCAAATGAAGTGCATGATCCAAGGCCTGCTTCTGAAATCAGCCCCCATGCAATACGGCAAGAGAATGATCAGGAAATTCCTAAATTGTTGCAGATCCGATGGGTGAGCCAGAACAGATGAAAAATTACAGGCCACTGTCCCGTGACGGTGTATTTACATAACAGTTGTGTTCTCCCCGCAGTTGCACCATTAACAGCATTGATCTGCATTTGTAAGGGGCTTCACTCGCTCTCCCAGTTCCATTGGCACCAGAGCTGAATGAGGCTGGAAGGGGAAAAGGCTTACAGCTTCTGCTTTCCAGCAGGGCTTGGACTGATCTGTCAGAATTTCTGCCAGTTGGTCAGACAGTGACCCCACTTGTAAACAAAGCAAGCCAGGTTTGAGAGTGCTTTTCCATGTGCACAGATGGCCCATAATGTTGATGAGACTGTTTTTGAGATCTATCTGTAACCAAGTAGATAATCGTTTTAATACTGAACCAGCAGAGTCGGCTGTTCATCCTCCCAAGACACCTAGTACTGATAGCTCGAGTAACTTTAAGCCCGTTTATTGACAATGTTGCGAAACAGCAACAACTTGATCCATATGTAACCTAATACAAAATGTATTATTTTAATACATGTAATGTTGAGATCTGTGTCTGGCCTTTGTGTTGCAAGTTTTTATCATTTCCTTCTTTGCAAGCTTGATGAAAGGAGTGCCAGAGGCAGTCACACTTATTCTTGCCGGCCGTGTCAAGCGGAAGAATAAAAGCAACTCTTGATATCCTCGAGAGGGTGGGAAGCTGCAGAGCTGGCAGAACCTGCGCATGTAAAGAGTGATATTCCCATTTCATGAATGATAGAGGTGGGTTCACAGACCTTCTGATGAAAACATGTGAAGAGCTATACACTTTTCCATCTTGTAAGAACTCGTGTTTCGACCCCTCCAATATTTCTGTGAGGAATGGATTGCTTTGTTCTATTAATTGAACTGTGCAGAAAGTTTTAAAGTACTGACAGTTCACAGGAAAATACCATAAGCTTTGCGAAACCTATATGCCTTTAATTAAACAAAATCTAAAACTGAGGACAAAAGGCGCATCGTTCCCTTTTTCCCTATCACTTTCTTTCAAGCAGACATACATTGGAGAAATGTGTCGAGTAGTTGGGAGGGAGGAAGAAGAGGAGGAAAGGATGTGACACTACAGCTAGGGCTGCCACTTTGGAACTGGGCTCCACATCCTCTGATCATAAACAGATAACCTAATCACCCTGTGCCTAATGAATGTGATCTCGGGTAATGTAACTGGTGCTTACATGAAGTACTCCAATGCCTGAGAGAGAGCAAAATGGGCAGGGGAGAGGGGCACAGAAGCGCAGGGGCGAGGCAGTAAGTAGAGCGCAGAGGACTTAAGCACTCCGTTTGCTGTGCCAATAACTTCCAGGTTGCTATACCCTGCCATACTTTGCCGGTCTCATCTCCTGCCGCCTGTGTCCCCTGCCGCCGCTGCCGTCCTTGCATCTCGGCGCGGCCGCAGTGAGGGGAGGACTACATTTCCCAGCATCATTTGCGGCAGGAAGCCGCACACACCTCTTCCGCGCCCGGAGGCGCATTTAAACAGAGGAAAGACCCCGCGTCGCGGGATCGCGCGCGGGTGGCGCTGGGCTAAGCCCGGGCAAAGGGCGGGCCCTCTGTGGCCAGAAGAGGCTGGGCTGGGCCATCCCCCCTCGATTTCGACCCAGGTACTTTTGTATAACTGTGTTCTTATCACTAAGCCACAACTGTTCAGCCCAGGACTCTGGGCATTGCATAATATCCGTGTACAGTGGACTTCGGACTCCTTTTGTAAGGGACTGAAAACAAACTAAATTGTTATTAAAAGTAGGGTTGTCTATCATTATCCAATTATCTCGCTGTGAGCCTATTGGGATCAGCATAGATTATTGCACTATGGCTACCAAACCTAAAACGCGCTCCACTAAGGGGAAACCACGCACACCACTCATTCCCACAAAACTGGGGCTTGACCCCAATACCCCATTAGGACACACAGCGCCACCAACTGCTATAGATTTAATGCTAAGGAAGGTCATTGGGGCTGTTAATGGGGAGATTGAGCGCACACAGAGGCGCTTATCGATGACACCCACAAATATTCCCCATACACCTATACAAACTACATCTATACAAACCACTGATTTAAACCTTTGTGAAACTTTACACAATGGCAGTCTTGACGTCTCACCTGAAGCTGTCCCCTGTGGCCAATTGTTAACAGATGCTGGGTCATCCCCCGATCGGGTTGAAAATAGAACACTTAGAACCAGAAATAGAAGTAAAAGACGGGGCACCAAGAATACACATACCAGAAAATTAAAACCAACTAGTGGGGGTGGTAAGATACATACAATAGATGATGAGGCCGTGGAAATAGAAGTTCCATGTCCCTTAATTCCTCCGGGGTGGTTGAACCCTGTAATTGCCGACCTCCAAAAACATCTGGAGGCTTTCATTGCTACCCAAATAAAATGACTAGTTAGCAAGTTAGACAAAATTGCTAATGAATTGCAAAAACAGGCCATGATGAAGGAGACCACAAATTCCAATCCCACTGGTAATGCGACACCAGTAGTGACTACCTCAACACGGCAAATTCCAGCTAACAATAACTGTGTAAGTAATGAGCAATGCACTATAGTACAAGTCCATGCTCTGCCCAAAGCCTCAGCTCACCCTGAGGAAAGAAGTATCCAAAAAGGTGGGAATTGTGACACCCATAAACCCCAGTTGCAGCCCAATCCACCTCAGACTCAAACAGGGAACCTTGCTACTCATAGCCAGAAAGTTAATTTCCAGGCAGGATGGGAGCGTACGGATAGAACCCACTCCCCCCTTCCATGGGTAAATTTACCTCCTGAAGCAAGTCCCTATGTTGTTATGTTTGCTGGGGTACCCGAACTAAGGATGGGTCAGAAAGAGTCATACATGGAGCTTAAAAATAAGATTATTAACTGGTTGAACATACATAGGCCACTACAAGGGCAGGAACCGGGAGAAATCCTACATGTTAGGAGAGCAACTTGGGTTGGCAGCAGAAGGAAAGATATTGAAGGGAACTGCATTATTGCAAATTTTAGGAATCCGAACCTAGTGGAGTACATACTGAGCAATCATATTAGGAATGTGACCAGTACTATAAGATCCATGTCATTAGGGTACTTCTATCCCAGAAATGGTGTCACCTATCCCTTAACTCATACACAGGCAAGAAGAGACAGAGGAGTAGAGGGGTACCAGGCAAGGAAATATGAATACAGTGGCATGCCAATATTATATCAGGGTGGCCCACAGTGGACAAATAGATTCAGCCCCCTACAGTCCCTGGATGAGAACGATTGACTACCCCTACTAGAGACACACCAGGAGGGGATGGAAAGAAGGATGCCCACCGATATCAGTGAACTAGTATCCTGGGGAAGTCACCAGCTGAAGGGGCTGGTAGCAACCCCGTCAAAGCAAGACGGGGAGAAACAGGAGCTCACACCAGCGAGGAGGGATGTAGTTAGATCAAACGCCCAGGGTTCAAATGTTGTGAGGGTGTCAGGGGGAAGGGTGAACATAATCTCCTGGAATATAGCAGGCCAAGCCGGAAAATTTGAAAATGTAGATTGGAGAAACCAGCTACATGGTTTTCATATTTTAGCCCTACAGGAGACCTGGGCGGTTAAGTTTGATCTCTATCACTTAGAGGGCTACAAGTGTTTCTTTGTCCCAGCTCAGGAGAGTAGTGCAGGAAGGGCAAGGGGAGGGCTAGCATTGTATGTGGATATTAATCTCAAGGGAAGATGGACATTACCATCTTGGACATCACATACCCTTCAAGCAGCAACATTCCAAGGGCAAGGGTTGAGGGTACAGTTATTTAATATTTACAATTCAGGCCCTTCAAATGGTAGGAATGCTGTCCTACAGGAATTAGATGCTAGACTTACCCAAGAAGCTGATCAAAGGAAGGGGGGGGGGGGAACCAATTGTGTTACTAATGGGAGATTTAAATTGTCACCTCTGCCCAAACCTGCTACCGGTAACTGTAGACTGGGCTGCTTGCCCGGTCACGAAGGGGCCACACTTTGAGCATAGCACTGAGGGAACAACATTAACTAAATTAATTGGTACCCATACGCTAGCACACACTATTGATTTGATAGTCCCGGGTCCAGAGGACACCCTTGTGCCAACTTTTAAAGGAAGAGGATGCTCCTCTATTATAGATTTCATGCTAATAACCCCCTTTGCAAAACATCGGATTATAGAGGCCAGGATTAAATGGAGTACTTTTAGCGACCACAATCCCTTGGTTTTAGAATTGCTTTACAGTGGCCACTTGGAAATGAACAAACAAGTGGATATCAGTCTAAGGTCGACAGACCAGGGGAGGCGTTTAAGGTGGGCGAAAATTAACGCTCAGGAATTTTACACAACACTGCTTATAAAAGGCAAAAAAATTGTCGAAGACTGCCTAGACCCTAAGATAGGGGGTGTCAATCTAGTTACGTCCTTTGGGGAATTGACAACACTGGCCGATAAACTATTAGAAGCAAAAGGCCCCAGAAAGATAGGCACACAGCCAAGATGGTTTGATACTAACTGTTCTCGAGCATTAAGAAACCTAAAATCAAGCCTCAAAGCTAACCCTAGGGATAAGGCTGAAGTGGCCAAGTGTAGACAAATTTATAAAGTTAAGATTAAAGAAACGAAGGCTACCCTACAAGCCGAAGTCTGGGCTGATTTAAGAGAGGCAGGAGAAAATAGGAACTTCACAGAATTCTGGAGGATTATTAACAGGCCCCGTTTTCAGGATAGTAGTGCTCCGGTCCTTAGTACAAATATCCTTCCCCAACAATGGGTGACTCATTTTGAGGGTCTTTACAACCATACTAAAGACACAAAACAAGAAGGGGGCTGGGATGGCACACGGTCTCTGGAAATAGATCTCGCACTAACAGAGGTCATTAAGGCAATTCAAGGGTTGACACCGAATAAAGCTCCAGGGCCCGATGGTACACCCCCAGATCTATACCGAAGTAACATCGACCTGTGGGCGCCAATTTTGACAAGGCTGTTAAATGCAGCTATTAAATCAGGACTCCCGCGATCTTGGTCTACTGCACTAATCGTCCCTATCTTTAAGAAAGGGAATAGGGATAACCCCCAATGCTACAGACCGATATCGCTGATTGACGTCTCAGCCAAAATACTTGGGCGGGTGGTTTTGAACCGTCTTATGATCTGGACAGAAGAGCATCACACAATAGCCGACACACAGTATGGGTTTAGAGCGGGAAAATCGACTAGTGATCAATGTTTAAATCTATACTTACTGGTTGCAAAGTACACCAAAGCAAGTAATGGCTCCATTTATATGGGATTTATGGATCTGACTGCAGCCTTTGATAATGTGAATAGGAACACATTGTGGGCAATGATGAATAGTATGGGAATAGACCCAGGCCTTATAAATATTGGAATACCACTGCCAGGGTCCGTTTCAGTGTGGAGGGGGGGCGAACTGACCCATTTCCATGCACAAGCGGAGTAAGGCAAGGGTGTATTCTCGCTCCCTTTTTGTTCTCATTGTACATCAATGATCTAGAGACAAGCCTTATTGGCCAGACTGTAGACTGTCCCAAAGTAGGGAAGCGTCAAATTCCGGTACTTCTGTACGCGGATGACACGGTCCTGCTTGCACGAACTCCACGAAGTCTACAATCGTTCATTGATGGATTTGTAAAGTTCATGGACAACCCAGACCTGTCAGTGAATCTGAGCAAATCATTTGCGATGGTTGCAGGCAAAAGGCCCATTAAGAAATGTGTGTTTAAAATAGGGACCCACATAATGGGCACTGTAAGTACTTTTCCCTATTTAGGCCTTTTATTTGATGGTGAGATTCAGTTTAACTCGCTGATTGAGGAACGTTGTACTAAACTGGTCTCCTCAAATGGTGCAATATTAAATTTTGCTCGCAGGTTGGGACGTTGGTCCCCAGAACAAGTAATGAGCCTATATAGCTCAATAAGTACCGCAAAGGCATTGTATGGAGCCGCGGTATGGGGCTTTAGGGATGCTAAACACTTACAGCAAGAGGAAGATAAATTCCTCCGTAGAATCATAAAGATCCCACAGTCTACACCAGCGGAAATTGAACACCTAGAACTTGGGATCCCGTATATTACAGACCAGTGGAAGATTAGGCCGGTTATGGCATGGCTCAGAATTTGGGCCAATCCAGAGGCGGAACTGAGCAGGGAAATTGTCACAGACTGTTTGCAAAGGGATAAGGGGATGCATATCCCCTGGCTGAAATATGTTAAAACAACACTAGAGACTATAGACCAGCATACTCTCTTTAGCAATCCATGTACAATTTCTATGACTCGGAAACCACAAATTAAAAAACTCCTGCTGGAAAAATGGAAACTGTCAATAGCAGCCCCTGCATTATTAAAGCGCTCAGTAGCGGCCTATTGCCTGGTCAAAAATGGGGAGGGCATGGAACCCTATTTATTTCTGATGTATAATCAGCAGGACAGGTTTTTAATGTGTCGTTTTAGGCTCAATTTGTTACCTAATATTTTATCTTATCCGTCTGGTTTTACTGTAACTATTGAGCAGAAGGGTGCCTGCGGCTGCGACAATAGGTCTCCGCAGGACACCCTTCATTTTGTATTATTGTGTCCATTTTATCGTATCCCTCGGCGCACGTTCTTGGTTGATATTTTAAGAGAGGGAAAATTTCGTCATGCTAAATCCGCATTACTGTTTCTTCAAAGGGCAAATGACACGCGCACTTTATGCTCAGTAATAAGCTTTTTGAGAGTAGCAGTAAGGTTAAGGAACACAAGAGATTAAGCAATTATGTACATACTATTTTACCTCTTTTGTATGAATTGTATCAGCTTTGTTTGGTGTTTGCATTTTATCCTAATGAAGTTCAGAAATGTAAATTACATGATTTTTTATAAAATGTATTTTTATGATGATTTTTAACCATCGAAATAAAGATTTACTGAACTGAACTGACTTAAGCACACTGTGCTTAAGAGCAACATGGTGGCGTGCAGGGATGGGTAGAGAAGCATACAAGCAAACATCTGGATAAAACACATACTCCCATGGAGTGCCTGAAAAGCAAGTACTGGTGGAAGAACAGAAGGAGGCAATTAGAGAGGTAGAAAACAGGCTATGCTCCATGGGAAACACAAAGACATGTTAGAGGAGCTAAAATAAACAGAGCCAACCAACAGAAAGCAAGCAACTGGAAGTGACAAAAGGCAGAGCTGATGGTAAGCAATAGGCAGAATGCATTCTTAGGTCAGCTTTTAGCATGTCCCCAAGCTGTCTGTTAGACTTCAAAAATCAGGTCAACAGACAGGCCCATAAATGGCCCAAAAAGTCGCTCACACTGTCTGTCATGCAGGCCCATTGGGCACTGCCTGATTGCCTTTAAGCCAGTTCGACCTTGCAACGATCTAGAAATGGACATTAAAGCAGCTGCAACAAGCCTGAATTGATTATGCAAGAATCCTAGCCTGATTCATTAAATGCTAAACAGTTTTGATAACAATGGAAATCTCCCCCACTAAAGTGGCAAGAGGTTTGAATTCTATTAAACACAAAGATGCAATAATTATGACTTTACCTCTTGGCTGTTTTAACTCTAGCAGCAAAGTAACTTATTTTATACATATAACATGGAAGAAAAAGTTCACATGCAGCTGCACAAAGAGGTCAGCAGAGCAGAGTGCCAGTGACCACAAAAAGCATTCACCAATCAGCAAGCTTAGTACACTATAATCATCTCTGCACAGCAGCAAACTCTCTTTTCATTGTGACAAGAAAACCGTCTTTGTAACAAGTTGAAGAGTCATGATTGTCCACAGTGTTTAACCAGGCGATGCTCATCTTACCATAAGAAAACTAGAGTTGTGAAGAGCAGCAGGACTGTTAGACTTGGCATCGCTTGGCGTGCTTCCCCTGAGTTTTTGCTTTCTGACCTCCCGGTTTTGACTCTGTTTTTGCTGGCGTATTGTTTCTGCACACTTTTCTCACTGCTGATCAGTGGTAAAGTGCAAGTGCTCCTTTGGTAAATTGTGTTATGGATTGGTGTTTCCATGATTGGATATTTGATTTACCTGTTAGTCCCTAGTAAAGTGCACTGAGTGTTCCAGGGACTGTAAATCAAATGCTACAAGTGGGCCTGCAGCACTGATTGGGCCACCCACGTGAGTAGCCCGGAAAAGGTTCCTTGCACCTCAAAGGGCCTGGTCTGCCTCTGACCATGCCGTCTCCACCTCCTGCCAGGAAGTCACACCAGAGAAGGCAGAACTGGTTCTGGCTGGGCACAGACACTCTCTGCCTAAGAGATAAAAGGATTTTGGGGTATAAATATTGGGGCCCAAACCCCTGAATTTTAGAACTCTTTTGGACCAAGAAGACTGCCAAGAAGAAAAACCGGAGAAGCTGTGAGGAGGCACTACCACTTTGCTTTGCGCTTTGCTGTGTTGGCCTGCAGTGGCTGCTTCTGTCTTGGGCAATGAAAGGACTGGACTGAACTTTCTGCAACCTACTTTGTGAGTTCCTCCAAGGGCTTGAGGTAGAGCTTGCCCCCTGTTCAAGAAGTCTCAGGAACAGCAAAGACTTCAAGCTCTTCTGCCCTCAGCACTGGGGACTGTGTGTTTTGTGCTGCAACAGAAGAAAAGCAACCCAACGACGTCTATGACCCTGCTGCCGACTCCGTGTCCTGAAGGCGCCGCAGAGGGCAATGCCGCACGCGACCCTGGTCTCACCAACGCCGCCGCCACCGAGCTGCTACTCGCACCGCGACCTGTGGGCACCGCACTCCGCACCGCCTCGCTGCATGACGACGCCTTGGTATCCCCAACGACGATGCTCCACGCCGAATTCTACGCCGCTGCATGCACCGTGGTTCGAGGGCACCGCTCGTAAAGTTACACGACACACATCCCTCATCCTGCACCGCAGCCTTGGCCTACCGACGCCGGTGCCATCGACTCCAGTTTGTCAGCCGATGACAGCGCTTCAGACACGACGCCGCCGCTGCTTGCACAGTGACCTACAAGCACTGCCTTCACTTCGCACGCGACCCTGGTCTCACCGACAATGCTATCTGACGCCGCTACCAAGCCGCTGCTCGCACCGCAACCTGAGGGCACCGTGCGCCGCACCTCTGCACTTCGCACCACTGCACTTCGCACTGCTGCACTTCGCACCGCAGCACCTGACGTCTGCTGATGCCAGCGCTCCTGACTCAAACAGAGAGGAGATTTATCTGCAATGCGTGTGACTTCGAGGACCCCGACGTCTCCTGCATCGACCTCCGGAACCGGCACCTGCCGACGCCGTGCTTTCGGAAGCTCAACGAGAGGTCGCAGACGCCTTGCATTTCCAAAAGGTACTGTTTGCGGGTCTTTCCGACACCGAGCTGGCCCGCGACACCGCGGTCAGCCAGAACTGTTTGGATTTGTTTGCTCACGACGCCAGGATAGCCCCAGACGGAACTATCGACATCAAGGAACTGTTTTTCAAGCATATTTTGATAACTGAAGATTTTTAAGTACTGTATTGTGGATTTTTATCGTTTTTTTAGTCTTGTCTTAAGTATATAAAAATATTGGATATTTTTCTAAACTCGTGTGGTGTCCTTTTGTAGTGCTCACACTGTATAACAGTTGGTTATGCGCAAATACTTTACACACTGACTCTAAGATAAGCCTGACTGCTCGTGCCAAGCTACCAAGGGGGTGAGCAGGGGTTACTTTAGGAGTGTAACTCCCTTATCCTAACCAGAGTTGTGGATTCTGCCTGGCTTTGGCACATGCCCTAGCGTAACAAAAATCCCATTTCTAACAAGGACAAAATAAAACCATGGATCTTCTTTAGTCTGAACGTAAGTCCGAAGTTAAACTGGAAGAAAAAAAACACATTGTAACATATAGAAGAGGAGGGAAGGATAATCTTCGCCTCCATGTCTTTAATTGAATCCAAACTTCCTGTTACTTTAGTGGGGGAAATTTAATTCTAATACAAGACTGGAGGCACGATTATGACACGTTTAAAGCTTTGCAGTGACATCACAAGATATGTGATACATTGGTTTATAATAAAGTGTCTTGAAAGTAGGCTCTCTTGACTAATCCGCTGTTTCAAGAAGGTCCTCAAAACGTCCTACTGAAACGTATGCCTTGAAGTCCATAGCCCCTTTCAATAAATGAGCACCAAATAAAGAAAAATCTATACCAGCTTTGCTATGATCCATTTGGCAAGAGCAGACAGTGAAACAGGTTTGAAAGGATTGTTGTAAGAAATTGACAACTGGGAAGTCAGAGGAGGAAGAAAAACAACAGTTTAGGCTTAATAACAACAAAGACATGAAACAACACATAATGTTTTATAATCTTCAAAGACAGGATAAAAAACTAGAAGATGAATTAGTTTTAGTGCATTTTGTGACATAGATGCTACACCTCGAGGAGAAAAAGACTTGTTATCATCATCTATAGCTTTGACATCAAAAACTCTTCCGAATGGTAATAGACACAAAGTATAGTTAATTTGGTTTACATTTGTTTCAACAAAAGCAGCTTGTTTGGCCAGGATAACATGAGATCTAATACCACCTTTACATCCCAAGTAGCTGAATACTTTGGTTTCAGCTTCAGCAGAACCTAAAGTCAAATTGATTTTAAGGCTCTGCAAACCAAAAAATGTTTGCCTTCTGGTTCTCCTTTTACTAGGATATGACCCACAGAAATAGCAGATCGGTAAGAATTACTTTCTCCTATTAGCTTCGCCTGATACAAAAAGGGAAACTAGAAAGTTGACCACCTCTACTGGAGGTGCAGATATGGGAACAATGTTTCATTCCACACACCAGCTAACTCAGGATACCTAGTCATATTTATAACCGGATTGAGTGGAAGGAGCACAGGAATTGTTGACAATCTACAATGCCTGAGACAAACGTCTCTGGATGTGCCAGGCTGACTGCAAATGTTCCAAAATCTGGACCCTCCCCCATCTGCTACGGAATTGGAAGGACCTGGAAGATACTCTGCCTAAAGCAAGATTCCTCTGTGACGACAACAGTGCCAAAGGTCTTTTGCTAAATTTGACAAACCCTTGGACCATATTCCTCCTAATTTTTTGATATAGCAAACAGTGAACTATCGTCCATGCTGAGTAAAATACAACAATTTATTTTGGCTGGAGCAAGGCTTTTGACTGCGAAGGAACCTGCAAACTGTTCTAAGCAGTTTATGTGATATTGAGATTCTTCTACAGACCATTTTCCCCATGTTACTACTTGTTTGCATTGTGCGCCCCAACCTATTCTACTGGCTTCTGAATCTACATATCTGGGCCCCAACCAAAGATGGATTTTACATTCCAGGCTTCCATTTGGGAGAGCCAACGCTGCAACTCCTCCTTTGCCTCTACAGAAAGGGAAATTAACAACTGAGTAAGGGAATTCCTTGCGAAGATGAAAGGCTTTTAGACATTGGAGTGCCTGATAATGAAGAGAAGCAGGAAATATTGCTTGTACCGATGCCAATAGCAAACCTTCTATCCTTGCTAATCTTCACAAGAAACATTTGGCTAGTTTTAGAATTGTGCGAATCTCCTCTATCAGTTTGATCTTATGTAGAACAAAAAGTGCTGACTTCTTGGAGTCTATAGTGAACTCTAGAAATAAAATCATTTGAGATGGAACCAAGATTGATTTATTTTGATTAAGTACAAACCCAAGCTTTGGAGAAGTGAGATCACTCACTGAGCTTGAGTGAACAACAGGAGTTTGAATTTGGCAAGGAGTAAAATGTAATTAGTCTCAGTCCGTGTAATCTTGGACGGGCCACCACTGGTTCCAAGATCTTGGTGAAACACCAAGGGGCCGAGGATAGGCTAAAATGAAGAGATTTGAACTGGACTTTGCTTCTGTTCCACAGAAACTGAAGATAATGTGTGTACAATGGATGAATCGGAACTGATAGATAAGCATCTTTGAGATCTATCTTTACCAACCAGTCCACTATTTGGAGCAAATCCCTTAAACAGTGTATCCCTTCCATCTTAAAGTGTCTGTATAACAAAAAGCTGTTGAAATGTTTAAGATTTATAACTTGACAATAACCTTTGTCCACCTCTCAGACTAGGAAGAGATTGCTTTGGACTGGAGAGGAACTTATTGAACTGCATGTTTTGACTCTTGAGTTTTACACTGCTTGAGAAATCAAATACTTTTCCTTTACAGTGAAAACTATCATACAGGGAGGAATTGACTGTAGTGGGGAAGAAAAAAAGCTCTATTTTGCACCCTTGGTATTGTCTGTAGGACCCATTGATCTGATATGATGAGCCTCCAATTGTGAAGAATTATGGCGAGTCTACCACCCAGCGTTCTCAGGGAAATAATATTTAAATTGATGCGACATACCTGGATTGGCACAAGCTCTTCCTCTACCTCGTTGAAACCTTCCTTTGCAGTGGTTGCCATGCTGGGGAAAGAATAAAGCATATCCTGCCCAGTCATTGAAGCCGGAGCTATGGCCTCCTCTGGGGCATAGAATGAAGGGCGAAATGAGCTCTTCCAAGGTAAGCCGAGGAGTAAGCTTTCCCTTGATTGCCTTTTTGAAAAACAAGAGGTGAAAAAAACACTTATAGGTATTGTTGTGCCTTATACAATGATGTGAATGTTTTTACGTAAACAGAAACAAAATGATCCCCAAACAGGATAATTTATGTTTCTGGGCCCAACTCTTTTTCTGCCATTTCTGATAGTTTAGGATCAATCCTCATGAGGATGGTATTTTGCCTTTCAGCCTAGATGTCTTCGTTAGCGTTGCCTAAAAGACATAGGTACATTTACAGGTGCTCCTGTAAGTGCTGCATCCTCATAGATTTCCATAATTTTAGTCAATTGACCTAGGAAATCTAATAATTTGTCCTGATAGCTGTAGCTTTATTCATTCCCTTTTTTGGGATCTTTTCCTTTCGTGGAAAGAAATATACTAACACTGAATCTACATCTGGAGTGGCTAACAATTTGTTAGATAACAAGGTTCTGGGGCACTCTACTCAGAGTTTATTACGGTCAGCCTTGTCCATTGGTTTTCTCCCCCAATGAGCGAAGAAAGAAGAAATGGCTGGGCTAGGGACCCATTCACCTAATCTTGGGTGAGCTATGACTGCTGGATCAAAATAAGGTGTACCCAAGGAATCAATGAATGCTTCAGCAGAAGTGGGGTTAGGAGTTTGAGGGTCTAGTGGAATCTGTGAATCTCATTTGTCATTCTTGTCAGTATGTTGATGATGGGTAGTAAGAAAAAATAGTGAGTCTCTGGCAGAACTGTGATTGTGTTTGTTTGTTTGTATGTGTCTTGCTTCGCCTTTCAGATAATACAGAATCTCCACACGGTGGCTCAACACTCGACGAAGCAGGAGACATTACCACAAAACAAACAACACCTTTAGAAAAGGGTTTTATGTTACAAAATGCAAAGACTCTCCTTTTAGAATAAGGCTTGGGGTTTTATTTTACACAGTGCTCTCTAACAGAAAGGCTTTCCCAGATGCGAAATGCAGAACATTCAAATACACAGAGATATATATATATATGCAAGCAATAATAACACACTTGGTAAATGCAACAGTTAAATGCATGATTAATACTGATGAATAAACAAGCAGAAAATAATATGAGATGAGACTCAAGCAAATATAATATGCTGGACGGCCTGCAAGAGATCAGAAAGATATATACACACTAGATACATCAAATGATTACTTTGAATGTGCACCTCACTCAGTCACACATCACAAAGAAAACACCTCAAATGATCAAAGCCACTGGCCACACATCACAATGGCAATAATCAAAGCTCAAACACCTCAAATGACCACAGCCACTGAAACCACGCATCACAATGGCACTATTCAGAAACAAATCACCTCACCCGATCGTTCACTCGACATCCTTGCCAATTCTCGCTGGGGGGCCCATTCACATCTGGCATGGACTCTCGAATGGGACTCAAGTTCCGTTTGTCTCACAGCAGTACGTCTACTCTGTAAGTGAGCGCCCACCCAACTGTCAACAAACACCAGCTTTAAAGTCTCAAAACTCGCCCTACAAAGTTCGAGAAAACTTCCCCCCGTGCCAGAGGTATCTTACCTGGCCTGGCCTGGCCAGCTTCCAAGCAAGCATTCCATGTCAGGAAGGAGTTCCCACGTCCCCTTTCCAATCTCGCATGTTCCAGCCTTTATCTTGACGAACCTCAGGAAAGCCTTCCAGGGTACATTAAACGATCTCTCAGAAAAACAATCCTTGAACGTGATTAACCCAAATAACTTGCAAGCGTGGCTGTGCATGCAGATAAAGCTCAAGCCAGGCATAGTCAGAATTCAGGATGACATGAGGCCATGTCAAAGCCAATAGTAAGAACTTCAAAATACGTATCAATGCACAACACAAAGCACATTTGTGCACAACTGCTTATAGCATCACATACTTCACCTCTCAATGTACAACACAGAGCACATTTGTGCACCACTGCTCATAACACTGCACTTCGAGACTAAAAAGTACATTACACACCTCCCTCTCCCTCTCATACTTTCAAATACACATCCCACACGTTCTCTTCTTGGCAAGGTTGTTCTACTCCGTGACAGCTCCCACTGAAAGACAGCAAGATTACAAGAAATAAACCTTTAAAAGATGCAAGGCATATGCAGGACGTTGTACATTCAGGCTAGGATAAAATAACACACCAAAGTCAATTAAAATAATGGTAGCCAAAGGTCATCACAGGGTGTCAGATCACAAGAGTGCCTCTAGCACTGCAGCACTGTAAGACCAGAGAATCATGAAAGAGGGGGAAGGTTTAGGCCGTTGAACCTGTCTGAGGCATATTTCCGTGGAGGCTAACGTGTGATCTCTGATTACTGTTCTAGCCAGTGTTGTAGGTCAGTTAGAATTGGAGCCATTTCTGCTGTGGCATACTGTCCCATTTACAAAGTAAAGAGCAAAGGAGAGGGCACTCCAAAGGAGTCAAAACCCACAACCCGCATCTCAAAAGGCCAAACACTAAATCACATTAGGGTCTGGATTTGGATTTTAAAGTTGGTAGTATAAGTTCCCCAAGTTATTCAACAACACTGTTCATCAGGGAAGAAGATTACCAAGACTTCTAGCTGCTGGTACCAGAACTAATGAACCAAGGTCTCCTAGTCTTCCTGGTGGATGAGGGGCCATCATTCAAGAAGTCAAGAATACTTACCCTGAGCCTGGAGCACCAGTTTTCTGTCTGCCTGCCAAGACCCTATGAGAAGGTGGAGGGAGTGAGGCCCAGCACGGATCCTGCCGAGTAGATCCCAGTGAGTCAAGTGTGAGACAGTCGGTCCAATCGGCACAGCTACATAGATGAAGTCAGCGACCTCCGTGTGCCAGGAGGGGGCCATCATGAAGTAAAGGCCCTCGCTTTTGTGCAGAACCAGTTGGCGACCCCCGTATGTCAGGTCCATGTTAGTTGGGGGCGACCATTAAGCAAGCGACGATGCTCTCTTGCAAAGAGGGGCTACCATGGAGCCAGATCCATTGCCTTCAAACATCATGTCCTGGCTGCTGCTGTGAGAATCACTTACCAAATGTAAGGAGCAATGTATAAGGAGGTCCGACACTGATGTGGGCTGTCTGGAGACTGAGGAAGCCCAACGCACCATCGAGGAAAGGCCGTTAGAAGTCACAGACCTTCAGCATTGGGATACCGGAACACGTAGAGGTGTGCCCCTGGCCGTTCTACGCTTGCTGCCTGCTGTCAGGTCAGATAAGACTGTTCAAGGCTGGTAGGCCTGTTTGAAATGTCTACGAATTTAGCATGTTACGCTGCTGAAGTTTACTCTGAAGGTCAAATGGAGACTTTGTTGCGCGGGTCGCATCTGAAAGTGGCTGTCAGAGTTGAATGGGGAATAACCATCTCGCTAGAACGAGACAGAGGGACTCTGGGATATCGCCCAGGATGATGCTAGCACGCTTACCTTATTAGACTGTGGATATTATTTAGAATGTTATCTCAACATTCAATATTTTCTTATTATGAAAAACAAAATCCCAAGACGCGGTTCACCAGGTGTCGCTTTACGCAGACGACCTGTTAGTGTACGTTAAAGATGTAGGTAGTATGCTGGAGCGGCTGGCCCCGTTATTGCGGTCCTTTGCCACTGTTTCGGGGCTCCGCGTGCACGCGGGTAAATCTTGTCTGTACGCTTTCAGCGAAGGGACTGCGGACCCAGGTTACAGCCTGAATGGCACGCCGGTTCAATGGAGGGGCGGCACCTTTCGATACCTGGGGATACACATTTACCGCTGCCCAACCGACTTGTTCGATGGCAACCTGGGGAGGGCGGTCACGGCGCTCAGGTCGCAGGTGGCCTTTTGGAGCACGCTCCCGCTGACAACCACGGGCAGGGTGGCGCTTGCCAAAATGGTCATGCTCCCTCGCCTACTGTACTACTTTGTCAACCTACCACTGTGCGTCCCCCCCCCGCCTTTTTTGGTAGGCTCAACAGGATGCTGCGGGATTTTGTCTGGGGCACTGCCAGGCACAGGTTAGCGCTCGCAAAGCTATTCCTCCCGACGGACAGGGGTGGTCTGGCGGCGCCCTGCTTTGAGCACTACTACCTGGCGGCCCAGCTGCAATGGATTGCCCGCTGGTTGGCCGACAGGGGCAGGGATGACATAGCCACGGTGGCAGCCCCCTACTCGCTGGAACGTGTGACCGGTCTTTTTCACCCCTTGGCTGCGGTTGCGGGACCGCTGCCGCTCCTCCTGGCTGTGGCGCACAGGTGCTTTAGGAGGGCCTTGTACCTCACGCGCGCAGTAGTGCCATATGCGCCGGCAATACCCCTAGAGGGTTCTCCTGGAGGTGGGGGGGTACTTGCGGCCCCCGTGCTGACGGGCTGGTGGGCGGCGGACGTGCACACGCTGGGGGACCTATACAGGGATGGTGAGCTGATACCGTATGAGACCTTGGTGTCGGAGGACGGGCTCCCACCCGGCCGATTCCTCACACACCGCTCACTGCTGGCGAGCTTGACCGCCAAATGGGGGAGCATGGCTACGGAGCCTGGCCAACACCTAACCATGCAATACCTGCACGTCATGGGAAGGGGTGGGCACCTGGTCCACTGGTTCGCTGCCTCGTTGCGGGAGCACACGGCGGTTGATCTGGGCCCACTCCGAGGCAAGTGGGAGCTGGACCTGGGGAGGCCGCTGGCAGACAAAGAGTGGGAGAGAGTCCTCAAAAGCCCAGTGCGTATCCCCCGCAATATGCGGTTCCGTCAAATCAAGCTGTTCATAGTCCACAGGGCCTACCTCACACCTGAGCTGATTAATAGGTACTTCCACCGCGCCGACGCGCTCTGCCCTCGGTGCCGAGAGCTAGGGGCGGGGTTTCTACACATGCTGTGGAGCTGCCCTGCGCTGCACACCTATTGGAGGGCGGTCAGTGGGCAGCTACAGGGGAGTGTGGGTCGCAGCATTCCCTTCGACTGGCATGAACACATCTTACACCAATTTACCAGATCGCCCAAAGACAAGGTAGCGTCCCGATTCCTAGATCTGGGGCTTGTAGTGGCGAAGCGCCTCATCACCAGGAGATGGAAGGCGCACGACCCACCACACACACGGGCCTGGAGTTCATCATTCCAGGCATGGGCCAGGGCGGAGGGGACGGCCATCCGCAGGGAGAATACCCTGGGGCTGCGGAGGGAGCCCATGGCGGCCCGCTGGGAGCAGTTGCTTGCTGAGTTTCGGCGCTTGGAAGGGGAAGGTACCACGGGCTGCATAGGGGAGGCCAGACAGGATGGCAATGGTGCAAGCGGCGGCGCAGTGCAGGCAGTCGCGCTGACGAGATAGCATAGCCCCCACTATCACTGGCCCATAGATGGAGCGTCTGGGAACACTTGGGGATAATTGCACCCATGGGGGCTGGGAGGGGCGATCCTGGAGTTCGGGGGGGGGGGCGGGGTGGGAAGTGGGAAGGAGCACACCATGCGAATCACTGTTCACGCTGCCTTTGTTATGGGTTCTTCTTTTTGTATTGCATGTAACCTTTCTGTCTTTATTGATGCCTCAGTTGTGTAGGCGAGATTAGTTTCCATGTACGGCTCAATGGCTGGTGGGTGGTGGTAATGGCCCCTCCTCAAGAGAAGACACCGGAACTGCTAAGGGTAAAGTGGCTGGCTCCCAAGTGGGTGGCGGTTGGCGCGCAACCAGACATCAGGTTGTCTCCTCTTGGCTGCCGGCATGATCTGCCAACCTGTATAAGTTTATGTCTTACTGTGTGTAAAGCATGCTGCCGTACAATGTATTTCTACACCAAAATTCAAAACCAATAAAAACAGATTTGCAAAAAAAAAAAAAAAAAAATGAAAAACAAAATCCCAAACCAGGATTTTGTTTTTAAAATAAAAAAGCAATGAGATTTTTCCTATGGAATGGGGTATTTACAAGTTTCCACTCCCCCTTTTCACCAGGTTTTACCTGGCAGTGATGGATAGTGAAAACTGGCGATTTGACTGCCCTCTCTAAATCGAGTCGGAAAATGGCCAAGCTTCTGACAGCCCTTACTCTGTGGAGCTGTCGGAGGAGTGTGTCAGTGGCGCAGAGACCTGCTGAGAATATTGAAGGTCCGCCCAACTAAATGTGGCAGGCAGACTTCAGTACAGAGGAAAAAATACTCTAGTACCTTTGCGATGGAGTATCCCTTCTACCATACTCTAAATAAGGCAACATGACTTCTCTTTTTTTAAAAAAAAAATTTGAAGTCCAAATTGCAAACAATTTAAAATCCCTAAATACATCCATAAATAATTTTCTTTTAGTTAAAAAAAAATTGAAATACAAGATCGATAAATAGCACAAATATACAGAGAAGTCATGAACAATGAAGAAAGACAAAGGCAACATGACTTCTCCTTGTAACAGAAACCACAGCAGCCCCTACAGAGGGCAAAAGGGTAAGGTGAATAGAGAGAAAACCCTGATGCGAGGCTGGTCACACTTCTTTTGGAACTGCTTATGGAAGTCTACAATGAAACAATACTAGATTAGAAAAGAAACTTGTAACATTCATATTATAATCAATCCTTTACCCAATTACCTCAATTAACAAGTCCTTTAACTCAGCCCTTTCGTCTTTAAAACTTAATGCAGTTCTCTCTCTGGAAATATAAGAAAATAATATTTTTTCTCTGTCCTCTTGAAAATGTTTGCTGTGTAGTTAGTGCACATGACATTTGGACTTACTAGATTCTTGTAAATCCAGGAAAAATGACGATATGTACAATGTTGATGATAACACGAGAGAGACAGAGTACAAAATAGAATGTGCCAAAAACAAAAAAGTGTTAGAAGATAGTGCACTCACAATAGGTACAAATATACGAGGCCTTGAAAATGGTAATGATTGTGAGAATGATCTGAGTAGACAATATAGTGCAAAAGTAAGAAGTCAAGTTTACAGTCCGACACCTCACCACAAGAGACTGGCTCCACGATGATCCTCTAAATGCCAAGCACGAACTGGTTGGGGAAGCAACTAGACTCTGAATCCACTCTCCTTTTATAAGATCTTATTATAGGATGGCGGCCATAATTAAAATTCCGCTTATGACAAGGTTCAAGTTAGTTTTTTTTTTTGTTGAAGTGTTCACCATCATGCCCGCCAAACTTCCTCCGATCTCAAACATCCTCATATCTAGCTCTCCAATTGCCATAAGAATTTAACAAACACCATTTGGACAAGTATTAACACCTCTATATCGTATAATCTTGACACCAGCCATTCAAAGAACCTTGGCCTGCTCGACCTGCCACTCCACTGAGAGTCAAGTGCTGAAAGGGGTAGTACCTAGCCCAGTTTTTCAGGATCCCTACTAGGTTGGGCCCTGGAACAGTGGGAGGGAAAGGCCACAAAACCCATGGTTAGGCCAAGCAATACCTGCTTGTCCCGTAGTCCTCTGAAAGAGGTTATAACAGTTGGAATCCTGGAAATGTTAGGCTAAAGATTCCCAGAGTGAGTAGGAAGAGGGCTCCGAGAAGTAGCAAGAATGGGCAATAATACCCTACACCAGTTTTTTGGGGCAGCTAAAATAGGACAGGAGCTGCAAAAGGTAACAAAATGCAGTCAGTGGCTGTGTGGTTTAAATACGTGACCAATATTTTGGTTGCAAATCTTCTGATCCTGAAGAGTTTGAGCAGCCTCTTGTAGTTAAATATAATATGCAGTCATTTCTTTGATTTCAGATCAATTGGAACATGAGATTGTAGAGCCTGCACCCAATACCTTGAGTAGCAAGAAGAAGTTGGCTGAAAAAGCAGCTTTCGTCATTTTCTGCTCCAAAGCAGGAGGAGGATGAGATTGTGAAACAAGACTAGTGGCAAAGTGTATCTTGACTGAGAACTTGAGGAACCTAACGGCTAATGGCTCACTGACAGAGAACCTGTGGTTTCCATAGCTTGAAACCAGAGTCCTCTTTAGAGGTGTTCCTATGGGAGTTCCAGGTACCTATCTAGTAGAGAAAGTCCTGGAATAAGTCGTCATGAACATCTCTCTCCGACAATGCACTGGTGGGTTGAAAGCCCTCAGTGTGGCTAGAAGAACTGTGCCATACTGCCCTATTTATTTATTTCGGGCCTGCACTATGTCAGTTTTCAGTTAAATGTACCTTGTGAAAGGCCAAAAGAGGTGCGGACATGCTCTGGGGAGGTGGGTGGATGAATAAACTGATCCCCTTCCTCCAATACGAGTGAGAATAGCTACCACCCTTGATTTCAGATATTGAAGTGATTAGCTATGGGGGCAGTAACAATAATCCTCGGGTAAAAGCAGTTCTCTCAAAATGTTCCCTGTGTATTGCAATGAAGGGTCTCTGCTTACTGCACGCAAATCTATATGTGCGAAGAACTAATAATTTATCCCTTGACTTGTAAGACTCATGTTCTTGAACAGTATTCGAAAGTTCGTTTTTCACTAGGGCTCCGTCTACAATTGAGGATGAAGCAATGTGGGCATTTGGACGACTTTTTTTGGGGGGGGGGATACCTGGAATAGAGATGATTGTAGGAAGGTTATTGTGCGATTTTCGCCTGGCTAGATCTCCTGTATAACCCTTTCAACCAACCTGGAATATATCCTTAGTACCAGAGGTGAACTAGTCTTATCCGTTTAGTGCTCATCATTTTAGCTGACATGAAATTTCAAAATATAGAAGTTACTTTTTGGGGGATTGCTGCTATGGCTCGAGAGTTGGGTGTTTTCTGTCCAGAGTCTTTTTTAGGTCTTGCCTGCGAACGCAGCGCGAAGCGTTGCTGTCCGCCAGCGAGATCTATTGTTGCTGACTTGCCTCGGAAGTGGGACAGGAGATGGGCACGCGCAGGCTCTTGGCGGATTTGAGTTGGTGTACGCGCACGTGCACACACGCGATGTGCACATCTCCTGTCCCGCTTCCGATAACATGCCAGCCCCGTTGGAGGCTCCGTGTGGGCTATTGTTGGCGCAAAGTGTACTTTTGCAATTCTGAGCAACAATAGCCCACACGGAGCCCCCCCAGCCCTTCTTTACTCACCGGGCTGCTCTTCTGGGGGGGGGGGGGCTCCTCCTCAAGCTGCAGCACTTCTGTTGCGGGGCTTCCCTGCACTCCTGGGAACCCCGCGCTGCTGTGGTCATCCTCGGCCTCCGCATTCTTCACCCGGGCCCCCTCCTGGGACTCGGGGCTTCTCTTCACTCCGGCCGCCACCGCGGGGCTCACCCTTCAACATGGGAGCCCCGCGTTAGCACGGCACGCCGGTTTCTGTTTTTGCCGGAGCAGGCCCCGCCCACGTCCCGGGCAAGGGCGCCTGACTTCCGGCTTGAACACTAGTTGGCTCGAGCTGTTGCCATATTGCCGGGTGCGTGCTGTGGAAGGCTATGTAGGGCTTCAAGTCTCAGCTCTGGCACGGCGGACCCAGTCGAGTCCAGACCAGTCTGTTTTCGGGTCGGGTCAAGGCTGGTCCTGCGTAGGTCTGACTCTAGGTATTTGTATGCCCCCCTCGAGAGTCTGATCCTCCGTTGCTGTCAGTGCGTGCTATGCTGCAGGGCCGGCTACTGTACTTCCTTTGGCTCAGTGGGCGGTCTGAAATACACCTGGCAAGTTCTGTAGCCGCAGGGTCCCCCCAGGACCTCCGAAGTGTGTTATAACTGTGGCCGGTATGCAGTTCCTATTTCGCTGCAGACCAGAGGCGTACCATACAGGCCTACCCCAGGCAAATCCTTGGGACCAGAGCACTGCGCCCGTTTACTGGGAGAGTGCCCAGTCGCGCCAGCGGTGAGGCCCAGTTCCCCTCTGTCAGGCTACTCATTCGGGGATAGCTCCTACTACGGGCCGAATCAGTGGAGTCCCTTATGCAATGTCCGGGCATTTACACACTCTCAATCCACACCCCCCAGGTGCTGGTAGCCGTCCACTGGTGCTGTGACTGGGCCTGCTTCCAGGAGCCAGGCCGGGCTCTTTAGTGCTCTCCGCCCCCAGTTGCGTCTACCTTGCAGCCTATGCTAGTCATTCGTGGGCCTCTCCTCCCCCGCCGTCTGCCCCATGCACCTGCTCCACCTATTGCATGGGCCCCTATTTCTCTGGTGGCGGTAGCAGATGGGTGTTCGCAGCTTCTACCTCGGGGTCAGCGCAGCACGCCCCCTCAGCGCAGGCACACGCTTTTGCTTTAAGAAATCTCCTTGTGGGCCGCCAGGCCACAGCGATCTCTCCAGGCCCGGCCCGATCAGTGAATCCGATCTCTCGCTGTTCCAGCGGGAGGGAGAACCAAGGGTGCTCTCAATAGGCGGAGGGAGTCACTCGGCCGCCCGGGACTCCAGGTGCTGACCGTGGGTCTCCGCCGCAGGTCGGATCTCGCCTCTGATGCGTCACACGTCCCGAGGCCGGGTTGGACACCGCAGCTCAAAGTACTCCAGCGCCGGCACTCCACCTCCGGTCGATCCACGGAGAGGCTCGGTTTCACGGTTCAGCAGTGCTCAGCTGTTCCCTTCTACGCCCCGTTGAGGTGTGTATTGGGTCCCCAGGAGTCTCCACTAGTACAATGCGGTGGGGAGGCAGCTAGAGTACAGGCTTATGTCGGCAGAGTCGGAGAGACAAAGAAATAAGTCTCATCCGACCGCCATCTTAGCCATGCAAACATTTTAGAAGAGGAAAGTGGGAGATTTAAAAAATAAAATAGTCGGGAGAATGTTAGGGTGACCAACTGGCATGGGTGCAAATTCAGGACAATCAGTGTACAAAATCAGGACAAAGGGTCAAAATTCAGGACAAAGGGTCAAAATTCAGGACAGGAGGTCAAAATTCAGGACAAAACTTCGGGTTAAAAGGTACGTTTTACAGACACATCAGAGAAGGTCGCGCAATAGTTTAGGATTAAGCCCATCCATATGCAAACATATTCAACCATTTGCAAACCTATCTATCATGTATCCTTCCATCCATCATTTCACTCATCCATCCACCCTTTCACTCATCCATCCATTATCTATCCATCAGTACACTCATCCATCCACTCTTCCACCCATCCATTCACTCATCCATCCATTTGTTTAGCCTTTCAACCATTCAGCCATCCATTCATTTACTCTTCTATCCACCCAGTCACTCATCCTTCCACCCATTCACCCTTTCAATCGACCCTTTCACTTAGCCATCCTTCCACCCATCCATCTGCACATCCGCTCATGAATCCATCCATTGATCCTATCACTCATCCTTTCACTCCTTCACTCATCTATCCATCCTTTTGTCCATCCACCCTCCCTTTCACTCACTCATCCATCCTTACATCCACCCTTTCACTCTTCCGTCCATCCACTCACCCTTTCACTTATCCATTCATCAATCCATCCATCATTTCACTCATCCATCCACCAATTCACTCACCCATCCATCCACTCATCCAGCCAGCCAGCCACCCTTTTACCCATCCATCTACCCTTCTGCCCATATATCCATCTATTTACCTTTTCTCTCATCCATCCTTCCACTTACTCATCCATCCAACCTTTCTCATTATCCATCCATTCACCCTTTCACTAATCTATCCAGCCATCCACCCATACCTTTACTTACTCACTCGCCCACCTTTTCATATTAATTATGAGCTGAGCCTTTGTCGGCAGAGTTGCAGACAGAAGAGGCCCATCGAGAATTTAACCCTTGCTGTAGTTCCTAAAGCAAGGGGTGGGGGTAGGGTTCACTATGCCCCTGCACATAGGCAATCTGAAAAAGTGGAAATGAGTCATGCATGATGCACAGTGCCAGGCCATGAGGTGACAGTGACATGTTGTTTCCAGGGCTTTAAGTGGGATGAAAAAACTGGGGGGGGGTTCCTCTCCAAAGGGGGTGTTCGATGTAATTAAGGGCGTGGCTTAGAACACCTAAGCTAAAAACCTGTGCTTAGTATAGTGTACCGCATGACTGGTATTTTGCCTCTTCTGTAATTGTAACTAGATATATGATACAACAAGTAATGTTACACCTGCAACAAGCCGTAACTATTGGCTTTGTTAATGGTTGTTAGTTGCATAAAATAAAAAAGCAGCAATCATGGCTTCATTGAATATAATATTGAAAATGCATCAGTTCTAAAATGACGAGACTGTGAAAGAACTTTAGCCCCTTCTTTTTAACTACTTTCACCTGCTTCTTTTCTTGGACTGGATTCTCATCTAGCAGCATTGGCCTTTTTGCACATTTCTTCAATCTGACAGAATGCCCTGCTCTAGACAGAGGCTGGGGAAGCCCAACACACACTTTAGCAGCCCAGACTGGGCCATTGTCATTCTGTATGTGGCAATCAGCTACATACAGAATGACAAAGGGCAGGATGGGGTTGCTCTTGTGCTCCGAGGAGGAGTGCTAGGCGGCCCCATCAGGGAGTTGTGGCTTCATGCAGCGGAACAGTGCTGTTCCCTGTAATGCCCAAAATTACGGACAAAAGGCGTTCGTAAAAGGGATCCTCACGGACTACGAACGTGAGGTCCAAATTACGGACGGTCCGTGAAATTTATAGACGGTTGGTCACCCTAAAGAATGTATTTTCCCCCATTGACTTTACTTGAAGCAGAGGCAGTTTCAGGCGGGAGACAGTCCAAAATGAATCCATTTTTGGCTTAAACAGTCGGGAGTTTCTCACCTGAATCGGGTCTATTGGCATGTATCTAGTAGTGAGCAGGGATTAACAACCTAATGCACAGGAGCAGGGGCAGGTAACAGAACCTGTACCCTGCCTTTAGAACTACCTGCACTCCCTGGCACCTGATCCCTTGGACAACTGCTCTGGAGCTGCATAGACTGGCACCTCCTTTTTATACAATAGAAGATGGTAGAGCACATTTAATTACCCTCTCCTCAATTATTATTATTCTTGCTGAATATATCAAAACATATGTCACATACATGTGCAATGACACCTAATCAATGAAGAAAACACAAAAACGACATATATCACAACATCTGTACATAACCAAAAACAAAAATTACATGACACATTAACCCTAAAAAATATATAATAATTCTCACTAGTGTCCCCCTTACAGTTCTGGGCAAACCACTTAGAGGCAGTCAAGGCGACACACAAAAGGCTAGTGGACCACTTGACCTAGTTCTAGTGTGACACCCTACAATTCCACAGATTACTATAATATCCAGGACTCCTCGTGTTGCCATACTTCTAATTTCTCAAAAGATACAAATGAATAAAACCAGAAACAGACTGTACTGTCTGGAAATAGATACATTTCACCAAGATAAGGAGCCTCTGAAAGACTTGGTTGAGCTGTGAAAGGCTCCACTCAGCCTCCCCAGCATTGTTCGCCTTTCTGTCGCACCACTTTTTAGGTTGCATTTTTTTAAGTTTAATAATCTCTTTCGATTTTGTAGGAAGCAGCACTGCTGGGTTCTTCTCTATCTTGCCTCTAGAAATTAGGTATTTTATTAAAAGCATGACGGCCTGACATGCACGTATTTCACATAATTTACCGAATATGAAAAAAAGAGCTTAGTCAATAAAGGACATGATAATTCACACCACATGTCTGGCAGGCTATGGTCTCTGGTTGCCACAATGGAGTAGTTCAAAAATGCCTGCTGCGAAAGAACAAGAAGTTCTCATGGGGTTTGCCATTTGCATCCGAACTGAAATGAACCTTTAAAAAGAAGAATCTGCAATGCAATAGGTCTCGCATTTGCGAGAGTTTGAGCTATTGGCATTGTAAATGACAATGCCTTTTATTTATGAGTTTTGAAATCCTGCAAGTGGTGCGTAAACACGCACTTTGTACTTATAGTCCTTGCTTACGAAAAGCAAGGCTTTCAGTAACTGCACCTCTTTTACTGCCAGCCTTGCTTCTCGTAAGCAAGGACTAGAAGTACAAAGTGCGTGTTTACGCACTGCTTGCAGGTTTTCAGAACACATAAATAAAAGGCATTGTCATTTAACATGTCAATAGCTCAAACTCTCACATATGCGAGACCTATTGCATTGCAAATGCTTGTTGATCTTAGGGCTTGTCCTGATGAATTCGTGATCAGAAACAACCTCGTGTTCAAACCCAAGGCGTGATTATGAGAAATACTTTGTTCCCTTACTTGGTGATGTGAGCAGTGCTCTCATCGCTAGGAAGGTTGGCAGCCTTTTCATTTGTAAATCTGTGACTTCTCATACATCAGATATGGCGTGAAAAGCCTCTACAATTTTCTAGTATTCCTTCCACCATCTCTGTGGCTTATTTCGTGGCACATTTGCCTGACTCAGTGGGAATTCGGGGCCCTTCTTAGGGGACATGTCAGCCTTCTGGGAAGAGTTGCATGAGGTTCCATTTCGTAGGTATCTGCAGGGTTCTGCAGTAAGAAATGTGCCTCATATCATCTAGCATAATAGGGTGTAGGTAGAGGACTCTATTGCTTACAGATTTGGACTAGAAGTTCCGTGCTCTGTACAGACGTAAATCTATTGTGTTTCAGAGTGGTACAACATTAATTCAAGAATGTGGCAGGACTACAAAAACTTTAAAAACTACAGAAATTAAACAGAGTATCAAAACAATAGGTTGTGTTCAATGGGGCTCATTATACATTAAACATAAGTACAGTCATGGGCAATATCCCTGCCTACAGCAGAAACCACACGGTAATGTTAAGTACAAACAGGTTGTAAGCAATAACATTCACAAACAATCTGTAAATACCTTGAAAAGATGCCGGTTTGATGGTAAGACGTCTTCTTTATTCAGGCATCTTAGTACATGACTGGCAGGGAAGCAAGTACACACCAACCGACTCCCTTTCAAATACCAACAACGCGTTTCTTACATCACTGAGCTTCCACATTCTAAACATCATCTTATCATGCACACTACTTACAGTTCTAAGTGTGAACCCAACACATGTCCCCCCTTACACAAAAGTTAACAACTGTAAATACAATAAATAGCAACCAATGATAAATTCAAATAACCACTGTTCATGAATGATACATTATGTGAAAGCTTTAAGCACATGTGCGATTAGCTATACTCACCTAGTTTAAATAAAACATAGGACAGTTTTATGCATGTAGTAGGTTTTAATAAGTCACTTTACAATATTTTCCAGTTCATAGTCATGTAACCTGATAGGAATGGAGCTCATCCTGGATGATCCCATTGGAGCATCCAGTTATTTTGTGCGTTTCCTCACATTCACTCTCTGGTTCTCTTCTGCAAAAAAACCCTATTTTTATTCCAACACTTCCCATTAATTACTGCATGTTACCCCACTCTTTTCACCATCATCGGAGAAAAAAGTAAGCAACGCATTTCTTAAATCACTGAGATACCATATTCTAAACATCATCTCATCATGAACACTACTTACAATTCGAAGTAAGAACCAACATACCTCAGAAATCTGATGACATAAAGAACAGATGAAACAGCACAAAACTCTGTCCCATTGTGTTGGGACTAGAGTTAGACTAAAGGAAGCATGAGAACATGTTGCTCCCATGAAGTGCAGGAAACCTATCTGAAACTGGAGGTGAATTACTTTTCCTACGATAAAGAGTACAGTGTCTTGTAATGGCAGATTGTATTACAAAGTTGTTGTTGAAATTAACAACAGCGTACATCTCTGACTTTTACGCCCACACTGGCACTTTATAAGGTCTTGGTCTGGCGTGAGCAGCGCATGCGCTGCTCTCGCCATGCTGAGGGCTTCTTGGAATCAATACGGATTCCGAAGCTTTCAGAGGCGGACTTGAAGCCCCGTCCATCTTTTCTATTCGCTGGCGTCATCCTCCATGGTAAACGCTGGCTCACGATTGGAAAGGAGGCTTCTTAGTCCCTCCTTGTTAACGCCCTGTCCACTTTTGACCCCGCCCACCGGAAATGGATCTCTCACTTGCGGGGTTACACACTCTCCTTCATTAGCTGGGACACACTATGTTTTTCACACAACGCCGACAGCTTGTTGATTAAAGCAGTGACATTCTATATAAATTGCCTTTTGTTAAACCATTTCTGCATATCTGTTTTGGTGCGTTGTCTATTTTGATAGTTATTTTCAATATGTGTGTTTTTCTTGTAATAGAATTTGTGTATTTAAAGAGGCTCACCTTCTGGCTGCAGGTCCTTTATTTAATGTAGTGATAAATGCTTCCTTCCTAGTGACAAACATGTAAGTAGGTGGCCAAATATCGCGCATTGTTCTGTTTGGCTGATAGGTAGGCAGATGGCAAAGTAGCAGTGTATTCAACATTTATTGTGATAAAGTTTGCTGGTATTCTTTAATATCTATCCAACAACCACCCTCAATCGCAAAGATTCCCCTTTTGACTGCATCAGGGTCCTTGCAGCTTTTTTTGTGAATCAAGAGCATCCTCCTTTCACTGCCGTGTATCTTTTTATTGACCGACCTGCCCGAGCTGTTTACATTGTATCCATCCACTGACATATCCGGATATTTTTTTTAGCTCCTTCATTCTGCTAATTGTAGACTTGCATTTATTTTAAGTAAGCCAGGGCTCAGGGAAAGTAAAAGTAATGTCTATTATTGTGAAGAAAAATTTAGTCCCAGACGAACTGCTCCTACTCAGCATTGGTCATTTTGAGGTTTTATATGCACACGATAGTGTAGGTACACCTTGTACGAACATGTTGTAGTTATGTGAAAACGAACAATTGGAGATGATTTTTCACTTGTACATGCCCGGAAATAACGTGGGATGACCTAAATCGGATTTATTATAGGGAAACAGCGCAGACACTGGCCACCTTTATTAAGTATACTGGTGCTACTTTTAGATGCTCTAGTTTATCCACGTCAAAAAAAGAAAGGGGTGAGGGGTATTTGTGAACAGTTGATTTATTGCTGTAATCTAGCAGAACTTGGAGTGGGTTGCCTACCAGCCTCTTTGAACATTGGCATTACTTTTGCATTCCACAAAGCCGTCAACTTACTTCGTTTACTGCCCCATGTTTGCAAAGGGTGGGCCTGGATTGTTCACCAAGCCCTCTTCAGTTTCTCATAAATGTATTTATGGACATTGGCGTCCATTTGAATACTTTTTTCCTCCTGCTGTACCTTCATGCTTGTTCAAAAGTGTGTTTTAGTAATGTGCGCTGTACATTTTTTTGTGACGAGTGGCATTTCATGCATAGATTTGTGACATTAGTGTGCTTGTTTCCTCCTGTTTGGTCGCTTGTAACAGGGTTATTGGACTTGCAATGGGAACTTTATTACAGCTGTTTTGATGTCTGTACTACAATTGCCTCTAACATGTGATGAGCAGGGGCCTGGTGCAGGCCTGCCTATTCATCCTCCTTGCATGGCTTTTTACAATCGCATTGTTCCAACAGTTGCCCCTGGCTGTTATTTCTAAAGTGACTGCCACGGACTGTATGCCAACTGAAGTGTACCAACTGCTGAGATTTCACCACAGCCCAAGTGAAGCGATATGAGCACATTTCTTTATTTAGCTCAGTGTCCTTGTGAGGCATGGTTTCATATTCCAGAACTTTTTTTTGGCTGTTTTTATATCTCTAGTCCAAGCTTCTAAGCACAGATGCAGATAAGGGTAAATATTTTTTGCCTGCAGGTATATACGTCTGAAAGGCAAGGGGGGGCTTCAGCAAGAGTCTGTTTGCCATGCATCCTCCATGCCTTGCAAAGGGTGTTTCCTATTGTAAAATATCATCACTTATTAGTCTTTTCCTCTCTCTAAAGGCCATGTGCTTTGGGTTTTCATGTATGCAAATCGTCATAATCTGGTACTTTAGTCCAAATGTTTTCATTGAAGTCATTCAAGATGATGCTTTAAAAACATATTAGTTAACAAAAGGAAAACTCGTGCTTGAACATGATGTTCCGGTAAGGAGGTTGTGTCATATAATTAGTCTGTGTCTAGGAAATTGTATGTCTAATCAATAGGAAAAACAACGTTAGTGTATATTTGTGATATGTGCATATATTTGCTCTCCCCTCGCCCCTTTCGTCTGCCTCATGCTATTGCAATCCCCACTATACAAAATTAACACACATTCTATTCTTCTATTCATTCACATCCCAAATCTGAAACACTGCTCTTTTCCTACTAACGCTACGCTTTAAACTACTACACAGCTAACAAAACAATTCTAACTACATACAACTACAATATATCACAAATATACACTAAATAATGCAAAGCTAGAATACAATACCATTAGCAAAGCAAATGGCTTGAACTTACTCAAAGGCAAGACCTATTGCATCTTCAATGCTTGTCTTTACTGTCTTTAATATAAAGGGATGTCTTCTCTGAGAGTGAAGCACATAATTGTCCGATGACTGTGTTGCCTCTTGAAGTCCGAGCAATCGTGGGCATTGAGGGGCCAGCTCAAAACCAAACCACCTCCACTGAGAGGTGGAAACAGCGAGTATCTTGACGTAGACTTGTTCGGAGGGCTGAAACTTTTCGGACACTTACCCCATTCACAGATCTGGGTTGAATACATCATTGTTCTTCACCCCTCATCAGTCAGGCTAGCTTTCAAGCTAGCCTGGCTGAAAGCTAGAAAGCTAGCCTGGTTGATGAGGGGTGTTACCCCAAAACCGGTCCCAGGATGCTTGTTTCCGGTCCAGGAAAGACCTGGCTAGACAGTTCGGTCTGGACTGTTCCCATGAGGCACAGGGTCAAGACTGATTTGCATATAGCTGGGTCTGAACTTGGGTGGCGAAGTGAGCTAAAGAACGATGATGGATTCAACCCAGATCTGTGACTGGGGGTGAATGTCTGAAAAGGTTCAGCGCTCCGTCCATCATCTCCTTGTGTTTGCTTTGTCACATGATGTAAGCTTGTAGCTAGGGACGCCTAAAGGTTCGCAAGATGCTGGGCACTTGACACTACCAAGGGGATATGACGTACCAGGACGAGGGGGAGCTGGTGTCAAGATGTTAGCGTCATTGTACATTTTGGGTGGCAAGTATTGGCAGAAGTCGGCTCCCCAGTTCAAGTCAGCAGTACCAGTGTCATCCAGCTAAGAGTAAGAGTGAGTGTCCCTGGGACCACTGCCTGCTCTTAAAAAATATTTTCGCACACACTCACAAAGGGGAAGGGGTCCCCTGGGGACCACTTCCCAGTTGTGGGTGGCTTACCACCTACTTGAAGTAGTTGGTAAACTGTGAGTGTGGTGCATTCCATTTTGACTCTCTATTAGAAAGGAGCACCCCTTCTTAATAACTAGAGTCGCAAACGCTATTTTGCGTGTCACCTACTCGCAAAATAGCGTTTGTACATGCCAGGACCCTGTTTTGAAGTCGCAAACGGGCTGATTTCCCGTTTGCGTCTGCAAAAAATGGTTGTACATCTGGCCTGTATCTTCTTAGTAATATCCTTGTTGTTTTTGGTGAATTTTATTACCAAACAGCAGTCAGCTTTTATGGACAAACACACCAATATTTATATAATACCTACTAACACTGTATGTGGCACTGAATGCGCAGTTTCAGGTTTCCACTAAGCTATCAGCTTTGAACAGCTCTCCGGTGCCTTTATAGGATTTATTGTGATCATAGCCAAATTAGCTGGTTGCTGCACTAGATTTTTCCAACCTGCTATTTTGTGTAAAGTTTATAGCCCTCAGCAGGGGTTGTTAGAAAGAGTGGTGGGGACACAAGGGTACATTGATTTTGAATACTCAAGATGATCTGTGCTTTGGAGACAAAGGTAAAGTGTTCAGTGGGATGCAGACAGTAATACTATTTGTGCTGAAAGACAAAATAACTCTTGAATATGAATCTTTATTCGGTTTGTTTTAAAACCATCAAAGTATACAAATGCAAGTACGAATACTACTAGTTTTTAAAAGTTTTTTAACCGTTAAGAAAAAGTCATCAGCCATATCTAAAATCCATAACAAAAGTGCATTGCTAAAATTTCTAAAAACATTTATCAACACATTTATCAACTAATGACATATAAAACAGCGTACAATTGAAGTGCACGACACTAGGGTAACAATGATAAAAACGTTTTTGCTTACAGCGTACAATTCATTTAAGCCGGCAAATCAATTTAAATCATAGGGATTTAATTTTGGGAATTAAGAATCGGCACCATCGATATGCAGAAGCTTTTCCCGTGTGATCCAGAACGAGAATAGGAAATGACTGACCGCGTAAACTATTGGTCCTGTGGTATCAGTTTTCAGGATTCTGTAGGCAACCTGATGTTGCTTAACTCCAATGTTTAAGCAGGTCGGTCGTATCCATCTCTTACGGATCTTTTTGGATTTTGTACAGAAAAAAATAATGTGCTCTTCTGTCTCTAAAGTTTTAGCACGTGCAGGACAAGGTTCTAAAGATAATCCCGTAGTCTGATCGCTAGAGAACCGTAGTAGAAGGTTACCATACCTAAATCTAACATATAGGCTTTTTGCAAGCGGTGGTGTGATTAGATCTAGGAAGGTTTCAAAGGAGGGGCATGGCTTGACACATAAAAACTGAGAAGTTAGTTGACCATTTGCTGGCCTGGTGACAACGTTCAAACACAGCCGCCCAATACCTGATCTTCAGCTTTGAGCAATCCTCTCTATTTGCCTTCTCTGGGTGTTCCCAAACTTCTGTCATACCAAGAGTTGTAAACCAGCTTGCAACATGCTTAAACCAGGGGAGGCTTTTAGCACCACCGATGTTCAAAACCTCCTTTAGGGAGTTGCAATCAGAAAGCTGTGGCGTTGTCCACAAGCGCAGCCAGTGCAATAAAGGTTTTAGTGATGCCATATCACCGATTTTTTTAATCCCAAGGTAAAAAAACAGTGGGATTAGGGGGGTAGTTATGGGTACTGAAACGAGTGATCTAACAAAGATATTTTCGCATATCGTCAATTTATTTATATTGATATGCCTCCATAAATCTGCTCCGTACAAAGCACCACTCTGAGCTTTTGCTCGGTACACTTCAAGAGCTGGAGTCAATGATCGAGTATAGGACTGCTTAAAGTGTCTCAATATTGATTTTGACTTATGGACAAGAGTTAAATAGCTCTTTTCCAACTGTTGCTCCCAGCCTAGTGTATCACTCAAACTTATGCCCAGATAATCAAAACTTTTTACCTGCTCTAAGGGTTCCAATGCAAGTCTGACCTCTCTTGATTTACCCTTAGTTTTCCCAAACACCATAAATTTGGTCTTACTAACAACTAGTTCCAAACTCCTGCTTCTGCAGAAATCCAAAAACTTATCCACAAGGACTTGCAACCCCACTGGGGTTGTGGAAATAAGTAAGGAATCATCTGCAAAGAGCAGGATTGGAACCTTAATACCATTCAAGGCAGGGGAGTCATTCTTAAAGTTCATTAACCCCTTCGCTGCTAGGCCTCCCCTCCGTGCTCAGCCTTTTTTTGGCTATTTGGGGTAGTTCGCACTTAGGCCCCTGTAACTTTTTAACCACATAAGGTATCCACGCAAATATGCATCCTTTTTTTCCAACATCATGGGGATTCTAAAGGTACCCATGGTTTGTGGATTTCCCTGGAGGGGACCCAGAAATTAGACAAAATACAGCTACATTTGGTTTGTTTTTTGGGAAAAATGGGAAAAAAGAGCTCCAGATGAAAGCGTCTGTTTTATCCCCTGAAAATGGTATCAAAAATGGGGGTTGTGGTGCTGAAATCACCATGTTCCCAGCTTTCAGGGACAAGCAGACGTTTGTCAGAAAACCAAAATGTTTTACACAGTTTGGGCATTTTTCTGGGACATTTTTTGTGCTTTCAACCTCCTTCAAGTTAATGGTAGAGATGGGTATGAAAGCAATACCACTGGGTGGTATGAAATTTGTGTCAGCCCAGTGATGCCACAACTTTCCCACACCTTTCATACGTGATACACACAAGACCATTCACTCCACCAGGCCCAAAACCAACACATTACAACATTCACAAAAAGGGACAAGGTTCACCCTGCTTGAGAAAGATAGAAAAGACAAATATTTCGGCACAACCACCTATTCCTCAAGCACACATACATACTGGTTGGATTTGGCACGAGGGTGAGTGATGGTTCAGTATATACAGTTGTATTAACCAGAGATTTCACAAAAATGAAATGCACTGTAATTGAAAGGACGAGTAACTGAACCATTGACTCACAGCTCGTGAGCTGTAAAGCCACGACAAGGCACCAACTTCTTTACAGGCCATTCATACACCTTTCATACATGTGACACACACAAAACCATTCACACCGCCAGCCGCGGGCCTAGCACATTACAACACTCACACCAGCAGACAGCGCCATTCAAGGGCCCATCACTTTCACACGCCCACACACAGCAACCACATCAGCTCACGGATTGCGTGGAGTGGCGTTTAGCTAGCAGTGTGTGACCAACAGCAAGTCACTACTCACACGCCGCCAGCCAAGCGCCCGTCCACGCACAACACCAGCCAAGCGCCCGTCCACGCACAGCTCCAGCCAAGCGTCAGCCCACACACACCACCAGCCAAACGCCAGTCCATGCACAGCGCCTGCCAAGTGCCAATCCACGCACACCGCCAGCCAAGTGCCAGTCCACGCACACCGCCAGCCAAGCACCAATCCACGCACACCGCCAGCCAAGCGCCAGTCCACTCACCGCCAGCCAAGCACCAGTCCACGCACACCACCAGCCAAGTGCCAGTCCACGCACACTGCCAGCCAAGCGCCAATCCATGTACACCGCCAGCCAAGCGCTAGTCCAGGCACACCCCCACCCAAGCGCCAGTCCACGCACATCCCCAGCCAAGCGCCAGTCCACGCACACCGTCATAATTGTTTTTTAACAAGAAAGAAAACACAAACTAATTGCAACTAAATATATAACTACAAATACAACAGCAGTAACTAAAGACATCATTCTATTGCCAAATGTGAAACTGAACAACTATATAAAACCATACAGACCAGGCAGTACACTATAAGACTCTTGGTTGCGTCCAAAAACTCTTTTCAGTGTGATACAATCTGAAACGTGGGCACACACAGCCCAGGATTAGAAGGACAATCGGCACAGTGCATATGGCTCTCCTTCCGCACACCTCTTCGCAACCAGACTCTACATCTCTTACAGGGATTGGTTTTTTTGGGCGTGGGAGGAATTAAATCAGGAAAGGGGTGATCTTTCAATCTACCCACATCCGCTCCAACTCTAGGAACACTTGCCTGTTACACAACAACAAAGCTGTCTATCACAGACTCCTCAAACTGAACGAAAGTCATCTTTGATGCAGGAGAACACTCCTTGTACACAACAAAAGCATTGAAAGTTGCTAAATTGAAGAGATGGATGACCAACTTCTCATACCAAACGTAAGCCTTACGAACAGCAGTGTAAGGTTTCAACCTCTGATCTACTCTATAGACACCACCCATGTGCTTATTGTAGTCTACAATGCACACAGGTTTGCACACTCCAGAAACCTCACCCCAAACAGTCACAGGTGATGTACTCTCATCATGAATGGTAGTCAGCATGTACACATCCCTCCTGTCCACAAATTTCACAGCTAGCAGTTCCTCACTACGCAAGGCACTGCACTGTCCACTTTGAAGCTTTTTGCAAACAAGCTCTTTTGGGTAACCTTTACGGTTAGAGCGGATTGTGCCACAAGCAAAAGTGTCCACTGTGAACAATTCCTTAAACAATTGCACAGCAGTATAGAAGTTATCAAGGTACAAATGGTGGCCTCTGTTAAACAGTCCTCTAGCAAGATCCCACACAATTTTCTCTGAAACTCCAAAAGTGGACGGACAACCAGGGGGGGGGTCAATAGTGGAATCACCACCAGTGTACACCCAGAAATTATAGACATATCCTGTCCTACTCTAAGACAACATATACATCTTAATTCCATAACGTGCCCTCTTGCTAGGAATGTACTGCCTAAAAACCAAATAGCCCTTGAACAGGACCAAAGACTCATCAACAGATATTTCTTTGCCTGGAGTATAGATCTCTGAAAATCGATCTACAAAGTGTTCAAGAAGAGGCCGAATCTTAAAAAGACGGTCACAGTCAGGGTTATCTCGTGGCAACGCCAAAGCATTATCAACAAAATGCAGCATCCGAAGCAAAAGTAAATACCGATCATGACTCATAATTGCAGGAAATATGGCCATTGCCATCAAGGGAATGGTAGACCAATATGAAGCCAGGGACGGCCTCCTTATCAAGCCCATCAAAAAAGTCAAACCCCAAAACTTCTTCATCTCATCCAGATTTGTGGGAGTCCACCGGGTAGCTCTAGAGCGGTCCTAAGTCTGGCACTATTGTCCCTCAAAAACTGTTCAGCATACAAATGAGTCTGCTCAACAATCTCAACCAAAAATACATCATCCATAAAAAACTGAAAAAACTGTATAGGCCCAAAAAAAAATTCACAATCCACTCTACACCCTGCATCACCACTAAAGGCAGGCAACACCGGCTGCACCATGTTTGGATCAACCCAGAGTCCAGCACTACCAATGGGAAGCCTTACAGCCCCAAGCTGCAATCCAGATGCCTCTTGCACCATCGGCACATCAGTGTCCTCCTCTAAAACAGGCACTTCATTCGCACTGAGAGTAGCTTCATCCACACTGAGAGTAGCTTCATCATCCGATGATTCCATGTGGAGAGAAAACTCACTGCCTGAATCATCCCCTCCCTCCTCTCCCTCAGACGCACTGTCAGTCTCATAATCATGGTCAGAGGAAGATTCAAAAAGCATACCAACCACCTGCTGAGCAGTAATTCTACGGCTAGCCATAATCCTTACTAATAAAGGTAACTTGTCGAACAAGTCAACAACAACAAACACTTTGTAAAATAAGTAACAAACAAAATGCTGGCGGCGCGGGTACGGCAATATCACCGGGACAAGGCGCTCAGCTGCCCCTTACGTCCTGTGCTCATCTCGCTCTACGCGGACGACATGACCCTCTATGTAAAAGACCCTCTGAATAATCTTAATCCGCTGCTGAGGGAGTTTGTACGGTTCAGTGGACTCTCGGGCATTCACATTAATTGGGCCAAGTCCCAGATCTTCCCGCTTACCTCGGCCGTGTCGAGGTTCCAAACTGATTTTCCGCTGGAGTGGTGCGATACTACCGTGAGGTACCTTGGGGTACAGATCTCCGCGGATCGGGAGGAGCTCATGAGGGACAATTATGGACGGACGTTAGAGGCAATGAAGGATACTATTACACGCTGGATTGCCTTGCCTCCGTCCCTCGCGGACAGAATATCCCTGATCAAAATGGTGATCTTGCCGAAACTGCTATACTTCTTCATGAATATCCCCTATCATCCGGGAAGGGTATTCTTTGCCGCACTGCGCACTGAGCTCTTGCGGCTTGTGTGGGGGGGAAAGCACGCACGTGTCAAGTGGGACGTTCTGGCTTGCCCATACGCGGAGGGAGGCTTAGACCTGCCTAATTTTTAACTGTATAATCAGTGCGCCCAGGCTCATTATGCACACTATTGGATGAGCGGACTGCGTTACATGGCGCATGTGGCCACGGAGCATTGGCTTGTTGACCCTGTTCCGCTGGCTGGGGCATTGTGGCGGCCTATCTCCTGTCGAGAGCGCAGCCCCGATATTGTTGACTGCACGGGCCGAGCTTGGAAGTGGATCGCGAAACAGACTGGAGTGTTGTTGTTGTTGTACTCCCCGCTGCTCCCTCTAGTGTACCACCCCCGCATGCCTCTTTTGCAGGAGGGAGTTTTTAACGTGCTGAAGCAGCATAGGGGGCTGCATACGTGGGGGGACCTATATAGAAACGGCAGATTCGTCAAGCTGCAACAGCTTTGCTCTGACCCCCCACCCTCCAAAATGGAAACCTTCCTTTATATCAGGCTCCGGGCCGGAGTTCGGGCCATCACTCCGGACTATCCGATGGAACCGGTGACATCGCCCCAATTACATACCGTGCTGCGGGCCGTGACTGCCTCTCACCTGGTGTCGGTCCTGTACAGGTCCCTATACTCTGGGAAGGAATATGCGCAATGTGCCGCGCATGGCAAATGGGAGGGAGAGCTGGGACGACCATTGACGGATCGTGAGTGGCTCTTTAGCTGCAAACAGACGGAGCAAGTGTCCGCTAACAGCAGGCTACGTGTCACGCACTATAAGTTTGTTCAGCGCTACTACTACACCCCCGTGAAGCTGCATAGGTTTGGTCTGAGGGGGGACACTAGGTGTGATCGCTGCGGGGCCGAGGATGCGGACATGCTGCATCTGGCGTGGGCATGCCCCTCAGTGTCTGAATTTTGGTCTCTGGTGTTCGACGCGGTAGGTAAAATGATTGATACCCCTCTGACGCCGGCCCCGCAAATGGGTATTTTGGGATGTACGGAGAGCATTCCGGCTCATCATAGAAGATTCGCTTCTTTCTGTCTCCTTCTGGCCAAACGGAAGGTGGCCTGCAGATGGGGGTGGGGACGTGCCCCTAAGTTCAAGGGCTGGCTGGAGGATCTGATTCACTGGCAGGAAGAACTAACTTTATATGCGGACCTTCTGCCGGTTGCCTCCAGGCACAGGGATATTTGGGACCCGCTTAGGGGATATCTGCTTCGGACCCCTCTGACATGGAGTGCTGCTGTCGCTTCTGCACCCGAGGCTGACTGAGCGCTGAGGCAGTCTGGGACTGGGGGTGGGGTGTGGTGCCCCTGTCGCCGGGTCCCTTTTACATGTACGTACGGCTTAGTCCCCTGTGGCCTGGACTCAATATGGGAGGGTGTGATTGGCGCGGGTGTGGATGTGTCGGTGGCCATGGCCTCTAGGCGTGTGTGCTGGTGGAGGTCTGGATCCGGTGAGTGTGTGACAATCGTGCCCCTTCATAGTGGTCTATGGTATCTTCCTCTGTTATATGATGTGGTACCACTGAATGTCTTTCTTATGTATTTGAGCTGGTTTTCGCTGTTCACGGGGCTGTTTGGACTCTATGTTTTCACGCGGCCGGCCCTGTTGGGTTGTAGGCGGCATGCTGTGTTCACTCTACAACCTGTGATGCTATACGATTCCGGTTTATGCTGCCGGCCCCAGTGGGGTTGTAGGCGATCCACGGCTGTGTTCACATTGCTGTCGTTTTGTTGTAATAAAGATTTTTAAAAAAAAAAAAAAATGCGTCTTTATCACGAAGACCTATAAACTCTGAAACTATACCACTCACTTGCCAGAAGCAGCTAGACTCACCACCACCTACTCTCTTCAGACACAGTAAGGATCAACAATACCCCACTAAAAAAAGAAAAAGAAAAGAAAATTACACATAAGAGAATGCAAAACACATCACAAATAATTTCATGCTCAGAACACTAACTAAATATGCTGCCATTATGGCACAACTTACAAAAAAATTCATTCATGCATTACAAAAATACTCATTTGGAGTAAATACAACAAAAAAAATGTTCTTACCAAAAAAATGCAGCTATGCAAAACTGCAGAACAACCACTGCCGAAACCACAAACAGGAATCAAAAGTTTACACTAGAATAAAAAGGAGAAAAAACATTACAATCACATGCAAATAATGCACCAGTCCACACACAATCCACCAGCCAAGCTAAGGGGTAGGTGGGCCTAAGAGTATAAATAAAAAATTCACCCCCTTAAAAGGGGAGCAACCCTTGCCCTTGAGGCCACTCCCCAACACAAAAATTTAAAACCCCCTGGTGTCTAGTGGCTTCTGCCCGGGCAGATGGGCCTAAAAACATACTGCTAATCTGCCACCCAAAGAGGGCAGAAATGGCCACAATCATCCTCCCATAAAGGCGAGCGACCCTTGTCCAAGAGACCGCTCCCCAACATTAAAAAACCCCCTGATGGCCGAGTGGCCGTACAAACAAAGGAATCAGCCGATCTGCCCCTCAGGGGGGCATACATGGACAAATTAATGCTCCCCAAAGGGGAGCGACCCTTGCCCAAGGGGCCACTCCCCACAAACAAATCCATGGTGGTCTAGAGGGCCTGATCTGTTTTTTTTTTAAAAGGCTAGCCAAAAAGATTGCCCCCAAAGGGGAGCGACCCTTGCCCAAGCGGCCACGCCCCACAAATAAATCCCTGGTGGCCTAGTGGCCATACAAAAATAAAATATGCTGATCTGCCCCCCATGGGTGCAGGAACGGCCAAATTAATGCTCTCCAAAGGGGAGTGACCCTTGCACTAGGGGCCACTCCCCACAAACAAATCCCTGGTGGTCTAGTGGGCCTAAACATGGCGAGAAGTAGCACCCAAAGGAGAGCGACCATTGCCCAAGGAGTCACTCTCCCCAATAAAGATCCCTGGTGGCCTAGTGGGCCCTATATTAATAGAAAATGGCGAGATCTGCCCCCCCATGGGGGCAGACAGCCAAAACCAATGCCCCCAAGGGGGAGCAATGATGGGGAAATACTGGCACCCTCCCAGGAGCAAATGAATGAAACTCACCAGACATAGCAGGTTTGCTCAGAAACAGAGTGAAATGTATTTATTGGTGCCAAAAGCATGCATCATTGCTAATTAGCAAGGAAGAAGTCAGGTCTCCTGCATTAGGGGCTCTCAGACCGCTTCTTCCCAGAGTGGCTGGTTTCTAGGTGCTATATAGTTTAGTAATGCCATGTCAGTGGAACTAGAATAAGGCACCAAGCCAAATATCGCTAACAGGGATGTGTAACATGCCAATTATAAATGGCTCGATATGGGCAGACCAGAAAGGCTGGCTCGGCACTGTGTAAGCAACTTGCCAGATAAGGAAACTTATGGTGACGTCAGGACAAGGAAAGTGACCTCTAAGGCTGATTCAGAATAGCTGCTGGAAGCTTGTCCAGGCAAGGTCAGATAGGAAGCCCTTTGGAGCTCTGGGGCTCATGTTAGTCTGACTGCATACATATGAATTTAAATGATATACATATATATTTTGCAACAATCCTCCCTTTTGGATAGACCTATCCAACATTAGTGTAAAACCAAAATATATGTATATATGAAGGAAACATTAGTTACATATCTTTGGATGGCATTACACAGTGTTTGCATAACATGCATATATTGTCACATTGATACATCCTGATGAGATCATTATTATATCAGCAGGCTGTTGTGAATCCGGCAGCATACTTATTATTAAGTATCCAACAAATATTGTTTGCTCTATGCAATGCATCAGGCCACATTGTCACTTAGTCACTTAGTTCCCGGGCACTTTCTGCAAGTGTCAGTAATTTAGAGGCACGCAGTGAGTGGTCACCTGCTTCTCCTGGTCCGCAGTCGTCTTGTTCAGGGGCGGTTTCACGGACCTGCCCTGCGTTGTCCTCTTCAGTCTATTTTTCTGCAGGTGCAGACCATCACCTTTCTTCAAGACTGCATTGTGTACTTCACTCAACAGCGTCAGTTTATGTCAAGTCCCTCTGACACTTTATGATGGGCCCCCATGGATCGTAGAAATGGTCTGGTCTGTTCTCTTCTTGACTGCTGTGTTGCGCAGGACCTCTGGTGACAGATGGTCATCAATTCCTGGTACCGACCTCTCAGGCGTTGGGGTGCTGCCCTGCATTTTGTCCCCTCAATCCATTCATGGCATTGGTTCACCGTCTGTGGTTCAGTCCATCTAGAACTAAAAGAAACAGCTTTTATTTTTCTCACCATGACCATGTCTCCATAATCACTTTAGAAGTCTTTGCCACATTGCAGGCAGTACTAAAGTCAGAGCATCAGGCCATTTCAGGCGTGTTCCATCAGTTGCCTTTACTCACAATCTGTTTTTTATATTTTTTATTTTGGAGCTCATTTACTCCTCCTTGCCTTAAGTTGGGGGGTGGTATGGGGTATGCATGTTATACTTTATACCCAAAAACAACCTCTTTAGCATAAATGTAGTCACTAAGTGATCTTCTATCGCTATTTATGCCCTGGTGGACCCCTAGCCCTGGAGAGATGGCTTTCCTGAAGTACTGCGCCCCAGTTGCTGCATTATTCTTCCCTGTTGAATACACCTCCATTCATTTTGAAAACAGATCCACCCACACCAGCAAATATTTAAATCCATTCACTGGGAAGCAACATGCATCTGCACATTCATCCTCCCTTGTGCAATATCAGAGGGTCCCTGCTCCAGTCTTGTAAGGGAAAGGAACATACTGCGTGGGGACACAGGCTTCTCATCCTGGTAGGCCCATACTCTCTTCATTATCCGGCTCGCATCCATCATCAATCCACCCTCTATGTTCATCTGGTGTTGCAGACCATTGTGCTTCCTTTACATTAGCTTGCAACACTTGTCTCTGAATGAGCTGTATTTTTGGGAATAATAATAATAATAATAATAATATTAGGAATGCTTTGTTCATTAGTCCCATCTGCACTGGCTGTAACATGCTTTCATTTAATGCTGTGTCAGCGATGGCATCACCTTTGGCTAACTTAGTATTAGCTCCTGTGAAGGCTTCTCATTTTATTACCGCTATCCTGGTGTATAATAGTATTGCTTTTAACAATATACTAACTAAAGAACCATTTTTAATAAGGCTCCCTGCTTCTGTTATGAATCCGTGATACTTCCACAGCTGGCCACAAATAAGAACTGCAAAGCATAATGTGAGTCAGTTTAAATGTTAACAGTTTTACCCTTCACTAGTATTCATGCTTTTGTTACAGCATACTGCTTATCTTACTGGGTAGATGTTTCAAGTGGCAGAGCTGCACTTTCAACTTTGTTGTCTGCTATTGTTATGGCATCCCCTGCTCTGTAATTAGTGTCTATCAGTCTGCTGAAGAAACCATCAGTGTACCACTCATAGTCTGTCTTTACTAATAGTGTCTAATCTTGGCGTGGTGCCGTTTTTTACTATCTCAACACCAACTTACTTAGAGGTCTCATCTGTCTCTAAGAGAATGGATCTCATCAGAATAACCTATTGCAGGTAATACTGTTGCCAAATTAACAGGTGGGCATCTTATTATGACATTACAATTAGACAATATGATGCCATTATAATCTGTGTGCCTGCCAGCAGAAAATGTTGTGCTGATCCAGACAATAACAACCGTACCAAATGCAACCGCACCAAATGTGGCACCTAGCCAATACAAGTATAGTCCAACACAATGAGAGCCGTCCTCTCCACCATCACAGCTGCCGACCCCTAATCACTGCAGAAAGCAAAGTCACATAGTTCTGTCCCACGGGCTTTCTTTTCCAGCTGTGTCAGCACACCATTTGCAACACCACTTCATTTGCAATGTTATTTTGCTCTGAAACAGAGATGGAAAGGCAGTTTGTAGTCAGGCAGTCCCCATGCTGGCGCCGTACACAATGTCTCTTTCAATTTCTTGAAACAGTTTGCAAGTTCATTAGTCATAGCATCTGCATTCATGGATCCATTGATGGCAGACATTCATTATCCCCAGGAAGGACATCATTCCTTTCTTGTTGGGCAGGAGCTGAATGCCCTGAAACAATTTTATTCTGTCAGGTGGCATGCGACGTGTACCTTGGAATATCACAAAACCCAGGTAAGTCGCCTCTTTTTGGCAGCACTGACATTTTGACAATGAGGCGTTGTCTCTTCTCTTCTGGAGGTAGTTCAGCAGAGCTACAGTTTCTTTTTCACAGGCTTTCACAGGCCCAAGTGATGTAGATATCACAAGGAGGTCATCAGCCTACTGCAAGATTATGCTACCACCTTCCAGGCATAGGTGGTCCAAGTCTCTCTTTACTGCCTGTGCATTGACATTGGGACTCACAGTGAACAAAGTGTACTGGGTATCCAAGCACAACGGCAAAGAGGCTTTCACTCTGTGGATGGACTTTACTGCTAAAACCCAGTGAGGAGAGAAAAATACTCTGCCTCTACAGGTATAAATAATAATATAGTACTGGTGTCAGGCACAACAGGCTCTAAGGGAACCACAAGTTCATAGGGTAATCACTTTATGGGGACAGCATGTTTTCACCACCCTCTTTTTTTATTTTTATTTATTTTAAATATCACTTTATGGTGAGAGCATTTTTCCAAACCTCTAAGTTCCCATGTTCTATAACCTTATTGTTAGTTATGTGTACATCCATCCCTTTTCCTTTTCAATAGTAATAAACTGCAGTCTAACAGCATCATTCATCATCTCTCAATACATCCACACGTGCGCTACAGGGGGTGTGTACTACAGAGAATCCTTACTGAAGCTGCAAGCAGTAAGTGCCCTTTTCTAACCTATCCTTAGGTATTTGTGAGTAAATTCCCTGTATAAAATATATATATATAACACCACACTTTCAGTTCCAAAAGTATTCACGGACACCAAGGAAATTTGCAGTTTAGAGTTGGTTTATTGAACTGCAAACACAACGCGTTTCAGCTTTCGCCTTGTTCACGCGTGAACAAGGCGAAAGCAGAAACGCGTTGTGTTTGCAGTTCAATAAACCAACTCTAAACTGCAAATCTCCTTGGTGTCCGTGAATACTTTTGGAACTGAAAGTGTGGTGTTTTGTATTTGGGGCTACCGATTACCCTGGAACGGACCGTCCTGGCAGACAGCCTTCACTTTATCGGAACTGTGCTGCTATATATATATATATATATATCAAAGAAATACCCTTTCAGGCATAGAGTGACGAATAAATTATGCAAAAAAGAAGCAGATAACTCTGGGTAGTTCTCAAGTTTAGGTGGAAAGCAGCTCCTGTATGGAGCACTCTCAACACCAGCGACACTCGAGATCTGCTCACCTCAAATGTCTGTTTTTCTATCAAAATCTTTAAGCATAGGATTAGTACAGTGCCATCCACGCCGAGATAGAAAAGGACAACGTCTTTTGCCATTTGTACAGCAAAGTCTTTAAGCATAGGACTAACACAGTGCTGTCCTTGCCGAGCTGTAAAATGACAAAAGCCAATTACCACTCCAGGCAAAGTATTACAGCTTTGAATTGGTAAAATACCAATCAAGCCAACCTGAAATGAGCAAAAGCAACCCCTGACACAGTGTTTCGCTCTAATTAGAGCTCTTCAGAGAGGTATAGCTTTGTCCAGACCCAAGGGAGCACCCAGTATAAGTCAAAGAAATACCCTTTCAGGCATAGAGTGACGAATAAATTATGCAAAAAAGAAGCAGAGAACTCTGGGTAGTTTTCAAGTTTAGGTGGAAAGCAGCTCCTGTATGGAGCACTCTCACACCAGCGACACTCTAGATCTGCTCACCTCAAATGTCTGTTTTTCTATCAAAATCTTTAAGCATAGGATTAGCACAGTGCCATCCACGCCGAGATAGAAAAGGACAAAGTCTTTTGCCATTTGTACAGCAAAGTCTTTAAGCATAGGACTAACACAGTGCTGTCCTTGCCGAGCTGTAAAATGACAAAAGCCAATCAATCTCGGCGTGGATGGCACTGTGCTAATCCTATGCTTAAAGATTTTGATAGAAAAACAGATATTTGAGGTGAGCAGATCTAGAGTGTCGCTGGTGTTGAGAGTGCTCCATACAGGAGCTGCTTTCCACCTAAACTTGAGAACTACCCAGAGTTCTCTGCTTCTTTTTTGCATATATATATATATATATATATATATATATATATATATATATATATACTGCTGCAAAAAATTATATTTATTTATATAAAAATTGTGAAATGTATCCCTAGTGGAAACATCTCCTACCTTAGTGGAAACATGACATTCTCCATGGGCGTGTCTGATGCCTTGATCCTGAAACACTGTGCAACAATAACACTGATACCCTACTCTTATGTACTCTCTGGTATCTACGTTGTGCCCCTTGATAATGTTATTCAGTAAGATAAACCCCACCCTGCATATCTCCTAAAAAGGTATTATTTCTCAAGAAAATAGTGATATTCCCATCTGCTCCTAACATAATATGTAATAATTCCTTTAGCTAATGGTACCTAATACAGATCTGTGGTGTCCAATCTAGTTCCAGGAAGGATTAATCAAGGCCATAATTTTGTTGAAACAACTATGTAAATTCTTCAGTTTCTTAAATGTAGTTAAAATACTAATGATGATATCCTGAATATTATTTACATGAATTGAGCATTAATTTGACCCTAATTTTCCTAGGCACATGATAGCCTGAGACATCATCAGAGCTAAGTTTATTTTAACATTCTCATAAATGAGCAATTTTTTAAAATGCTATGATCTTATTTGTAAATTACCCGTAGTGTTTTATCCTACAATGTTAGAATCAGGAAATGTAATTAATACAAAGGAATTAAGTTGTTAAACTACTCTTCAACATTACACACACACAGTCACAGTAGCTAACCTTAGATTAAAAAAATGCTCAAAACCCCCTACCTCGACTTTGCTTTTGCAGTGCTAGTTAGGGCTAAATACAGAACTTGGCCTCTGACCCTTAAAGCTGTTGTCCTAACGCGCGGTTTAAGCTCACCCATTTTAATTTCATGCATCGCACTTACCTTACCCCGAAGGCGCTGAGTAGGTTTGGAACGGGCAGGGGGGATGGCTGCCCTCGGTGCGGCGCACCAGGGGCGGGATTTTTACACCTGGCCTGGGACTGCCCGCTGGTGGAGAAGTTCTGGGTAGGAGTGGTGGGCCGTGTTGCGGCCGCCACTGGCCTCCGACTCCAACGGACACCCCTACACTGCCTGTTAGCCCGGGTTCCCAAACCGAGGAAACGGAGACTAGCCTATAAATTGCTGCAGTTAATGTTGGTTTTGGCAAAGCGTAGGGTCGCAATTACCTGGATGGGTCGGAAGGCCCCGGAGCTCGTTACGTGGCTCAGGGATGTGAGGGAATGGTCGCTGGCGGAAGAAACACATATGCAGTGCTCTAGGAGGGATGAGAAGTTGCAGGGGGACCTTCTGGAGTGGCGAGTTCTGTGTATGGAGGGGTTGGCGGAGGAGGGGCAATCGCTACAGAGTGAGTCGGAGGGAACGAGTGGGGAGCTGTATTCCCCGCTATCTTCGGAGGGGGAGGGGGGAGGTGATGAAGGCGAGGCTGATCCTGTGCGGCACTGAGCGGGGCTGACCCGGATACTCTCACGCTATGGCCGGTGGCCTGCCTCACTCCAAGGTACTACATATGTATATGTTTGCTGATTGGACCTGTATGTACTGCTTATTTCTGATGTCGGGGGGAGGGGGGTGAAATTTGATTGTTTGTATTAAAACAAAAAATAAAGTTTTCAAAAAAAAAAAAAAAAAGCTGTTGTCCCTTATCTGAGCAAGGTTACCCCCATGTGGCCATCACATTTGAAAATATCTCTTGAGAAGCATGACTGAGGGGCGTCCGTCCTGATATTTGAAAGGTAGGATCTAACTTCTGCTGTTTTTTATTCTTATTTTTATTCGTGTGCAGTTAGTTTTCAGAATGCCATAGTGCGCCTAGAACTATTGTGCATTAAGGCGTGCAGTGTAATTCACATGTCTCTAGAGCTACTCTTTTTGCATAACTTTTAATTGTATTTGAGACTGCAGCCATTAGGCATACTAGAAATCATATTTGAAGTTTGTCACTAAGATACAGTAATATTGTCATTGTTAGAGAAACTAATATTCACCCTTTTAATTTGTTGCACAACATATTTAACCATTTAGACATTGAAATCTTAATGCACACTTTTGTACATGGTAATTTTTTACATTGCTAAATATTATTGAATTTTCACAGTAGTGTTATTAGTCAGTATAAAGATCATACAAATGCAAAAACGATTTTAGTGCAATGACTTAATCATTTTTACATGTAGTTATTTTTGAATAATAATCACTAACCCTTTTGGTTGTTTCTACGTATGAAAAGCAAGCCTCATTTCTTTCATTTTGTCTTTAAAAGCATTTATTTATAATACTTACAAAACTTATTTTGAAGCTAAGCACAGAGACTTTAATGAAACATAGAAAGTTTGTTTCACCCTTTAGAAGTAAGTATTTCACCCTTTAGAAAGGAGTAATTATTTACTATGAGATCCACAAATGAGCTTCTTGGGAAAGAAAGTCCTGACTTTCATCCTTTTTCTTTTATACAAATAATCAACTTATTTCAAACTTTCAAGACTATTTGTCTTTAAGGCACGTGCTTGTATGTGCTATTTGATACTAGTTGCCACTGTCTTTAGTTGTAGCTTGTGCCTGCAGCTGTGTTTTATGACCGGCAGGTGTCAGCTTCTACACTGCTGGGACTTAGCTCAGTTCATTCTATTAAAACCTTGGCATTTCGGGGGCCTTGGCCTGAGGCGTCAAGATGGCGGTCGCACTCTAAGTGTGCTCCTGGACCCCTCCGTCATCCGCCTCGCATCCTGCGCTCTTTGGCAGTCATCCACCACTCCTACCTGCCTGCCCTGAGTACGGGGCTGTCTCCGAAGCTGTTTGTTCCCGTGTCAGCCCTCTGTGGCGTCCCGCTGGCACTTGTTTCTCTGGGACCCCTGGGCGACAAAATGGTGGCCTGCATCGTGCCTCGCTGACGGGATTGGTGCTCCGACTGCTGTCCCTCCTAGCCGTCGGAATTCACTCTGGCATCTGCCCTGCAGTAGACCGGCCTCGCTGGCCCCCTGCACTCTGTGGGGGGTAGTGAAGCGGCACCTGCTACAGACTCGGTTTGGCGCTCGCGGAGGCGCTCCCGGGTCCTTCGTCTCCCTGCTGGGGGTGGCGCGGCCTTGAGGCGTGCTTGGGGGCCGGCGGAGGAGCGGCTACGATCCGGCTGGAGCCTTGGAGCAGCGGCTACCATACCGGTTGGCGGAGTAAGAGTGGGAGCGGAGGAGCGGCTGCAGACCTGTGGGGGCCGTTGATGCAGCGCTTCCCCTATTGGCTATCATACCGGGTAGCGGGGGGAGAGTGTGAGCAGGGCAGGCGTCCGGCCCTCCTGGGGCCCTCTCTCCTTCATCTTTGTGGCGCTGTCGGAGTGCGGGTGTGAGCGGGGTTGATGTCCGACCCTCCTGGGGCCCACTCTCCTTCATCCTGGCCTTGAGGGCTGTGGCCGCCCCACCTTTGTCGCCGCCTGCATCCCTGGAATTGTGACTGAGGGGCCCATCGGTTGCGCTGAACGGGCGGGGGACGCCCCTGGAACTGGGCAGTCCCCTGCACCTGGGGGCCGGCGCTGATCACTGGGCTACTCCTGGCCTCTTCTGGGCCCCATCTCCACGATAGCAGCAGACCAGCGTCACCACACAAGACTGCACCGGTGAGTGGGTGGGGGGATTGGCTGCCTTTGCCGGGCGGCAGGCCAGGAGGTCGCAGTTGGGCCTTCTCGTGGGTGCCCCCCCAACCCTCCGATGTGCCGTGGTGGCTTGAGACACCATACTTGGCCCTTGCCTGGCGGAGCTCTGGGGAACAATGCTGGTGCCGTACATCTAACGAGTCTACTCACTTCTGCCAGAATCTGCCCCGGCGGGGCCCTGCCCTCCCACCGACCTAGCCCTTGCCGCCCTGTGGAGAGGGGCTGTGGAACGGGGCGCTGTGCTTGGATCTGGGGGCACCCCTGGCCTGTTGGAGCCGCAACACCTGGGCCAGTCGTGCCCAATATACAGCCCTGTCAGCCGCCACTTTGGGCGGTGAGTTGTGGCCTGGCTGTCCTCTCCTCTGGTAGCTTGCCCTTCCTGGGCAACGATGAGCCAGAGGCGCCTATAACCTCCACCCTCCCCCTCTCCTGGCCAGTAACAGACGACTGCTGCAGTGTGCGGCATTGGGGCGGTCTGACACGCATCTGGTCCCCCCCAAGTCCGTCGGTGACTGCCCTGCCACGGTCGTCCACTGTCCTGAATCTCGCTCACACGACTGGATCATTGGCCGGACCTGAAGTTTTCCCTACTCCTGCTCTTGCGGGCCCTGCGGCTGTACGGCGGCAGATCATGGGGAGAGATAAGGCCCCCAAGTCGCGACCGCCCCCACACAAACAAAAATGGACCGCTTCACCACCCAGGGACCTGACCTGCCTGGACAAGCGGACGGCACTCCCCCAATCCCGGGCATGGACCTTGCGACTATCCTGCAGGCCATCAGCTCGTCGCAGGCCTTGGTGGAGGGGAAGATAGGGGAGGTCAAGGTGGATGTGTCTCTTTTCCGACAGGATCTCCGTAACGCCACTGCCCAGATCACCGAAGCAGAGTCCCAAATCTTGACGGCAGAGGGCGATATTCGCCAGCTTAAGGACCAAGTGGCTAGCCTGAGCTCCCGCACCGGTGAACTTCACCGGCGCGCTGAAGACGCCGCAAATCGCGCACGCCGCAACAACCTCCAACTGGTGGGTTTCCCGAAGGGGGTTGAAAAGAGGTAAACCAGGCCTTTGTGGAGGCCTGGTTTACCTCCTGGATGCCGAAGGACTCTCTGTCTGCTTGGTTCATGGTGGAGAGGGCCCACCAATCCCTTGCTCCAAAGCCACCGGCTGCGGCCCCTCCTCACCCCTTTATCTTGAAGATCCTCAACTTCCAAGACTGTGATGCCATCTTACGCGAAGCACGTTCCCAAGGTCCATTGAGGTTACAAAAACACACCATTATGATATTCCCGGACTACACCAAGGAAGTGCATGACCAACGTCGATACTACGTCGAGGTCGAGAAAAGTTGAGATCCCTGGGCCTCCAATACCAATTGCAATTCTTATGGGTTATCTTCCAAAACGCTACACACTTCGATTCCCCCCAAGTGGCCTGGACTTTGTTAACAGGGGAATGGCCCCTCCGGCAACAACGCGTCCCGCCTCCCGGTCCACCGGACTCCCAACCCGCACAGCCCTGGTCGCCGGGGGAGCGACGGCGCACACACTCCAGCAGGAGACACCGATCCCATATGGAGCTCCACAGATCCTCCAGCCTAACGGCCCATAGACCTCGAAGTTCCTCCGGCTCCTCGGCCTCCCCTCCACTTCTCAAACCCCAAGCTCCTGGTGGCCCACTGGTGGACCCTCCATCTCCGGGCCGGCGGGACCTCCCGGGAACAGACACTGACCTTTCTCGTAGCCCGACCCTATGAAGTGCTGACGACCGACCGCTGAAGCGGCTGGTACCCGGAGAACGTGCCCCGACTTCTGGATGATCCAGGGTTCTGGCAGACTGTTTGCTCTGAGTCTTTGTCTTCCTGTATATCCGCTCATATGGATGGGTCCTTCCATGCTTCTCAACCCGAGCGTTTTAGTTTGGTTTTCTGGTTCTAGGGGGATTCGACAGATTCTTCTGTTCTTGAAGTAAAGGGTGGGGGGGTTGGGAATGTTGCTCCCAAGGTTTATTATTGTTTTTTGTTGTTTTGCTGCGCCAACACCTACACGACACTCTGATCCACTTCTATATGGGTCCAATAAACATGGTCCTTCCCACCAGCACGCTTTCGCGCCTTCTCCAGGCCCCGCATTTGCCGTCGGCTCTCCAAGGTCTAATGAGACACTGCAATGACCTCCAGCCCCCATGACTGACATACCATCTCCAAAGGCAGCCCTCCAGATTTTATCCTGGAACGTTAATGGCCTACTAGACCGCCACAAACGTACGCCCGTACTGTGTTACGCACAGCGCCTCAATATAGGAGTGCTTCTGCTTCAGGAGACGCACCTGATGGGTAATCACTGCCCCTTCCTAGCTCCTTACGGCTACAATAGGGTTTGGCACTTGGGCATCGCTCGAGGTTCTCGAGGCTTGGCCAAAATATTGAAACGCATCCTTCCCTTTGTGCTTACACAAGTTATTCCTGACCCACAGGGCACATTCGTGATCATTTGCGGTACACTGTGGGGCATTCCCTTAACCTTATGTCCTTGTACTCACCCCCCTCGATGCTCGCCATGACTCTAAAACAATCCACTACTCTGCTACCCACCCTCCCCCTGGGGTCTACTGTTATTGGGGGCGACTTTAACGCGGTCTCCACCCTGCTTCTCGACACAACAGGTCCACCATCTACTTCCAGGCTGGCGCAAGCGAAACAATTAACAAACTGGGCTGAATCCCTGGGCCTTTGCGATGCATGGCGAATCTGGCACCCACACACTAAACAGTTCACGCACACCTCTGCCGCACACCACACGCAGGAGCGCATAGATGCAATTTTCATTCCGTCTACGGACTGCACCACAATCCAAGACGTCCGAATACTCCCGAGAGGTATTTCCGACCATTCTCTGCTGCTCCTTAGTATGGGGGCATCTCCCCCTCACTCACACCCAGTGTGGTGGTTGAAAGCTTGGTTCCTTCAGGACAAGGAATTCAAGAAGGCGGTGGGATCGGAACTGAAGCAATACTTCATCACCAATGTGGGGTCGGTTCCTTCCCCGGGTACCCTGTGGGAAATGGGTAAGGCCACTATTTGTGGATTTGCCAAAGGCCACATCCAACGTCAGCGGCAGGCCCAACTGCTGCAGATCACTTCACTGGAGGGGCAGGCACAACGCCTTGAGCAATCCCCCTCCATTGATGGCGACGTTGCTCACGAGCAACGCCTCGTGAGCATTCGAGCTGAAATCAAGCAGCTCTCGTCGGAGGCCGCCAAGCTCCTGTGGAGATCGTCCATGGCCAAAGTTTAAGGCTGGGGTGATAAAAACAGCACAATCCTTCATAGGCCCGCCACGTACCCCAGGTCGAACCGCATTATCCCAGAAATACTGGATCAGGAGGGGGCGACACAATGGTCCCCGGTGGCTATGGCCGGCGCATTTGCCTTCTACTGTCAACTCTATGCCAAACGAACCCCGGCACGGTCGCTCTGCGAGCTGATTGACGTGGGAGGTGCCCACCTCCCTCAGCTGGACTCTACTGCTCAAGCCGATCTTGTCCGCCCGATCTCCCACGACGAGATCAACGAGGCTATTGCTAACACCTCGTTGGGTAAGACTCCTGGTCCAGACGGCCTCCTCCATGAATACTATGCAGCATACCGCGAGGCCCTCATACCTCGCCTCGCTGACCTGTATGCCGAGGCCTTGGAGAAAGATTCCTTCCTGTCCGAGACGGACATGGCCGCCATCGTGGTCCTCCCGAAGTCACAACTGCCATCTCCCCACTGTGCGGACTACCGTACCATCTCCCTCATTAACACGGATGTTAAATTGTACGCCGCAATTCTTGCCCAATGGCTGAAGCCCTACCATACCATGTTGGTCCACCCGGACCAATGTGGATTCATGCCCCAGCGAGGCACCAGACACTGTCTCCGGTGGCTGCACCTGGCCCTGGCTGACCCCCAAGGGCTTTCCCCTTACTTGGCGCTCCTTCTCATCGATTTTGAGAAGGCGTTCGACTCCGTGGACTGGACATACCTAGATGATGTGCTAGCTGCAATGGGTTTCGGCCCTCGCCTTCGTCAGCTGGTTGGGGTTCTGTACACCTGGCATCAAGCGCGCGTCTTGGTCAATAGGGTTCTCTCCGATGCCTTCCCCATTCAAAGGGGAACGAGACAGGGATGCCCCCTCTCGCCCCTTCACTTCGCCTTGGCGATGCAGCCTCTAACGACCTTGATTCGGTCTGAGAGTCTCGCTAGAGGATGGGAATGGCCCAACTCTGAAGTGGACAAGCTCGCTCTTTACGCGGACAATGTCCTGCTTTTTTTAACCGAACCCGCCCAATCAGGTCCTCGTTGTCTCCAGATCCTGCACTCTTTCGGGCAGACTTCCGGCCTCCGAATGAATTCTAAAAAGTCGCTCCTGGTCCCGTTCCATCTCAATGCTACGACTGGCAGTCCACAATACCACTTCGGCGTCAATCTTTTAAATATCTTGGGATCTGGGTTGCTCTCCTCCCAGAATTGGGATGATCCCTGAATGTCACCCCTCTCGTGAAGAAAGCTAAGGCGGATCACCACAGATGGCAGACACTACCCCTGAATCCTTTGGGGAGGGTCGCCTTGTTTAAAATGACGATTCTTCCCAGATTTCTTTACGTCCTCCAAAACACCCCCTTCTGCTTTCCACGGGCGTGGTTTCGGGAGCTAGACACTATGGCTACTAAATTCCTCTGTGGGAGGGAGGGCCCAGCTGGCGTTAAATACCTGCCAGATTCCGTCATTTGACTGGGGCATGGGGATGACACATTTATACCTATACTACTTGGCGACTCGTCTATTGATTATACATGACTGTTTCAACGGGGGCTGGTCTGACCTGGCTTATAGGCTGGAACTAAGTGTGCTCGGCCTGCCCAAAATCCAGTCCCTAATGTATGGGGAATCCATCCCATCCACTTTGCCCGACGTCACACGCTCCGCGTTCTTAGCCTGGCGGGCTGCTCTGCGACATACTCAGTCGACACACAAACTCACCCAACACACACCTCTATGGCGTGGTACATGGCTCAGGGAGGTCAGCGGGCTACAGGGGTTCTGAACGTGGGATCTTATAGGGATCTCTCAGTTCGGAGATGTGTGGGCGAGCGGCCACATGGCCTCTTTTAAAGACCTCCAGTCCAGATACTCCTTGCACCCATCACAATTTTATAAATACCTGCAACTGCGACACGCCCTTCACGTACACATACCGGACAATACCAGGATCCATGAATACAGTCCCCCCGAGGCACAGACAATGTTAGACGACTTGGGGAGGGGGGGTATTTCCCGCATCTACTGGACACTGGTCAACAACACCCCGACCTCATTAGACCGACTCAGGGGCCAATAGGAGGAGTGGGTGGGTCCTTTGGACGAGGAGGACTGGCATGATGCCCTTATGTCACCCAATATGGTCACCACATCCGCTAAACTCTGCCTGATCCAATTATACTATTTGGATACAGCCTACTTAACCCCGATGTGCTTACATCGAGCCGGCCTCTCCCCATCCGCCTCGTGTATGAGATGCGGTCGGGATCCAGCCGACTTCTTCCACATGGTGTGGGCATGCCCCCGAATAGCTCAGTTCTGGGGTGAGATCGAAAGTGAACTGACCGAGGTCCTGGGTTGGGAGGTTCCTCATGATTCACGTCATTCCCTTCTTGGGATTACAGATGGACTAGACTGGTCCAGGAACGAGAAATTACTTTACAATACAGCCATGGTTGTGGCCAAGTGGGATATAGCCGCCTCCTGGAAGCTTCCCACACCACCAAGTTCTGAGAAGTGGCAAAAGGGGTGGATTGGTGCGCGGCACAAGAAAAACCCATGTATGAGGCACGGGGTGTCCTAAGAAACACCGGAGGGTAAGGGGCAAATGGCTGGGTGCCGTTGAGTAGCCTGAACTTTATACGTGATGGTTGTATTCACTGCTGCATGGTGGGAGTTAAAGGCAATGTCTTCGCTCTTTTAATTGTCATACGTTACTATTGGTGCTATCCAATGTCGTATTGCTGGTGCTTGTTCTCTGAAAAAACAATACAATTGTTTATCAAAAAAAACCTTGGCATTTCAAGCCAGTCAAAATCTATTGTTTGCAATGTAGTAAAAAGGAGGACACTTTTATTTTTATAGCAGTTCCCGCTATACCAGCTGCCAATTACTCATATAATGTGAATGCCTTTTAATATTTAATATCACATATCTAAGGAGAGTCAAATGTACGCCACATCAATGATAAATTCAGCTTAGCTTTCTAATTTGACACATTGACCATGTTTAAATAATTATTATGTTTTTTTGTTTTATATAGGTCTTACTATACTCAAAGGTATCAGAGCGCTTTATTTGTTATAAGATAACATTTACAAAAGGTACATAAAACATGAACAATCCTTCATACATCAATTATGTATTATTGTATTAAGTATCCAAAATGCAGAAGCTAGGCTTATCCTTTATTTGCCCAAATTTCACCCTTTCTCAGCTTGTATCAAAAAGCTGCACTGGCTTATAGTGGCTAACCGGATCAAATTCAAGGCTCTATGCCTTACATAGAAAGCTGTATATTATTCCGGCCCCATGTTCCTTAAACAATATCTCTCTTGGTATATACCCAAACGAGATCTAAGGTCTAAAAATACTTTAATGATCTTACGCCCTAAATTTAAGAGACTCAAATGGGGGGAAGCTGTTTATCTTCTGAAGTGGCAGCGCTTTGGAACAGCTTGCCCATAAATATCAGAGCAGCTCCCACGTTACTGAGTTTTTTTTTAGGAAACTTGTTAAAACTTGGCTTTTTAATACCTAGCTTCCTACCTAGCCTCCTCCACTCTCTAGACTCTGTAAGCACCCCAACTTAGCACCAAGACACCCTTGGGTATTCGTGCGCTTTAGAAGTTTCCGTAACTTAACATAACATAACATAAACAAACACAAAATATCTTCTCTGAAACATAGGACAATGTATGCAAAGTCCATTCTCTTCCTATATGGAATGCTTGGCAATTCTGCCTCCTTTTTAATTTATTTTTATTCTGGGTATATAATAATTGAAACTTCACACAGCTATACTTTGTTACTGCGTCACTTTTCATAGTAGCGCACAGCTACTTAACATATTTTATATAATTTATATTCTTACCTTTATTTGCAGGGCTATCTGCTGATGATTTGTTTTGAACTTTTCTCTCCTGACATTTTTTAAACAACTTTCTAGTGGGCTTACCATGATTTTCTTCAAGATCCACTTTCATGAAATGTGTTTTTTTTTCCACTTACACCCTGAAAGATAAACACAAAAGATCTCCTACAAAGGAAAAGTTGTTAGGTAGTGGATAGAATGAGTTAAAAAGAGGAAACTCAACAGTTATGGACCAGCCAGAGACATCACATAAAACCCATTTGCTTTTCTAATGCACTAATGCGCTCCATTTTTTATATAAATCAAAGAAACATTTCAAGGAAACATAGAGGTTCAGTACTGAAAATCAATACCCTATTCAAATGCAGTCATTCATCCATGACATAACTACGCATATTTCAAAATCATTTCCATGTGTTGCGGTGCAACCAGCAAATCAGAAGCTCCACTCACTATATACTGGGAGGGTTTCTTTTTGTGGGTAAAATCAATACCCCCACCTAGCATAGGGTCTCCTGCAATGTTTTTTTTATAAAACCCCCGAAGGGTCTAGCCATTTGTCAATATTTATTGACATAAAGTACCTTAGTTACTTATCAGTCACCTGTTTCACTACTTCTTATATGTGTAGGTACACATAAATTATTCTCTAACCCAGGCACTCCAGCAATGTATGCCACATATCAATTAGTGTATTGATACAGAGAATATTTTTAAAAACATTCGCCACAGTCCCCTGTCTATTTTAAATGCCAGTCAATGCCCCTTTTATTAATAATATGTGTTAAATATGCATTTGAAAGGCTGAAAGGTCACTTGCAGCAAGGCAAGTTAGTTATTTAGCTTACATCTCACTTACCTACTGGTGACATCACAGTCCTCCAATGTCTCACTTTCTGACACCATTCTTATGGGGAAATACTGGCACCCTCCCAGGAGCAAATGAATAAAACTCACCAGACATAGCAGGTTTGCTCAGAAACAGAGTGAAATTTATTTATTGGTGCCAAAAGCATGCATCATTGCTAATTAGCATGGAAGAAGTCAGATCTCATGCCTTAGGGGCTCTCAGACCGCTTCTTCCCAGAGTGGCTGGTTTCTGGGTGCTATACAGTTTAGTAATGCCATGCCAGCGGAACTAGAATAAGGCACCAAGCCAAATATGGCTAACAGGGATGTGTACCATGCCAATTATAAATGGCTAGATATGGGCAGACCAGAAAAGCTGGCTCGGCACTGTGTAAGCATCTTGCCAGATAAGGAAACTTATGATGACGTCAGGACAAGAAAAGTGACCTCTAAGGCTAATTCACAATAGCTGCTGGAAGCTTGTCCAGGCAAGGTCAGATAGGAAGCCCTTTGGAGCTCTGGGCCTCATGTTAGTGTGAGTGCATACATATGAATTTAAATTGATATACATACATATTTTGCAACAAGCGACCCTTGCCTAAGGGGCCACTCCCCATAAATGTATCCCTGGTGGTCTAGTGGGTCACTTTAATTTTAAAAATTGGCGCGATCTTCCCCCTAGGGGGGCAGACACAGCCAAAACATATTGCCCCCAAACAGGGGAGCGACCCTTGCCCAAGGGGCCGCTCCCCACAAACAGGAAATCAGTTAATTTTTTTATTTTTTAAATCCCTGGCGTCTAGTGGGCATTCCTGCTGCACGATCGCATGATCGTGCATCAGGAATGCACAAAAGAGGCATCAGGGGAAAGGAAAAACGTTTCCTTTCCCCCGATGCCTCTTGTTTAAATTCCCCCTCCCACGAGGAGAAACTTACCTCCTCTTCTCTCCGGCGCGTTGGAAGCAATGGCTTCCAGTGCGTCGGGAATCCTCTAATGACGTCAGCACGCCTCGCGTACTGACATCATTGATGACGTGGAGGGGCACGAGGGAGGCAGGGAAAGGGCTTCCCCTGCCTTTACTGGTGGGGGCACGTAGATGGGCAGCCCACGGGGGGAGCGCCAGCGCTTCCCCCATGGGTGGGTGCTAGGACGGCCGGGAGACGTCCGACGCACACGCCCACCGTGACGTCGGACGGCTCCCGGCCGTCCAACGCACGGAAAGGGTTAACCTGCCGGCCACATCATTAATAAACAAGGAGAAAAGTGTTGGGGCTAGCACGCACCCTTGGCGCACCCCATGCTGTATTGGTATTTTATCAGTTAATTTGCCTTGTGTGCCCCATCTGACCTGAGCATAGTTGTTCTCATGGAGTCTAGCTATCAGAGTCACCAGTTCAGTTGGAGCCCCTAGATCGGGCATTACTTTCCACAACAATTTACGTGGCACCAAGTCGACAAATGCCACGTAAAGTTTTTGTTTTCTCAGTAGCACATACTTCCAAGTCAGGAGAGTAAATCTAAAAGCCTGGCCACATGTGCTAATTTTGGAGCGGAAGCCCGCTTGATAAGGGGACAGCACTTTCTTCTCGTCCATCCAGCTCTGGAGTTTATCCAGAACTTGACGGGCAAAATTGTTTTGCAAGTTATCTATTAAACTGTTAGTTGGCTGGGACAGAAATATCACCCTTCTTGTGTATAGTGATTATCTCAGCTCTCCTCCAAGTTGAAGGGATAGCCCCTCCAGCCGATATGCAATTTATTAAGGTGTTTATATAGGGAGCCCAAACCATAGGTTCAGATTTATAAAGATCTCCCAGTATTTGATTAGGACATGGGGCCTTTCCTGCCTTAAGTCTATTTATTGCTAATGCAGTCTCAACCAGACTAAAGACCAATACTGTGTTGGTGTTTGGCATATCGGGCAAGTATTCGAATCAATTTGTTCAATGTTTGCACTATGAATGCAATCGTCATCTGGAGTCTTAGAATATAAAGTGGTAAAATGCTCAACCCAAACCTCCGGCTGGATGTGATAACTAGGGGTGTTTGAGATATCCAAGTTGCCCTTTGCGAGGGTGTGCCAAAACAGACGTGTATCTTTGCAATTAGCTGCTAGTACAAGTTTCTGCCAGTTCTTGTCCGAGAATTCTCTTTTTGCTTTTGATATTGCAATTCTATATTTTTTGTGTGCTTGAACGACCCTGGGTTGATTATGAGTCTTTATGGCTAGCTGGCCAGCACTCTTAGCGGATTTACATTCGGGGTTAAAACAACTATTAGTTCTCTTACTGTCAGGTCTACCACCCGTACCTTCCTTTGTAAACACAACTTGGAGTGCTTCAAAAACGTCATTATGTATGGAGAGTATGGGGGTTAGTCCACCTAGCTGTTCGCCGTCCTGAATGCTTAAAAACCTCGAGATAAACTGTACAAATAATTCATAAATCCTGGTATATAAAGAGCAATTGGTAAGTACATTGGGCCAAGTCACTCTTCTGCGATTGTTAGTTACAAGGGGATCATCCACCCTAGACAGGCAGCCAGATGGTTGTCTGCCCAGTTCGGAGCCCCTCATTTTTAGCAACAAGGGATTATGGTCACTGTCTGACCTTGGAGCTATTTGCATATCCTCGATCAGTGACCAAATTCTGACACCAATAAGAAAGTAATCGATGACACTTGAGCTATTACCACGTTTAAAGGTGGATTTCCTGTTCTTATCAGAGCCATTTTTAACTGGCCCCAGATTTGGTATGCCCCAAATCTCATTCTCTTCCTCCAGTAAAATACTCAATAGGGGTGAAGGTTCAAAGGTAGTATTCAAATCCCCTGCAACTATGGTCTTGGAGGTGAGTTGGTATACCCCCAACAACTCATCTAACTGTAATAATACAGCAGATTCATTGTTATGTGATTCTGACCTGGCATAGATATTGAATATGGTTAAGTTAAAACCTGTCGGAAATGTGAGCTGAATCCTGAGTATGTCAAGAGATTCTATTAGCAGCTGTTTATATTTGCAAGCTATAGTATTCTTTACAAATATTAGTAAACACCCACTCGCTCTGCCGGATTTTTTGGGAGCTTTTGCTTCCACACTGTAGGTAGTATAACCATTTATATGAATCTTAACCACTGCCCAGGTTTCTTGAAAGATACAGATATCATTAGATTCAACAAATGTGTGACAGTCTGGGTCTTGCAGTTCAGAATGTATCCCCGCCAGGTTCCAAGATATTATGTTTAGACCTTTATTTGCCTTGTTTTTAGCTATAGTTGGGCCATTGCAAAATTCTATGCTGGTAGGATGCCCATTGTCAATAGTTGGACTACGCAACCCAGATGAAAAATGAATTGGTGAAGGATACACAGTCTCAGCCACATCAGAGATACTAACAGAGGATATATTAGGATGAAAAGCATTATTAGTTGTAGGGGGTGCAGGGTGAATGTCTACAATAATTGGTGGAGGTCCCTGCTTGTTAATGACGGGTGCAAAGTGAACCTCAGATGTTTCTCTATCAGGTTAGGCATCGCCGGATGACCCCATACATTGAGAAGTGGAATTCTCCCCTAAGACTTCAATGTGGCTTTTAACATTTTGGTTAGGCACCTTTGGGTCCACAAAAGCCAATTTTAAACTGGGCAATTTAGTTTCTATTATACTACGTTGAACAACGGGATTGGGTGTGAGAAAGAGTCAATCTATATCTTCCAAGGATGGGAGTATGTCAAATCTGTTATGTAACGGTAGGCTAAATTGATGGTGAGTATTAGTGGTTATAGGTCTCTGATGAGGGGGCTGGTAGAGTTGGGTCCCTGGGGGATAAAAATATCCTAAAGGCAGAACATGTATTCCTCTTGGTAGCATATAGTCGCTACCGGGTCTGAATAAGATCTCACGTACCAATTTTGGAGATTTAAACGAAAGAACAATGCAGTCCCCAGGGAGTGTTTTCTCCCTCCTCCCCCCCCAGCCTACTCTTCTCACCATTTTAAACTCACTAAACAAGGCCTCTGTTAGTCCAGTTTTTGTCCCGAGCCACCAGAGAGCCTAGTTTCTCAATGCCTCCCATGATTCATTTAACTGAGGCTAAAAGATCTCTTATTCACCCCAGTGCCTACAAGCTAATGCTGCTCAGTGGATGACCAAGAGTGACACTTGACCCTCTCCGCTTTCATAAACTGCATGGCCCAAGTGGTTCTGAGAGATTTTTGCTGGTGCTACCCCCTGGACTTGGCAGTGTGACAGTCTGTCGTAGATGTCAGGAGAGCTGCGCTGATGAATAACCAAATCTGAATGTGGCAAGGCTCTATGCGCAAAAATTACTAATAGTCCCCACAGTCAGATGCAAAATTATCAAATTGTGTGCTCCAAGGAAGAGGGCAGCCACTCATACCCCCAAAGATGGACCAGAAAATCCGGTCCTACAACAACAAACAATTTATTCTGAGCACTACTCAGTGTGTATTATGAAATCAAAGTCCAGTCCATCTTCTTTCAACTCCGATGTTTATTCCAGAGATACGCTACAATCTTCTACAGGTAGCAAAGATAGCCACGTTACAATCTTCTCCAGGTAGCAAAAATAGCCAACATGTGTTTCGTCAGATATGATGCGTCCGCATCTCTGACTTCATCAGGGCTTCTATTAATATCTCTCTATTCCAGACGTCTACTGCTTATGATAGATTTCTGTACAATCAATAATCTTCTTTAATCCTCCATCCAGGACATTTAATAACCATAATGCGTTCTTTCTGGCCCGGGTGGCAGAGAGTACTCCTCACTCATCTTCTCGGCGCCGATGATGATGGATTGGTGGCACCTTCCCCTAGTATATACTCATATATCACTAAACTGACTTGTGCTCTCGAATGCCACTACAATGCATCAAGGGCTAGTGGAAGCTGTTGCATGCAGATGGCACAGGTGGGGTATTAGATCACTATTGGTCCATGACCACTACTTACATAATTACATCAGCTTGGAGAAGCATCCTCCCATCCAAAGTTTTGTAAGTGGCATTCTGTAGCTCCTATGAGCAGTTATAATCTTAAAGCTCTCACAGGAGGCTAAGACATGGCTAAGTGACCATTATCATTGTCCATAGCAACCCTGTGAGGTACTGAATGGGGAGGGCAACGTCTGTCTCATGACAGTACATTCTTAAAGAACACGCCATTTGTTTTTGTTCATCTGATGTATTTGGGTGAATAAGAACGGAAAGGTGAGTGGAATTTGTCAAAATACTTTAACGTTACACAAGACGTTTGACACTTGGCAGAGCTGCACTGCAGTTGCTGATGTGTACAGTACAAGGGTCAGAAATTGGAACCTGGCGTCTGGTGAGCTGCTGTAGTAGGTCTCACAACACAGTGTGACAATTAAAAATTTGCGAACATTCGTGACAAGAATTTTCAATTCTATTAAGGACAACGGAGGTGAGGATTATGCTTCTCATTTCTTTACTAGAAGCTCACAGCAGCCAATGAAAACACTGATAAAAAACCATGTGACAACCATAGAGTCCCAGGGTATATAAGGTCCCTGTAGGCACATAGAGTCCTCTTTCTTTGTAATAACAGTTAAGTCCATGCACGACCTGTTCTTGAAGGATCACCTACAGATAAGGACTTCTCCAACCAACGAACTGAAAGCCCAACGGGGCTGAACGCTCCCACTGGATCCCGGTCCAGACAACTCACTTGTGCGCAGAACACAGAACTATAAACCAGCCAATCACAGCTGAACCATATTCAGATTTACTTACTGTCAACACCTGAAAGAAAGAAAAACACCCCGTAAAAGCCATTCCAGACTGCTTGGTAAAAGACAACATAACCATTACGAGAAAAAAGGGGGCGGGAATATTCAGAGTAATGCAAATATATAGCATGATCAAACATATAACATCACATAATACAATGTGTATTTCTGGGTGGGATAAACCTCGCCTCCGTTGTCCTTAATAGAATTGAAAATTCTTGTTGCGAATGTTCGCAAATTTTTAATTCTATGTCAGGACCGGAGGCTCCGATTATGCTTGTTCAAAGCTGAGCCACCACCATTGAAGCAACATCCACAATAGGTTTATAGTAAAACGCTTTAAATATATGCTCATTAGACCAGTCAGCTTCACTCATGATATCTGAAAGGCTGACACCTGCCGAATATGCCTTCGAAGCCATGGCTCCTTGGGCGGAGTGAGCCCCAAATTTGGAAATATCAATTCCTGCTTCGCCCAAGAGCCAACGCATCCATCGAGACAAGGTAGCTGGAGTCACTGGGCGAAATGGCTTCTGCAGAGCAATTAGCAACTGACCTTGCATATTAGTACGAAACTCCTCAGTACTTACCTCGTAATCCTTAAGACATTGCACGACGCACAGTTTAGGATTATTAGGAAAAGCCGGGTACGTGACAGAAGTAGTGTTACACTTCGTTCTCCTGGACAAGGTGAAGGTCACACCCTCTGGGGAAAATCTACGGCCCGCTAAATCCAGCGCACGTACGTCAGACACCCGTTTGCAAGAAACCAGACATAAGAGCATAGTTAACTTGGCCGAAAGTTGTTTACGAGACAAGAACCTATTGGACGGCCAGGCCTCCAGAAATTTAAGGACAATAGAGACATCCCACAAGTGAGAATATTTTGGGCAAGGAGGTTTCACCATCCTGACTCCTCTAAGCAATTTACATACCAATGGATGTTCTCCTATGGGCTTACCTTCCAAAGGTAAATGCCCCGCCGATATAGCGGACCGAAAGTTGTTGACCGTCCTGTAGGCTAAACCGGAGGAAGCAATAGAGGCTAGAAAATTAACCACTAAAGACACATGTGCTTTAGAGGGATCCACATCTCGTTGAGCGCACCAATCAAGAGGAGGAATATCTTTTGTGGGTGTTGGCCGACCAAGCTTCCTTGATAAAGTTGTTAGCCTCGCTTGAAAGGCCCGGGACATTCCATCTGTCCCTGAAACCCGCCAAGCTACTAGCGGAAGACGGCCCGATGTCACCAAAGGATGAGGGTTCTGAAGAGGGTCCAGCAATAGGTTCTGTAACCAGGGAAGAAGGATCGGAACCGCACAACTCATGTCCAGCAAAACTGGGAACCATGCCTGAGCCCTCCACAAAGGAGTGATCAAAATGAGTTCTGCCTGATAAGCCCTTGCTCGCGCTAGAACCCTGGGGATCATGAGGAACGGGGGAAACACATAGCATAGAGACCTCGGCCATTCTTGCAGGAATGCATCCGTGGCCATTGCTTCTGGATCCGGCCTCCAACTGAAGAATTGGGGAACTTGTCTGTTGAGTCGGGATGCAAATAAGTCTATCTGACAAGGGCCCCAAAGATGGGTTAGGCTCTGAAACACTCTGGGTAACAGCATCCAATCGCTGGAATCCTGCAGATGACGGGAGTTCCAATCTGATACCTGGTTGCTGGAACCGGGCAGGTATTCCGCAACCACAGAAATTCTGTTCTGAACACAGTAGTGTCAAAAGTCTTTGGCGATCTCTGCGAGAATTCGCGATTTGGTACCACCCAACTTGTTGACGTACCGTACCGCCGATATGTTGTCCATCCGGAGGAGGATACAACAATCCGCTTTCTGAGGCGAGAGACATCTGATCGCAAAGGAACCAGCCAACAGTTCCAGGCAATTGATATGCAAATGTAGTTCTTCTGGCGACCATCGACCACCCGTGGACAATGTGCCGCAGCGGGCTCCCCAACCCCACCGGCTGGCATCCGATTCGATTACCACATCCGGTGTTGATCCGAATAGCGCTCGGCCGTTCCAGGCGTCCATGTGATTTAACCACCAGTCCATCTCCAGCCTTGCCTCCTCTGAGAGAGGAATCTGTTCTGAGTAGCTGAGACCTTTCCGGAGATGGCGGATCTTGAGCCTCTGAAGGGCCGGTAGTGAAGGGGGCCCGGGATGATCGCCTGGATGGAAGAAGCCAACAGACCCACTATGCGGGCTAACGATCTCAGGGATGTCGTCTGCTTGCGCAGGGTAGACCGCAATTCCCGTTTGATGGCCCTGATCTTTGGCATTGGCAGCAAGAGATGACAAGTTAAAGAATTTATCAGAAAGCCCAGAAATTCGATGGACTGAGAAGGGATCAGTACCGACTTCTGCGGGTTGACAATGAACCCCAAACTCTGCAACAGGCTTATCGCCCAATTGAGGTGCGTTTGGACTGTCTGAGGGGAGGACGCCAAAATTATGATGTCGTCTAGATATATTATGAGGCGGACTCCCAGAGCTCTGAGAGACTCCACTACCGGTCTCAGAAGCTTCGTGAAGCACCACGGTGCTGACGACAGACCGAACGGAAGGACTTTGTACTCGTAGCACACCTTGTTCCATACAAATTGAAGGAACCTCCGGTGAGGGGGAAAAATGGGAATGGACAAATATGCATCTTTCAGGTCCAATCGGACCATCCAGTCCCCTTCCTGGAGGAGATCGCGTAGCAGATGGATACCTTCCATCTTGAAATGCCTGTAAACAATCCATGAGTTGAACTCTTTGAGGTTTAACACTAATCTGGAGCCACCCCCTTTCTTCTCCACTAGGAAGACATTGCTCAGGAAACCATGAGGGTGAATCACGGAGGGCGCAATCGCGCCTTTCTGCAACAAGGACTCGATTTCTGTTGTGATAAAGCTCTGATCTTGTTGGGAAAAAGACAGAGGGAGTGGGCGAACCTTCTGCGAAGGAGAGCCGTACATCTCTAGCCTGTACCCCTGTACGGTCTGCAACACCCATGCATCTTGCGAGATTTCGCGCCAGCTGTTGAGAAAATATCCCACTCTGCCCCCCAACATCACTTCGGAAGAAGGAATTAGGCTCACCTGAGCTTCCGGTATCATGCTGGTTATTGGAGTTGCCACCAAATCGTCCACCTTTGCGGAACCTGTTTCGTGAACGTCGAGAGGAATAAAAGTTGGAGGTATTGGAAGTGTTCTCTTGATAACCTCCCCTTTGTTAGCCGCATTGGGCGCCTTGATTGTACCCCCGGCCGAACGAGCGCCCACGAAAGCGTCCGGCCCTGCCAAAAACCGGGCGGAAAGCCCGTCTGAGAGAACTTTGGGCTTTATCTAGCCAGCTGAATGTGGCCACAAACTTCGTTAGTTCTTTCAGGAAGGGCTGACCAAACAGGAGACCCTGGGCTAGAGGACCCGATTCCGATGTGGACAATTCGGCCAGCCTGGGGTCCAGCTTTAAGAGAATGGACCGGCGTCGTTCTGTCGACAGCGCACAATTTGGCACACCTGATTGGGCCCAGCCAATCAGCTTGTCAGGGTCAATTGCAAGGGATGACTCTTTGGCCCTAAAGCCAAGTTTGAGAATCTTCGTTAGTGGCCCTGTTACGTCCAGCAGCTTATCTTGGCAGGACCGTCAAGACCTGCCCAGGCCTTTCTTGGGATCCTTAGAATATTTCTTCAAATAAGTTAGCATTGATGGGTCCACCTCCGGGGTAACCGCCACAGGCCTAGGGCATTCCGACCGCAGTCGAGCACGCACGTCCGTATCAAACGCCTGACGCAGATGGGACTGGACATAGTCTGCCACTTCTTGGGATGGAAGCCAAGACGTGGAGTTAGGGTGGATAATGTCAGCAGGCTCGAAACTGACAACTTTGGGTGACGGGGTCGGAACTGAATGCTTCTGGAGAAGTGGAGAAGTGTGGCTCAATGATTAGAGCGGCAGACCCTGATGCAGAGGTCTAGCCCGGGACCAGGGTTCAATTCCCCGCCTCGGCGGGTCTTGGGATCAAAAATTCCACGGACCTGATAATTCTCGCCTCGGTGCCTATTCCAATCATGGAGTCCCACTCTGCAACTCTGGGCAATAGCTTGCTTAATCTCCACAACGGCCCCCACAACGCTAAGGATGCCTGGCCTCCACCTTGGGGGTGCCCAGGAGTGGATGCCTCACAGGGAAAGCCAGGATGGGTTCCACAGCGGTATTCGTACAAGCGCCTTGAGACCCTTGCGGGTGAGTAGTGCACTAGACAAGTATCAAATTTACATTTAATGCTTCTCCTTTCTTGCCTTTTTGGAAGGATGAGAGGCTTCCTCTTCATCAGTGGTAGGGTCAGAGGTGGTGCCTTGGCCATCATCCTCCTGAGATATTTCAGTAATTGTGGCCTCTCTACCTGAAGTAGTGCGTTCTTGGTCCGCCATTGACTTAGCCAGTTTAGCGAAATCCGCAGCGTGGGGATTCGCTCTTCCTTTACACCCAGGTCTAGCTCGGGAACCTGACGAGGGAAGCCAACCTTGCTGCCTGGCATAAGTACAAAGATGACGTTTTAAGGGCGCAATTGCTCTCACCAACGCAGAGTTCACAGACTGTTGGACACCCGCGTCCAATGCCTCAACGAGGTCATGCTCGATAGACCCAGAGGGTTCCTCCTCATAATAATAATAGTCCTCCTCATAATACTCAGACATTTTTCACACCAGTGTCTAATCACCGACCCAGGAGATCCGCCTGTGACTCTATCAAGTCAAACCAGGTAGATAAGATATGCAAATGGAGGTCAGGGGGAGTGGTAACCCCAGGCAAGCCCTAGATCATTCACCACACAGGTGAAGCAAAATAACAGTTTAGGATGTGGAGGGAGGGAGGGCTTGTGAACTCCACTCTAGGCAAAGCCTATGCTCAATTGTACAGCCCCACTGCGTGATACAACAGTAGGGCGTCTGAGGAGCGAAGAAACGAGCCTTTTGCCTGTAAACTGGCAGAAAAACAGGGTCAGAAGCATCCACAACGCTGCTCCGGCGTTCACTCAATGCCCCCAATGACGGTAATGGGCAAAAATGGCCGCCGCGCATGCACGCTGGCCGAGGCTCGCTGAAACTAAAAGAGGACTACGCGTCACTCAGATCCTCCCGCTCCACCAGAGCCCGAAGCCAGCGACGCGAGGGAACCGCTGCGCTCCGCACTGAAGCGGCAGAACAAAGGCACCAAAGGAATCCAGACACGCAGCGCGTCCGAGGTCCCGCAAACCTCCAAAGAACACCAGCACCAATAACCCTATGCAGTTAAGCCTATAAGCATACAACTCACCTTGCAGCAATCACGCACCAGTGACAGCGCGTACATTCAACAATTAACGCCAGAAACGAAACGCAAAATAGCAGTTACACACTGTCCCAGTAAGAGAAAAATAAAGGGCACTTAACTGGCAGCGGAGCAGCAAAGAAAGAGGACTCTATGTGCCTACAGGGACCTTATATACCCTGGGACTCTATGGTTGTCACATGGTTTTTTATCAGTGTTTTCATTGGCTGCTGTGAGCATCTAGTAAAGAAATGAGAAGCATAATCGGAGCCTCCGGTCCTGACATAGAATCGGAAATCGTGGAATCACTCTCAGACCGTCATTGTGGCAGGGCGGGTCTGATTTGCTGCTGTTGTGGGGTGTGTTGGGGTTCTTTACCTTTCCGGTATATTTATCTGGGTCAAAAGTACTCGGAGCTGAGCAATGTCATTGTCACACCGGGCCTGCCTGGTATGAGAATGACCATCTCGCCTCTCTCACTCTTTACTATGTGCCCTAGTCCCACATGGTGCCAGTGAAGGACAAACATTTGTCCTGCGCAGTAGTGTGAAATGAGATGTTACTCCTGCACTGCTCAGGGTAATGGAAACAAAAAGAAAATGGTCAGGGCTCCTGCTTTGAACTCAGGTGTAGTTATTAGTATATTGTTACCCTTTGTTAAAACTATATTATTGCAAAATGGGGTTGTTGTAAATAGCCGCAGGCTCTCCCTCTCCCATGTAGTGATGTATTCCAAGGGCTGAGCTGTGATTCTGGATGGTGGCAGAGGATCTCTTCATCATGGGGTTCCTCCATTCTGGCAGTCTCCCTTTCTACATCCAAGAAGTTGAGGCAATGCCGCAGGCCAATCTTTAAATCATGTTTTTCTGTCCACTTTGTGATGTAACAAGAGGACTGATGGAAATGAGTGCGGACACGCCATTGTTAACTCTTCTGTGCATGCTCACCCTAAACTCTCTCTAAAAGCAGGGTATGTACTTTATTTAATAGAAAGTGTGAGGACGCTGTAATAAATGTCCAAAACTCGGACAGTTCCTGTAAATGCAGGACACCATGTTCGAGAAAAGATGGTCTTTTTCAAACCGAGTCCCTCCCATGTGGTAATGCCTTTGAATCTTACTAGGATGATCCGCAGTATATAGTGAGTAAACGATCATTGATCTCTTGCAGCCACATCTGCTATGCTACCAGTCTCCGTGTGACTGACACCCGCCATGAAGCTGCCAATGCATTAGTGACCACACCGTCATCCGCTTCAGTCAACACGCATACACAGACGTCACCCAAAGATTACACTGACACTTTATTTGTGGGTGAAGAACTGCTGCAGGTTTATTTCATACAACACAGTATGATAATAAAATTGGGTTATCTTACGGGCGATCCAGGGCAGGCAGCCCCTTGCTGCTCCGCCCGCCTGGTGAGCCAGCACACACGGTGGGTCGATGCCCGGCAGTGTGGCACATAATTATTTACAGATCATCCACTGGGTCACGTGATCTGTCTCCTACTCCCGCCCCTTCCGACAGGGGCGGAGCGTGTTGTGGCACACCCCCGGTTGGTCAGGCCCCCCAACCGCCCGAAGGACTAACGGGGCGCCGTCGCGGTCTTCCCAGAACCCCCTTTGGTTCCTGGACCTTGGCTCGGGCACCCTTACTGTGCCGGACAGGGGTACCCTTACTGTACCGCCTGTCGCAGAGGTACCCTTACTGTACCCGTCTGCATCCAGATCGCCCTGTAACTCCGCCTGCAACGCAAAAAGAAAACATTAAAACATTCCAATAACGCGCTGTGCCTGACACGTGGGGTAAGTGGAAAGGGTGGGAAAACGCGTGTCCAGGCTGGAGCGGCGCGCAGGAAACAGAGGAGGAACTGGGCGAGAGGGCCTCCTAAGTAGGGGGGCAAGCCGCGCCCCCCGCCCCCAATGGCCCGCCTCCAGCTCCACACGATAGGGGGTCATAACCCTAGTGGGCGTAGGCCTCGCGCGCGAGGCAGCAAGGGGGAAGGCTCCGACGGGCGGCCACTAAAATGCTGCCCTGCTGATGTCCCACTGCTTGGGACGCGGGCAGCGGCATAGTGACCACACCGTCATCCGCTTCAGTCAACACGCATACACAGACGTCACCCAAAGATTACACTGACACTTTATTTGTGGGTGAAGAACTGCTGCAGGTTTATTTCATACAACACAGTATGATAATAAAATTGGGTTATCTTACGGGCGATCCAGGGCAGGCAGCCCCTTGCTGCTCCGCCCGCCTGGTGAGCCAGCACACACGGTGGGTCGATGCCCGGCAGTGTGGCACATAATTATTTACAGATCATCCACTGGGTCACGTGATCTGTCTCCTACTCCCGCCCCTTCCGACAGGGGCGGAGCGTGTTGTGGCACACCCCCGGTTGGTCAGGCCCCCCAACCGCCCGAAGGACTAACGGGGCGCCGTCGCGGTCTTCCCAGAACCCCCTTCGGCTCCTGGACCTTGGCTCGGGCACCCTTACTGTGCCGGACAGGGGTACCCTTACTGTACCGCCTGTCGCAGAGGTATCCTTACTGTACCCGTCTGCATCCAGATCGCCCTGTAACTCCGCCACAGCTCTGGGGAGGCTACCGTCGCTGCCAGAGCCCCCCTTCCTCCCTTTGCTGTTATCTGTGCCCTGTCCCTACGAGCCAGCTTATAATGGGCTAACTTAGGGGACCTGTTCTGTAACCCGTAACAGACTGCATTAATTTGCAACATTACTCAGAAGCCCAGGGCAGACGAACAAAGGATGTCTTTTGGCCCCACTGCCGTAAGCTTAGACGTGCCTGGTTCTCCTAACCTTCTAAGCGAAGCCACAGCAGATCATCCTAACGTATTTCTGAAGATCTAGCACCTGCATATGGAGCCAGAACTGAACCATAGCTGAATTCCTCAATCCATCGCTTCCCTTCATATCCTGGCATGAAGGTTTAATTTCCACTCTATCTACAAAGGTGATGTATGGATAGCGTCATGGTTCCTGAGTTGCTGCTGTTACTGCGGGGATTGCATGAGTTCTTGGCTGGGCAAAACATTGATAACGCCACTGCTAATCGGACGCCATTTGTCATGACTCCCGATAAAGCCAATATGACTGACTGAGCTGCCGAAGAATACATCTCTCAGCTCGGGGACCCAAATATGTGAATGATTCCCAACTCCCTGGCTCCAAGAAAGGCATGAGCGGGAAGAGCAACACCTAAATCTGTTTCTCAGGCTGGGAGATACGGCATTGGTAACAAGGCATGGGTGAATTCGGCCCTATAGACCTGCAATCCTATTGAGATTCTTCCATTGGCCAAATTAAGTGCCTTCCCGGCTTGTAATTGTTTTCCCAACAGCTACATCCCAACCAGCAGGGTGAAGGTGAGTCAGCCACTTTACCTACGTATATAAACACAAGCTGACATCACGGGTATATAAATTTGCTTCCTCTCACATGGTATTATCCTATTGTTTACTGCAAACTGACCCATATCTTAGCAACATCTCCTCGTTTTAGCCTTTCTACTTGCAAATTAAGTTACATTAACTTGGACGATAGAGTCTTATACTAGTCCCGCTGTCCATCCCAATCCTTTCTTGCTCTCCACTGGGCACCGTATCAATTGCCTCGCTTGATAAATAAAAGCTAGCTTCGGACTTTATTGCTGCTGGAGGGTCAATAGGTGTGCCTACAGTCCTTGTTATACCGGTGTTGCTGTGCTATAGGTAATTTGTGGTGCCGCCATAGTGGCTTGAAAATGAAACGTCTTATTTTATCAAATGATTTGTTGTGAGCCCCAGTTCGGATTTCGTTCATATCTTCATAGTTGACAGTGTCTCTATCTTGCCAATACCTGGGGCACGTCCGCCTTAAATGATGACATTACATCTGGCTTTTCCGCTAGCCTTGCCCATTAACCTGTCAAATGCCTGTGGAGAGCAGCACGTCTCTGGTCATGCTCATGGTCGCTCTCTGCTCTCTCAATTATTACTATGTAGCTGAGGGCATGCCATACACGGGTGTCTGGTTGAAGTATGCACAGGTCATTGACACTCTCCCACGTGCAGTGCTGTGAACCGTTTGAAGTAGTTCATCAGAATCAGCCAGCCACCCCCTAGGTGGAGGCTTGCACTCCCAAACTTCTGCTCGTGTAACACCAAGCCCACCTCCAGTTCAGTGAAATTTCGTAATTCCCGACACTGACAACCCCAGGGGCCAAGTACTGGGCTGTGAAAATGCGGCCGAATACCACCATGCCCAATTAGCTTGGAGTAGTTGGGTGTTAACCTAGGTTGGCTGAAGGCAAAAACTTTTGACAATCACTCCTGGCAAGATGTGCCAATGCAGGTGGAATAAAGAGTTATCCAGCCCTCCTTACTTCCTGTCCCAGTTCCCCACAGGTCGAAGAAGAATGCCCCTTCCAGAAAGGTCATGGCCTTATCCCTGAAGCCCATCCATACCGCATTCTACCGGAAATCACAGCATTGCTTCGTAAAGCTTTTCTGGTTCCACAATTATTTGTGGTCGATATGCTCTCCCCCAGTTTGAACAAAATCGTAGCTAATCGTACGCCTGCCTAATTCCCAGGGCTGTCTGGCTTAATGCTTTACGCCTGGAAATGTCCCACCAAATGCGGCCTTGCACTGCAACTTAACTTGGTTGTCTCAACTTTCCTTTAGGAGCTGGGAACGCCCCCCGTGCTACTTGTACTTACTAAATGGACCCGCTCCTTAGTTTCCAGCACACAAGCACTTAAACGTCATCCGGCCCTGGTGCCTATCAGACAGCAGTGACAGCCTCTGTCACCTTCATACAATACATAAACCAAACCTCACAAGGTCGCCGAAGCGGCAAGGCAGGCTAAGTCTCGGTAGACCATGTCACTCTGAGCTTTCCCTGGCCTCCCTGTGAAACAGGGAGAATAACCTCCAGATGGTAAGTATGATAGACAAACCCAGGCCTTCCGCCTGTCTCAAAAAGCTCATGCTGCTGGCTTTCCTGTATAGACTAAGCTGCCCCTATGACTGAGTTGCAGAAAATATCACACCAGCTGTTTCCGAATAGCAAGGCTAAAGATGAAAGGCAGCCGCATCTCTTGACTTAAGCGTGGAACTCACAAATACCTTCAAGATGTTATGTATGACACACAAACCCAGGCCTACAACTTGCCTCCAAACAGCACAGGCTGCTGACTATCTATATACACTAAGCTGTCACTATGACTAATTTGAGAGAAACCTAACCCCGGCTGTTTTCTCATAGCCGGGCAAAGATGAGACAGCAGCATCTCTTGACTCAAGCGTTGAACTTACAATAATAACATTGGCGCTCCATTTCTGAGTTACACCTTTCCACAAGCTGACCATTGCATCATGGTTGAGACTGGGTTTTAGGCTGAACCTTGACCTATTTGTACACCTGCTGCCAGGGAACATATATCTTTATATATACACGTTCCCTTATCCTGTTGCACCACTTGGGACACAACCTCGTCCCTTCGTACCCACCGGCAAGGAACTAATGCAACGAGACTCCCCCTTAGTGCCGGATGACCCTAATAAATGCAGCACTTTGGGACAAAGATACCAGGGAATAAATGCAAAAAAGGGGGGGGGGGCTCTCGAGTGCGTGTGAACCCATGTCCTTGCGATTGGTAACTCCTGCTCTGTATGGGCTAGAACATGCGACTTTATGCATTTAATCAATTAATCAGCAAAGCATGCCATCCCTCAACTCGGACATGCACACAACCGCCTCTAGTGTGCTGCAATACCAGCTATTCCGAATCTGGCTGACGAAAACTACCATTGGCCAAAAGCTAAACTAGCAAAACTATACCATGTGTTTCTCCAAACGCTTACCATAAACCGTAATGAGTACAGACTCGCAGCGCATATTCCAGATAGGCAAATCATGCTGCGTGAAATTGCAGGATTCGGCAGCATATTCATTTGCTCCTTTGTGCCCCCTGCCACAAACTTTCCTGTGCAAGAGTGACAGCACCATCAGAAACCAGCGAGAGGAAAGGGATGCGCCTGGTGGAAGTATCTGCATACTAAAAAGAAAGGCCAATAATGGTCTGCCATTGCTGCTGAACATTCGTATAATCGCTTCGAACCGCACGAGATTGTGTAAACTGCTGTTAACTGTGCCCGTCATAGTCAGTCATTCAACTGTGAATGGCAGGGGGTGGGATCCAACATAAAATATAGCTGCGAAGGTAATGGATTGCTATACGTGACATTTCCATAATTTCCGCGCCACAACTGATAATTCACCGATTTGAGAGACACTTATCCGTGACCATAGTCAAGTAAAGAAGGCGATGAAAACATGTAGCTATCAGACAATGACCCAAGTAGAGAACCAAACGCTTGGAGCGATCGAACTTTTTTTTTTTTTTTTTTTTTTTTTTTTGCGCAACCGGGCCGAGCTGCTCCCCACGCACAGAAGCAGCCTGTGGTGGGCGAAGGAGACCTCCACTCAAGGCCCTTGTTTCGGGACACAAGATAAAAACTCCGGAAATAAACACCTTCATTCAATTATTTGAAACGCGTGTCCTTCGTCATTGCCCATGTCAGGGCGCTCTACATAGCTGTCAACAGATATACAATGTATAATTACAACAACATAGAAACCCCTCACTCACCTCACAGCGGATTTAACGCTGGGTGGAGAATTGAGCGAGGACGCAAACGAGATCGCCATTTTCAACGAGGCGCGAGGCGACGCCCACTCCGAGGCCACGCCCCCCGCCCTCTTTGCCCCCTCAAATATGTGCAACTACCGTACGCGCAGCGGGCGCGCCGCATGCGCGCCGAAGGCGCGCCAAAGGCAAGCCCGTCTGGGCCCGTCCGGACCCGGACGGCCCGTGGCCCCGTCACTCTGCCAGGTGACCCTCAGGAGCGAGTGATGTATACAGCTGATACACTACGAGCCCTACGTCCGAAAACCACCCTGACCTGCTACCACACGGTTACGGAAGGTAAGGTCTTCTCGACCTGCTCATACTGCAATCCGACCCCCCCCCCTAAAATCACTAGGCCGGCTCTGAAAGCTGGACTCCTCAACTGCCGCTCCCTCCCGAAACACGCCACCGAAGTAAATCTCCTAATCCAAAATCAGGATTTTGACCTAATGTTCCTAACAGAGACATGGCTTTCTGACTGCACCGATCCGGATGTCGTCACAGCCCTCCCCACAGGTTATCTCTGCCAAACACTAAATAGACCTAAAGGGAGGGGAGGCGGGGTAGCCATAATCCACAGGGAACGATACGTCTGTAGGATGATTAACGCTGATATCGAGGATTGTGAGTGCGGCCAGTTCTCCATCCAAATCTCCCCAGCCTTCACTGTGGCGGGGCTTCTGACCTATCGTCCCCCTGGGGCCCCAGGCAATTTCCCCAACTCCATAGTTGAATCCATTTCCCAACTAGCTTCCTCCACCGCCAACTTCCTGTTATTAGGTGATCTCAATCTCCACTTCCTTGATCCAACGGATCGTGTCGCCGCGGACATCAGGCATGACCTTACAGTTCTAGAGGTATGTCTGGTGAACAACGAGCCCACCCACGAGAAGGGCCATCTATTGGACCCCATCTTTACCAATATTCCAACGTTGACCACCAACCCTCCAGTGACCCTTCCATGGACTGACCACTTCCTGGTTCCGTTCTTCTGGGAAACTCCCATATCTAATCACTTAACTCCTAAAACCCAGGTTACCGACCGCCAATGGCACAAATTGTCATCTAATATATGGGCCCGTTCTCTTATAGACTCCACCCCCGAGCTTTCCTCGGACCCGAATGCGGCCGATAAACAATTCAGCGACTGGATTACGTCGTCTCTCGACGCTTTGCTTCCAAAAATCACTACTTTTAAACAGCTTAAAAAGATATCCTCGGCTCCATGGTACACTCCAGAGCTTAAAGCCCTACGGCAAGAATGTAAAAAAACCGAACGCTCATGGAGACGTGATAAAACAGGAGCAAATAAAAATATCTACTCCATCTCTCTTCTCAATTATAAAACCGCTATCCGGAATACCAAAAGCGTTTTTTTTCAGGAGAGAATAGAGAGAGCGGGTGGCTCCGGGAAGGAAACATTTGCTATCCTCAAAGAACTCTCAAAACCACCAGAACAAGAACAGGGACCCCCTGCTGACCCTAAAGCTGACCAAGAGAAATGCCAACAATTGGCTAACTTTTTCCAGGACAAAATCCGATTAATCCTGGATTCAATTCCTCCCCTGAGCCCGAGGGAAGAAACTGTTCTCCCATATCCGACTTCTTCCACCGGCCTGTCCACATGGGGCCAGGTCACCTCAGACGAAGTACGGACGATGCTCAACTCCATGAAGAGCGGCTCCCCCAGAGATCCTGCTCCTCTTCGGATCCTTAAAGAGGTAGCCCCCTCTATCATTCCCTCCCTCACTCAGTTGATTAATACGTCACTTCAACAGGGAGTTGTGCCCCTGAGCTGGAAGAAGGCGGTGGTAAAGGCCTTACTGAAGAAACCCACTCTTGACCCTGATAACCTGGCGAATTACCGGCCCATCTCCTTACTCCCAGGAGTAAGTAAAATCGCGGAAAAACTCATCAACAAGAAACTTTCGCAGTACCTAGAGGCTAACAACAAACTGAAAAATTCCCAGACGGGCTTCCGACCAGGACAGGGCACGGACATCGCCCTCCTGGCGGCGGTAGAGGAAGCCAGAACGCTGCTGGATGGAGGAGGATCAGTGGCAGTGATCCTCCTCGACCTTAGCGCAGCGTTCGATACCGTTGACCACCAACTCCTCATCGAAAGGCTGGCAAGAGTTGGTCTGGAAGGCGCAGCCTTATCTTGGCTCTCATCCTTCCTGACACAACGATCTTATCAGATCTGGGAGAAGAACGCCCGCTCCTCCGAAATGCCCCTCCAATGTGGTGTGCCTCAGGGCTCCTCCCTGAGCCCCACATTATTTAATATCTATATGTCCACATTGGAGGAGGTTATCACCCCTTTCGGAGTGAGCGTCATCAGCTATGCTGACGACACACAATTAGTGGTGTCTCTGTCCCACCCTAAACAACAGAAAGCTGATCTCCTCAACTGCCTCACACAGGTCCATCAGTGGATGAATAAATCAGCGCTAAAACTAAACGGGACAAAAACCGAGGTCCTTGTACTCGGCTCAAAAGGAACCTCACTTCCTCTGGACATGTGGCCAACATGTCTAGGTCCTCCCCCAGACCCTAAGACAGAGGTGAAAAGTCTGGGTGTTTGGATTGACTCAGAGCTTTCATTTGGCCCGCAAGCAAAGAAGGTCGTAGGGACTTGTTTCGGTCTTCTAAAATCCTTGAGGAAAGTCCTGCCCCTCCTTCCTCCGAAATCACAAAAACTATTAGTCCAGGGTCTTATTATATCAAGACTGGACTATAGTAATGCGATTTACCTGGGTGCACCGGAAGCAACACTGAATAAACTGCAAAGGATTCAGAATACTGCTGCCCGGATCATTACCAACACCCCGGCCAGATCATCGGCCAAACCTGCCCTCAAACTCCTGCATTGGCTCCCTATAAGGGAGAGAATTAAATTTAAAGCCTTGTGTTTGGTGCACAAAACTTTGAACAACCAAGGCCCCCCAGTTCTCCGCAACTTCATCACCCCTTACATAGCCACGAGATCCCTTCGTTCCAACGCAGAAAATCTCATCAACACCCCAAGGTTTAGGAAAGCACGTTCAGGAGGAAGACGGTTCTCGGTCCATGCGGCCCGTCTTTGGAACTCCCTTCCTCGGGCTCTCCGTCTGGAACCCCAATACCTTCGCTTTAGGAAACTGCTTAAGACACATCTTTTTCCCTAGCTTCTATGTCCCCCTCGTGAACTCAGCCTCGGTCCTCAGTTCTACTTTTTTAGGGTTCCTCAGCGCTGGGATACCTCTTGGTGACTATGCGCTTTATAAAAATAAATAATAATAATAATAATAATAATAATAACATAACCTGCATAAAGAGACGGAAACTCGTCGCGATATATCAAAGTGGCTCATTACGAGTGTTCTCCATAGACATAGCTCATACCCTTCAGCCCCCCTCTCCTCCTCCCCTCGGGACTGCAGAATGAATAGGTTCAGGGGGGGGGGGGGCTTTGAGCGCAAAGTGATTGCGCTTGTGTGCAATCAGACAGCCGGAGATATTCGAGGACCGAAGATACTTTTAATTTCGCAGTATTATGTGGCGCGAGCTTGGCCCCAGGATATTACATGCCTGAAACCGGGATATTAGAAGGTGCTTCCTCCCTGGCACTCAAGGAACTGGTTGCAGCCGAGACACTCCCTGCACGGAGTGCTGGAGGTGTAGAATCAAGGACTGTGACATCATTCACCCACTCTTGGAGAGCCCCGCGCTCACTCCCTGATGTACTGAAGTATGGAGGACCGGCCCTACACCCAACACCCCGGCTGGACACCGGGCCGTGCAGGGCGTGGGCACATGGTGTGGCCCAGCCCCGGACCCAACCCCACGCACACACAAAACACCCTGTGTATCTGTATCTGGTATCTATAGATCGCGAAATGTGGGCCGTTGGGGAGATTAAGGGAGCTATGCCCAGGGTCACAGGGTGTTGACATGATCTGCCCGTGGGGATCGAACCGTGAGTCCTGCGCTCTGGAGTCAGCCGCTCTGACCACTGCACCACACCTCTCCACCTCTGGGCATCCTACCCTTCAGCTATGAACAGCGTGAGGATGGATATGCACGTCCGTCTGACTAAGATGTAACAGTATGAAGGATATCATTCTATTCATGGTAGCCCTACTGACTTTGTCATAGGGTCAGAACAGTGCAATGTAAAAAAGTGGGCCTATTGCCTTTATCACGGGGTCAGCACATCGGTATATAAAAAGCATACCTCTAATCTGTGTCAACTAGTCACCAATAACCCAAAGCAAATGCATTCACACGTAGCATGCTTAATAAAATGATTGTCATAAAATACTTCCGATCAAGTCTTTTACACCGCTTTGCATAAGCACCGGATTACTGTACATAGGGTCAGTTTCGTTTTGAGCTTTTGTGTAACTCGGCGTGAGGAATAAGATTATGTCTAGAATAACAGGGTGGTGACCAGACGCTGGGATCCAAACTTAGTTGCGAGTTTGAAAGTCGGCAGCTGTGTTCGGTCGCATAATCACCGTACTTCAGGAGCTGTAGTACACACACATAACTAACATGACGTATGTCTGGGGTTGACTGTTAACACATACTCCCGCGCTGAGCTGTGTCATGCGTGCCCCGTATATCTTCATGACAGTTAGTGCCGCGATGGTCACAGTGAACAATTGGCTGCAACCCCGGGAAACCCCATACAGTTCAACATCGGGAGATTGTTTGACGTGCCCAGAATAGCTGACTACTTAGCTCATGGTCGGCTGCAATCACCATTCTGTCAATCATCCCCACATATAACCATCTGCCCTAGCCCAGGACCTGGACATATTCCCGCGCGCAGTGCGCCATATGACCCTCGCAGGAGGGGTTGAGACCATCGCCCGGGCCCGGCCACGCAGCAACCTCGCAACATGGCCGCAATATCGCGATATAGGGATTGGTGCAATCTAAAGCTCCAGGAGACGTTGTTGCACTGAGATGCTGTGCAAATGAGCAGACCAAAGCATACATTATATATCTTTAGTGTAATGTACTCCTACTAAAGGGACATTTAGTTAAACCAAGTGTAATTGTCAAGGTCCCCGCTGGTGTGGCTGCATAACCTATTAAGTGTTATATTTTGTAGATGCAAATATCTGCAAAGCCAGGTGCCTGCGAGAGAAAACTACCCTCAAGCAGAATATATTAACATACAAAATGTATCACAGGTAAGAATATGTGTATGTTTATGACCAAATTATAGTAGATACAAGTGCATAGCGAATCCCCTCGCAGATGGCCCCAAACCGCTCCGTGACAGAAGCCCAGTGTCCTTGTTGGAGAGCCCACAGATGGATTTCATGCGTGGGGTATGGGGTCGTGTGGTGTGCTGCAGTGGGTAGGTTGTGGTGATCCCCAGTCCCGTAGACTTGCAGGATTGAGCATGCTTACATTTTTTTAACCTCATACCCATTTTCTCGGGGCTGCTAGGAGGGCAGGAGGACGCTATTGGAGGGCCTGCTGCTCATACTAATTGAGTCAGCCCGGCAGGAACGTTCTGGATTTTGACGGCACAAGATATCTATTATTTGAGTGAATCTGTAATGACGCACATTCAGATACGCATTTGGAAGAAATTAAGTGCATTCCTCCCAAGAAGATCAGCATCGAACACTGGCATAACTGCCAAAAATAGAACTCTGCCTCGTCAACATCCCACATGCTGGGCTGAACCACGTGCTTCTTTGCCGCCCGGGGATCAGCGCAGCGACGCCACCTTGTCCCAACAGGGGCGATCCACGAGGCCAAATCGCATCAATATCGGCACCAGCGCCTCGCAGCAGGCAGAATACTCCTCACAAACAACCAAGTCAACAGAAATCCCAACCCTTTGTACGCGAACACCGCCCGACATCGAATAGTAAGTAAACCCATACAGCGCGGTGCAAACCTCCCTAAGAGCGGGCGTGCAATACCAGGGGGGGGGGTAGTAGGCCCGCCACTATCGCTTGCGCTCTAAAGGGGCTCCCCCTAATATCCGCTCGACCCACGTGGACCGACCCAACCGGAGGCGGTGTTTAAACGAGGATGACCCATGAAGCCAAACTGCACCACAAGGCACACGCGCTTTGCAGCAGGCACATCAACCCTCCGCACGGCGCTAGCAAGCAGAAGCCACAAGCGCCGACAGCTGCCCTGCTCTCGCGCCCCACCAAGTTTCACTTGGCCATTGCTGCCGCGCCTGAACCCCACTGATTAACCACTCACTGAAAAGGCTGATGTGACCCTACCGGTATTCAAACTCTAAATGTGCAGGTCACAATGCTGCATCGAGCGCTCAGCTCACCCAGCTATCTTGCCGCCAACAAAACCGACCCCCACTACATATGGGGCCCGGGACAACTGCAACGGCGCCCGACTGTCCCCCGCATAGCCCACACCGCCGGGAAAAGACTACGTGGGAGGGGGCAACAACACCCCTGCACTCACCGGAAAATGTCGACGCCAGGACCCGACAGCAGAAGACCCGACCGCAGAAGACCCGACAGCGGAAAACCCGACAGCGGAAGACCCGACGCCAGACAATGGACTCGCATAACGTGTGTCCAGGCTGGAGCGGCGCGCAGGAAACAGAGGAGGAACTGGGCGAGAGGGCCTCCTAAGTAGGGGGGCAAGCCGCGCCCCCGCCCCCAATGGCCCGCCTCCAGCTCCACACGATAGGGGGTCATAACCCTAGTGGGCGTAGGCCTCGCACGCGAGGCAGCAAGGGGGAAGGCTCCGACGGGCGGCCACTAAAATGCTGCCCTGCTGATGTCCCACTGCTTGGGACGCGGGCAGCGGCATTCTCAACCTTCAGTTTCCGAAAATTGTGGACACAGTTGTTTGCTGTTTCTGAAGCAACAGCTAATTACCCAAGGTGTCCGTATAGCGACAAGACCTTTTGAGTTTGCACATTTAGAGTTCTGCATGTTGGAGGAGGCGAAAAAAAGAGGACTTTTTTAAAAATTAATTTTGATATTAAAGGTTCCTGATAGAAATGATGGTGTGGATACCTTTAGTTAGTAAGGATTGGAGAAAGAACGGAAATGGAATGTACAGGGTAACACAGGATATCCCCACCAACATTCTGGAATCTGTGGCATCATGTTACCAAGGGGATAGTAACCAGGATACCACAAGCGATGTCAGTACATTGCTGTTTAAGTAGTATTGGACACACCTTTACATGCTAGAAATAAGTTTGTCTCAATGTCCTACAAGTTAAACAATAACCCTTTCCACCCTTCGAGTTCTTCTTTGTGCTGCGTCTCCTCCGTTTGCAGAAACTCTCCCCACGGCTCTTCTCATCGTGTCTCTTCTCTCCATGAGTCTTTTCGAGACTCGCTCGCAGGTTTGTTGTGTCCTTCTTCTATATCCCCTCCTTTGCCTGACTTCCGTCTTCCTCTGCCTTCTCTTTCCTGTGTTGTCTCCTGTAGAAGAAATGGAAGTTCCTTTCTAGGTCGTAGCTTAGCAAACAGCGCAGCGTTCCTGCCGTTTTATTCTTACTTATTCAGGGGAAGTCACACACAGGGACAGACACGGGTCCGACACGAACTTCACTCACCCTGCGTGCGTGTGTCATGCGATACGGGATCTCCGCTGTCTCCAGGTAACCTCTTTCCCAGGTTCAGTGTCCTCCTTCGACTGAATGACGGCTACGCGGAAGCCGAATGAATTACTGCTTGGGAATAAATCCTGCAGCGAATCCGGCCTCGTCCACACTTGGGGCGGCTGGTGCGAGCGTACGGGTGCGGGGCCCGCTATAAATCCAGAAAGATTCACGGGGTTTACGATAGATAGAACTCCGGAAAGAACCTCGCACTCCACGGCTTGGAACTTTCAAGAATTAATTACGGCGACATGTCCATGCTATTGCTATATGAAATGACATACGTTATCTCGCTGAGCCCGTCATCAAATCTATTACCATTCTGAATCTTGGCTCATTACATTTGTCATATCGTATAGTATGGACAATTGGGAGAATCTCGCCAATCTTGAAATAGTTGGTATGTGATGGGTGATGTTGAATAGTAAGAACCAGAAACATGCAATAGGTCTCGCATTTATTAGAGTTTGAGCTATTGGCATTGTAAATGACAATGCCTTTTATTTAAATGTTGTTTTTAAAACAGATAAAAGGCTTTGTCATTTACAATGGCAATAGCTTAAAATCTCGCAAATGCGAGACCTATTACATTGCAAATGCGTGCTATAAAAAAAGTGTTAGGAGAGAGCGTGCAGAACAAAGCTATTTGAGAAAATAGTGCTCGAAGGCTGTAATTAAAGCCTACCAGCAACAACACACTTAACAGGGGGTGTTGACATGGGAGGAGACAAGGCTGTACTAAGGAGGGACTACTAAGCCATTTGATCACTGAACAGCCACAGTTTACAGTGGACAATGACATAAGTCAATGAAAAATGTGGGCGGAGAATGGACGGAGCCTCAATGCAACATGCTTTGCAGAGCAGCGTAGTGCACTGCCCAGGCTCAGCTCAACCTAAAAATAGGGGTTCGTGCCTGTGAATTTTTCAGTTTCTATTTTGTTTTGAACACTTGTGTTTTAATTTGTCTTTATTGGGATGTTGGAACTGATAAAACCAGGATTGAACAGCCACTTGGCTAGATGAGAAATATTGTGATGATAATATGACACTGTTGTTAACCCCACGATAGGTGCAAGTATTCAACAAGAATATACAATATGTGCTTTTATTTCAGCCATTTGGCTTGCATTTAACTCAATGTTAGAACTTTCACCCAGGGTGCTTTAATTTATTTCCTTTCTAGGGCACTAGCTATTTACATAGTAACAATGTTTTGAGTGATGTTGTGTTTGTTTTCCCTCTTGTTCCTGATCACCAGAAAATGTTTTGGATAAATGCCTCAACACATGTTTTCAAGATGTGCAATCCTGGCAATTTTATCACCAAAAATGTATTCCATTTATTTGACAAAATTGTTTTACTTTGAATTCAATCTATTTTTACAAATGTGGACAATTGCGATATTTTTTCTCATTCATTCTAAGTTTACATTTCATTTTTTCAAGCCTAAGACGTTGTTACCTCTGTCTTTTATGTCTATGTCATGTCGACCCCTTGTTTGTTTCAATAGGTGATGGGGCACAGTGTGTTCTTGATTGGCTGTGACGAAGCCCAAGTTCGGGTGAAACGCGTCACTGTAATTAATTCTTTTGAGTTCCAAGCACATCACCGCACCGCACATCGCCGCACCCTACAGTTCCCCCGTCGCAGCTGGGGCAAAATCACCGAAGTACAACTGCAGACAAACCTCGCACTCAACCCACCGACCAATCCCTCCAACCCTGACGATGCTGCACGCACCGTCAGATGATGGAAGGACGACTGCGCCAACACCTTAGCCCCGCTGAAAAAACAAACACTCAAAGACACCAGCAAGAGAGCCAACTGGTTCACCCCGGAACTCCAAGCGTCAAAGCGCACCTGCCGGAAGTTGGAGAACATATGGCACATCGAGAAGTCGCTGGGCAGCCGCGCAGCCCACAAAGACGCCATCCGCAATCACCACCACCTCATCAGGACCGCCAAGAGGACCTCCTTCAAAGACCGCTTCGACAACATTGCACACAACAGCAAGGAGCTCTTCAACGTCGTGAAGGAACTCTCCAACCCCAGCGCCAAAGGCATCCCGCCGTCGCAAGCCCTGTGCGACTCCCTCGTCACCTTCTTCCACCGCAAGATCGCCGACATCCACGACAGCTTCAACCCCCGGACGACCCTAACAGGCCCCAACACGCCTGACCCACCACACCCCACCGACCACGACCCCCTGACAACCTGGGCCAACATGAGCATCGAAGAAACAATCAAGACCATGGGCACAATCCACTCCGGCTCACCGTCTGACCCTTTTCCTCACCACATCTTCAACAAAGCCGGCAGCTCCATCGCACCCCACCTGCGCAACATCATCAACCTCTCCTTCCCTGAGAGCTGGGAACACGCCAAGATCAACGCCCTACTGAAGAAACCCAAGGCGGACCCGAGCGAACTCAAAAAAACGTCCGGCCCATCTCCCTGCTTCCGTTCCCAGCTAAGGTCATCGAGAAGATAGTCAACATCCAGCTCACCCGCTACCTCGAAGACAACAGCATCCTGGACCGTTCCCAGTCAGGATTCCGCAGCAACCATAGCACCGAGACCGCTCTCATCGCCGCCACAGACGACATCAGGATCCTACTGGACAACAGTGTGACGGCGGCCCTCATCCTTCTGGACCTCTCCGCCGCCTTCGACACAGTCTGCCACCGCACACTATGCATACGACTCCACGACGCAGGGATCCGAGACAAGGCCCTGGACTGGACCTCCTCCTTCCTCTCCGGCAGAACCCAGAGAGTCCGCCTCCCCCGATCCGAAGCCTCCGAGATCATCTGCGGCGTCCCGCATGGATCCTCCCTCAGCCCAATGCTGTTCAACGTCTACATGGCGCCTCTCCCACGCATTGGTTGACATCACGACCTCAACATAATCCCCTACGCCGACAACACGCAACTGATCCTCTCCCTCACCAAGGACCCCCTCACCGCCAAATCCAACCTCCACCAGGGAATGAAGGCCGTCGCCGACTGGATGGAGGATAGCCGCCTTAAGCTGAACACAGACAAGACGGAGATCCTCATCCTCGGGCCCAACCCCTCAGCATGGGACGACTCCTGGTGGCCCGCATTGCTGGGGACACCCCCCGCACCTACCAACCACGCACGCAACCTGGGAATCATCCTCGACTCGAAACTCACCATGACCAAACAAGTCAACGCTGTCTCCTCCACCTGCTTCAACATCCTCCGTATGATCCGCAAGATCTACAGATGGATCCCGACAGACACAAGGAAAACAGTCACCCAGGGCCTTGTCAGCAGCAGACTCGACTACGGAAATGCCCTCTACGCTGAAGCCCCGACTAAATTCATCAACAGACTGCAAAGAATCCAGAATGCCTCTGCACGCCTGATCCTGGACGTCCCGCGCCGTGACCACATCACCCCCCCACCTGAGGAACCTGCACTGGCTCCCTGTCGACAAAAGAATCTCCTTCAAGCTCCTGATCCACGCACACAAGGCACTCCACAAGACCGGCCCAGCCTATCTCAACAGTCGACTCTCCTTCTATGTACCCAACAGGAAACTCCGCTCCGCAGACCTCTCCCTGGCTACCGTCCCACGCATCCGTAGAACCACAGCCGGAGGCAGATCCTTCTCCCACCGCGCCGGCAAGACCTGGAACACCCTCCCCCCCTACGACAAACCGAAGACCTTCTAACCTTCAGGAGATGACTCAAGACCAGTAGCAACAGCACCCCCCCACACTCCCTACCCTCAGCGCCTTGAAACCCTTGCGGGTAAGTAGTGCGCTTAACAAATTATTTGATTGATTGATTGAAGCTGTGGAGTGTGAGGTTCTTTCTAGAGTTCTAACATAAACCCTGGGAATCTTTATATCTATCTCTAAGGACATTAATCGCATTATAACCCTTTTAAAAACAAATTCGCTATGCTGCACTACAACTGCGCTGCTGTGCAACTTAGCTGAAGAAACCTTAACAAACCAAATAGATCTTGTGTAGACCAGCCCTAGTGACTTTGCCAATGATTGACTTTTTTCTTGCTTTCCCTCTGTGTCCCCTTTAGTCCCTCGTCCCTCTTTAACACCTTATGTTCATTTTTTATTTTGTAGATGGTGTTGAGGGTGATCGGGCCAGGCATTCCGATGCGGCAACAGGTAAGCATGTTGTCTCCTCCCGCTCTTGCCCTATCCTGTCACATTCTGGTGCTTGACTCTTTATTTGTCAGTAAATCGTGTGTCAAAACCCCTTGTAGCTTCCGACAATATTGTTATTAATGATTGTGACATGATATCGTGGTGGCTGGCCTACCAAGGAATGTCCATGGCACAACAGCAGTCTTGTGTAGTAGTTGCAGGCTTGTAACTGTGACACTTGATTGATGGTTATACAAGTTTGTAGTGCTATCTGCATTTGTTTAGTGAATAGTTTTATGCAGTTGTTCCCACTTTAGAAATATTGTATTGCATAATTGTTTGACATTAAAGTAATTGAGTAGGCTCTATTTGTGGAGAACCTACTCATGCTGGTTAGTAGTTCTTACAAGTTGAAATATTGTAATGATGATTGATGTCCGGATTCCAGTTTCTATGAGAAGCCTGGTGATGCTTGCCGTGTGTGCATGCACCCAGGTTCCTGCACGGCATGGACTTTCAAGTCCATGCCGTGCAGGAACCCCATGTAACTGCCGCCTTTGAAAGAAGCACCTCAGTGGGACCGCCACGCTGCCTGCCTGCCAGACCACAAAATTGGTCGTAATCGGGCAGGCGGCAGCAACCTTTGGCAGAGCGGTGGCGTTGCGGTTGGCACCGCCGCACCACCACTCCACAAAAAGTCATAATTAGGCCCTTAGTGTCCTACAGAGTGTGTTAATCTTGCAGGTTTGAGTGCCATTTTGAGGGTCAGGGTGCTCTCAGCCTGTTTGAAATAAAGGGAGCCTCCCATAGCCTCTAATGTAATATGTACCGGTGTGCCTTCTTTCTGTTTTCAAAGTCAGAGGGTACAAGGGCCTGCATGGGAGGCATATGCATTATTCCTTTATAGGTTTTTTGCATAAATAGAACTGCAATGTAATTTGTGGAACAGACATAATTCACCTTTAGTGGTTATGCCCACTGTAACCGAAGCAGTAAATTATCAGAGTACTCTGTGAAGATACTCTTGAGGGACTTGTTCCTTGGGCTCAAGACTCTCCAGGCTGCAGTGACACAGTTATGAATCAAGGCGTAAGAGGCGGCCACCAGGGTGGCGAAGACCCAAGGAGAGGTTAAAACGAACAATATCCTTATAGTTTGGATTCCGAAGTAAGTAGAGGGTTCAGGGGCTGACTTATTCACAGAGCAAGGGATAACGAAAATCCTGAAACCCAGAGGCCTGTCGTCCTTTTTAAGGCAGGCTCATTGATAGCTCCCTTCTGTTTCTTTCTGGGGCTCCCCATGGGCCATTATTTCCTTCCGGCTGAACTTCATGGATGCAATCCTGCAGTAAGCCAGGAAACCCACTGAATTTGAGAACATTTGAGTGTTCTTGTTAACAAACGTAACTGTGGCTGTCCAAAAGTAAAGGAAAAGCTTTCACAATGTGAAGAAGTTGTTGAGGGACAGAGAGATCAAGTACATGATGGTGTCTGTGGGTTGCAGAAGCGAAATACTGGATCTTCTTGACCCCTGCAGACGCTTGGAAACTAGTTGGGGAAGGAATGACTGAGGATGCCTTTTGGGAGGATTGCCTCCCGCAGGTGTGGATGGCAAAGGGTGCCAACACAGTTGAGTGTTAGGAAATGCTTGCCAATCCAGTTTTGCATCATAATCCAGTGATGTAAAGCAGCACAAATGGTGGAGAATGATGAGGGCGAAACGGTTGACTCAAGGAGTTGCCATGCTGCTGACCCGCATCCCTTAGCCTGGCAACTCACCTTGTGTGTAAGGCATGACCGAGATGCCGCATAGAAGCCACAATAATAACCCTAACAGGCATCAAGATATGAATGACAGTGACTGACACATTAGTCAAGCAGAAACTGGCTGTGGCTCGGCCTGATTCCAGGCAAGATAGCTGCAGTTCGCTGAGGTCCCTATTATCGTGCTCAATATCCAGCATCAAGTGACAAAACCACAATATGCATTGGAGAATTCCATGGGTGCATATTTCGAGAGCAAGATGAGGCAAAATGAGCCATAGATGAGAGGCGCTAGCCCTGCAACCTTGTGGCTTTTGAATTGACAAAGTGGCCGGCAAATCTTTATGAGGCTTGATGAGGAACCAGGAGAACTCTGTGCTGAGGGATGGAGGGACTGCTCTGACTCCTCATGAGGCTGTGAAGAACTGATCCTTGGCTGATGGTGTTGAGGCCCCAAGTACAGGGCTGAGACAGTGAGTGCTGAAAGAGCTACTCCCTGGGTGCCTGGATGCATTTCACGACTGAGGGTGATGGCTGTCTGCCAGGCTGGTGAGGCCCTCGGCTGAAGGAGAAGACAGAGTAGTGATCAAAGGGAGTGCAGCCTAGTTGTGGGTGGGTGAATAGCTGTTGTAGCAGAGGTGCGGCTGGTATTCATGACTATCATTGGCCTCAGAGCCCTGACCTTCCCTCCCCATTGGTATGAGGTAATAATTAAGGCCTAACAGACTGGACACTGGGTGAGTGTCCTCCATTTACTGCATAATATTGTACTACAGTTTGATGAAGAGGTAGAGGACTAGCCGACAGGGAGATGAGGGTGAAACCGTAAGGGCCATGTGATCAGCGGGAGAAACAGCAGCCCAGACCAATATTGATTATATAGGGGCACCCCGGCAGTGCTGCTCAGTAAAGAACTTAACTGAATAGACCACAATGTAACTATAAGACCGCTGAAGTAGGCAGCTAAGAGTAACCCCATCTGTCAGGTCTTTCCAGGCGTGCCCCACTCCTACGTCCTTAGAGACAGAATGCATATGTTGGCTTGGAGGACAGAGCAGCAGCGGGCCATTGAAGTGAGAGGGGGGCCCTTGCAGTGACAAAAACAGATGAGCTGACGCTGCCAAGAAAGTGCATTATAATGAGATGGACAATTATGAATTTCTGCAGAAAAAGCCAGAGGAGGCAGCGGATGAAAAGCAGTCCCCCACCCCAAGAATGAGAACAGCTCTTCCCAGGAGGAAGAGCCCATCTTTAAGGTTGTGATAATGGTCGTCAACGGTACCAAGATCACCCTTGATTGTTAAAATTGACACTGTCCATTGAAATTAGCCTTCTGCGCACATGCCTCAGAAAAATTAATGACAGAGTAAAGCTGGTTGGAATCCACACTCTCAACAATGAAACAGGAGGTGTCAACTCTGTGCTCCACAGTAAGTGCTTTGTCACAAAAAAGTGCTATTGCATAAGAAAGACATGAAGATGCAGAAGAATGATCTCGACTGAAAGATTTCTGACTGATTGGGGTGCCCAAAAAAGCAGGGGCCACAAGTGTAGAGTTATTTGTGGACAGCTGAATATTTAATCATTTGAAACCTAAGAGCCCCTCCAAATCTTTGTTGGTGGAATCACCTCCAAGTGCACTTTTGCCCCTGCTGCATCCTGGACTGCCACTGCATAGATGATTTCTCTCAGCTTTAAGCATCGACATGTCATACTACTGGCTGTCTGAAGACAGGGAGATCTAAAGTATCAGAACAAAATGTACCTGGACTTCATGTTGGCTGTGCAGGATCTGAGGTGCTCATTTTATGAGGTCAAAAGGCAAATTGGAGAAAAGGAAATGAAATATATGATGCTGATTACAGCGAAGCTCAAGATAATGGCGAAAGGTAAATAGTGAAACTTTACTTCACTCAAGGACTCCTAGGAGTGGATTGAGGGATGAAGACCATCTATAAGGCAGTCTCCTGGTGGGGTGGAAGGGGGCGGACAGAATATGCATATTGGAAATGTGGTTGCTGCAGTTGGGGAAGAACCACAACTACCAGTGGCCATGTTACCTTTGCTTGAGCAGTGACCTTGAGACACAGGTGAACGTTTAACGGCAGAAATGATCCTGGCTATCAGTGACATAGGAGGAAAGCTGAGCCACAGTGATAAGGGACTACCTGCGCTCTATATTGTTTATGGAGGAAGGACTCAGTCCCTATCTAGGAGGGCTGTTTTCCCCCCATGATTATTGGGGAGGGGGCTTGTGAATGTTGGGGTGAATGCACCACTACCTTTATTTATGGCGGATGGTTAAATTGTTCATCCACACACCTCCCATGTGTCAACCAAAGTCGTCATGTTGTCAAGCAGGGTAATGATGGGAAATACTGAATGAAAATCAAGCACTAGTTGTTCTGTGCACTGCAAGCTGCTAAGAGTTGTTAAGGAAGTAAGAGGTGACAGGCTTCCAGCACATTAGGGTACAGGGAGTTAACGCCTCTGACAGATTACCAAGCATATTGGAAGCATATAACCCAGTGATAAAAGATCAAGAGGTCTCCTTGAATGCACCAAAACAAAAATGGGAATAAATCTAAAAGGCAGAAGTACAAATATTAGAACTTGAGGGGTGTTGCACACAATGTAATGATGACGGGCTACAGCATCCATTTGATATTAAGACAGGAATGTCCGGCACAGAATCACTATGTAGCAACACACAAAAAGTTATAAGAAGAGGGTGAGAAAGCACAAAAACTGTTTGGGAAAGGGGGGCCTCATTAGCAAGGTGGGTCTCGCCCTCCGTGGGGGCACTCAGCTAGGCACCCCGTGCGGGCCTTGTGACTGCGGGGGTGTAACATTGTTGTCAATTCTTTTCCGGAAGTGCATGAGCCGCATGGTATATTCGGGGGAAATGGGGCATCGGCCTACTTCTTCGTTTCGGAGCGAGTCTTCCTCTGCAGCGCCCCTTTGTGTACTGCTCCTGTCCAAGCCGCCACGGAAGGTCCAGCAGGCGCACGCCAATGTAGTATGATAGGTCGTTTGGCTAAAAGGAGGGTCAGACCTGCGAAGTGTGTCTGAACCTTATGTTGCTTCCTACGCCTAAATACGCCTAGCTAACAGACTTCCCAGGAATAGATGTCCAGGCGCCTGTAACCTCCCTCAATGTAGCATGACTAGTGTGCCAGTAATGCTGCAAAGTTGGGCAAGCCCAGAACATGTGTAAATACGCTGGGTGAGGGGCATGACAGTGAAGGGGCAGGTCAATTTTGACTTCGGGAAGTTGTGATGGAGCTGTGCTGGCGTCAGATAGTCCCAGTGTAGAAAGAAAAAAGGTATATTTTCGAAGCGGGCTTTCCGGGAGACTTTCTTTGGAAATACCAGGGCTCGCTCCCATTCTTTGTCATGGAGCTACCTCCCATATTCCACCTCCTATTTTTGGCGAAGTGGGACGTAAGTCAATTCTCGGATGGCCTTATACAGCCAAGTGATGAGGTGATGCCGGGGCCCATAGTTAACACAGGGTGAAGCACTGGGTGGGTCACAGGCTCACCTCCAGATAGGTCCCAGAGGTGCTGGAAAGCGTGTATGAAAGAGGAACTGGCCCGGAGGAATCCACTCTCCTCGGCCAGATAGTCAAAGGGCAGAAGTTGGCCCTCAGAAAAAAGAGACTCCTCCTCAAGGAGCGAGTGATGGTCCAGGTTCGTAATTCCTGGCCATGAGGCAGGCCGACCACTGAAGCAATGGGGTATAGAGCGGAGCTCCCCGGGAAAGGGGATCGATTTGAAGGACACTTGCCCTTGCTTTAATCACTTGTATGGAGTGGATCGAGATGGGCTGGGCTCCCAGCAAAAGCAGGTGAGGAATTGCCGGCAACGGCATGGGCCCAGACTCTGAGCAAGCCTCCCGAGATAATGCCCTGCGGACCAGCGGGACAGCCACAGGAGCTGCGCCGCTAAAAAGTATGCCTCGAATGAGGGGGGCTCCAAGACCTTCCTGGTCTACCAGCAACTGCAGCTTGGCCAGGGCGACTTGACGGTGTCCATTCCCCATATAAGGGAGCAAAGCAATGTGTCCAGTTCTTTGAAGTAGGAATGGGGAGGGATAACCGGATGATTTGCAAAGTAGTATAGGAGTCGAGGCAAGATGACCTTTCCTATAGGAGCTAGGGAGAGAGTCCTCCAAAAGCAGACCTGGGAGCATATGCCTGCTAATGCCCTGCAGTGATTGCACTTGTACAAATCACGGGGTGGATGATACAGATGAACACCCAGGTAGTGAGACACCTGTGCGTGCCAGATGAAGCGACAGTTGCCAAATCCCACCTCCCGCGGGGAGAGGTCGGGGCTGAGAGGATAAACAGCAGACTTCCTCCAGTTGACTTTCAGTCCAGCTGCGGCAGCAAAGTCCAACAGCGTGGCCCAAAGAGGATTGAGATCAGTCGAAAAGTCCCGTATATAGAGGAGCAGGTCATCTGCATACAGGGATACGTTGTGAGTCTCACTTGCTAGTGTGATAACCCGGTCATTACCCTCCCACAGGAGGTGCACAGCTAATGGCTCCTGAGCCGGGGCAAATAGTAGGAGAATAGCAGACATCCCTGACGTGTTCCTCTAGTCCAGGGGTACTCACAAACTTTCTCTTGGGGGCCAAATTTACAGTGTGGTTTGTGGCCGAGGGCCGCACCTTGGGGGCGGGGTCATTGGGGGAGGGGGCGGGGCTAGAGCAACAAAAAAAAATTGTGACCATGAGGTGGAACACAGGTCCCTGCAGCGGACGCCTTCGTCCACTGAGCCACCGGACCCGGCATACACATCTCTCTATCTCCCTCCGTCTCCCTCCCTCCTCCGTCTCCCTCCCTCCTCCGTCTCCCTCCCTCCTCCGTCTCCCTCCCTCCTCCGTCTCCCTCCCTCTCTCCTTCTATCCGTCTCTCTCCCTCTCCGTCCCTCTCTCCCTCTCCGTCCCTCTCTGTCTCTCTCCCTGTCTCCCTCCCTCTCTGTCTCCCTCCCTCCCTCTCTGTCTCCCTCCCTCCCTCTCTGTCTCCCTCCCTCTCTGTCTCCCCCCTCTCTGTCTCCCCCCTCTCTGTCTCCCCCCTCTCTGTCTCCCCCCTCTCTGTCTCCCCCCTCTCTGTCTCCCCCCTCTCTGTCTCCCCCCTCTCTGTCTCCCCCCTCTCTGTCTCCCCCCTCTCTGTCTCCCTCCCTCCCTGTCTCCCCCTCTCTGTCTCCCTCCCTCCCTGTCTCCCTCCCTCTCTCCCCCTCTCTCTCTCTCCGTCTCCCTCCCTCTCCGTCTCCCTCCCTCCCCCCCCTCTCTCCCACCCTCTCCATCTCCCTCCCTCTCCCCGTCTCCCTCCCTCTCCCCGTCTCCCTCCCTCTCAGTCATGGTTACCTTTTTCCTTTTACACTCATTATTCTGAAATTAGTGAGTGCTTTTGCATGAAAAGGTAAGGCCATGACTACAGGGCCCGGAAGGGACCCGTTTCAGTGCCCATTGCTTATATTCTTTCAAAACATAGGCAGTATGGTATAAAAAGACCACATTCGTAAACACACAGTCGCTGTACACATTTTGTTTTCCAATTCACCCATCAAGCAGGTATTTCAGTACCTCCAGGCAAGGTGCACTTTCCCACACAGGGAAAACTATTGTTGTTCAAAGAGAGAGGAGTAAACAAAAGTATCACTTCACTGGCAAACACTGTAAAGTGGCACTAATGTGTTTAGGTGTAAATAAATCAATCTGGACATCTTGCAACCACTCTGTCTTGCTTCAATTAGTTATTTATTTTTCACGTTTGGAATGTTTTATTTCTCTCCACCCGGAGGCTGCACTTGTGTCAGAAAAAGACAACGTTTCCAGCAAAAATGTTATTCTTTTTTGGATCCATTTCACAGGGGAGCAAATAAACGAAAGGAGGAAAGAGAGGGTAATACCCGTTTCTTGAAGTCTCGGTTTTCACTAACTGAGGAGCGAGACAGAATGAGAGGGAAGACTCTGAGGCTTAGATGCCGTCACCGTGGTGCGCGCGCACAGTTTAATTTATGGGTACTTGGGGAGGCTGAAGAGGATTGCTTCCAGGCGCAGCCGTCTCCCTCGCTTAGAGTGAGGGGGCCCCTGGAGTGTGGGGGCCCCCGCACTGCGGGGGCTGCGTTATGCCCCTGGCAGCTGAGGCAGCTTCCCTTCCAGGGCGCACACACAGCCCCACCTGAGTACTTCACAGGTCTTTAAGAGACCATTTGCATGATAACAAGGCTTTGTTGTATTTCACCTCTTAGCGCCCCAGCAGCTCCACGTGTTTACTGACACTGTTAAACAAACACCGGTACGATGTCTGCAAGGTCCGCCAAGAAAGGCTTGCCGGGCTGCTGGCGGCCCGCGGGCCGTACTGTGAGTACCCCTGCTCTAGTCACTGGGAAGGAAGGCGAGATGTAGTAGCCCAAACAGATCTGGGAGGTGAGGTTCAAGTACAATAGCTTTGTGTATGCTAGAAGTTTGGGTCCCACTCCCATGCGGCAGAGCACCATGAATAGATAAGGCCAGGACAGGATGTCAAACGCCTTTTCCAAGTCAAGGACATGGCAGGCAACATGGGAGAAATTACCCCCGCCCGATCCTGGACATGGAAAAGAAGGTAGATGTTTTGGGAGGGACTTCTGGGGGGACGAAGCCTTTCTGGTCTAAGTGCACTAACTCTGGGAGGACTTGGGCATAGCGTAGCTAGTACTTTGCTTAGGATTTTGTAATCTGCCCCTAGTATAGCAATTGGCCTATAGGAAGTTAATTGGGTTGGATCTCGTCTGGTTTTGGGATCAAGACTAAAAGGGACTCGTGAAGAGAGTGTGAAGCTCACCTTCCCCCAGGTCCGGCTTATACATCTCCACCAGCCAAGCCGCCAGTAGAGCCAAAAAGGTGCTGTATTATACTAGAGGCAAGCCGTCCAGACCCGGGCTTTTATTTAGAGCCAGATCTAGGATTGCTTGCTTTACGTCAGCCACTGTGATGTTCGCGTCTAGGGTAGTCCACGAGAGCGAGGGTGGGGGAGGTTCTGGAGCAAGGCAAGGTCAGCTAGGAACTGGTCTATTATTTCCAATTGATCATTCAGCAGAGCCCAGTATACAATAGCATAATAGTCATAGAAGGCTTGTAGAATGCCAGTTTGGGTGCGGACCCTGCCACCTTGGTAAAGGAGCGGAGTCTGAGTCCTGGCGGATAAGCCATGGCAAGAGTGTGCCAAGTCTAGCACCCTCACATTGGACCCTGGTGGCGTGAGCCTTAAAATTATAACGTCTCAGGTCTTCGTGAAGAGCCGTGTAGGTGGTCTTCGCCTCCGCCAGCTGGCCCGCGGACGACAGGGTAGCATCCCCTGCCTTGCTAAGAGTAGCCAAATTGTGCTCAGCCTCCTTGAAGTCTCTCTCAAGCACTCTGTGGACTCCCGCTATTTGTCGGATGCAAGTACCCCATATCACCACTTTAAAGGCATCCCATTCCAGCATCCTGGTGGACGCCATGTTGCTGGTTTCCTGCTCATGATGTTACACCTGATCCACAAGACAATAACGTGGCAGCCTTCAAGAGGGAGTGGGGGGCCTGCGCTTAAGGGTCATTAGGTGTGTGTAGTGGTCAGAGAGAACCCGGCCTAGGTAATCCGTGTCCTGGATCCGAGGGACAACCGTAGGAGAGCATAGAAAGCGGTTTAGGCGCACGTAAAGATTATGCGGGGCAGAATGAAAGGAGTATAGTTCAGCCGTGGGATGCTATGATCTCCAAGCGTCAGCAAGTGACCGTTGAGGTGTCCCTCGAGGAGTGCACACCGACGCTTCGTGTCAATCATACTACGAGTCTCCTGAAAAGAGACCACGGGTCAAATCCATACCATAGCTCCATGCGCAAATGCTGAGTAAGTGGTGGCACAAAAGATACCCCTCCATCGCTTGCGCAGACGGCCCAGCTCTCCGACAGTGAGGTGTGTCTGTTGTAGAAAAGCTATCTGCGCCTGCTGATGCTTGATTTAAGAGTATACTACATAGCACTTACAAGCAGTATGCATGCCTCAATTGTTAAGGGTGAGGAGACGGTTGTCAGCAGAAGGAGTCGTGGCGAGGTGATAGGAGTGAGAGGGAGGTGCGCTGGAGGGCCTTATCCCAGTAGGGATATGCCCGTTCCCGGAATTTGGTGTCATCCACCCACCAAAGTGTTGGGGATGGAAGGAAGAGAGGGGTAAGAAGGATGGGTAGTAACTAGGGAGGGAAGTATTCCCAATACCGGGGATCTAATGCAACGGACGGTACGTCCAAACAGAACATGATGTGGATGCCCTATGTATCATGGGATACCTAAGTGGGAAGGGTATGCCCAGATGTGGGTCCCGTGCTCACTACACCACTGGATTCAAGCTAGCCTGGCTGATGCCCTGAAACCGGTCCCAGGATGCTTGTTTCCGTTCCAGGGAGTACCTGGCTTGGCAGTTCAGGCTGGACTGTTCCCACAAGGAACAGGGTCAAGACTGAATTGCATATGGCTAGGTCCAAACGGGGGTGGTGTGGTGAGCAAAAGAATGATGGATTTAACCCAGATCCTTGTGACTGGGGGTGAATGTTTGCATTGTACAGCATTCCGTCCATCAACTGTTTCTTTTGCATATGTCGCCCTAAGTGGGAAGAGTATGCCCAGACGTGGGTCGCGTGCTCACTACACCACTGGAGTCAAGCTAGCCTGGCTAATGAAGGGTGATGTCCTGAAACTGGTCCTAGGATGCTTGTTTCCGGTCCAGGGAGGACCTGGCTTGGCAGTTCGGGCTGGACTGTTCCCACAAGGAACAGGGTCAAAACTGATTTTCATATGGCCAGGTCCAAACTGGGGTGGCATGGTGAGCAAAAGAAAGATGGATTTAACCCAGATCTATTGACTAGGGGTGAATGTTTTGATTTATTCTGCCTTTTGCCCTCTCGACTCTGAGGCACCAACAAGGTAGTGGCGTGTTGTAGTATGCTCCTCTCTGGTCCGTGATGCATTCCCCCAGACCAAGTAGTATGTACACACCCCTCACTAGATTCCAGACTAGACGAGATCTCACTCTCATTACGAGTCGAAGCAGACATCCAAAGCCTACTTGGCCTTATCCTACAGTCACTCAAGGTCAGATGGCATTATAGGGATTTGGTTACGAACTGTCGTAGCAACTATTCCCCAAACCCCCCCTCTGTGCAATCACCTTCTCCGAAGCACTTGCACCTGAGATGGAGAACTTTACCCTACCCCAATAAGCCTACTCGATCATTCCGATTGAGGGATCCTCTACCGGCCAATGATATCCATTCTGTCCTCTGCTCCTATGCTCTTCCGCAACACAATTGCAATACATCACGCCCTGATAACACCAAATAGTCATACCCTAATCCAATCCATTCCCCCTAATCCACACAGAGTTCCAAGACCCAACCATACAGGAACAAATAAACACAATCTTATGTAAGTCACCCTCACACAGGACCCCCTAGATGCTGCCAAGCCCCATTTCAAATGTATACTTCTAAATTGTAGATCGGCTTCAAGACATGCGGCAGACATAGCTGATCTCATACTCGTTTATTAACCCAACCTTCTAATCCTGACAAACCTGGTTAAATGAATCGTCCACACCCATCCTCGATATTTTGGTCCCTCCAAACCATGATATTACTAGATTAGACAGAGCTGATAGACCTGGGGGTGGCATTGCCTGCATCCATCGGAATAGCCTTACTGTGAAATTATCTCACTCACCGGTATTATCCTCGTGTGAATACCTTTGTATTGATGTCGCATGTAACAACAGACCAGTTTGCACCTTGCACATGTTCTACCAATCTCCAGGTGACAACTTCACTTTCCTCGAACAATTTATGGATATTGTGACTACAAACACAGGACAACAAGGCACCCAACTCTTCCTCGGAGACCTCAACCTACATTAGAACAACCTAAATGACTCTGCTGTAGACAGCCTCAAAGCATTCCTTACGGGCCTCAACCTTAATCAAATCTGCAACAGCCCCACACATAAAGGTTCAATCTTAGATCTTGTCTTTGCCGACACTGATTCCATTCAACTTGACTCGATCCTACCTTGTAATTGTTCGGACCACCACTTCAGGGCTCGAAAAATGTACTCGCCCGCTCGCAAATGCGAGTCAATTTCTTCCAGGGCGAGACAGTTTTCAGGCCTACTTGACCGGCCTGGCGAGTTAGCTTTGTCGCTGTGCTATAGTGCAGTGCCGGTTGAAGGATCTAGAGGGCAGCTGGGTGAAATATTCAGGAACTGCCGTGACAAAATGCGGGAAAAGCAAAGGTGTTGATTGGCTGATTGCCGCTCGGTCTGCTGAGGCCTAGTTGCAATCAACCAATCAGATCGTAGCTAATCTCCTAATCTCCACACAGTAAAGTATACACGCTTCTCATCGGCTGATTACAATGAGCCGCAGCAGGATATACTGACGGAGAAGCATGTAAACTGCCTTTGCCAACCCCTGTGCCCAATTCACTTGACCAGAGGCAGGCCATTAACGACACTGGTGCCCTAGAGAAGCACCTTGGGTGTTTAACCATGTTTCTGGGAGCCCTGCGAGTGGAGCTCTGCCCGTGATGTAAGACTGCGCCTGCCGAGGACAGCTCGATATCTCTGCGGGGGACCCTACGGTAGGTGCGCTTGGATGGGAACACCGCCGCGGGTCAGGGGTTCTTGCTCTGATTGTTGGGGAGAGTGGCTTTGAAGGGGATTGACACACAGCGGGGGCTATTGTACGCTTGTTATTGTTTCAGACTTCAAGTCTTCTATCCTGTAAAAGCACAAACCTACCGGCAACGTAAATAAACCTAGTTGACTAGAAATTAGGTATTAGACCTAATTAGAATTAACGTGTGCGATCACATTGGCACTGCGAACTGCCTGTGATCAGAAGGTTGATAGTGCTCAGAGAACCACAGCTAGATGAGGCACATGAAAAAGGTTTGAGATTTCAAAACTGCAAAGCATTCATGGATTCTAATAGAGGGAGGCCAGAGGGCACTCACTGCACGTGCCTCATCCAATGGTAGCTCGCGAGGTGACAGCAAGCTGCCTGCGGTGCCCATCAAGGCGCCAGATGGAAGCGCATGCAATTTTGTATTTTCTCACAGCTTAGATGTTGGATTACCCAGCTTTACAAGGCGGGTGCAGTCGGGGGTGCACCGGCGGGATGCAGAGGGTAAACAGCGCCCCACGATTCCCTTTATTTTAATTACAAAAATATTTAGCTGCATAATACGATCTATAGTAAGGAAGGAGTGAATGGGTGGGTTGGCAAAGATAAAATAGGTAAAAATATAAGGATGCTGGAGAAAAGTAGACAAGAACGAAAATATATGTCCACTGCAAATTGTACAACCAATCACGTTAAACGCCTATCTTTTTATTTCCCTGGGTGATTTTTAATTAATTGTATATGAAGCACGGCCGTTCACAAGGAGGATCTGGCTGGCGCCGACTTCATTAAGTTGAAAGGCCAGGCCGTGGAGCCCACCAGGAAGTGAAACAGATGTATGAGCAGGTTGTAATCACAATCTATGGTGTGAAATCGCACTGAAAGGCTTCACCGTCGCTTGACAGACAGGTCCCCACGTCAACGACCTGGAAAGGATTGATGGAAAATGACGATATCATGTCATGTTCAAGCAGGGCAGTTTTATATATGTGGCCCTAGTTGTGCTTACACAGCATGCCTGGTCTGATAGCTGGGACATAAAATACAAATGCAAGAGCCCGTAAAAACGTTCCAGTCATACAGTTACTTCTGTCCCAAGCCATGGTGCGATCTGCCCTTTCCTAGGCTGTGCTCTAGTATGTTTAAGGTACAGCGGTGTACCCGAGTACTGGGAAGTGTGTTTATCCGGGGCCGTACTCTAATATGTTTAAGGTACAGCGGTGTACCCGAGTACTGCTAAGAGTTTTTGTTTTGCAGATTTATATAGCGCTTACTCGACCTGAAGGTATTGGAGTGTTTTACATGAGCACCAGTTACTTTACACAAGGCGACACTCTTTTTTGTTAGGCACGTGGAGATTAAATGATTTGCTAGGAATCACAGGATGCTGAGCCACCGGAGCTGTACTTTAGTATGTTTAAGGTACAGCGGTGAACCTGAGTTCTGCTAAGAGTATTCATCCAGGGGCCATGCTCTGGTATGTGTAATGTACAGTAGTGTACCCGAGTACTGCTAAGAGTGTTTATCTGAGGCTGCACTCTAGTATGTTTAAGGTTCAGTGGTGTACCAGAGTACTGACGAGTGTTTATCCAAGGCCATGCTCGTAACTTTCAAAACATTGCAGTGAGAATGGTAATGAGGCTAAAAAATTTGATCATGTCTTACTGGTCACTGATCAACTACGCTGCAAATGTTTTGAAGAAAATTTGTATGCAACCAATTTGTGGGTCGAGTACATTGATGTTAGGTCGAGTAGAAAATTCTAGTCACTAGACCTGCAGGTCAGGTACGATTTTTAAGATTTGTCGAGCCCTGCATTTCATTATATTCCTCATTAATGAAGCTGTGAGTCTAAACTCAGCCGAACCTACGATACCCAAAAATGGAAAATGAGCCTAAAAAATGATAACATCATTCTACTAACATTACGTAGTGGCAACCCCTTGCCTCCCCCTGATGACTCATCAGATGTACAAGGTCTTACAAACCATTACTTCAGTTCCATGACTACGGTACTAGATTCAGTTGCACCGCTATAACTAAAAAGACTTTCTACCAAAGACTCCAAACCATGGTATGATAGCAGCCTCAATTTGGATGGACGTACCTTAAGTCTAACTGAACGTTGATGGAGATCCTCCCCGTCCCTTCACCACCTTAAGCTTCTAAGAGCTACCAGGAATTCCTACAGCAAAAATATCAGATGGTCTAAGCCAAACTTTTTTAGGAACCAGTTAGACCAAGCTAAAAACCGACCAAAAAAACTAATTGAATTAGTTAAAGCACAATGAAATGGCCTACAAACTCCCCTCCCCCCCCTTACAAAAAAAGCTGGACCAAGCTCATTACCTAGTTGTGAGGAATTTGCCTCCTTCTTCAGTGAGAAGACAAACACGAAGATTCAGTGGGAAGACCGAAAACACGAAGCCTTACTTCTTTAAAGCATCATTCTTTCAATCCCAATGACACCTTTTTCCCCTTTCTAGCAACCTTTACCATTTTCCCATCAAGACTCACTCTCAAAAACAGAACTTTCAATGAAGGCGCAATCTTAAAAATTCTCACAACATTGAATCCCTCTAACCAATTTGTTGAGCCTCTACCCTCTAACTTCTTAAATGAGATCAAATCTTTGATACTGCCTTTATGGACCAAGACTATCAATGCCTCTCTGTTTCAAGACATTATACCAGAAAACCTTAAATCAGGGCAGGTGCTCCCCAGCCTAAAAAAAAAGTCTGCAGACCACACAGACTTAAACAATTACCGTCTGATCTCTAACATTCCAACTCTGGCTAAACTCCTGGAAAAATGCGTACACATCCATCTTTGCAACCACATCGAACAATTAGACCTGCTAGACCAGTGCCAATCCGGTTTCAGCGCAGGGCAAAGTACTGAATCGGCTCTGATGCACATAGTGAATGATGCGCTAAAAATCCTAGACCAAAATGAAGCTTGCCTTTTAATCCTGCTTGACTTACCTTCGGAATTCGACACCATTAAACACGACAATCATCTAGACCTCCTGAGACCTAGAATGGGCCTATCAGGATCCATCCTAAATTGGTTCACCTCTTTTCTCCTAAACAGATACCAAAGATTCAAGGTCAATCAATCTCTATCGAAGTCCATACCAGTCACGTTAGGAGTCCCGCAGGGCTCCTCCCTTTCACCCACTCTTTTTAACCTATTCATGGAACCTCTTACGGAAATTCTTAGTTACTCCATCATTCACTATCACATGTATGCAGGCAATACACAACTATACATAAAGGTCTCTTCTCCGTAGGACATCAGATCTCTTAACTCTACAAAAAATGCAACTTTGGCTTGCTGAAAACCACCACCTTAAACTAAACACCCTCAAGACTGAATTCCTCCTAATCGCTCCTCCTAATCAGAAATCCATTATAGAGGAATGGCTTAAACAACTTGCAGTGCTCAACTGCCAGCTTCAAGTTATTAACTCAGCGAGATCTCTTGGAGTAACACTCAACAGGAATCTAAACATATCAGTGCTGCAACAAAAGCAGCAAACATAGAGATGAGCATTCTGAGAACTAAAAACCCTTCCTTCCCTCTAATGACCTCAAATTGGCAGTACAAGCTCTAGTAATCCCCAGACTAGATTATGGGAGTGCAACTCTTTGCAGACTTCCCAGGTCTACAACGGTCCCTCCAAGAGCCACCTTAATTCGTCTGCCAGGCTCATCATGGGTTCTTAAAGAAACTGCCACATTTCCCCTGACGTTTGAGCTCTCAATTGACTCCCATTTGAAGACAGAATTCAACTAAAAATAGCTTGCATGATTCACAAAGCCCTTCACTACAAGACCCCGAGATATCTGGCCCAGAAATTGGTGCTTTTGGATGGTGACCGATCCTTCAGGAGCTCCAACACTCTTCTGAAACCACAAAGATTTTCCAAAAAGAAGATCTACAACTGACCCTTCTCTGGAATCGCCCCAAGGATCTGGAACTCATTGCCTCCAGAAACCAGACTGAATCCCTCTACTGCTTCTTTCAAGAAAGAAATAAAATATCTACTCATTAGCAAACTTACATGAACAACGACCGAACCCGCATAACTGGTGTTGGCCATCATTGTTTTTGATGTTTTTGTATTTTCTGTCTTTATGCTTACACTTTTGTAACTATATCAAGAGACAAAAACTGTATACATCGTACTTTGCCCTATGTTTCCCCATGTAAAGCGCTCTGATACCCGCAAGGGTCATGTTTGTGCTATACAAAACCTTCAAAATAAATAAATAAATCTGTGAAAGGACGGGCTGTAACACCTCATGCCTGACACATGTGCATTAAAGCCCAGAAGAGCCCTCTTCTGGTACGAGGTGATATTCCAGCTTTTATATGTAAACAAATGATCGGTGAGATAATTTCTTTCATGTGAAAAATGTAATATTGTAGCAATAAGATGCAGAGCGAGGTGTGATGGTTTGGGAAGTCGCCTCCCCTGCAAGTAAGTGATCTATGCGGGTGTATGTTTTGTGTGAGGCAGAGTAGCAGGCGAAGCCTGAACGTAGGAGGTGCACCTTCCTCAGGACATCCGTCAGACCACCCTCTTAAAGCCACATTGTCCCTATTTAGGTCTCGTCTGATCCAGCGCATGCGCTGCTCTGCGAGACATTTAGTAAGTGCGTTTTAAAAGTGCTACCACATGCTTTTGCTGGCCTCAAGCTTGCGGTTACGCATGCGTGCACGCGCGCAGCCGCCATCTGGCTCTCTGTCATGGCTCATTAAGCCTTACAACCCGGTGGTTCAGGCGCGCACGCTCACCACTCGCATGCTCACCTCCTGCTCCCCCTCCTCTAGCCGTCGCCATTCCAGGCGCGGGCGCGCAGTGTGGCGAGCTTTAAAGAGCCCCCGCTTCTATTGCTAGCATGTGCCTTCATATGTAGATATATTTATCCACATTGGTAGCAATACTTCTTTTCTTTGAAGAGACAGTCCTTTTCTTTCATCTGGTTTTTGTGTTCCCGCGATCTGAGTTTTCGAGATCTCATGGCTCATTAAACTTTCAGCGCGCCACTCGATTACTTTCACTTTCGCGGCCGCGTCAGATTCACGGCCGCGCAGCTCTCTCACTGTCTGTGTTATCGAGGATTTACCCAAGGAGCACTGTTGTTTAAAGTAGCGCAGAGCGCCAATTTTATTCATTTTTATTAAATCCTGTGCCACGGCCTGGCTCCTGTTTGCCCCATGGCTGCACCCACAAGGGCTGCAGTCACCGCTTCCTCCTCCTGTGCTGGCCGCGACATTAAACCTGCAGCACTGCCCGCTCCCATTGGCCAAGCACCGTGCCTCCACAAGGCTGCTGCCAGCACGGCCGCTGCTTTAGCTCGGCTTGTTAGTATTGGCAATACTAACTGGTGTAGCGCGCAAATAGCTGGCCAGGAACAGAGAGCTGTTGTAGGAGGTGGTCGGCAGTTCCCGCCTGCATAGACGGTGTGGGCGATGGTGGGTGAGATGTCCTTCAGAGGGCCGAGTTGCCATCTCCATTCTGAGGAGCAGCAGAGAGGTGGCGAACTACTCAAAAGTCAGAAATTTGTTATTCCAGAAGCTGGGTGCATAGTTTGAGAAGGCCTGCCTTCTGGTGGTCTCCTATTTGCGCTACGCTACTTTTTCATGTACTATTCATTGTTTGTATTGTGATTACTTTTAAATTGTTGCGAGGTGTTGTTAATCTAGGGCTTTTGCATTTATGATAGGTGACACTTTGATACTAATGAACATATAGACACTGAATCAGTTTTGTTGGGATTCAAACCTGCATGCAGCACGGAGATCATAACAGCGCGTGCCTAACCCACTGAGCTATGTTACAGGAGTGCAGAGTCCCCATTTAAGGCGTTAATTACTAGGACTGGTTTCGCTTATTTTGTCTTTACAAATTTGCGCGGAATATCGAGCAAGCTCATATACCCAGTTCAGGATTATGGCAGTTCTTTGCTCTACATTCTGTCTGCTTCCCCATTTCAGCTGTGAAAAACACCACTAAACACTGAACCTACTCCCTCTGTATACATATACTGTAATAACAAGGACTACTGTACTTGTTTCAAATGCCTCCGAGTTTTCAATGGAGCGCTTCGGAGTCAAATTGCGTAGAGGAAATGGAGTGCCCCGATCAGGCCCCTGTGCGATTTCCTTGGCGTTCCAGTGACTTTTTAGTGCGACACATGAAAGACACAGCCCGTAGCAACACATCGGCCAGCCAGCTATTGTTGCTTTAAGAAACTGTTTCAGTCACTTGATTTTGTCTTCATGTCAGTTTGCCGATGGCGGTTTCACCCGTTTGTTCTCAGCCAGTAAGCATGGATTGCTGATATTACTGCTTTATCAAAGAAACAACATTTCCCAACAATGATGTAGTCTTCTCAGGGGAAAGCGTGCGGTCCTGTTAGTTGGGCGATGTGGTCATACCTCTTAGGAACCTTCATTGATCGGAAGCAGTGTGTAGAACCATACCACTAAAAACATTCACATTAACAAGCATTGGCATAGCCAATAGGTCTCCCCTTTGGGACCTAATAAGTGTTTAGTTATAAAGTGTTTAGTTATCCAGCAACAACATCAAGTGTTGCATGAGTAAACACTTATAAGGACCCAAAGGCGAGACCTATTGGCTATGCCAATGCTTGTTTAGTAAAGGCCTTGGACTAGCTGAATCTCTGGCGGGACCTATCCTTTTTTCTACCCATTATGAGATTGAAATCTCCCTCAGTCGGAACTGTGATGTCGGGTGTCTGTTGGATGTCTACAATCGCCTGTTTTAGGAATGTCTCCTGCCCTTCATTGGGTGCTTAGATAATCACCAGGTTGAATTGGTCGGAACGCAATCTCCCTCAGGAGCGTAGTACCCTGCCCACCTGCTCTGTCTCTTTCTCCCCAGCCTCTCTGTGGAATTTTTGGGAGATCAGCGCCCCCCCCACCCCCATTTTTGGTTGGTCTGGATGATTACTTTTCTGTTATACGGGTGTAGCCCCTGTTTCTGCTGCTGTTCGAAATGATCAGACTAGAGCAGAATAGGTGCTTTACTCGGGGGCCTGCAGTGAGTGCGTGGATTAGATTCTAGAATCTCCGTCTATGCAGAAGACATTCTGTTTTACCTTGCAGATCCTAACAACTCTATTAGTAGAGTTCTTTCGCTAGATTGAATATATGACACCTGTGGATGCCCTATAAAGTGGTAGAAGCCAACACTGTTCTTTCTCACAAGTTGGTCAGTGAGGCCGGGATCTGCCTCCCCGCTCAGGATCTCTCAGGTGCCTTTTAAGTATTTTGGCATGAACATTATTAGAGATGTTATAAGCAATACATCGACAACCCAGAGGGACTGCTGAACCGATTTAGTGGATGACTCCCCCTGTTACTGCTCGGAATGGCGGTAGTACACAAAAAATGTCTCTCTGCAGATTCCTTTACATACTACCGAGTGTTCTTTGCCGGCTTCCGCAGTCTGACTTTATGCAGATAGACAAAACACTGTGGACCCTACTACAGAAAGGAAAGACCCCACACATCTCCCATGCCAAACTGTGTCAAAGGAGTTAGGATAGTAGAATCACCCTACTAGACATGCCATATACTTCTGGGCTCCCAATTAATGGTGCTCAGTGGCTGGGTATTCTCTGCCCAGGAAGACGTGACCTTTCAATTTGACCAACGAGAGATAGGAAGTGTAGGATAACGGTGGGGATCTGTGAATGGGCCCCAGGTGACCAGCTGGAACTTACTCTTGTGGCTCACTTGGCATCGAACGCAACAGCTAAATTAATAGGGTGGCACAATACAGTCGCAGAATGAACCCCAACTCGGATAGCCATGTTTTCAGGGAGAGTGAGATACCTACAGGGATTCTGGTGATGGGACACTATCTGTATCTCCAAACTGGGTGATATCTGGGACTGCTCAGAAATTAAATATATGAGGAGGAAGAGGGGAAATACACCATGGAAAGACCACAAGCCTTCAAGTCTGTATGATTGAAGCAGGCTCTGGATAAATACAAAGCGCCAGTGACGTATGTGCAAGAGTACCCTCCATACCCTTGAGGGTAGTGTGTTGATGGAGCCTCCTGCCCCCCGCATACAAAGGGCATATCACAGATATACAAAACACTAACAACAGACGCGACGGTCTGGGCAAGTTTAGGTCGAAGTGGGAGAGGTATTTGAGAGCAATGGAGTGAGTGAGAGGAGGCACACTGAGTGCGTAGAGCAGCAATAGAAGGCGGGTTCCAGCTGATTCATCCTAAAATACTCCGCCAAATGTAGTGCAAGCATACCCTTCTGAATTCCCATGGCCTCACGCATTCTGTTTTGTGCCTTGGGAGCGATGGAGGGACCAGGGATGAGACACAAGCCCTTGCAACCTCTGATGCGAAGGGGAACCCCCAACCGTTCATGGTGCACCCTTTCAGTCCATGGCCAGTGAATATCTATGGGATGTGGAGGACTCTGGCCCCTTATCGCATTCTGCAAAGGGCCCCCATCATTTTACATTATGCCATTGGAGGGACAGGGAATTTTAACCACACATGGTAGAATTGCCCACTGATGGGGGAGTTTTAGCGACAGATCAGGGACTTCCTATCGAAGGTACTAGATATTATAATAGAGGTGAAGGCCAGAATCATCCTGCTGGGCATATAGGGAAATCGGACACCACCAAAGTAGAGTACGCTGCTGTGTGACACTGGCCAAGCTGTCGCTAGATGGGACACAGCTAAATTGTGTGGCAGTGCACTGGTATCTAAAGTCCATGGCTGGTGTTTCAACGGGGGCTGTTGCATGCCAGCTGACACAGAGATCTAGAAGAGTATAGGGCGCCTTCGCAGATTTCTACATTTCCCTAAGTTTTGGGGTAGATGGTGTGAGTTGAATGAGTTTTCACAACATCATAATGCTGTCCCATGAGAATCCATTTGACTGATATGCAGAGGGCTTGATGGTACATCTGTTTGAATCTCTACTGCTCATGAGTAAAGGTGAGGACTGTAGGCTGTGACGTATACAGGCTGACAAGGGTGTGTATATCATGCTTCACAATAACTTCTTTGTCTCTCCAGTAGACATATTATAATCATTCGACATCCTGCTACTGACACTGTGCGTATATGCATTTCATATGGTGAAGAACAAATGTATTTTAAAACAAAAAAAATTAACACACATGACAATGTATTTGACTTCTCACTCCTGTTTGGGTGCCAAGACGTGATGGGGCTGCAGCCCTCTTCGTGTATGGTGTTACAGAATGCAGTACACTTAATCTCCTAATCCTCTTTAACCATAATCTTTCTGACACAGAATGTAGGGGGACTTTGCTCCACATATTCTGCTTTTTCAAAATAGATTCAGACATCTTCTGAAATATACTGGCTAAACTGCAAAGAGTAAAAGCACTCTATATTGCACCTAATCTTGCGTAACTCCGGATTTACCTTTGGCAAAAATTTTCACGGCATAGTATTCTTCACAAAAACTTCAGAAAAACAAACTCAGATAACTGCAGAGTGAATCATTCACTATATAGATAGCTCCTCGTTCTGAGTTGATCAGATCGTTTGGCTTCGAGCAGGGTTTACGTGGGATGAAAAGGGGCGTGGTCACTGTAATTAAGTGCGTGGCTTAAAACACTTAAATCAAAAATCTGTGCTTAGCGTAGTGTTCTGCCCGACTGGTATTTTGCTGCTTCTGTCAATGCATCCATATATATAATACAACAAGCAAGATTATACTTACAACAAGCCAGGACTATTGGCTTTGTCCATGGTTGTTAGTTGCATAAGCAACAACTATGGATTTGTTGAATATAATATGACAATGATTCAGTTGAGAAATTATGAGACTGTGAAAGCACTTTAACGAGTCTCTAAGAAGTTACACCAAAGGCAGTGATGGGTGGCACTACTGCAGAGTTAAGATTTTTTTCTCCTTTTTTTTGTTCTTCACCCGGAGGGTGATGGCAAAAATGTAGAGCCCAATAGGGACCCGTCTCAGCACCTGCTTTTTAGAACAGCACCGGCGGGACCCGGCCCACTTAAAGCCCTGGCTTCGAGGTCATGTGTTACGCTGATGACACCAATCTTAACTGTATTAAGGTAAATAAATATACCGTCCAGCAGCTCACAGTGCACTTCAAATCAGTGTGTTTGCCTCGCCTGCCTGCAGGGTCCTCCTGGCAGGCGGGTGCCACACTCCAGCCTCGCTGCTGGCAAAGCTTCTTTGAAGAGAGAGCCCTGTCAGGGGCCAGAGTGGCCGGCCCCTGACAGCACCGGGGTGAACACGAATCAGCCGCCCGTTTGGCAGTGTCCCCACAATGACTTTGTGATGGGACATGGAGTGCTCAGTGCCAATAATAAGACAGGTTTAAGATTACAGCTCCTGATCGGCATCTCCAGGGTCGGAGATGTCCTGATTAAGGGGAGGGTGAAGTCCTTTGAAGAGTTGCAGAAGGAGTATGAGCTGGGGCCATCTGAGTTTTTCCGCTATATTCAGGTGCGTCACGCCCTCCGATCAGTCCTCATAGAGGGTGAGAAGGTGCCTGAGTCCTCTCCTTTGGAGGACCGGGTCCTTGATGGCCATATGCCCGAGAGCACGATCTCACTCATCTATAAGAAACTGATCAACGTCCGGGCGGATATGCTTCTGGGGTTGAGGGACCAGTGGGCTAGGGATGGCCTCGAGTTGGATGACGAGGATTGGCAGTCTGCTGTTTCATCTCCTAAGGAGGTTGCGATCCCGTCGCGTCTGAGGCTGGTGCAGCTTAAAATACTGCATCGAGTGTATGTGACGGGGCCAAGGCTGGTTCACATGGGATTCTCGGAGGACGGCCTATGCAGGAGGGGTTGTGGTATGGTGGGTACTTTCCTGCATATCATTTGGGAATGTGGTGTCATCACGGAATTTTGGAGGAGAGTCCATGCAGTGATGGGGGAGGTGACGGGCATTGCTATGCAGCCGGAAGCGCGGTGTTGTCTACTGAATGTCTGGGGGCCCACTGATCATAATGCGGCGCAGACCCAATGGGTGACTCTGGGCAACATGGTTGCTAAGAGAGATATCGCGCGATTGTGGGGCTCTGCGGGGCCCCCCACATTGACCGCGTGGAAAGAAAATATGGACTGGAGTATGTTAAGGGAAAAGACGGTCTATTGCGCTAGAGGCCGCCCCCGGAAGTGGCACGCCATATGGGGGCGGTGGAATCAATACAGGGGGGGAATATGTCTTGCCCCGGATCTGGATCCTCCCGAGGAACAGCTTTCCTCCTAACCTTCTTTCCAGCCCAGTATGGTTTATGGACTTTTTGGCCTCTACAGTCCCTCTTCTTCCTCTTTACTTTGTACTGTAACTGTTAGATGAGTGGGGTCCGGCCTCCCCTGGGGGGCTCATCATGGGCTTTCAGTGTTCTTGCCTTGCTGGGGTTTGTTGTGCGTTTTTGTGTTTAATTAAAATTGAACCTTTGCACTTCTCCTTTCATGGTACTGGGGATGCATCTCTGTTTCTATATATCGATGCTGCCGAACCTCCGGGTTGTCGGCTGAATAGCTGTGTCCTGACTTTTGAAAATAAAGGTTTAAAAAAAAAAAAAAAAAAAAAAAGATTACAGCTCCAACATTCCAATGCTCATCTGTGTTTCCTCCTTGTTTAATTTAATTCTGCCCTGTTCGGGTGGAGTGGTCTAATAAGTTTCACGGTCATTAACAATCATTACAGCCCTCGGCAGCAGGCTATATGCTGTATTAAATCATTCTCGTTGTGAGCAACTGTGAGCAGCTGGTGTTTAGAAAAGGCCTACCCAAACATCTATAGACATACTGAAGTAAGCTCTGTTTTTGCTTATATACTTGCTAAGCAATGTTGGTTGAAAGTCAGTGTGACGTGAAAGCCTAATGATTAAATTGAGAAGCTGTATAGCAGCAACTAAAGCTTTGAGACTCAAATTGTAATTGTCTCGTGTGGCCTTACTACAGCACAAGACTCCAAGGTGAAGAAGTTCCGCAGCTGCTGTCAGTTATTACTTTCTGATCGAACCTTCCAGCTGCAGATTCCTCACCATTTGATTAATCCTCAGGCGTCATACTAGATCTGGAAACTTTTCAGCAGTACCTCTGCACGCTGGTAGGTGGTGCCATGCTGCCCTGCACCACCACCTTTCCCCTCTTGAAATGACATGTGGAGCCTATGCACCACTCCCATGCGCTGATGTCCGTTCCTTTTCTTCCTAACAGTGTGCAAAGAATGTCTCCCCCTAAAATTCCAGGTTTTAAACCCTGTAGGGAGTGTCGCATGCAGATGTCTGTGAGAGATCCCCATCAGGTGTACCTGTGGTCGAGCCACAACTAGTAAGGTATGCAGTGACTGTATGTTGATGAACCTGAATGCCATCCAGGACCGCAAAGCTAAACTTTGCATCGCCAAGCATAAGAAGACTTCTCGCTGTGACCGCTCTGTGTCCAAGATTCGGTCCAAGATTCGGTCTTGATCCCGTTCCCACTCCAGGAGTTGCCGAAGCAGTTTGTGAGGCTGGTCTTCGTCGTAATCCAAATCGTCCAGCAAGTCTAAAAAGAAACCTAAGAAAACATAGTGGGACTCCATGCCCCCTTTTGCCACTCGCATTCACCTGAGTGGAAGCAGTGCCATAGATCTAGATCTCGTTCCCAGAAGTGGTCGACTTCAGAGTTGATCCTGCAATTGGTTCTAGCACAACCCAACTTTCCAGGACCATCTGCCACTCCACAAAAGATCAAAGCATTCTGCACAGTCTTGCTTGGCTCTGCGGCTTCATGCTAACTCCCTCTGGCGCACATTTGGCCCCAAGAGGCCCTCCACCTGGAGACAGCTGGTGAGCCTTTGACAATAGCTGCCTCTCTGAGTTTGTTACAATGTTTCTGTCCCTAGTCCTGACCCCACCTCTGGTGCTGCTGTCCGTGCTGGTCCATGGGACTTTGACGCCCGTACCGAATCCATCGACACTGGATAAGGAGCTTCCCATAGTACTGGCCAACTCTGAGACTGCGCTGGTCCTACCAAGTCCAACATCGTGTCCAACATCAGATGAGGCGCCATTTTCTCTGCTTGCTCTACCACCTCCACAAGGAAGAAAACACACCCTACATTCACTTTCTGGCACATACTCCGACAATGGTTATGATTAGGATGATGAGTTTGCTCAGCCCTACCAAGACTGGTACGATTACTTGCAGGAGGCTAGTGATCTTGATATTTTCCTAGAAACTGTACTTCTCTCACCCTCAGGACCAGCCACAGAGAATTCCGTTTCCTACGCCATGGTAGCGTATGGGGTAGCTTAGTTCCTGGACCTCCATCTCTCTGCAGTGGAAGTAAAGACAAATGTATTGACAGTTCTCCAGCCGGGGTAAATATCTTCTGAGCCCCTCCTGCCTTTTAACAAGGCCTTAGCAGACACCTTATTGGAGGGCATGAGCCAAACCTTGCCCTAGTCCACCAATCAACTGCCAAATTGCACAGCGCCATCACCCAGCCTTGGGCAGCAATCCTGCTTTTCTATCCTAGCACCCCTCCCCTGAAATGTTAACGGTCCAAGCACCCGTAAGTAAGACACACCCCAACTACTCCCCCAGACATAGTGTTAGAATGTGTTGAAACGTTTGGCAAACAAGTATTTTGATAGACCAGCTTGGTGTTCAGGTCTGTAAATGCCAGGTGCCTATTGTGGGTCTATTCCCACGTCCTTTGGGACTCTGTAGCTCAAGTCCTCCCAGGTGTCCCTGATGATCTCTGACCGGTCTTTGTCCAGGCCAATCATGATGGCCAGGATGTCACCAAGTTCACAATTCATTGTGGCTTTGGCACCACCAATTCTATTGGTCTGGCCTTGGTACCAGTGTTGCCATTCGCTACTATGCCTGTCTTTAGGATTTTTGTGCATTTATATTTTTATACATCCTTAACAATGTGCAGAATGTCGTTTTACACTTGATTTAACATGCACACACTGATATAATTATGTTGCTTTTAAAACAAGTTTTCTATTGCTTTCAAAACACGTTTTCTATGTTGTGTAGAAATGTCTTTCTTACCCTTGTTAGCTAGGCCTCAGTTTGGGCTGGCCTAGTAGCCATGTTTTCAAAATGGATGTCAACTGTGTCTTCCCCTGCACATTTCACTGTTTATTTCTGTAGCATTCAGTCAGGCAGAATAACATTTGTTTATTTCCATTGCCATTGTTCATGCTATTCTCGAATAATCTTCCCCGGCTCAGTCACAAAACTGCAACTTTTACTTCAAGATCTTCCCTCTAGCCTACTGTACCCTAATCTTTCCTTCTTGAAAGAATCTCTAGCGCAAGACTCGGTTCTTACAGCCTTTAAGAACGCTATTGTGGTCCCTCTGTTGAAAAAGCCAGGAGCTGATCCTTTACATCTTTCGAACTATCGCCCTATCTCTCTCCTGCCTTTCTTGGCTGAAATCTTAGAAACCCATGTTGCATGCTGCCTTTCTGGCTTTGTCGAACAATCAGACTACCTAGAGCCTCGCCAAGCGGGTTTTCGGCCTGCTCACTCTACGGAGTCTGTGATCCTTGCAGCATTGGACACCCTGAGAGCTAACTCAGATAAGAACATCCCTCAGGCCTTGGTGCTCCTGGATCTGTCGGCCGCTTTTGACACGGTCGATCACAAAATTTTGATGGACCGTGTAGCGCAGGCCGGCATACAGGGCCCCGCATTCAATTGGATAAAGTCCTTTCTTGAAGACAGGACACAGGCGGTCCGTCTTGGTTCTTTTACTGCCTCCAAGCTCTCCACCACATGCGGGGTGCCACAGGGCTCGTCGATGTCTCCACTCTTCTTCAACCTCTATCTAAAACCTCTGATCCACTCACTAAAAGATAGAAAGGTAACGACCTTTAACTATGCTGACGATCTTCAGCTTGTATTTACCTTGGACTCCCCTGACTCGGCCGCTGAATTTCAAGCCACCATGCTTCACATCCAGCGCTGGATGGACCTCAGTCACCTCAATTAACCAGGGCAAGACGGAACTAGTTCTGCCTGGGAAGAGCGAGACCCTGTGGGGCCACCTTTACTGACCGACTGAACTAGGTGTTCCCCCCCCCCCCCAACCCTTCATCCGCTGTGAAGAGTTTGGGGCTTACCTTTAACTCTGATATGTCACTCAAGGGACAAGTCGGAGCAGTGGTCTCTTCCTGTTTCCTCCAACTGCGTAAAATTCGCAAGATCGCCCACCTGCTATCTCACTCAGCACTTATACAAGTTGTGATCGCCTTGGTCCTCTCACGTCTCGACTTCTCTAATTCCATTTATCTTGGCCTGCCCCTGTTCCTGCTTAAACGTCTCCAACTAGTGCAGAACCAGGCCGCAAGATTAATCTTTAAACAACCTAACTGGCAATCCGCTAGACCTTGGCTATCTAAACTTCACTAGATTCCAATTGCCCAACGTACAGCTTTTAAGACAGGCTGTCTGATCTTTAAAGCACTGCACGGCAGGAGTCTTAAATTAATCAGCTGCACGATTGCTAAGCATGCCCCACTGCGTAACTTGCGCTCTGCCCATCTCCATTTACTAACTCTCCCCCCTCTTCAAGCGCAAACGTCGAGGTGGCTTCAGGTTCTCCTACCTCGCCCCTAAATTCTGGAATACTGTGGTAAATATTTTGTTACCGGTACTATTTTTTATGCGGTAAAGTCTATTAAGAACAACTCAGTAAAATGAGAGGCAGAATCCGTGGTATTAGAGGTTTTAAAAAGGCTTTATTCCTATACAAAGGAATACAATTCGAATTGTAGGCGTTCTATTCCATCACCACGAAAGTTCAGGAAGGAAGGGCATATATTATTGACAGGTAATCATTTTTATAGAAAAGGCATTACAGTGAAACAGATGTAGTAGGCGTAACAACTGATAAAACAAAATAAAATATGCATGCGTAACTAGAATAGGCGTAACTAGAAAACGTCATTATACATGATGTCACAAATGGGTGGATCCATAAGAGAATCCTGCAATGTCTGCAGAAATATTTGGCAGAGATGCGCGCGCAGCCGCATGACGTGTGATTGACGTGCAACGAGAGGGTGAAGGGGACTTGACATTTAGCTCTACATGTGCAGACAGAAGTCTGGGGTTATGTCAACCTAATCCCAAATCATATCTAATATCCTATGTTTGAAGAACTGTGTTATCCAAAAAGAGAGGTCTCTTAGGATAGAATCTTATTCTATACTGACTATACTGACTGTTAGTGCGTGTACAAGCGTCTAAGTATCTACACTAGATGCGAGGGGGTAGGAATATTCCATGGTAACAGGGCTATGAATTACTTGCATGAGGACAGCGAGGCCTGGCCCCTTTGCACGGTAGCTGGAGGAATGTTTACCTAAACTGCTAGACAGGAATGCATCGGATGAGGGGCGGAGGAAATAATCTTGAAGGTGAAATACAGTTTTTGGCAGGCGACGGGCTGGATCAGGCACCGTTAGCCGCGCAGGGAGTAAGACAAAGTTCATGGTCACAGATGCAGGCTCAGACTGGAGCTTTCAGAGAGAGAAGGCAGGAAAAGGCTTGATGACAGAATTCGGGCCTACTCGCCTGAATCTGTAAAATGTGGAAAGTGAACCACATAAAGTCGGTGGCCTTTCATACTTAGAAAAGGAATATCTGACCCATTCATGGTGGATCTGAAAGAGGACATGTTGACGGTGGACGCACATATATTTGCGTCTTCAAAACTGAAGCAGGAGGGAACATACATGTACTTATAGCATGTACATGGAGCCGTTGGGGTCTACGATAGGGGACATAACTGATCACAAAATTCATATTTCCTCATTCCCTCCTTGTCCCCTACGGACCCTCAGGAGATATCGATCTTCATCAATCCATCGATCTGTTCATATAGCATCATTTGTTCTTCTTTCTTCTTCCGGGATCTCGAACGAAAACTTGGATGTGGGATACACGAGGTGGCACACAGACCACAAATCGCTGGCCCACATTGTAGACATAAGCAGCAACTGAATAGTATGAGAAAGCCAATACCTAGGAAGGAGAGCATTCTCCATCTCCAGGCTGACAACACGCCCCAGAACCAACCGGACCAAGTCCAGGTGCCTGGACTCTGGTGTATCTGGCTTACAATCTTATGAAGGCGAGTTATGGCTTTATATACTGACGGCGAATTTTCTGGTATGAAAATGCAACAACTTGATCCGATGACCCTACAAGCTCCGCCCCTATCGGCCAGGATGACGTCAAGGACAAGACGATTTTGAAGCACAACAATCCGCATAGCAGACTGCTCTTCTGTTAAATTGCCTAAGGCGGAAATAGTTTCGTTCACTACTGCTTCAAGGGTTCTGGTTAGTCTACGTATCAGCTTACTATTAGTGACTGTACCTATATAGGGAAAGAAACCTTTATTGAAATCTGTGTATTTTTCCCATGCTGTTTCAGTGTAATCGACAATTGGGAGATCTCTCTGCTGTCTATTGTGTACTAAATGGGTATTTCTGTGATAATCAGGAGGGGCTAGGAAAACAGGTGGTAGAAGGAATGCTATGTAACAGGTACCATCCCAATCTAAAGGTAGACGTATATATGCGGTCTGGCCACATATAAAGTAGGAATGACGGGAAGCTCTAAATGTAGACTTGCCTTGATCACTGAATTTTATTACAGTGGTGCATTTACTATGGCCCATGTGTATGGAACCATTCTTTCTTATACATAATTCCCCTTTTACTGGGAATACTGACATGGCGGGCAAGATTGGTGCAGCTTCAGATTCAACGTTCAAGATCATGAGGTTAAGTGTAAAATTACCTAATCCATATACTTCATTTTCTAGATCAGTTCCTGTTCTTTTGGGAAGTCCCTCCTTGTTAGGGTAGCAGACTTTAAGCAAAACTAAGTTCAGGTTTCCCCATACCCAGTTGTCTTGATAAACTGCGGAATTTGAATCTAGGGAATTAATCAAACTAAACCATGCTCCACAGGAGCCATTGTGTGTGAACGGATCGGGAAAGAGGGGCAAAACTCCCTTATAGTTCTGATAGGGAGGGAGTCGGCCACATATCCAACAATTTGTGGCATTGCTGGTTTGATGGGAATGATGTAGCATACTAATGAAAGTGTTATTGCGCAGCGCAAATCTATAAGACAATTCATGTGGAGGTAATTCACTAAAAGAATGTTCTGCAGTTATATTATAAGCACGCTTAGGAATAGGGTAATACATGTGCAATAGGATGCTGACAACGATGATCAGAAGACTTAGAAAAAACAAAATTAATAATGTTACTGTGCAGTGACTACGAAATGATTTACAATACGCATGCTTCTTGAGCAGCATTTGATGATTTCTTTCTCTACTCCGGTCTAGAGGATACATGTCAGAGACAAATTCAACCGATTCACCTTGGAGAGGACTTAAACAATCAAATTGTCTGACTTACTAGACCTCAATTTTAGTTTATACAGTTCTGGTTGTGTTAATTCAGCCAAGGGAAGCTTTGAGTCTGTCTGTGAGGGAATACAGGGTGGAGTATCTACGCTGGATGGTAGTCCATAAAATTTCTTGATATGACTCGAGTGCAACCACCCTTTCCTTCCCTCGATTTTCACAGCTGTCCTTGTGGTGAGTAGAACCAACTTCGGTGACTTCCACCTAGGATCCAGTTGGGTCTTCCGGTCGAAATTCCTGACCAAAACCAGGTCACCAGGAACCACGTCATGGGGCTTCACCTCAGTATTGTCGGGAAAAGCTGCGGATACCTGTGAACGACAAGATTGTAGTGCAGACATCAAGGAAGCCAGGTAATCTGTCAGCATATTACAGTCAACGTCAGTTATTTTACGAGGTATAGGCGTCCCCCACATATTTGGTGGTCTACCGAAGATCACCTCATACGGGGATAGCCCTGTTCGAGAATGTGCTACCATTCTCATGTAAAAGAGCGCAACTGGTAAGGCTACTATCCAATCGACTCCTTTCTCTCTACATATTTTGGACAATCTAATTTTCAGAGTTTGATTATGGCGTTCCACGAGACCTGCCGCCTCGGGATGTCGGACACAGTGGAATCTCCATTGGTATCCTAATAGAAGGGAAACGTGTTTCATTAGTTCGGATGAGAACGGCTGGCCGTTATCTGAGTAGACAACACGTGGTAAACCGTACCGTGGGAAGAATTCTCGAACTAACTGTTTGGCAGTAGTCGGGGCAGTGTAATCTGAAACCGGGTATGCTTCTGTCCAACGGGAAAGAGCACAGACAACTACGAGAACATATTTGAATCCTCGACATCGTTCCATCTGGATATAATCCATCTGGAGGACTTCAAAAGCATGATCGGGAGTTTGGAATCCACCCTGTTCTACGGGGATGCTTTTACCTGGATTAAACTGACAACATATCATACAGGTACGGACTTTTTGTTTAGCTGCGGCTCGCAAGTGTTTGTTGAACCAAATGTGTTGAATGCTGTCTAGCATAGCTTTTTCTCCTAGGTGCGCTGGACTATGTATTGTGTTAATGATGACTTGGACCATTGAGTCGGGAAGAAACCATATAGATTTTTCCTTAGTCATCCATCCTTGATCTGTTTGGATCCCTCCTAATTCAGTCCATTTCTTTATTTCTTCTGGTGTAGCATGTGTCTGTATATCAATTACATCAAGGGCGGGATCCTTAACTGTCATGCAATGTGTTGGTGTCAGGACTATTGTCTTTGTCATGTCAGTTGTGAGAGTCTGATTCTGAGCAGTCTGTTTAGCTGTTCTGTCAGCTAGGTCATTACCCTGAGAAATAATATCGGTAACCTTTGTGTGGGCTTTGCATTTCATAATCGATATTGCAGTAGGTAGATGAATCGCGTCTAATAGGGCTTGAATGAGGGGTCCGTGTTGGATGTGGGCACCGTGAGAAGTTAAATAACCTCTCTCTCGCCACAGTACGCCGAAGTCATGGACGACTCCGAATGCATAACGTGAATCTGTGTATATGTTGACTTTTTTATTTGTGGCTTGAATACAGGCTTGTGTCAGAGCGATGAGCTCTGCTGCTTGAGCTGACAAAGTGTTAATACAATTTGTTTCAATGACTTCAGTGTCTGTTGTGACTGCGTAAGCGGCCACTAACTCTCCTGTACTTGTTCTCATACATGACCCATCTACATATAATGTCAAGTCTGGATCTGACAAAGGGATGTCTGTCAAGTCTTGTCTGGGTTTCGTCGTGATAGTAATGACTTCGACACAATCATGTGCCAATGGATCTGTTCCGCCTACTGGTAACAGTGTGGCAGGATTTAACGTATTACAACGTCTGATTTCTATGTGTGGCTGAAACAATGTTAATTCGTAACCGGTGAGTCTCGCTATAGTCAAGTGTTGTGTTTGTGTGCGGTTCAAGAGAACCTCTACTGCGTGTGGTACTTGTACTGTCAATTGATGTCCTAACACTATGGCATCGCTTTGTCTGATTGCTAAAGCTGTTGCTGCCACTGATTTCAGGCACGCTGGAAGAGCCTGAGCTACTGGATCTAATGTACTAGAGAAATAAGCACATGGTTTGTGTGATCCTGCTTGTTCATGAGTGAGTACTGACAAAGCAGTACCTTCGCGTTCTGTAACAAAGAGTGTAAACTGTTTACTGTAACATGGTGTTGCTAGGACAGGTGCTTGACATAAAGCTTTCTTTAAGCTTTCAAAGGCATGTGTATGTTCTGGAGTCCAAGGGAGGACAGTCGATGTGGCTGCCTCCTGTGTTGTCAACTGGATGAGTGGTTTTGCTAGAAATGCATATTGAGGGATCCACTGCCTACAGTATGAAGTGAGGCCTATAAAAGCCCGCACCTCCTTTTGTGTCTTGGGTGGTGGCATGTTGGCAATTAACTGGATGCGATCGGGTGTAAGCTGCCTTCCCTCCTTGGACAGCGAGTGCCCAAGATAAACGACTCGCTGGACACAGAATTGCAGCTTGGAAGGGGACACCTTGTGCCCCTTGTCAGCCAGAAATTTCAAAACTGTCAGTGACGCTTTTTCACATTCAGGTTCGCTTCGGGCGGTGATCAGCAGATCATCGACATATTGAAGCAAGGCAGTGTTAACTGGCATGTGGATACTGTCAAGTTCTCGTTTCAGTGCTTGGCTATAGATGCTGGGGCTTTCTGTAAATCCTTGAGGTGCGCGTGTGAATTTAAAACTTCGTCCATTTAAACTAAAACCGAAAAGATATTGACTTTCCGGATCTATTGGGGCGCTAAAGAAAGCATTCTTGAGATCAATTACAGTGAAAAACGTTGCTTCTGAGTCAATAGCTGTGAGTAATGAAGAGATATCTGGGACCACAGGGTATTGTGGTACAATACATTTATTTAATTCGCGCAGATCAGTAACCAATCGATATACTGGTGGTGCTTTTGGATCCGTTCTTTTAAGGATCGGAATTATCGGGGAATTACATACATTGGAGTCAGTTTCCACAACCACTCCTTGGGCAATAAGCTCGTCAATGATTTGCAGTAAAGCCACTACAGCATCTGGAGGTAACTTGTATTGTCGCATTCGTGGTAGTACCACTCCTGTCTTTAGTGTGACTCGATATGGTGTAATGTTCATGCAACCAACATCAGTGGGGCCTTGTGCCCATAACTGTGTAGGTAAATTCTGCAGTCGGTGATCCATGTCTCTGGATACGTAGTGACCTTTAAAGTCACGTAAAAATAGTCGTACTCCTTCCGGAGAACAACATATTATGGCTCCTAGAGCTTTCAATGTTTTTATACCTAACAAGTTTTCTGGACATGATTTGGTAAGCAATAAATCGGTAGTACGTGTTAATGGACCGACTGTAAGTGGAAGAGGTTGTGTTACGTCATTTATTATCGGTTTTCCTGAGAATCCAAGGGAAATATTTTGTGAGCCTGAGAGGGGTGCCCCTGGAACTTCACTGCGTCTTATAGTTGTTCTGCTTGCCCCTGTATCAAGTAAAAACTTTCTGTCTTCCCCTAATAGTTCACTATGTACATAAGGTCCCTCTTGGTCTACAGGAACCTCTATAAGGGGTAAGCCAACTTCCCTCTCTAGGCTATCTCATGAGTATCGCTGATAATCGGGATAATCTGTTTGTGCATACTGATACATTTGTTGTGTTGTTGCTTGAGTTGCAGCAATAGGCTGCGCTTGTGGTGGTGCTACGATCTGTTGTGGAGCTGCCTGTTGCGGAGCTAATTGTTGCGGAGCTAACCTAGGTTGTGCATTCTGAGGGATTTGTTGTTGATTCTGATCCTGTCTAGGTGGACGTGGTCTCTCATGCGTTCTACCTGTGGCAATATTATGTTTCAGGACTGGACAATCGTGTATATAATGACCTAGTTGTTTACAATAGTTGCATGTCCCTTTCGCAGGACTTGCGGAATCACCCTTTTGATGACTATCGGCTGGAACTGATTGTGCTACAAGCATTTTCATTTTCGTATCTTTCATACGTCTTTGTTCGTGTTCTTGTTCTTCTCTAATTCTATTGTGGTGATATTGTAACATCTGTAGCCTCTGTGATGGGGTATTACCTTGCCAGGTACTTTCGAATTTCAATACTCTATTCTTGACTTGTAGCAGAGAATTTTCAACTAATTTTGTCACAAACAGATGTGGATATGACTCACTACTGGCTTTTATGCCACTATTTATACTAAAACATTTTTCAAATCGGGAATAGAAATCACTAGTGTCTTCATCTGGTTTTTGTTTACAGGCTGAGATTGCACCCCAGTCTTCCTTTTTCGTAGTTAATAAACGTGGCAGTACCTGTATTAGTAATCCTGCTAGTGCTGTAGTCTTTTCCCCAAGCCCTGCTCCTGCAGCTCGGGCCTTTTCTTCGTTTTCCAACGCTGTCCAATCTATCTTTTGGTCTCCCACCTCCCATTCTTTTTCTTTGAGTTTCTCATAAACACCGGCGGGTAATAGGACTTTTAATATTTTCATAATATCGGGGTAGGTATACTCTCCCATGAGTAACATGTCTTTTATCTCACGGTGGAAACCTGCTGGGTCCTTGTCATGGCTGGGTACTACTTTCTTCATTTCTAATAATTCCAGTTTAGTTATAGGCGTGTACACAAACACGCGTGTGAAATTATCACCGGCACCTCTAATTGGGTGTACTTCGCGTAACGGATTCGGTCTATCTATGTGATACATTTTTCTTCCCATGATGGGAACTGGAACGTGTTCTGTGCATACGAAATTTAAATATTGGTTTCGGGATTCCAGAATTTCCTTAATCAAATCAGTACCTGACCCTCTCCATATATTCGTGAGTAGCTCTGTTAATATGTCAGGTAAGGGTCCTGGATCGGAGTGTTGGCCTTTATATAATATAAGGAGGTGTTGAATCATGTATATACTAGCTAAACGCTGTTCATATGGGTCTAGATTCAGAAACGTGTGTGCAAGTACATCGTCATTGTATTCGCCGGGACTGTCAGCCCATTGTACTGCTGACCTGGCTAATTCTTGTTCGTCCATGGAATCAAGCACGTGGTATCCCCTTCGATCTCGGAGTAATTTATCAGTGGCTTGGAATAAGTGTTCAGGGGATTTTGTATTTAGCATAGGGTTTGGAAGATGTCTATTCTGGACGTATTGGACGTATGGGGTCGTTGAAACCTCTGGTATTATTATGGGATCTTCCTTTACCTACATAAGCTATCGTGTCTAATTGCTCTGGTTCTTGCTCCTCCTCCTCTCTGTTTAGGTCAGTGGCGTCCACCTCTAATCTTTCTTCGTGTATTCGTTCTACTTCTTTGCGGATCTTTCGGTACATAGCTACTATACATAACTGTTTATCATGTCTCCCTTCTGATATATTCTGGCCCCAGGTGACAAGTTTTTGCATTTCTTCCGGATTTACCCCAGGCCGGTCTTGATTTCTGATTACACAGTTTATGAGGAAACGTAACAGTTGTCCCTGTACCTCCGCTTTCTGGTACTCCATGGCTCTGCTAATACTTTCAGGACCTCGTCCTGATTGGACAAAATGATATATATTTTCTAAATGTGTAGCCATTCCTGGTAGCTTCGTTAAATATATTGCAGCTCGTCGAATACGTAATGATGACAGCAGCATTTCGTCCCGTTTACCGGGTACAGGATCATATCTACAATCTACTAGAAGTTCCTTGAGCATGTCGGGAGTTGCTAGTTTGGGCGTACGTTGGTGTGCTAATTCTCTAAGGGAAAATTTATTTCCTCTCGGTGGCGTAGAAAAAATGTCTGTCGTACCTCCTGTAGCACCATCTGGGGTGCTGGACGTGAAAGGATTTGTTGAAGGTGAGACAGCAACTGTCGTTGCGGGAAAAACGGTAGAAACAGATGTGCTTGTCGGAATGGGTGTCCGAGCTTGTTGTTGTGGAGGTACAGACGGAGGATCTTGGCGATGAGCATCATCGGTAAGCGGTCTATGTGGTGCGGTATTAGCATACTCGGGAGCTGCGTCATCTAAATAAGAGGAAAGGAAAACATCTTCTGCGGTTCTGGGATGCCCCTTGGGATGTGCTTTTATCGGAAACAATGGAGGTGGCAAGTCTTTTGGTATTTCCGGAGTAGCCTTAGGTAACCCTTCGGCCAGAAGTGGATACATACCATTCATAAGAGCATTTCTTTGTCTATCTACTTGTTCTGATTTTACTCGGGTACCTTCCTCAAGTAATAGATTTTCTCGGGTTTTATTGGAATTCTCTCTACCTTTCTCTTCCTGTCTGAGTGCTTTTTCCGTACGTCTATATGATTCTTTACGCCATAATTCAATGGCATCTTTCTGTGACTGTCTGGCTTTCTTTTTCCATAATTCTTCTTCTACTCGCATGATGCAATCTGCATCCCAGGTCCCCGCTGCGGGCCATCTCTGACTCTCTGGTAATTCTTTGGTGTAGTCCACCCATAAATCAAGAAATAATACGGCATCTAGGCCATGCTTATGATACATAAAGTACCCTGGAGTGTCCCTTGGTGGGATGGGAACAGCTTCTTCGAGTACACCTTTTCTAGTTTTGATCTGTCTTAGTTTCGAAAAGAGCGGCATTTTTAGACCTTATTACTAGAACACACTTTATACAAAAAAACACAATAATGAACAGTCATTCACACCACAATGTATAGAACGTATTTAAAACATTTAACACTTAACAGTTTTACGAACAATGATAACTAATAGAAAACTAGTTACTGACATAATACTGACACTAGATAATACTTATTTATATTTATTTATATGCAAAACATACTATATATACTGCTAAACAGTACAGATACACTGCTAAAACAGTGCAGACCGGATTTGTGTACCCAAACCCGTCTTGACCGGCACAGACTATGTGCACGTAAAATGCCTCCCCGGTAATGGTACTCACCGGGTAGCTCGGAACGGAAGGCCTCGGAACGGAACTGAAACTGGACTGGACTGGACTCGACTCGACTGGACTCGGAACTTCGGAACCTGGCGGGTCTCTGTATACCTCGGATCTTGCTCTCTCAGCTAGGCTCTGGTCGGGATACTTCGCACTTCTCACCGCCTCGTCTGGGTGTTGATCGCAGCCTCAGTCGTCCCCGCTTGGCCGGAGGGAGATACAGGAAATCCTGCAGATACGCGTTTTTGTCCGTTCAGCTGTGGCAGGAGACCGGGCCTGCAACGCACCGCCGGCGCGTGAGATGAGAAAGTGTTCCTGTTCGGGCGCCAATTTATGTGGTAAATATTTCGTTACCGGTACTATTTTTTATGCGGTAAAGTCTATTAAGAACAACTCAGTAAAATGAGAGGCAGAATCCGTGGTATTAGAGGTTTTAAAAAGGCTTTATTCCTATACAAAGGAATACAATTCGAATTGTAGGCGTTCTATTCCATCACCACGAAAGTTCAGGAAGGAAGGGCATATATTATTGACAGGTAATCATTTTTATAGAAAAGGCATTACAGTGAAACAGATGTAGTAGGCGTAACAACTGATAAAACAAAATAAAATATGCATGCGTAACTAGAATAGGCGTAACTAGAAAACGTCATTATACATGATGTCACAAATGGGTGGATCCATAAGAGAATCCTGCAATGTCAGCAGAAATATTTGGCAGAGATGCGCGCGCAGCCGCATGACGTGTGATTGACGTGCAACGAGAGGGTGAAGGGGACTTGACATTTAGCTCTACATGTGGAGACAGAAGTCTGGGGTTATGTCAACCTAATCCCAAATCATATCTAATATCCTATGTTTGAAGAACTGTGTTATCCAAAAAGAGAGGTCTCTTAGGATAGAATCTTATTCTATACTGACTATACTGACTGTTAGTGCGTGTACAAGCGTCTAAGTGTCTACACTAGATGCGAGGGGGTAGGAATATTCCATGGTAACAGGGCTATGAATTACTTGCATGAGGACAGCGAGGCCTGGCCCCTTTGCACGGTAGCTGGAGGAATGTTTACCTAAACTGCTAGACAGGAATGCATCGGATGAGGGGCGGAGGAAATAATCTTGAAGGTGAAATACAGTTTTTGGCAGGCGACGGGCTGGATCAGGCACCGTTAGCCGCGCAGGGAGTAAGACAAAGTTCATGGTCACAGATGCAGGCTCAGACTGGAGCTTTCAGAGAGAGAAGGCAGGAAAAGGCTTGATGACAGAATTCGGGCCTACTCGCCTGAATCTGTAAAATGTGGAAAGTGAACCACATAAAGTCGGTGGCCTTTCATACTTAGAAAAGGAATATCTGACCCATTCATGGTGGATCTGAAAGAGGACATGTTGACGGTGGACGCACATATATTTGCGTCTTCAAAACTGAAGCAGGAGGGAACATACATGTACTTATAGCATGTACATGGAGCCGTTGGGGTCTACGATAGGGTACATAACTGATCACAAAATTCATATTTCCTCAATACTCTACCTCTAGCAATCAGGAGCTGTGATAATCTGTTGAGTTTTAGACAGGCGCTCAAAACTTGGCTATTGGAGCAAGCTTATGCAGGAGTCCTTACGCTGTAACATTACTCAAGTTTAGCACCATGAAACCTTTCGGTGACCGTGCGCTCTTATAAGTTCCTGATAACATAACATAACAAATAGCTTGTTGATGTTCATGTATCTAGTTTGTTCCACCATCTCTGGATAACATTCGCTTAGAGTATTCAGAATAATTATTCATGTAGTGGGATAGTGCTTTTGTGTTAAGGCACTATGTCGCTTAATTGGCCTGTTCTCTGATTTACTGAGAAAGTAGCATATTTTGTCAAGCCACGATGATTCTGCAGTTTTACTAATTTCATATGCGGCAATAATGTATACAACCCCTAGATTTTGGGGGCGAGCCAGAAGACTTTCCTGAAGACTTAGATGCTGTTAGGGATGCTGTTCGTTTCTCTATTGCTGCCCACTTGGTACTTAAAATATTTTTGATCCTGCACTGCTCAGTAATGCTCTTTTTGCTGAAAAACCTTTATGGCAATTATCCTGTACCGCACCTTTGAATTCTTGTAAAAAATCTTTTAAACTGTTCAGCTGATCTAGTTCTCAGTTATTGATTTTTTTTTTTCAGTTTACCGTTTTCTGATATTGTTGATGTGCTGGGTGGTGCCTTACCTTGAGGACACAGTGCATCATGAAGTTGAGGTTTAAAACTGTCTCTGATTCATCGCATCGTGGATGTTCTGTTGAGATAAAGGTTTGGGTAGTTGCAGGATCCTTCGTGCCCAGATCTGGCTACGCACCGCCATTGTTTTCAGGTGATGTCCATTCGTTCCTCATGGGCATGCTGTTCGATGGGGACTTGCCTGTCTGGGGACAAAGCGGACTCTGCTCCCTAGTGGTTCAAGGAGAGTAAGGCTACGGCACGCTCCTTGAGCTCATCTGCCCTGCATCGCTAGCTTCATTAGCCCCAACGCACCTTTCACGGTTTTGCAGAGGTACCCCATACTTCTAGCTAATCCAACCTAAGCATGGCGGCCAGCAGTTTTGCAGCTGTGGTGCCCACGGCCCCCGCGGTCAAGGTCAACGAGCTTCCCAGTCCACTCTACCCCTTCAAATCCACCTTCAAACCCCCTTTAGCCTGCCCTTGGCAGAGCACGGCCACCTGGAGCTAGGCAGGGTCTGACAATTCCTGTAGGGAGGCAGGATCCAACAATTCATGCCAGGTTGACTGGCCACAGCATCAGACAAATGGGTCCTGCTAATTATTCTGAAGGGCTATGCCCTCGCTCTCTGTCCCGCCAAACCTTCCATCTTCGTCCCAGCATCTGGCGAAGGGCCATCTTTCCGTTTTGCGTCAGAAAGTGCAAGCCCTTTTTGCCAAAGGGGCTATCGAGAGGGTGCCTATGGCAGAAGTAGGACGTAGTTACTACTTCCTGGTGACCAAAAAGGATGGAGGCCTCCGGCCTATTTTAGACCTGTGCCCTCAACACCTTCCTCCGAAAGGAGAATTTCAAAATACTCACATTGTCCCTGGTCTTGTCTGCTCTGGATGCTAGAGACTGGATGGTGGCACTGGGCCTGCAGAACGGCTATTTAATTTTACCTGTCCTGCTGACCCACCTGTGTTAACTGTGATTTGTGGTGGGACAGGAGTATTCCAGTTCACTGTGCTCCCCTTTGGTCTCACAAGTGCTCCTCAGGTGTTCAGTGGTGGCAGTACATTTTCAGAGCTCAGTGGTGGGTGTCGTTTCAAACCTGGCTACTGAAGGCAGGCTTGCCCCATGCTGTTGTCAACCACCTCCAGACTACAGTGAGCTTTCTATAATCCTTTGGGCTCACAATTAGCGTGCCAAAGTCATGTCTGACTCCTTCTCAGACGCTCCCCTTCATCGTAGCCATTGTGGACACTGTTTGGTTTTGTGCTTTTCTCCTGGAAAAAGAGCTTATGGTACTGCAACAAAAAGGGCGGGGTGAGTTAGTCACGGACCCTGTGTCAGGAGGCCCTGCGCCTCTGGAACTGGCTGGACCACCAAGGTGGACAGTCTCAAAAGAAACTGATGTCTTCTCGTGGGAGTGGTGCCTGTATAGACTCCACTGATAATTTATGGCCGGAACAGAGTGGATGTGGATCCGCACAGTGTGCAGGGGTACTGCTGAAAAGTGTATGGATCCAGTCTGATGCCTGGAGAATATTTTAAAGGTGAGGAATCTGCTTTTAGGTAAAGTCTCCACCAAAAAGAGTGTTACCAAAGGCAAGACACCTGTTCTTGATGACCACAGCCTGAACCTTCCATGGCTTACCATTATTAAGTTTTGTAGCCTTGTGCTGTAGAGTGGTATTGACTTCTGAAGACAGTGTTAATCACTGTTAAGAGCCTGCCTTGTAAGAATGGGTGTATGGGTGTAGACTGCTGCACCTGATAGGAAGGGCTATGAGCAGCATGTGAGGAAAAAGTGGAACCTGACAATGTGATCTCACCCAACATATCCGTTTACTGTCTCTCTGCTTCATAATGCTCCACCTGAACCTTGAATGCAGGCAAACTGTAGTTGGTGCCAGCATTTTCAGCTTGCTGACTGGCTGAGATATTTCAAGAGTTCTTATACGGAGTTCTGATTTAAGTGTTATTGACCTCTGTTTGGGCCTTAATGAGTTGTTATGGCTCTCTCCAGCTTGTGCTAACTTATATTACTAACCCGTCCCACAGTTCAGGGTCGGTGCCAAGGACGATGATTATGAGTGAAAGTGTCATTAGCAGCCACCAACTGTCCATTTTGTTTGTTATTGCCATTGAACTGAGAACGTAGGCAAACAGTAGTTACTGCCAGCATTAGAAGTGTTCTGATTGGCTGAGACAAGCTCACGGTTCGGTACACAGTGTCGAAAACGATTTATTATGCTTTTCCTTTCAAACCTGTTACTTTGTATCATATTTTGTAAATACGGCCTTTGTGTGCTAAATATTTTTTTTTACATTTCCTCTCCAGAATAGTTGAACTTTATTGGTCTTCATTCAGTCGGCCCGGCAATTGATTCCAGTTACTAAACAACTTTTCCACTCGGCTTGCACAAAATAAACAGGTAAGCAAATCCCATTGTGCCATTATAAATCTCATTTTTTTTATCACTGGCATAAGCTGTGTAGTCTCATTCTTATTTCATCTATTGCTTCCATACTCACGCTTTACTGATTGCTTGATTGAATAGCAGACTCGCAAGAGACCACTTTAGCTTTTTGTCGGAGATCACATTGTATCTATACTTTAACATATACTTAAAAGGGGTTTTAGCCAAAATGTGGTCAGCATTTGACGGCTTTCTTATCTATCCCGATTCCCTGCCCCTTATTCAATCAATTGGCTTTCCTACTTAGTCCCACGCATGTAGAATTTCTGATAGGAAACTATATTTGTCAGGTTTTCGTTTCATTTCAATTCAAGCACTCTCTGGGAGTTCATCACTTTCCGCCATCTCTCCCCAGCCTCTTTGCCGCCAGCTCACGCTCCTCCTTCTTCCTCTCCACACTTATCTGGTTCGCTCCTTCCTTCCCATTCCACACTAAAGTTGTATTTTTTTATTGATTTTATAAGGGCCTAGCAGATGTACAGTTCTATTGAGCTCCTCGCTTCTGTCCATTTATGCAGTATACCGCCCATACTTTATTTCTTACTTTATTATTTGTATATGACATTGACCACCTTGTAATGGTAAATGAATGTTAAAGTATGACGGGAAAAACCAAGATGGCCGCTAGTGTGTCAGCATGCATGGGCATGCTCAGGCAGCCATCTTTATATGTTTTTTTGTTTTTCTTTTTCAAAGACGGGTTGCCCATGCCTGAGCAAATCATTTTGGAATGCTTTTTGGTGTTACTTTCTTAGTATTGATTTTGTTCCATTCCAAGTATCCCATTTTGGCATCCCATGTGAGCACGTCGTATGCCTATGTGCTAAGACACCTGCAGCCATCTTGGACATTTTTGTTGTTGTACTTTATTATTAATAAACCAATCAAAGATGGCAGACAGCTATTTTCGTACGTAAATTATAAACAAACTACAAGCAGTGACAGAAGCAAACCAGTATTGTCAAAGCCAATAGTTTTGCTCCTGAGTTTTTACAGGCAAGACCCAATGGCTTTTAAAATGGTTGTTTTTGGATTTTGTTTTATATGAAGATGAGTGCAGATCTGAACCAGTCCACACACTCACAAAAGTGAGTAATAGATTGACAATTCATTTTATCAAAGGAATTAAAAAAAAATACAATTACACTCAACAGTCCTGAAATATGAAAGTAACATTTCACATGGCGGTTCGGTGACATGCACTATACAACCAAAGACCCATAGGTCCCACTACTCATCCTTGTTGAATTTATATTGACGTAAAGAGTGCTGGGTTGTATGATGGGAGCTGTGGTTAGTCAGCGTTTCATGTCTGTCAGTTTTTCTGGATGAGTGCCATTCATATTAGATTTCGGTTTTAAATATGCAGTGGCTTTGGTGCAAGTGTTGCCATTTGAGGTCCCTAGGATAGTGCCTTCAATTTTTCACTCACTTTTCTCTTCAAATTTTATGATTGCATGAGGATCCCAGACTTGATTTGTGGTTTATATTCTTAACATTGTGCTATGTGCTTGGCCCTTGTTCTGTGTGTTGTCTAGCATTTGGGAGGGGGGTTCACTATGAATACATACGTTGCCTAGTAGAACATCAGTAGACTATCAGCTGTTTTACTTGGTGAGATGGCTGATCTAGTGTTTAAAGCGTTCCTTCATAAGCATTCTAGCAAGTCGGGGCTACCACCTATAAAATCATAGTCGAACCATTTCAATAGAAGGTGGGTTCTGGCTGCTTGCCACTCAAAATTTGTTATGCCCTGCTTTCATTAACTTGGCTTTTCTGTTAAGTGCGCTTCAGGTTGGCGTGCCTAAGTGCCGCTGAAGACTAGTAAATAATGGATAAGTCAACTAGAATAGAGGTTCTGGTTGGGGTTTGATCATTTCTCAGCGTTTGTAGTGTATATTTTTATTTTGCTCTTAATATATAAAAACATTTTGGTGGATATCTTCTGAGAGCTTGGCACTGTTACAAGTGCCGGCTCTGCCAGGGCACCATATAGGATGACTGTGTGATTGTTTTGTCAGATTTTAAAATGAGTTTCCTTGGCATGATTCCATTATTTTGGATCACAGTTGAAAGACATACAGTGTTAAAGTGTACTGGTCCGGTCTGGCACCTGGCGAAGGTTTGCAGGGCGATGACTCTGCAGGAACCATTGAGTTAAGGTTCTTCAATTTCTACCCCGCAGCCTAAATCGCAGGCAGACAGTATCCGACTATCCCCTTCCTGCGGGGACTATTCATGCCACATTTCTATAGTTAACCCTTTGCTACCTATTTCAGCCATTTCACGTATGACAGTGAAGCAATAATGAGGTAGTGAAACAGTGACGTCAGACATTACCGATATTACAACTGTGCTCCTCCTTCCTTGCCAAATCTTGCTCACTATACAAAGGGGGGCATTAGCAAACTTACTGACCAAAAGTGAAGATGCTATTTTTGCTCATTGTTTCCTACTGCTCTTGAATTCCTTTGTTTCCAGGTGTAAAACATTTAGATGATCAAAATGTAGAATAATGTCAATAAGATTGAGGTTGTGATTCCAGATTGTGCAGAGTTCAAGTTGGAAAATGTACATAATTGTGCTAAGTGTTATTTTCCTATATCTTTATTACATCTGTTTTTACTTTGTTCCAATGCAGAGATGTCGGTGGTAAATCAGTTTTCAAGAATGGCACAAAAATACATACCGCTGTAGTGCTACACTTTATTATTTGACGCATGTATTGTTTTAAAATACTATGAGCAGTCATACTGCCAGATAGCTACTTAATGAGGGAGACTTGCAGAGTTTATGCCTAGCTCCTGACATTGTCTGTACCTCTCCGGCACATGTGCCATCAACCCATTGTTGAGGTTAAAAGAGCACATGGATCTGAAAGCCATATGATGACTGGTCTTGACATTGTTTGGTTTGTCACATGAAAAACGCCTTTAAGGATAAAAGTATTGAACTTTAAGCCTTTCAGTTGCTTTTTGTACTATCTTCAAGGGACTTAACAGTTTGCGTGGGATTAAAGCTATTGTTCAGGTTAGATCTTGAGGTACCCCTAAAGTTCTTTTTTTTTTGTTATCATTAAAGCTTCTGTGATGCATATGTTTTGTACCAGTGCATTTGTTCCACTCTTCACGTTTTAAACACCATGTTAGATTTCCATATTGTACGCATCTATGTATTCAGTCTGGCATATCTGCTAGAAAGTTGTTGCCTCTACACAGATGAGAAAGCACCAGATCATGGACTTTGATTTCGAAGTTTTTGGGAGGAATGATTCAGGCTTTGCCTGAAAAAAATATTGAGCTCAATCCCGGTGCTTTGAGTTTTTCAGACCATGTGGGGCGTGAACTGGATGGAGGTCCCTGTCACTGGTGAAGCTTAGGATTTTGGTGTTTGTGGACACTGTCACTACTGAAGTTTAAGGGTTTTGGCATTCATGGAGAGTTTTGTTGAGCTGTTTGGATTAGATTAATGTCTGCAGAATAGGTTTTGTGCTTTTCTGGAGGAGTTAGCTATAAGAAAGAATTTAGTTGGTTGGGTTTAGCTTGAAATAGGTGCTCGACATTAAGGCGATCTCCGAGTCAGTGAATGTCTTTGAGGGATGGATGACTTGTGTATAATCAGCCCATTGATGGATTTTTGTTCGTTGGTTGTCTGTAGTACTTCCAGTAGTTCAAAGTAAATATTTAAGCTGAGGAAGAGGTTGTGGATTCCTGAGGTACCCCTGTGGTTACTGGGAGCTGCTAGAATCTCGATGTGCTCATCTGAACTAGCTGAATTCGAAGCTGAACCGCTGGAGCATGGGTTTGCATATGTTGATTACTGTCTAATGGTTGACCTTGCTACGAGCCGCTGATCAGCGGAGTAGAATAGGGAGGCATCGCTCCTAGTTGTCCGCCATGTTGGGTTCAGTGTCTAGGACGTGCATCGTTGCAATCTCCTTGCTTCATTAGTGTCGGAACCCAGAATGCTAGTATCAAAGTTCTTCAGAATTTCATAGTGCCCGTTAAAGACTCTTAGTATCAAACAAGAGCAACTGAACATGCCTCTATCAATCTGGATAATATAAATGCATTACTGCGGTCTCACTTTTGTAAAATTAACTTTATTAATTTGATTGACACACAACACAGGTGTACATTCCAAAGATAGCATTCATGGATAGCATAGGCTTTAACACATTGGTTACAATCAGAGCTCATGCTGTCGCCCCCCCACCCCCTTGCCCCCGTGTGCTTTGAGGGCTCGCCTACAGCTCCTCGACCAGTAAGTCATGACAGCGTTCCCTCCATGCCCTTAAATCCTCCTCTAGTCTCTCGTCTCTACGGCACACTTTCATGCATACCTCTTCAGCAATGTCCACTCGCGCTTCACTGCGGTCTCACTGAAAAAATATGTAGGTAACTTTTGAGCGAAAGAAATTTAACTCCTCGCAATCAGTTTGGCTTAAGAGTTGCACAATTAATCAACGTGCATGATGCAAAATATCCAACCTACAGATTCAATATATAATCCGCTAGGTAATTGGGTAAAAAAAAAAAAAGTGTGGCTCACTGATTAGTGCGGCAGACCCTGATGCAGAGGTCTAGCCCGGGACCAGGGTTCAATTCCCCGCCTCGGCGGGTCTTGGGCTCAAAAATTCCACGGACATGATAATTCTCTCCTCGGTGCCTATTCCAATCATGGAGTCCCACTCTGCAACTCTGGGCAATAGCTTGCTTAATCTCCACGACGGCCCCCTCAACGCTAAGGATGCCTGGCCTCCACCTTGGGGGTGCCCAGGAGTGGACGCCTCACAGGGAAAGCCAGGATGGGTTCCACAGCGGTATTCGTACAAGCGCCTTGAGACCCTTGCGGGTGAGTAGTGCGCTATACAAGTATCAATTTTTTTACCGTGGGCCCTCTTCCCTTAATCTAAATATCAGACCCGGGGAGGGACGCACACTTACCGTGTCATATGCCTATCCGTATTCACGTTAAACAAGAATGTTATCAGTTTTCTCTCCTTCGAAAAACAGGCTTGTTTTTTTTTTCTTCATGAAATGAGGATAGTATTTTAGGATTAGACAAAGGTTGCGAGGGGGAATATGAAGACGGGACGAGGAAGAGGAAAACAAAACGAGGGGGCTAAAAGTGAAAATACAGTGGAACAGAGTAGCAGCAAACAAATTTATTAGAGATGAAGTATGAGTAAATCAAAAAAGTGAATATATCGAAATATGATAAAAGATGGAGAAACGAGTTCTAGAGTAAGAACTAAGCGTTTGCCCTACAATGCATTTAGAATATGCTAAATTAAGAATTGATTTATACAAATTTATAACAAAATTGAAACTAGTTGAATTTTATGAGGAAAGAGGGAGCCTTTAAAAAATTGAGAGCTATTGAAATTAAACAGAGGTGGCAACATTGTAATATTGGATAAGGAACAATGTATCCAAGAAGCCGCTGGACAACTGGAGGACACAGAGTGTTATGAAAAACTCGAAGAGAATCCTGTGAAAGAGTGGGAAATGTACTGTAGCTAGGTCCTGGGCCTAAACCCCGTTGGTGTGCATGGCTGATTATGTGATGCTACAATATAAAAGGTGTACTTTTTAATAAGGCAGACCTATTCACTTTGCCAAAGGGTAAAGAACACCTTTTTATAATGTTAGAGCCAGGCGGGAAGCCCAAAAGCCCCCCGTCTGTTCCCCAGGCCCTGGTCTGCTCCCCAGCCACCACCGTGGCTGAAGCAGGACATTTTTGGGAACCTTACTTTAACAGTGGATGCTGACCCGTGGCACCCACATTTACTAAAATTATTGGAGGCCGTGGGGTAAATCCAAAGGCCCCCGCGGCCGCTGCTAGCTCCGCAGCCAGCATCCATAGTGGTGCTGGTGGGAGCAAGCTCACTAACTATGCTCCTGGCCGGGCAAGAACAGCATTTTTTACTGCTCCTGCCCAGGTGGCAGCAAACTTGCAGTGTGGCTCCCCGGACAGTGCTTGGATATGGCCGTGGGGGATGGGGTCCTCCGGGCCGATCTACAGTTTGGGATGAAGGCCTGACACTCCACCCCTGTAAAAAAAAAAAAAAAAGTACAAAAATAAAGCTGTCTCCTGGGGACGGGGTCCCCGGGGCCTCATAGTCTTTAGGAGGTTGGTCACATGTCCTCCCCACCTGCCCTCCCCAAATTATAAAAATACTTCTACTACCACGGGGGTGCCGAGGCCTCATAGACCCTAAACAATAAGGTTTGCTGATCCAGCCTAAAATTCTTATGAGGAATCATCAAACAGTGAGAAAGTTCCTATAGAAGCGCAGCCCATTCTATAACTATATTTTGTACGTATGCCCCGGATATGGGAGTGACTTCTATCTAAGCATATTGGGTTTAAAAAAAAAATCATGTTAGGATTCAAACAATCATTTTATTTATATGTTTATGACCGTTTGGCTTTACTTCTTTTAAAAGGATACATCCAACAGGGAAATCTGTCTTTTGGCTGGCAGTCAAAAATCCCTTTGACAGGGCAAGGTTTAAAGCTTCCACTAGACACAAGGGTTAATATGTCACTATTACAAACACACTGCTCTGCTATCTTAGCTGGAAGGACATCAATCTAATGTCCTTGCAGTGTCTAGAGCAACTCCAGAGCAAATAAGAGCTCTGGAAGTGGACAGGGTGAATAACCTCGTGACTAAATTGGATGAGCACTATTTTGAAGCTGGGAATAAGCCAAGTAGGCTATTAATGACTGTACTCAGTACAAGACAGCCGCATAGCCACACTACTCATATTGGAGACAAAGATGGCAGGGTATATGGGAAGATAAGGGTCAAAAGCAAGAATCTTTCTGACAATATTATACTAGGTTGTACAAGCAGTAGCCAACGGATCCTAAAAGGCATCAAGAATACCTGTTCCCAACATACCATTACAAGCTCTCAGAACTGGATAGAGATAAAATGGAGGAACAGATCACCAAGGATGAGATCCTTAACCATTCGCAGCCTGCGCACCTATGTTGGATGATTTTGCAGCTGTCTTTTATAAGGACTTTGGCATCCACCTATTGCTGGTGCTGTTTAGGGTCTCCCAGGAGGTGATATGCAAAGGGAGGGTCAACCGCTTGCTGTCAGAATCCACAATCTGACTTAAACTTGTGACAAACTGACAAGCTGCCTGACCACTGTGCCTCTTATAGCCCAATTTATTTTCCTAATACAGACACCAAAATACAAAGCAAGTCACAGACACCAGTTTGCTCACACGGGCACCTCCACGCCACAAAAGATCCTTGTCGCACGTAGAGTTCCCCAGGATTCTATACTGTCTCCAGTCATCTTTAACCTTTAAATGGAGCGTTTGGCACTCTGCTGACAGATTACATAATCAAGATTCACCAATATGTTGAGGATACATAACTCTACGTGTTTAGGCATATGTCTCAAACCTTGCTTGCACATCTGGATGTGCAGCGCTTATCTGAAGCTCAACCCAACCAAGACAGAATTCCTGTAATTTGCCAAGAACAACAAACTAAATACAGTACAAACCTAGCTCCATGACATGAAACTTTTTCTTTTACTTTTTCATTTTATCAACATATAACAGGGCAGTCTTTGCAAGAATAGATATAGCATAATGGTTCAGCCTATACATGAGAGGGTCAATCAAATGGCATTGAATAATTTGACGCATACACATCTGTTTCCCTGTTCTCCAGGAGTCAGACAAAGAGTCGCCCTTCCTTGTCGGTAAAGATGCCTTATAACACCTATGTGGACTTACTACCCTCCATTTCCGCAACATCTTGGTGTTCTGATTACCTTAGTTAAAGCTTGTGTTTGAGTCTGTTGTCACCCTAAAATGCAGATCGAGAGGTTTATCTGTAAGGGCCCGCCAGATGTTTAGTGCATCTTCAAGTTTGTCATACCTCCTACTAAGTTGTATGTGTGTGTCTTCTCAGAATGAAATGAAAATTGACGACTTCGAAGCCCAAGTTTCATTGAATGCCAAGTCACTTGAATTCACCCTGGATACCAACTTCACGCTTCATGAACACATTGGCAAAAAAACAAAGACGGCCTGGTACCAGCTCTCTCTCCAAAAGAAAGTCAAACCGTTACTTACATAAAGTAACTTCAGAACTGCTGTTCAAGTCCTCGTATTCTCGCATCTGGATGGTGGTAATGCCCTACTCCAAAGTTTCCAAACTGGCACCCTTTATGGGCACTCTACATGCCTCAGCATGTCTCAACCAGCATGAAGAAATATGATCACATCACCCATGTCCTGATGGAACTCCATTAGGTCCCCTTGCTGACCCGCACCATCTTCAAAATCAGCTGCATCGTGTACAAAGCCATCTTGACCAGCACCTCCGCCTATCTTGCAGAGAAGAGCACTCTCCCTGGTAGTTCTCAGCTCACCTGCAGCAGGGACACCATCAGATGTAGACTACGAAGTGTAAAAAATAAAAAACAAGATAGCAAACTGTTTCAATCTATGCACCCTGGATCTGTAACAAATTCCGAAAATACACCAGGACGACCCAAACATCCCTCCAATATAGGGATGAGTTGAAGATTCTCCTCTTTAAAGAACTTTACATCACAATACATTAAATGTCCACAACCCAACTTGCTCTCCTATTACTCATTGACTTTATGCTGGTCTTTGACCGTGTACAGCTCTCTGCTGCCTTCTGGCTAGGTCTGCACTATAGAAATAACATATAAATTCATGCATAATGACTTTTATGCATGCCGGGAATCATGGGGAACTTAGTACACCCCAACCATGCAGGTTGTGTTTCTCCTAGATACAGTGTATAAGACAAAAATATCTTGCACATCATTGTTCTTTAAAAGAAAGGTAATAGAAGGGCACTCCTTGTTACCCCTGGATGCTGGAAAGTCATTTGTCAGGATTGACTGGGACTTCATGTAAGATCGACTTTGGGGAGGGTTTCTTCACTTGGGCGATGGCAGTAACCAAATTCGTGGGAGAGACTCAAACTGAACAACAATTTGTGAAACAACAATGGATTCACTCTAAACCATTAGCACAGTGGATTAAGACATATGCGCTGATAAAGGGCATCAGGCAGGGAGAGTGGTGAAGTTCAAACTTGCCATGTTTGTGGGTAATGTGGTTGATATACTTTATTCGATAAATTCATCATAAAAGTATGCAATTTATACAGTACAAAAAGGATAAAAACAAGAACCCGCCAATCCTTAAATACATACAACCTCACATACTACACAAATTCTAATTTAATAAAATATACAATAAAAACAGATACCAGGAACCATGGGAACATCCTACCAGGAAACCCTCTAGCAATTAGGTGGAGTGGGGGAGGGACTTGGCCCTCCTCATGCGTGTCTGCCATGCACTACCCAAGTATTTAGCTACTCCACACACCATAGCAGTAGAGGTCGTGTTGGTGCAAAGAACCCGCAGGGCCATTTTGTGACATCTGAGACCCAGCCCCTTGCATAATGGCTTTAACCATATCTTCCTGGCAACCCTATATGCTGGACAGGCAAAGAGGAAATGCGCCACCGACTCGTTAGGGGCTGCACAACCAGGGCAAGCTTTCATTGGACCACCCAGGTTGTTCCACCCGGAGGTGAAGTCGTTCACCGGAAGAGTCCCGAGCCTAACTTTTAGGTAGAGTGATCTATCCAGGGGTTTCTCTATGAAGTCAAGGAAAGGTTCAAGTTTCCTTGTCCATTTAAACTCCAGGAACCGCTCAGTGAGAGGACCCCCTACACCTCTACATGTGGCCTCCTCCTGGACCCAGTCCCAATACAACTTCTTGATCACTAACTTGGGGGCGGTGTTTGGCTCGTCCATGATTCACTCAATCCCAATTGCACAACCATCTGCCTCAGATTGCACAACCACTTGATCTTATTACCTGTATTAAGCAGAATAAGTTCATCTAGAGCTGCTGCATAGTTATGAAGCTCCCGGGTCGTTCTCAATCGAACCCAAAAAAGTAGTGGGCGCAGGCGCACTAAGTCTTTAAGGGGGCGCCTACCCAAATCTAACCGTAGTGGGATTAGCGGGGTGGAAACTGGAAGGGCTACCAGATCTCTCATGAACTTGTTTTCAGATGTAACTAACTCCGATGTATTCTCAAACCCCCACAACTCGGATCCGTATAGGGCAGCCGGTAATACTTGGCCCTCTTTAAATTGCGAGAGTCGTGCCACAGGTTTACTCGTCGACTCCCGCTGTTCTCTCAAGACCACCCCTGAGACTCTTTTATGGTTTAATAACATTTTGGCCAAGTGATCTTTCCAACTCATCCGGCTATTTACCCTAACACCCAAATAGTCAAAGGAATCTACCAACTCCAGGGGTGCACCATTGAGCGAGAGATTGTTCCTAAATCTCTTGGAGGGTGATAGGGCCATAAGCTTTGTTTTAGAGGTGTTGATGGTAAGACCTCTATCAGTACAAAACGCACTAAAACGGTGCAAGAGCTTTTGAAGGCCTGCCGGGGTTTTAGAGATCAAAATGGTGTCGTCCGCGAAGAGTAGGGTAGGTGTTTTTTCCCCTGCCAGGGATGGCGCGTCTGCCGATTCCTCTCTCAGGTGGTCCACCACTCCATTCACAAAGAGGGAGAACAGGGTCGGCGCCATAACACATCCCTGGCGGACTCCACTCCTCACGGGCACCCTCTCTGTCAGTTGTCCCTGAGTGCCCCATCTAATCCTCGCATAATTCCCCTCGTGGAGCTTCACAATAAAACCCAAAAGTGGCCCTGGGAAGCCCATCTTCTCTAAGATATCCCACAGCCTTGCACGGGGGACCAGGTCGAACGCCGTCTTGAGATCTATGAAAGCCAGGTAGAGGCTACCTTTATTGATGGTCACAGACTTCCAATAGATCGCAAAGAAGCGGAAGACCTGGTCCATCGTGCCCACCTTTTTTCGAAACCCTGCTTGGAAATGAGAAAGGACATGCTCCTCTTCCATCCAGACACCCACCCTCGAGATAATGACCCTGCCAACCACCTTCTGGATCACGTCGATCAGACTGATCGGTCTGTAATTGGCAGGGTCATCTCTGGCACCCTTTTTATACACAGTTACCACCTCTGCTCCCTTCCACGAGTCTGGCACAGGGTGTCCCTTGGAAATCAAATTCATTATTAGGGCAATAAGTTTAGCCCAGGCTACAGGTTCTTCCAAAAGGAGGTCCCCCGGTATCCCATCAGGGCCAGCAGCCTTCCTCGGGGTCAGGTGTCTAATGGCCAGTGCTACCTCAGAGGCCAGAAATGGCTCCTCAAACACCAGTGGAGATAGGGCCCTACTAGCTGGATCAGAAGGAGATGAACGTGTCGCATCTATCCCGCCGTACAGTGCAGAGAAGTGGGAATACCATTGTTGATTTGTTATGTGGTTAGCTATTGGTGGTATGCTTCGCTGCCTAGCCTTGTTAATCAGTTCTCAGAACAGCGTTGCATTCTTCGTGTTAGCTGCAGATTTCAGATCCTGCCAGTGTTGTTCCTCCCACTCTCGTTTGGCCAACACCATTACCCTCGCATAATCCTTCCTAGCCGCTCTAACTAGTGAGGGATTCTTTTTAAGCAGGGCAACTGTTAGCTCCTTCCTTTTTACCTTACACTGGTCCGAGTACCAAGGGTTACTGGCTTTGGGCAGTTTATTATTCACTCTACCACTTTTACCCTGGATTAAAAAGTATTGTCCTACTTCCTCTATTGCGTTTTTATAAGCCAAGGCGAAGGACGGCCCCTGGGCACTACCTTTTCCCAGTTCAAGATCCGCCAGCTCTACAGTCAGATCTTCTACGTGCGCCCTGATCCTCGCAAGATTACCCTCCTGGGATTGAACCTTATCCCATTTCAGCCTACGATTACCATTATAAGGGACGACCTCGTTGGTTGACCTCAAAGGGACATTATTCACACATCCTTTTAGTTTACCCCACCTTAGCTTCATACATAAGGGGTTGTGGTCGCTATCCTGCGAAGGTACCACCTCCATATCTATTAGATCACACCACAATGTCACATCCAATAAGATATAATCAATTCTAGACGGGCCATTAAGCCTATTAAAGGTCATCGCTCCAGCACGGTCAGAGGGTGTCCTGCCGGGCTAATGACAGGGCTGAAATGGACCATCTAGAATCCTCCTCCTCTATGCCCAAGGGATCATCTGTACAGTTAAAGTCCCCTCCCACGATAATTTTAGAGGTTGGGGGGCAGTTGGCTAGTACCTGTTCTAAGGTCACTAATGTACATGAGGTTGAATCCCCCGGGGTCCCTCTAGAATAGATATTAAATAAATCTATCCTACTGCCCTTGTTTTGCCCTGCGAATGAAAGGTATTGGATATCCCTACTCGCTGATTCGTGGGTTGTAACATCCCAATTCAGTTCAATTTTTACCCAGACATGTAGGCCTCCTGCTGATCTGCCCTTCCCACAACTTAGTGCGGGGAAGAAAAAGGTTGCATAACCGGATTTGTGTACTGGGAGCAAACTCCAGGTTTCTTGGAACATGCATACATCGAACTTCTCGATAAACCCATTCCATTCTGGAAAAGCCATCTTTTTTTGCAACCCAGCCACATTCCAAGATACCAAATGGATAACCTTATAACCTGTGGCGGACAAGTCAGGGATAACCCCCTTATTCCCACCCTGCACACATGGGATAGGCTCGATGGTATCTTCTAATAGGCCTATTGATTTTGGGGATAAACTACTGTCACCATTGCACCCCAAAAACAATAATTGTGTGGTAGTTGTGGTCCCACTATTATCAGAACTATTGGCTGCTATAGGAGCCACTTTCCCATTATCGGGGCTGATGGCCTCCATAAGGACCTCATAATCACTGCCCACTGGGCTAGCGGCGCATAATCTGCCCCACATGCCCAGCGTAGACTGTAATCTTCAGTCGCAATCATCCATACCAGTGAACACATCAAACCTGTTCACTGTCTCCAGGGGTGTAGAGGGTCTCAAATGATCCATTCTCCTGTTGGTGTTTCTGTTAAATCTAGGAGGTACGATGTTCCACCCAAAGGGATCAACAGCGGGTGCTGTGTATTGTCCATGTGCCGGTTGCCCAGTGTTGTATGATATTAAAAGGTTTGTATGAGTGGGAGCCTGTCCACTTGTATGGGTTAGGGGGAACACCAGGGATATAGGATAAAAATATGTCAAGGCACGGGGGATGATGCAGTTATTACCATTTCCCGTAGGCCAATTTAGTATATAGTCAACCGCGCGAGGATCTCTGAAATTAACTACAACTAAGTCTCCCTCGATATCTTTGCATCTGCCACCCAGCCAAGGGAGTCGCCTAACGTGCACTATCTCACCATTGATGTTCTTTCTGATTGGTCTGTATATACTGAGCCAGTGCATGATTTTATTTTTCAACTGGGCGAACCCTTCCCTCTTGTTGTCTGCCAATGTGGACACCCCCGTCAGAACAACCACAAAGGGCAAAGCTTCTGGGGGTAATTCTACTTGTGGCCCTTTATTCGCTAAAGCCCTGGTGTGTCTATTGCTTCCCCACTCTTCCCACGTGTTCCATGTGGGTGCCTTCGCCCTTCCCCTCGATACTTCACTAGCCGGATTACCAGCCGGTTTATTTACATGCTGATGGGACAGTAACCTTTGTTGGTTAGAATCTGCCTGACTAGAAGGCTGTAATGTAGCTTTGGTAGATTGGGATGTGACTTTAGGGGCATTATTGATAGGTAGTGTGGCCATGGGAGTGAGTGGCACAGCCACACTCACCTGAGCCCTGACCGAATCAAACTTGCTGCTTATAACGGACTCTATGTCCGCAAGTCTTTTCTCCACCCTCTTCAAACTCTCAATAATGAGCAGAATGAAAGACCTAATTAGATGCCCCATATTATCTTGTGAAGCAGTCGAGGGTGCTGCCTTCAGCAGAGATTCAACAAGGATAGGGGATGACTCAGTGATGTTAGCATCTGTTTCAAGGTGTGCAGATGATGGGGGGGGAGTGCCAAATTTGGCAAAATTGCTGATACGGCCGCTGTCGCCGGAACAGTTCTAGCAGCCGGCTTTGTGTGCTTACCAAAGTCGAAATGACGGATCTTAGGTTTAACCAGACCTCCCCCCTCCTTTCGTCGTCTTTTACTTGGTGGTGGACCATGAATCTTAACCGTCACTGGTTTCTTCGGCTTCTTCCTAGCCGGTTTGCCACGGATAGGGGTCTGGGTGGTCAGGTCGACAGCTGTACTGATAGGACTGGGAAGAGGAGTGTCACTTATGTCCTGGTCAATGGGAACACAAGGTATGGGAGTACAATCTCGCAGCAAAAGTGGGACACTCTCCTGAGAAAGAAAGTCTTCTTTACCACTAGGGCTACCTCCATCATGGGAAAGGGCGTGGAGCGTGAGATCTATGGGAGCCCTGTATTTCAAACTTTCAACTGAGGGTCGACGCTCTGCCCTGCGCTCTGCCAGTATGTTTTCCCTGTCTTCGACCCTTGTAAAGTATTTATCAAGAGAGCCATTTATCAACCCCCCTGGCTTTTCAAGGATTACTTTGTCGGGACTCTGGGCCATGACAAACAATAATATCAAGGAATACAGATGAAAACAGAATGAAAATGAATGGGCCCTGCCCGGCCTCACTCGGCCTCTGAGTGCCTAGGAGGGCCCGGGCTTAGCCCGGCGTCCCGCGAGGCGGGGCTTACAACGTTTTTAAGCGCCTCCTGACGCTGCAGAATGATGCGTGTAGCCGCATGGGCAGCTGGCAGATGAAGTCCTCCGCCCTCACTCCACTCGGCAACCTCGCCAGCAAGGTGGTAGTTCCAGTGAGTCGGCGGGAGGTGGGCTAAGGGCTCCGGCGGCAAAGCAGCACTTGGGGAGAGCAGCGCTATCCCGTAAACCAGGCGGCAAACAGCAGTCCGTGGCAAGGCAAGAACCCCACTCAGCAGGGGCCTACAACGTTTTTAAGCGCCTCCTGGCGCTGCAGAATGATGCGTGTAGCCGCAGGGGCAGCTGGGAGATGAAGTCCTCCGTCCTCACTCCACTCGGCAACCTCGCCAGCAAGGTGGTAGTTTCAGTGAGTCGGCGGGAGGTGGGCTAAGGGCTCTGGCGGCAAAGCAGCACTTGGGGAGAGCAGCGCTATCCCGTAAACCAGGTGGCAAACAGCAGTCCGTGGCAAGGCAAGAACCATTGTGGGTAATGTACTACTGTCCATAACCAATCTATTTACTGCCTCCCTTGATTGGGACTACCGAGGATTTACATAGTAGGGTGAGCAGAATGCAGCTTGGCATACATTTAGCCAAGAGTCTTGAATTTGCTCATTACCTCTTCCTTTCTTTAGTAACACAGGTAATGGAAGCCTACGAACGTTATGCCTCTTCAGGAATGCTTCCCTAGCTCTTGGCACAAGTTAAAATTTTCAAATAGTGCTCACCACACTCGTGGAAGCTCCACACACTGCTTAGAACACACAGATGGTTGGTAGAGAATGGTAGATTGGAAGCTACTGGTGTTGGGACATCTTGCACTTCCCCTACCTCTGTCTCCTCTCAGCAGCTGCATCACCGGGTCACTGATGAATCGTCTTAACATAACATGTGTATTTGTAAAGCGCACTTTCACCCAAAAGGGTCTCTTGGCGCTGAATAACAGATGTTTATTGTTACCAATGTTACTCATTTTATCGACGTCAGATGGATAAAAGGCTGAGTGGACCTGCTGGGATTTGAACCTGTGGCCATGAGGTTGAGCACAGGCCCCTGAAGTTGATGCATTAGTCCACTGAGCCACCAGACTTGAACTCTGCATATCAGAATCGTCTTGCGCTCTTTATAGCAAACTTCCAATAGACCATATTTTAACTGTTTGGGGTCCTACGGTATGAATGCAGTAGAAGTGTATCAAAAGTCTGTTTTCTGGTTTCAAGTGAAGTCCAGTAGCTTATTAATCTGTTGGCTGCCTGTATTCTAGGGTGTAGGACATTAACTTTATGAGGAAACTACACTTCAAGCAGATGGCATTTAATTTCATACATAGAACCTACATCACACAGCGGAGAATTAACTTGTTTTACCCTGGTGGAGCAGCACAATGCTGCAGGTGTAGGTATACAGACACAAACTCTCATAGAGCTATACTGAGGAGAGGCAGTGCAGCTTCTTATCAAAGTCACAGGCAGACAATTTGGACTTATAACAGAGGTCTGCTTATTGTGTCTTTGCTCACTTACTAGAAACAAGAAAGCCACTAGCATGTTTACCGGCCTTTCTCTGGTGCTAGTGAAATGGCAAATAGCAATGCTTGAAAGTGACGTGTGGCCAAACTTAGCCAATTGGAGATTGGAATTACTGAATTGGGATGAATGCGACACTATGCTGATGCACATGGAACCTACTATCAAATATTTACTTTTCCTTGAGGCATGGTTCGGATTTGATATTCTACATACTATCCTACGGTGGCGCCACTACCTAGAGTCCCCTCCGGCCTCCTAGATAACTAGCGGGCGGTTGACCAGATACCACGCTCTTGGACGGCAGACTCATTGACTCCATTGACGATTGAGCCTTATATGTGCACTCACCAACCGTCGTACCACATAGCATTATGTACTCAATATAGGTCGGACTGAATTGCTTGCAAGACCACCTCTGGCCGCCCTCAGAGAGCTGAGTAAGGTTAATCATGCTGTTGTACTGAGTAACTAGGTTTAAGCATTATATACATCAATTGTGTTTCAGGGATGGAATTGAACCGTCGAGATGTTTGGTCTCGATGTGGGCAGGGTTCGTTGTGAGAGGGCGACAAAGTAGTTAGCCATATTGTCTGGGTACTACATGACGCAGCGAGGTCACTGTGCAAATCCGCACTACCGCACGTGGCCCACGCCACAACAGCCACATTAGTAATACTTGCCGAACGACCCACCAACAGATTTGCAATCTACCAAATTAAGACTATTGGCCTGGAATATTTGTGGAATAAATGATCCCTCAAAACACTTCTGATCTTCCTTATCTCACCAGAAAAGGGATAGACATAGCATTAGTCCAAGAGACTCACACAGTAAACGCTCACAAAAGTAAATTTGCAAATAGATGGCGTTCTTATTGCTACTTCGCATACTCTACTTACTATAGAGGAGTTTGCGATTCTAGTAAAAAAAAGACACATTTTAAACCTCTCACTCACATAGCAGATGATCAGGGATGCTGCCTAAGAATTCAAGATGTGCTGGGAAATGTCCACATTGCACTACTGAACATATATGGGACGAACATCGATGACCCTAAATACTTTTCTGATGTTTGGAACGACACCCCCTGCACTGTTATATGGGGTTGAGACCTGAACATCGCCCTTCAACCTGAGCTAGATTACACTGGCAGCACGCTGTATAGGCCACACTGCGCCCGGACCAGACCCCTAGATATTATGGCAGAGTTTGAGCTGTTAGGCCTCTACTGCGCACATCAACATAATGCACTCATAATTTTCAGAGGTGCACAGCTCCCTCTCTAGACTGGACTAATCCGTGGGCGCCAGGGAAGCCCTGGAATTGGACTGGCTTATTAGCATACCTTCTGAGAACCCTTTCTGATCACTCACCAGTCAAGCTCACCTAGCAAATCCCATCCATAACCCACTCTCGGGGATTTCTGGAGACTGCACCCTAAGAACTGCTTCATCCGGTATGCACATCAGAGATTAGAGTGGCTATTCTTTTCTTATTTCGAGATCAGTAGGAAAATGGTCTCCACTATGGCTAGGGTATGGGGGCGCCTTGAAAGCAGTTAACCGAGGTGAATACATCTTGAAGTCTATGGCATACTCCAATTAATATGAACACTCCTCACCAAATTAGAGTCTGAAAGAAGGACCCTTGAGCTAGCTGAAAAAAATGGTAAACTAGAGCAGACAAGGCTAGCAGCCCTTAACCTAATACGTGTGGAATTTTGGGAAGAGACTGAGAGAGGTTAAATTCCTAAAAAAGAAACGCACAACAGATGGACACAGTATGGGAAGGGGAACCGACCATGGAAAATGCTGATGGGACCGATTCGACCTCCATGGACAGAATCAAACATAATTAGGATAGACACCCCAGATGGCATACCCCAGTATACCCTAACTATGATCAGAAATGTGTTCGAAATCTACTATTCTGAATTCGTTACAACAAAAGGTAACAACTCTGCGCTTGACATTATGCATTCCTAAATAGGGCGATAGTGGCCTGGCTGGAGCTCTACCAATGAGAACCCCTCTGCCAGCTGAGCACAGTGTAAGAAATCAGAGGGATCATAGGATCTATGTGAAACCGCACTGCCCTGTGCAGGAACGGGCTCCCAGTGGAAGTTTACAAAACCTACGCGGAAGAGCGTGCCCCCATACTTTTAGAGTTCTATAGCAAAGCATTCTAGAGTGGCATCCTCCCTCTGACACTCAAGAAAGCCACTGTCACCACTCTACTTAAGCCGGGTAAACTACCCCTCCACCCCCCCACCTCTGCAACTCATACCGCCCATTATCACTTATAAATGAAGATAATAAAATTCAAACTAAAGTCCTTGCAAATCACCTTCTATTAATACTACCTGTGATTGTCCGTCCAGACCATTTGTTTTTCATCCTGGACAGGTCCACTGCTGCTAATTTACGCTTTTTGCACTTACTCACCAAATAGATCCTTAAATATGAGTTCGCTGCATCTCTGGACATGGCTAAAGCCTTTGACTCTATCCAATGACCTTACGTACTTGTGATACTTAAGGGAGCGGGAGTATGTAGATGGTTAAAATTGCTCAATCAATCAATCAATCATGGCATTTGTAGAACGCACTACATACCCGCGAGGGTCTCAAGGCGCTCGGGGGTGGGGGGTGGGTTCTGCTACTGTTCGAAGAGCTAGGTCTTGAGAAGTCTTCTGAAGGTCAGAAGGTCTTCGGTCTGCCGCAGGTGGATGGGGAGGGTGTTCCATGTCTTGGCGGCGAGGTGGGAGAATGATCTGCTGCCGGCGGTCACTCTTCGGATGCGGGGGACGGTGGCGAGGGTGCGGTCTGCAGAGCGGAGCTGGCGGATGGGGGTGTAGAGGCCGAGTCGGCTGTTGAGGTAAGTTGGTCCGGTGTTGTGGAGTGGCTTGTGTGCGTGGGTGAGGAGTTTGAAGGTTATCCTCTTGTTGACACGGAGCCAGTGTAGGTCTCTCAGGTGGGGTGTGATGTGGCTGCGGCAAGGGATGTCAAGGATCAGGCGTGTGGAGGCGTTCTGGATCCGTTGGAGCCGTTTCAGGAGTTTGGCCGGGGCTCCTGCGTACAGTGCGTTTCCGTAGACCAGTCTACTGCTGACGAGGGCCTGGGTGACAGTCCTTCTTGTTTCGGTGGGGAGCCTCTTGAAGATCCTGCGAAGCATGCGGAGGGTGTTGAAGCAGGAGGAGGAGACAGCGTTGACCTGCTTGGTCATTGAGAGGGTAGAGTCGAGGATGACCCCTAGGTGGCGTGCGTGGTCGGTGGGTGTTGGGGGTGTTCCTAGTGCAGTCGGCCACCAGGAGTCGTCCCAGGCCGAGGGGGTGGATCTGAGGATGAGGACCTCCGTCTTGTCCGAGTTCAGCTTCAATCGGCTGTTCCTCATCCAGTCGGCGACGGCCTTCATTCCTTCATTGAGGTTGGTTTTGGCGGTGTGGGGGTCCTTGGTGAGGGAGAGGATCAGCTGGGTGTCATCGGCGTAGGAGATGATGTTGAGGTCGTGCGATGTGGGCAAGTAGTGCCATGTAGACGTTGAACAACGTTGGGCTGAGGGATGAGCCTTGGGGTACGCTGTAGATGATCTCGGCGGAAGAGGGGGAGGCGGACGCTCTGTGTTCTGCCGGAGAGGAAGGACGACGTCCAGTCCAGGGCTTTCTCTTGGATTCCGGCGTCGTAGAGGCATGTTCGTAGTGTGCGGTGGCAGACCGTGTCAAAGGCGGCTGACAGGTCCAGGAGGATGAGGGCCGCGGTTTCTCCGTTGTCTAGCAGGGACCTGATGTCATCGGTGGCAGCGATGAGGGCAGTTTTGGTGCTGTGGTTGCTGCGGAACCCGGACTAGGACGGGTCCAGGATGCTGCTCTCCTCGAGGAAGCTGGTCAGTTGTTTGTTAACGGCCTTTTCGATGATCTTCGCCGGGAATGGGAGCAGGGAGATGGGTTGGAAGTTCTTGAGGTCCTTGGGGTCCGCCTTGGGTTTCTCGAGTAAGGCGTTTATCTCTGCGTGCTTCCAGCTCTCCAGGAAGGTCGCTGTCTCGAAGGAGATGTTGATGGTTTTCCGGAGATGGGGTGCGATGGTGCTGCTGGCTTTGTTGAAGATGTGGTGTGGGCAGGGGTCTTCCGGGGATCCGTAGTGGATGGTGTTCATGATCTTGATGGTGTCGTTGATGTTGGTCCAGGAGATCAGGAAGTTGGTGCGGGTGGTGGTCGTGGGAGCGGGGGTCTCAGTGGTTGCCAGGGTGGTGACGGCATTGAAGCTGTTGTGGATATCTGCGATCTTGCGATGGAAGAAGGTGGCCAGCGAGTCGCACAGGTCTTGTGAAGGTGGGATGTCGTTGGAGTTGGAGAGTTCCTTCACGATGTTGAAGAGCTCTTTGCTGTTGTGTGCGTTGTTGTCTAGGCGGTCTTTGAAGGAGGTCCTTTAAGCGGACCTGATGAGGTGGTGGTGTCTGCGGGTGGCGTTCTTGTGGGCGGTGTAGCTTTCCGGTGTTCATTCATGGATCCAGGTTTTTTCGAGTTTTCGGCAGGTTCGCTTGGAGGCCTGGAGGTCTTTGGTGAACCAGCTGGCTTTCTTGCTAGTGTGGGTGTTGGAGGGCTGCTTGAGGGGGGTGAGGGTGTTGGCGCAGTCGTTGATCCACTGTTTGAGGTTGCGGGCGGCGGTGTCGGTCGGATCTGCGGGTGGGTTCTGGGTGAGGGAGGTGGAGAGCTGGACTTCGGTGACTTTGCTCCAGCAGCTGTGTGGCATCTGTTGAGTGCGGTAGTGCGTGGTGGGTTTCCGGAAGGTGAAGTGGATGCAGCGGTGATCGGTCCAGTGGAGCTCGGTGGTGTCGTTGAAGGTGACGTGGGAGCTTGCGGAGAAGATGGGGTCAAGCGTGTGGCCGGCGGAGTGGGTGGGTGTAGTGACGAGTTGTCTCGAGTCCGAGGTTGTCGATCGGGGTGGAGGAGGTGGTGTCGCTGTTGTTCTCGAGGTGTAAGTTCAGGTCCCCGAGGAGGATGTAGTCCGTGGAGGCGAGGGCGTGTGTGCTGACGAGGTCGATCATGGAGTCGCTGAACTGTGCTCGTGGTCCGGGGGGTCTGTAGATGAGGGTTCCTCTGAGGGTGGTGTTGGGATCGGTGTGGATCTGGAATTGCAGGTGTTCGGCGGTGCTGAGGGTGTCGTAGGTGTTGATAGAGACTTTGAGAGAATTCCTGTGGACGATGGCGATTCCTCCTCCTACTCTATTGGTGCGGTCCCTGCTGGTAATTTTATAGCCTTCCGGGATGGCTATGGCGATGTCTGGTGCCGAGGAGGGGTTCAGCCAGTTCTCCGTCAGGAAGGCGACATCTGGGGTGTTGGAGTCCAGTAGGTCCCAGAGTTCCACGGCGTGTTTGCGTGCGGAGCGGGTGTTGAGAAAGATGCATCTGAGGTGGTTGGGTTCTTTGCTAGGTGGGTTGGCGGGACGGATGTTGGTGAAGCTGCAGTTCTGGCAGGAGAAGGGTCCTTGGGTGCGCTTCGGGGCAGCCAGGCAGCAGGTGCGTGAACGTCCGGCGTTGAGTGCGTGGAGGGTGCTGGAGTCGTAACGGAGACGGGCGTCGTGGCGTTCGCGGGGCTTGGGGTCCTGGCGTTGGTCTCGGTCCAGGCACGGACTGGTGCAGACAGGCTTGCCTTAGGTGCGTATTCGGCACGCGCGCGGCCGCCATATATGGGGAGGAGGGAGGAAGGAGCAGCTGCGAGGCGGGAGGTAGGGGCAGCGAATGGACAGTCAGGGGGGCGGGGCCGCAGGGGTCGCAGCGGCGTTAACGGGAGCGGTGGATGGCACGGAGGGCAAGGGCACTGATCACGGGGGTCACAAAGGAGAAAGCGGGCACAGTTCACGGGGTCACAAAGGAGAAAGTGGGCACAGTTCACGGGGGTCACAAAGGAGAAAGCGGGCACAGTTCACGGGGGTCACAAAAAAGTAAACGGGCACAGATCACGGGGGTCACAAAAAAGAACACGGGCACAGATCACGGGGGTCACAAAGGAGAAAGCGGGCACAGTTCACGGGGGTCACAAAGGAGAAAGCGGGCACAGTTCACGGGGGTCACAAAGGAGAAAGCGGGCACAGTTCACGGGGGGTCACAAAGGAGAAAGCGGACACAGTTCACGGGGGTCACAAAAAAGAAAACGGGCACGGATCAAGGGGGCCACAAAGGAGAAAGCGGACACAGTTCACGGGGGTCACAAAAAATAAAACAGGCACAGATCACAGGGGTCACAAAGGAGAAAGCGGGCACAGTTCACGGGGTCACAAAAGAGAACACGGGCACAGATCACGGGGGTCACAAAAAAGAACACGGGCACAGTTCACGGGGGTCACAAAGGAGAAAGCGGGCACAGTTCACGGGCGTCACAAAGAAGAAAGCGGGCACAGTTCATGGGGGTCACAAAATAGAACACGGGCACAGTTCACGGGGGTCACAAAGGAGAAAGCGGACACAGTTCACGGGGGTCACAAAAGAGAACACGGGCACAGATCACGAGGGTCACAAGCTAGGATTAAAGTCAACACATTGCTAAAGCCTTGCTTACTGATAAGCAGAGGGACAAGGCAGGGTTGTCCCCTGCCACCCATTATCTTCACCATTGTAATAGAACCTTTGACATGAATACTCTGAGAACATCACTATCACCAACGCATACAAATAGCTACACGCCAACTCCTATTATTAATGTGCGCCAATGACATCCTGGACATTGTGAAAAACCCATTGTCAAATCTAACTCTATTCATAGATTAAATAATCAAATTTTTCAAACTGTTTGGATTGCAAATTAATTTGACAAACTTCAGCGCTGGGGCAGCTGTGCGCTTTATAAAATGGTATAACATAACATAAAATATATTAATATCACGCACCAGCCTGTATTATCCTACCTTCTACAATAGCAAACGGAAACAGTGAAATATCTGGCATTGGGTACCACACGGACATAACTGTACTAATTCAGGAAAATTAAGGGCTATATCTCCAAGATCTCCGACTTAGTCAAGAGATGGATCAAGCTCCTGCTCTCTGTGGCAGTCATAATTGGTCTCAAGAAGATGGTAATCCTCCCTATGCTGCTCTTCTGTTGTTAAAACATTCCGACCCCCTAAACAAATACTTTTTGAACAACTTATGTCCCTTATGATAAAACTGGTAGCCCAAGCTCAGTACACCCATCACTGGATACATGATCTAAGGCACACCCCATGCCTGAACCTAGAAGCAGGTCTGGTTGCCCCGCCCCCTCTACGACATGTTGCCCAACTGAACCAGACACGTCCTAAGGAGGAAATACATACCCTCAAATTCACTGAGTTGTCCTGGTGCAGTTTCGCTAACCTCACCGGTGCAAGTGAAAGATACTCACTACACATCCCGTTACACAATAATCCCAACTTGCCCTTTACAACTAAGTGCACCGGAAATTACAAGCAAAAGCTCTGCTCTGCACACTGTTGATGAACTATTTGCTAATAATTTCTTTATGCAGGGGCGGCTGGTATCCTTTGAAAGTGTTGGGGCGAACGAAGTGACCCATCGCTTCACAAACGGCATCATTAAACAACCCATCCCCTCCAAAAGCCCAAACTAAAACAACCCCTCCATCCAAAAGTCCATATAAATATGCCTCTTTCCAAAAGCAAAACATAAAGCTAAACAACATACATTACACATTTAATATAAATTAAATTAAATTAAATGGTATTTACCCACGGGCTGCACATCCTCCTCTGTGTTCTTCTGCAGTTTGTCTGTAGAACGAAGAGCTCCCCTAACCAATCAAGACTCTGCTCTCATTCTGTTAACCAGCATTGGAGAAGCACTAGGATTGGATAGAGTGGGTTGGCTGAATGCTCCTTCATGTCCTGGAAGCCTTTGCTTGCTCTCCACCCAGCTGTTTAAGACAGCCGGGTGGAGAGCTTCAAAGTGCGCATGTCACTTTAGCCTGCGCAAGACTGCTGGCTTAAGTGACATGCGCACTTTGGAGCATCCAGTCAAGCCACTGCTCCAGTCCTCTATGCAGCCAATCGGCAGCAGAGGACACCCCCCCCCCCCCATTTCTCCTGGCTCGGGGGAAATGTAACTGCTGCGACACGCATTGGTGAAAAGTAAAATGGCAATGAAATGATTTCATTGGCAGTTTATTTTAACCCTTAGCCAGTATACGGCATAAAGACACTGCACACTGCGAGCCGTGCTATCTGAAAGCTGAACCCTCCAATCCCTTACACACACTAACCTATTAGCTTCTCTGCTGCTCTCTAAAATATCTTTATCCATCTTACCCAGCGGAGCGAGCTGAGTGGCAGCGACTTATGCTGCTTATTACTAACCCCATGCTCTTCAAGTTTTTCACTCGTCTGTACAACTTCATTGTGCAGCTATTATGAAACACAACACTCCCCATGAAGGAAATGTGGGAACTTGAACTGGGGCATAACTAAAAAAAAAATGTACAGTTGACATATTGTTGTGAACAGATCAAAAGGGTTTCCTTTAATGGTCGATTCAAATTTATCCGGCTGTGGTTCAACTTATTACACCCCTGCTGTTGTGTTGTGATATGGCCTCTCAGCAGTTTCCGTGCTGTCGCTGAGCCACTCCAGATTCGGGATTCATCCACATGGCCTCGTCATGTCCCGGAGTCCGTTCCTATTGGCAGAAGCTTGCCAACGTGCTACAGGAAATGACCACCCCAGATTTGACTGTAAGACCAGTGATGGCACTGATGGGATATGTCCAAGATGTGGCGAAAACCTACTGCAAATTTGTTGCCTTTGCCCTGTTGCTCCTTACAAGAAGGCTGATCATGAACTGGAAAGCAAGGACAGTCCAAAGATCCGCCCAGTGAATCCCGGACCCACCACATGTGCCGAAAATGCGGATGTATCTAATTCCCCCCCACCCTAAAGATATATGGACTTCAATACATGCCTACCTAGCTACACACAACCACTCCTCCTAAAATATTGTTGTGAACTAGGTCGGGAAGACTGGAACCTGAACTATACGACGGGGGAGGGTCTAAGGATGCATTGTATGGATAAACCTTATTTGCTGATTGATGTGATGTCTGAAAGCCATGTATCTCGTCAACTTTGCGTCTTGTGTCCATGATACCTCTGCTTGATACTGTTTGTGTCTATATGCCTGACCTGTTTGGTTAAGATGAAAATAAAGATTGTGAAAACAAGATACATTCGATTTCACCACTTCTTGTGAACGCTCATATTTTAACATAGCCAGTAGGCCGTATTCCTCATGCTGTCTAGTGAATAGACCAAATGGAAATGATTTTGCTACTCAGGTGTTATACATGAGTTGCACCCTGATGACGCCTCTCGTTTCAGGTTGAGGTTTATCTATTTGCATATACACAGTGGTTTAACATTAAGAACATACAGAGGATACATAAAGGGGTAGCTGTGTAATCTGGTCCAGTGCTGTCATTGAGGGGTTCTGATGATATCTTTGGCACTGTACATTTTTCAATGTAACCAGAACTCCGAGATGACAAAAATAAGGTACTAGTTAATTATTTTTAGGTCAAGCCTAGAGTCAGCGTGCATGCGCGGCTCTGCAAGACTTGTTGTAGTGGTTAGGGAATAGAAGCCCCACCCACTATCCGCCCATATTTCTCATTGACTTGTGTGTGTCACTGCCCTTTGTAAATGTTGGCTTCTGATTCGTAAAGAGGCATGGTAGTCCCTCCTTAGTACCGCCTTGTCTTCATTTGGAACCTCCCATGGCGACTGGCCCTTTTATTTTCTTTATTGCGTTTCTCTTACTGCAGGCACGACGTGCTAGGGGATGCCTTTGTTAAAGGCCAGTGAGTCGGCATCAGTGAGCACAGGTTATCATACATGCAAACCCTCCCGATTCAGGCGGGAGACTACCGATTTCAAGGCTAGTCTCCCGCCTCCCGATTCCTGCAAGCAAAAACCCGATTCCTCGGGGTTTCAGTAGACAGGGCTTGGTATTGTGTAAGGTGCTAATTCTTCCAGCAATAGTCAGAGTGGCGATGCAGGGGCTCTAGAAGGGGTGAAAAACCAACAAAGCCTCTAACAAGCGAATGGTCTTTAAAAGACCTGTGAAGTACTCGGGGGCGGCAGTGTGTGTGCGCCTGGGCTGACACACAGGTGGGGAGGGGGGTTTTGTATATGCACTGCCAGCAACCTGCCAGGCCAGTGAGTGCAGAACACTTGCATCACCCTCTCTCTCTGCCTGCCTTTGCGCTGCATGCTTCTGAAAGATAAGAAACAAACGTGCATTTGCGTTTCAAATGTCGGATCCTGCAGCACCACACTTCCAAAGCCCATACATGACAGTAACCCGATTCAAGGCCCCGTTCTCCCGATTTTTTTTTAAAGAAGCTCCCACTTTGCTCTTCTGAAATGTTGGCATGTATGGGTTATGTATACCGGGCTAAGAGCACAAATTAGTGTAAGGGGGCCTGCATGTAGTGTTTCGTAGACCAGGTGCCTTTCCGTGCTGCCTCGGGCTTGGAGAGTGAAAGAATCTGTTTAGTTTGAAGAGCTAAGGCTCCTGGTCTGGTGCCAGGGTCTGGATGTATGCATTCTTGGGTACCCAGTCTAGTGTATTATCCAACACACGCTCTCTGAAGTAATGGTGCAGGTACAGTACTGGGTTGAAGCTGGGAAACCGGACTAATCACGGAGAAGAGCTGTCTAAAGAAACAGCACTTGCTCGTAGCGTCTCAGTCCTCTGGCATTTGTTGTATGCATTGCAGCTCTCACTCCCTCTCATTGGCCGCCTCCTTATAACACCGACACCCGCCAGGGTCACACTAGGGCTTTGTGTAGGCGAACACTTGTATGTATGCAACATATTTTTTTACCCTTATACGACATTTATTTCTTTTCAGTGGGTTTATGTATAACGTGTGCTTGACTTATGTTTACCAACTGTTAGCAGGGCCGGACTGGGAACCAAAACCGGCCCTGGCAAAGTGCTCGGCTGACCACCCCGGAGGGTTGGGGGTGCGGCCGAGCTGTTTGTTAGGGCCGGTTTCGGACGGTTTTGTTACAAAAACGGCCCCCCCAGGGGCCCAAAACCGGCCCCCACCCTGGCAGCCCACCGGGGAAATGCCCGGTGCCCACTTCGGCCAGTCCGGCCCTGACTGTTAGTAGCCCAAGATGAAAAGTGGTGCAATGCTGTCGTCTCCCGTCTTATTTTTTGTTTACAATCGTAACGTGAGTTTTTGTTGATAATGAAGCTTAAAACTGCAGGTCCCAGAATGCAATAGCAAAGAAATACTTGATGTGATTATCTCGGAACTGAATGGAAATTCATCCACGGGTTACCACGTGTGTTGCAATACAATAACAATAACAGATTGCATGCTGTGTAAATGACAAAATAGCAATCCTGACAATGGACATCTGGAAATTTCAAGTTGTGCCATATTAACTTAAAGGATATTTTCTTCTTTGAGCCTCTGGCTTTCTTCTTTGGGACAGTACACTCTGTTAAAGAGCCCAGGGTAGCAATCGGGCATAATTCCATGGCCTCTGGAAACGCCTCTTTCTGTTAAGACAGACCCCAGTGTAACAATCGGGCATAATTCCAATTTATTGTTATATCCTTTTATTAACAGGAGCCACTTTAAAAAAATTCTCACCTCACTAAACCCAAAGCATTATTATGGTTGCAAACACTCTGATTTGGAGTTTAAGACTGCAAAATGCTCTTTGTAATGTACTTTAGAAGATGATAACTTTTTTCGAACTCTAACAAGCATTTGCAATACAATAGGTCTTGCAATTGCGAGATTCTGAACTATTGGTAATGTAAATGACAATGCCTTTTATATATGTGTTTAAAAAACCTGCAATAATTAAAGTCGTTGTCATTTACAGTACCAATGGGTCAAAGTTTCTAAAATGCGAGATTCTATTGCATTGCAAATGCTTATTCTATATTGCAAGCAGTTTTTTTTAATGTGCAGCTAGCAATGAGCATTGACTGGAATTAGAACGTTTGTTTTTGATTACCTGTCACAAATAAAATCTTGATAAAACAATGGGCAATAGTGAGGTAAGTGGTGAATCTGTGGCTGCAGAGTTTACCACATAATTATGGATTTACTGTATTTATACATAATTTCCAAAATTTGCAGATTTTACCAAAAGTGTTGTTTATAGATTAAACAGGTAAAAATGATACCGCCAGACAATGTGCCACATTTTTTTTTTTTTGCCGCATAATTTTGATAGCCTTGATCATCCACCCTGCATAATCCTATTAGCCTAGACAATGTTAATCCTCTGCACAGTGGTTTCGGGCCATCATTATGATGATGAAATCTGTATTTCGAAGCAACCTTTAAATATTTTCCATATTTTATGGTTCCTTGTCTTGTTGTGCATGGGTTTTATATCACTGTTTTTTGTGCAATAATAGCACCAAAACATACAAAATAAGCATTTTTTTTACTCGAAGATTTAATAACTTCTCCATAATCTTCATTGAGCCCATCAGTGTGGAGCAGTGATCATGGTCGGGATGAGTATAATTTTTTACTTTGGTATTTTCTGTCATCTACTGTTGTGTTTAATGGCTGTTTAATCTATTTTCGGTTTTTCATTGCACACTATTCCCTTCAAATGGATTCCCAAAAGTCTCTGGGAGCTCACACTTTGCGGCTCCTACACAAACGTGCACGTTTTTTTTTGTTCTGTTGGTCTCTAACTCACATGGTGTCTGATCTGTAATTAATTACTCGGCTTGATCACTGGCCTCTCACAAGATCAGTGACTCCAGACCTTCTCGAACATGCTAGGTGTAGATGTCCCTAACAGGGTGGGACTTCACCAAAGTCATAAGTACAGTAGATGTGCCTGTGAGCCTACATCACATCTCTGGAAGTGGCGCTGGATTATCTTTGACCCCCACCAATAGAGACTTAACTGTCTCATTTGTATTTTTAATATTTTCTTTTTGTAACTCGAATCTGCAGCATAATAAAAGGAATTGAGAGAGAGCAGTCACAAAAAACAAGCTAACAGCATAAGCTGGAGCTATTTGCATACTTGGGCCTAAACTATGAGAAGTACCTTAATTAAGGTAACAAGGATTGCTAAAAAAAAATGCTATGGTTCTAAGCATATCCAAGGCCTAGCAGTTGGTATTCCTAAATGATATCCCTGTCACCTAAAAATTACCATTACATATATACCTCCAGTCCTCTCACACGGTGTTGGTGACGCATACCTACTCTGAAAAATTCAAGCCCTCGTATTTCCTTTATTTTTAGGTCTCGCCTACGCAACGCGCATGCGCTGTATAGGCAAAAAGACCTTTAGCCATCGCTTCGGCTTTTCAGCCAAAAACGTGCACACATTCCTTTGCCTTCAATGGCAACGCGTGCACGTGTGGCGATTCACTTGCAGGAGCGCGCGGTGCCATATGGTAGCAATTATCGCTCCTGGTGCTGCTCACTCTCACAAGTGAAACGCTTTCACTTTTGCCAACACTTTTTTTGTATCCAGCTTTTGATGCTCTCAGCCTAGCTCTCCTGCTGAAGGGCAAGGCTGCTGGATCTTGATTCTCGTTTCTTCCAAGACATTTTGTGTACACGAAGACCGATTGTGTCTGGGATGTCGTAATCGCTGTGAATTTTAATTTTAAAAGGTGCATCTGCCCTCAGATATCAGGACCGGCAACGCAGAGCTTCCTTGTGTTTAGTCAAGAGCGCCATCTAGTGGGAAGTGAATGTAGAGCTGTATTTTCTGCAATTGATAAAATACCGGAATATGTTCACTGTTTAGGCGGAGAAGCTGCTCGGCAAGCGCCTGATTCACCCTTAATGAACATAAACATTGCAGAGTGATTTAAAAACAGAGATGAACTACAGGATATCTGGGACGCCTAATTATGAAAAGTGTGTTCACAAATGCAGTCTAGAAAATAAATACGCGCCGGGATTCAGCACACGGGGAATGCCTATGATCGAAAAATAGAAGCCCAACAAAAACCAACACACAGTCCAAAGCTGCATCTACACGTTCTTGGACTCATACAAATGCTGCATACAGTTACACCTCTAATACCAAAAATAGGTAGGATTTTTCAGGTTGCAAAATTGCTCGTTAGTATAATGATGAAGCCCTCAAATATTACATGGCATGACCTTTATTTACCGTGTTACTGATATTATTGTAAATCACAAAATGAATCGGGATTTCACTGCGGTTTAAAGTCAGGTTACGATGCAGATAGAGAGCATTGGCTGCTGGGCTAGACCTGGGAACCAAACGCAGGTCTGGCAAAAATGCTCGGAGCAGCCCCGCTCCCGTTGTCTCCTTATTCGATTTCTCTCTTTCTCAGTCTCCCTTCTCTCTTGTCTTTCTTCTCCCTCGCTGATCACTTTCTCTTTACCCATCCATATGTCTCGCTCTTGAAGCCTGCCTGTGCCTTTTGCAATTAACCTCCAGGAGCTGCATAAAGTGACAGAGGCACCATTAATGGCCCAGGGCTTTCAAACCAAGCCTCCCAGGGCTTCAGCCCACCAGGAAAATGCTGGGTGAAATAAAAGGCCTGTCCGGCCCTGATTGGCTGGCATTGTGTCCTCACTGTACTCCCCAACCCTACACGTGCCCCTTCCTTTCAATTGTCTTGTGTACGTGGGCAAGCACACACCTACCTGTGTGCCACTTACCTGTGTGTCGCAGGTTTTCGGTCCTGCTTATGGGACCGCACCCAGATGTACACCCACCACATCTTGCCAGGCGTGGCCAGAGGGGTTACAATAAAAGGAGGTAGACTGCTCCTGCTCTCTCTCTCTGTCTCACAACTGCATCCCTGTGTTGTGTGCCAGTTATTGGCGGTCAGTAATTGCTACAATGTGTTCTGTCAGGTCAAACAATTGCTTAGTATCAAAGATATTAAAAAACAATCACTTAAAGCTTGTTAGTTCAATAGATAAGTCGATTAAATGTCTCATGGTATATATGACTGTTGTACAGTTGAATCGCAGGACAAACAACGTAATTCAACAAGCATTGGCATAGCCAATAGGTTCGCTTTTGAGACCTTATAAGTATTTAGTTATGCAGCACAATATCCTTGGTGCAACAACATCAACCGTTGCATGGATAAACACTTATAAGGTCCCAAAGGCGAGACCTATTGGCTATGCCAATGCTTGTTTTTTAACTTGTCTCTGCAACATACGACTCGCTGACAAGGCCTAAGTATGCGGAAACTGGTCTAGGTCTTTGTGTTCCCATCCAGAGGGGACCTGGTTTGTCCCTTCAGACTGGTCTGTTCCTGTTGGTGCAGGACCAAGGCTGATTTGCTTTCGCTTGTCCCTCTCTGCAGTGGCATACAGGGCAAACAAGCATCTGCAATGCAATAGGTCTCGCATTTAAGCGAGGTTGAGCTATTGGCATTGAAAGTGACAATGCTTTTTATTTATGTTTTGGTTTTTTAAATATAAATAAAAGGCATTGTCATTTACAATGTGTAAGTAGTTGGCCTGGTATATGCTGTCCACTAATTAAAGTGGGCACCTTGCACCAGTCCAAACAACCCTTATGGCGATTTAAGAGGTCAAAGATAACCTTAGAAAGCTATCCAAGTGGTAGCTGTGGAGAGCAGCCTTCAGGCTTAGTTTCGAAGGAATGTTAAGCAGCTTGTTTTACCAGATGTAACCTTATAGTATTGGTTAAATGAAAGGAGAACCACACAGTGGTTATAAAAATATGTATTTATTGATATAACACTATTTAGTACGACACAGTATCTCCTACACAGAGATAATCACAAAGCACACAATACTTAAGCTCAGAAATGACAGTAAATAGCACTAATACACAGTGGGCACCAGGGGGACACCAAACCATATACTAAGTAAGTGGTAGAAGAACCACAACTGGAGTCAAGACAGTGTCGAGAGGACATAGAATTGCTGAGGCCCCAAGTAACCACCCAAGGTCAGTAGATAGGGACCTCACGGAGAAAGGGTGCAGTGTGGGAACATGATCATGTGCTCCGTATAATTCTATGGGAAAGTCGCAGTTTAAGTTTTACAGTTTAAGGACCCTTCCCAGTGGACTTCGAAGAAAACCCGGGAAGATAGGAGGTTGGAGAGCCACCCCACCTGGGGATTCCGAGGTACCCAAGTTACCTATCCCAGGAAGCCGGGTGCATAGGTCTGAAGTGGCAACGGAAACCGCCGTCGAACCCAGTGGAGGACTTTGAAGAAGAGCTGCTGCTGGAAGGAAAAAAAGTGTCAGTTGGAATCCAAAGGTGAATTCTTGTCGAGGTACCTGAAAGCAGAGGAGACAGATTCTGTGTCACTTGGGACTAGGGGCTCGGTAGACGAATGCCCACCGATGTCGGGTGCTTCAGGTTGGTTGATGGAGTCCTTGACTCTGCATCTACTGCGACCAGGAGACGTCGAGGGTGAACATGAGCCGGATACGAGCTGTCGCATGAAGGATGTTGAGTGCTGAGGGGTCGGTGTCTGGCGGGAGCACCAACAAGTCCTGGCAACGGCAACCCACGCAGAAGGTCAATAATGTGTACGTTCGGACCAGCAAGGTCCAGGGGACTCTCCAAACACAGGGGAGTCAGGGCGAGCCTGGAGCAACCAGGATAGCCCAAGAAAAGCAAAGTTGACCCTCCAGTAGACCCACAGGCCGTAGGCAGAGGAGTCGCGAGAGGACCTCGGGTAATTTCACCAAACAATAGCCCACGGAGCACTCAGTGCGAGGAGGTCGAAGTTCTTGGTAAGAAATGGTGCCAGAGGTTGGGGATAATCGGAGCCCAATGCACTTGTTCGGGAAAAGCCAACAACCATATGCACTTGCAAATGTACACGGTGCACAGGGGTTCGTGTATTGCAGTCCCCACGAGGAATTCTGACCTCAAACTTGGTGAGAGGGCAGCTTGGGCCTTGAGGGACGTAGAAACCCACCTCCTGTGTTGCTGAATCCTTCGGAGTCCATAGGAGCTCAGGATCAGCAGACCGGTCATCATTGTTGCGGTGCCTGCGGATGCAGGGTAGTGACTCCTTCACTCCAAGGGAGATATCTTCGGTTGTCCTTAATGCTCCACAGGTCCTGCACGGATCCTGTATGGTGCACAGGCACAGACGATACAGCAGACTGGGTTGGAGACGAAGGGTGGCCCACACGAAGTCCAGAGTGTCCAGACGGTCGAAGTTCAGTGGTTTCTTGTTCAGAATCTTGTCCACCTAGAATTTAAGGTCCTACAGCCAGGTAAGCCCTTAAATACTCAAGGAAGAGGGATGGCAAGATTCAGGGGACCCTCCCAGGGTAGGGTTTCGTCAGTGGGGAGGTTATTCCCATGCCCTTTGTCCAGTTTCGCGCCATAGCGGGAGCCAACTGCTCCCAGGACTGGTTTGAACTGGACTATGGACAGGGACACCAAATGTTCCCCTCTTGCAGACTTTAAGTCACTGGCAAGCGCACCCACCCAGCCTTAATACACTAAATCCTGTCTGGGAGGTGGTCACACCTCCCTGTGACAGGATGCCTATTGTTCTGCCTTCCCCTGCTCAAGCTTGGCTCAGCAGCAGGAGGGCAGAAAGGTGTCTCTGGTCGGCAGCAACAATCTTGTGCTGCCCAGGACTAAAAGGCTGGTACCAGGAACACCAGGGACCTCACAAAGCTCGCTTGTGAGGGGTGGAATCATTACCGGTATGGGGGTAGGATTCCAACATGTTTGACACCAAACACAATAGGGTTTGTTTCAGCCATTTTAGAGTTGGTAATCACGCGGTCGCATAATGTCACTTTATATGTCTTAAATGGCTGCTTCACTGGCAACCCGGGAGAATGGACTCCGCAGGCTGCAGGGGTGTCCTGCTCATGCAGTGACACCCTCTCACTTAGAACCAATCACCCTGCCTTCAGGATTGTTAAGGTCTGTTGTATGGGTGACTTATAGGTTTTAAGTGCAGTGACCCTTATATATAGTAAACCTATATCTTAAGTAAGTGGTGCATGCACCAACTTACACAGGCTTGTAGTTCCATTTTGCATGGCCTCTCATGGGTGGCATAATACATGTTTCAGCCCATGGGAGGCCTCTTGGGTACCTATGCCCTGGGTACATGTGTACCATATAATGGGCACTGACAAGGGTGCCCCGGTATCCAATCTGGAGTGTACCTAAGTACATAACATAACAGTTTAGGGAGAAGCAGATTGACTGGGGTCCTGATTAGCAGGATCCAAGTCAGACTAGTCAAAAACAGTATTACATTCAGTAAAAAGTGGGGGTAACCATTAGAAGCAGATCCTACTTTCCTAAACAATGCCAAAAGCTTAAACTCTCGCAAATGCGAGACCTATTGCATTCCAAATGCTTGTAGGCGTCTCTGAGTTGCCCCTTTATATCTATCACGTCTTTTGAAGAGCCCCCGGTTTGCTAGAAGTTAAATATACAAGCCGATGGTCACAACTGCGCAGGAGAGACCCTCCTGCAGTAAGAGTAACTCATTAAATAAAATAGTGCGTACTGAGTAAAAAAGACGTACCGAAGTAAAAGGGCCAGTCCTCATGGGAAGTTACAAATGAAGACAAGGGGATACTAAGGAGGGACAAACAAGCCCTAATAACGAATGTATGTCGTCGTCCCGCTGTCTTTTTCCCCGTCGGGAATCCCAACGCGGTCGTTAGAACGACCGCGTTGTGATTACGCATACCATTACTCCACAAGTCGGAACTCGGAACAACGACTTGCAGAGGGGGGGACGCTGGATGTTGGATTAGTATAATTTACTATTCCAACTCCAGTCTGTGCGGACACTAGGGAAGGTGTTGGATTTTAAATCCAACACCTTCCCCCCCCCCTCCGCAAGTCGTTGTTCCGACTTGCGGAGTAATGGTTTTCGGAATCACAACGCGGTCGTTGTAACGACCGCGTTGTGATTTCCCTAAGGGGGAAAAATTTTGTGGTAAACGTTGTTTACCCTAATAACAAATCAGAAGCCAGTATTTACAAAGGACAATGACACAAGCAAGGGACAAATATGGGGGGAGAGTAGGCGGAGTTTCAAGTACACACTCCAATACAGCATGGCTCGCAGAGCAGCGCATGCGCTGCACATGCCTGACCTAAAAACGGTGGACTGGAGTATTACCCTGAGCGATTGCCAGTGGCTGAAACTGTTTGCAAGCATTCCACCCATCACCTTTGTGTTTTCCCTAACAGTTTGCTTCCCAGCAAATGGGAAGAGATAGTGGCTGAACCCTTTATTACACCAGAGTGAGGCAAACCAACATTCTAGCAGAGAGCCAAGCCAAAGGTCTGGGGGTGGCTATTGGAGTCCATGCATGAGCCGAGCCCTGAAAATGTTTGCTATGTAAATCGTACAACAAATATCGCGTAAAATATGATTAAGTCTCTTCACATTTTCAAAAGGCGTATTTCTTTAACTAGTTGAAGCTTTGCAATTAATATGTCACATTAGAGTACCACACTGTGAAGCGTTTATTAAAAGCGATTTTAAACATGAAAGTGACAGTGCCATTAGTGAAGAGGCAAGACTGTTGTGTAAACCCTCTATGTGGCCCAGGTCATTATCGAGCAACATTGTCTATTGAATCAAACACAATAGGCTTTTAGCTGCTATTCTGAAATCACATGCTTTCAAATGAAAGTGCTTTTATACGTGGTTATGAAGAAAAAGGAGTTTTGGTGAAATAAAATATGTGCCTAAGATTACACAATATAAGCGGAAAACCTGCGATTTATCCAAGTTTTCTGATTTCACTATCTGAGAATCAGCCACCAAATGAGTATCTGTTTGCCTCTCCTTTTTATATTAATGCTTTCTATTTACCTGTTTGTGCAATTTTCTGCACTTATTATATAGCGCGAACTGGACCCTAAGGTATTGAAGCGCTTTACATGGCATCAGTTACCTTACACGAGGTCACATTATTTTTTTAGACACTGGAAGGTTAAGTGTTTGCCCAGAATCACAGGATGTTGAGCCCCGCCGAGACTCAACAAGCATTGGCATAGGCAATAGGTCTCGCCTTTGGGACCTTATAAGTGTTTAGCCATGCAACAGTTGCATAACTAAATACTTATAAGGTCCCAAAAGCGAGACCTATTGGCTATGCCGTGCGGCCGCGAAAGTGATAGTGATCGTGATCAAACATCAAAGCGGCCGTGAAAGTAACCGCAATCAAGCGCGGCGCGCGCGCCCGCGCACATGCACTGTAGCTCTAGTCTGGCCTGGTAGCACTTTTTGGAGCCCTCTCAATAAGTCTCGCCAGACCAGTGCATGCGCTGGGTCAGGCGAGACCTAAAAATGGTTCCCAAGTTCCAAAGTCAGCAGCTTTGGTCGTAACACATATCCTGAGTAGAGCAGAGGGTGGCAGGCAGAAGCCACATGAAAGCTCGGCTCACTATGGGCTCGAGGTTCCAACAGGCAGGGGCGGATTGGCACTGCGGGCACTCAGGCATTGGCCGATGGGCCGGTGTCTCAGTGCCCTCTGTGGGCCGCTTTTTTCCCTCCCCTTTCCCAGTCCACAGAGTGCTCTCTGTGGACTGGGAAAGGGGAGAAAAGAAAACGGCCCACAGAGGGCACTGGACAGAGAAAGGAAAGCAGCTTCGCTGGGCGGCCGCTCAGCGATTATCAGCTGTGGCCTCTCCTTCACCCCCTGCCCTACAAAGCAATCACGCTGAGGGTGGGCTGGGGAGGGGTGCTTGTGTGCAAGAATTGGCCTCCCTAGTGGCCAGGTGTTGCTTAGGCCTTTGAGCCATTTTCACCTCGGCCCCCCTGGGGCCCACGCAGCCTAGAAACAGTATTTGCATTAACACCTCGGCCACAGCCCTTCTTATTCAGGTCATAGTGGGCGAGGAAGAATGGGACTTGCTGTGGGGGGCCGGGTGATGTTGGCAACTGGCACCATCTTCAACTCAGCCTCCCCCTGGCTACCATGGATGACCCAGCAGATGTGTATTGTGCTCCCCTGCCAGGCCATTGCCCTAAGGCCGTGGAGGACTGATTAATTTACTAATAGCTGGGGCCTCGCTGCTTTTCAGGTGCTCCTGGGCTGGAGGGCTCGAATAATTTTGTAAAAGGGGCCTTGCTGTTTTTAGTTGCTCACCTTGTAGGCCATTGTCACCTTGGCCCTGTGTCCTTCGTAAGAACAGTATCCTCCCACTTTTGTTCCTTGTGTGTGCATAGGCATATGTGGCCTGACGCCAGAGTTGCAGAGATGGGGAATCCGGTTTGAGTCCCAGCGTCTGCTCAACACCCTGTGATTCTGGGCAGATCACTTCATCGCCCAGGCCCATAGATAAAAAAAATCGGATCTTGTGTACTGTAATTGGTGCTCATGAATAGAACTCAAATAGCCTTTGTCTTGGGCTGAATTCACACTATATAAAACTGTCAAATGGAAAAACAACTATAAAAAATAACCATTTGTTCATGCTTTATGATTCTGCAAAGGGAACATGATAATTAGAGAGGACACTTTATAAAAACATGTCCGTATTTTTTAACACCGCTTTTCTGATGCAAATTTTTAATTTTAATTTAATTCCCCTTAGTGCTTCCCTGTCTGGTTTTCTTATGTTGTGGAGGCTGCGCTCTGACACTTAGTCATTCTGTACCTCTGCTCCTTGAATGTGGGCCACGCCCCTTGAATGTGGGCCACTTTTTAGGTCTCGGCTAGTGAAGGCTGTGCTTGCGCAGTCTCGCTCGCGAGATTTAATGACTTGGAGAAGAGGGGCTTGAACCCGCCCCTCTTCTCTCCTCTTCTCCATTGGCTGGCCTCTTAAATGCTGGCCAGCCATTGGAGAAGAGGCTTGTCTCGCAAAACAAGCCCCGTCCTTTTCGGATTTGGGGGCGTGTTTTTTTGTTACTTTTCGCTGGGCGTGTTTTTCTCTCCTCCAGCCAATGGCAAGAGGAGAGAAAAAGAAAAACACGCCCCGAACCCACCGCTGCCTTTCTCCGAGGCATTTCTTCTTCACCTCGGAGAAAGGCGGCGGTGTCTCCGTATATTCTTGTTTAGAATTCTTCATGTGTACCTTGTTCGAATCGTGTTGAAGTTTCCCATTACAGTTCCCTGGAGCTGCGCTGTAATCCTTTTTAGCGGCTCCTCCGGTTACCGCCTGTTAGATTCATTCTTGTGTCAGTGCTCGATGAATGTCTGTGCTGTACCCCCCACCCTCTGTGTTGTCAGCCCCCACCACCTCCCGCCCCTCGCTCCTTGTTTGTTCTTTCCTCGTCTAAGTCTGCTCCCTGGGGTCCATGCTTAATTTAGCAGCACAAGCCCGCTTTCACTTTTAAAACGCGGGTGCACATATATAACAATGGCGCCCGTGGCTCGCATTAATTAATGTGGCAAGTAAAGGCAAATAATGCTGCAGTCCCTCCGATTATCCCCCCCCCCCCTCCACCGCCACCCACCCTTGGTGTTTACACCACCCACCCCTCGTTTGGCAATAGTGGCCGTCGCCACCACAACACTCGCGGGACGCTGCCATTGAGCAATGGCGGTCGCTTTTTGTTTCGATTTTCAGCGCGCCGCGCATGCTTTGAGTTTCGTATTTGTTTAATAATGGTGGCCAACACCACACCACTCGCGGGTTGTTGCCCTTGAGCAATGGCGGATGCACAGAGCCTCAGGACGCGTGCACTCACTGGACCCGGACGCAGCAGCACTTCACATGCGCGTAGGCTGGTAAGCTCTCTTTATTTCACAGGACACTCGTGGCATCGTGGCTGCACTCTCTGCTTGCCCCAGGCTCTCTAAACATGCAGTAGGGTCGGAGGAGGCTGAAGGAATCGCAGGGTGAGTTCAATCCAGCTTTTCACGATGTGTGACTAGTGTGCCGGAAAGTCTGTTATGTTAATGCGCACACAACGTAATTCAAATGCTTCTAGGCGCTTTTCGGAACAGCAACGGTATTAAGTGTGAGGGAAGTTTGCATAGAGGCCACTTGTAGGATTTTATGTAGGCATGCATTGCTGGCCTGCTTAGGTGAACTGTGGCTTTTCACAGTGAGTGACTAAGGGGTACTTGTCGCTGTAACGGAACCCCATCCCTTCAGAGCTTTTGTAAGACACCAGTTTAATGGTCCATATGCATAACATTGCCAAAGGGAAGGTCACAATAGGCGAGTGAGACAAGGTCACCATAGGCGAGCGAGACAAGGTCGCGATAGGAGAGCAGTCAATTCGACCCTTGGCTCACAGTCTTGGCGCCAATGTATATGTTCAGAGGAACGTCACTGACAAAGTGCACACATCAAAGCTCACCTTTGGCATTGGTTTTTATAGGGCGTTGGCTTGGTCTAATGCGAATGTGCAGGTGATTGGTGGTATTTAACTCTTTTTAGCAAGTTTATGGGGCTGTAACCTCCAACTATTTTTGTTTAATCTTCAATATAGATGAGCATATTGGTAAACTGCACCTGCATAGCTTACAGGGAAGCTATGTTAAAGGCGAGCATTCAGAACTCTGCGCCTATATTTTTTCATTTTATAGGTTGAAACATGAATTGTAAGAGGGACATCACCCACACGGTCTTATAAGGGATTGCAGAAACTCACTTTGACACTTGTGTGTCACAAAATCTCACTGTAGACAAGGTGGATGATCATAGCGCTGTAGTGGGCATGCTCCCAGGAGGTTGGTCATGCATGTTTGAAGGTCTGAGAGGTAGGCTGTGTGTGTGTAGGTTATCTGCCCCACAATCAGAGATGTGCTGCATTCATGCCACAGCAAGCAAAAAACACATATTCAAAGGCGAGGGATCGCATCATGCACCCTTATGTCTTGTGCGCTTTCACGAGTTCCGTGTGCTCCTTGGTGATATTTTGTGAAGATGCAGGGAACCACATCTGGACTTAAATGGTAGACGTAGTCTCCTGATCAGTGTTTACAGTTTTTGTTAACTCCACCACAGATGGTTTTCCACACACTCTTTACCAGTACCCATAGTACGCACTACTTAGCTTTAGCCTAAATATCCACAGATCACCACTTCCACAGCGACAAGGAATTCCAATTCTTCAGTGACCCTCAGGGTCTGTGTGGGTGGCTCTGTGTGTGTGGGTGGCTCTGTGTGTGTGGGTGGCTCTGTGTGTGTGGGTGGCTCTGTGTGTGTGGGTGGCTCTGTGTGTGTGGGTGGCTCTGTGTGGGTGGGTGGCTCTGTGTGGGTGGCTCTGTGTGTGTGGGTGGCTCTGTGTGTGTGGGTGGCTCTGTGTGTGTGTGGGTGGGTGGCTCTGTGTGGGTGGGTGGCTCTATGTGTGTGTGTGTGGCTCTATTTGTGTGTGTGGCTCTGTGTGTGGGTACAAATGCAATAGGTCTCGCATTGGAGAGTGATTAAGCGATTGACATTGTAAATAACAATGCCATTTCTTTAAATGTTTTAAAAACAAAAATAATGTCATGAGCAATGCCAATAGCTCTAACTTTAACAATGCCGAGACCTTTGCATTGTAAATGCTTGTTTCGTCAGTGCCCGGACCAAATTGTCATCCCAATTCGACCATGCCAACAGGACCTCGCGCTGAGGCAGAGTCGGGCTCGAGCTTACTGTGGTTCGCCCAGATGTACATTAAACTAGTATATAGATCAGAGAGTACATCCTACAGCCTGGTGCCATGACTTAGACCCCAGTAGCACTGAGGAATGATTATCGCCCAATCACGCTTGAGGGGTGATATCCCATGTTCTCAGTCACCAATGGGCCATAGTTGCAGCTTTTCTTTCTGTCTTCCGGTTCTGATGCACACTGTATGGGGTGCCAATGGCTGTCCTTTAAAGCGCTCCCCTGTAGGTAGTTCTGTTCCAGTCCTCGCTCTCTGCTTCGGCCTACAGTCCTTGCAATTGTATGTGGTTCACCATCCACTCTGTGTACTAGGCCTCATTTACAACCGCACTGCGACTTTTCTGATTCATTCCATTCAAACCAGACCCACCTTCAATTTCTCATCCATGTCACTGTTTTTCAATACGAACATAGAATTGTGTAACATCGGATCGTCCTACAATTATTAAGTATTCCTGAATGTCTCTACAGCATTTCAGTGGGTAAAGACGTCATGCGAAATTGGTGCAACTGACACCCTTGTTCGTTTCACTCTTCTCGATAATAAACATTAGTTGATAAAACAAAATATAGAAGACAAACCCTTCGAGGAGTTGGAAGTCCCTTCTGCTTATACAAAAAACCGAAAGATTGAAAAAAGGAACACATATATGCAAATGTGTGCTATTGAAGTGGTTGTCCTTTTTAGGATTGCCTTGTCCAAAAAGTAGCGTGAATCTGAAATCTTTTACATTTGCTGTTGGTTTTCTTGTGCTTACATTTTACTTTTCTCTGTGCTAACTTGAATGTGGCCTGCTCAGCCTAGCTTAAAGATCTGACTTTTTAATCTGCAGGACTCTACCATGCTTGTGCCAATATTTACCCTGAAGCTGAACCACAAAATCAACCCCCGAATGGTTACTGTTGGCAAATATGACGGCCTGCATCCATGCCTTACAGCTGCCACTCAGGCCGGCAAGGTACGTGTCTCTTGATTTTTCTTTTTCACCCTGGGGGTGTCTTTATCTGCGGGTTAAATTGTTAGAATAGAAGGTTGAGCTAAAAGAAGGGTTTCCCTCAAGACTTTACTCATCAGAGTGACTGTGGTTTGCACAACTGACACAAACCCTAAAATGAAAATATTCTATTGTTGTAATTCAAAGTTGCAGTTACTTCTTAGAACCACGAGCTTCATTCGAGGTGGGATGTGGGTGACGGGTAGATAACATAATAGAACGAGGTAACGACCATGAGGTCCAACTGAGCGTGCAGTGGATACTGGAGTCCACGGGGCCACCAGACTAGGCTATGGAAGGAGCAGTCCAATAGCCATCAGAATCGATATGTATGGGAATGCTATAGGGGTGGGGCGGGCTTGGCAGAGCCTCCTCCATCCGACACCAGCCTATGGTGTGCAGCTTTCAAAGTCTTGGACCTTCATAAGCCCTTAAGAAATGCATCAAATCTGCACCTTCAGGGCCTCAGTCCTTGTAGCATTCAAAGTGTGCACCCACACCACAAAGATGGCATACTGAATGCACAGCCTTGAGTTTAATTCCGCTGGTCACTGATCACACTTTCAGTCTAAGATGGAACTGATGCGAGCTCCACTAGGGTCCACTCTACTGATGCACCGTGAACTGGGACCTGCATTTAGCCCTGTGCCAGTAGAAGATGGGAGCATGGAAAGAGCCAGAAGGAACATGGTGAGAAAGAGGAGCAAGGGATGGAGAAAGGTGGGAGCATGGGGAGGGGCAGAAAGAACATGGTGAGAAAGAGGAGCAAGGGATGGAGAAAGGTGGGAGCATGGGGAGAGGCAGAAGGAACATGGTGGGGAAGAGGAGCAAGGGATGGAGAAAGGTGGGAGCATGGAAAGGGCCAGAAGGAACATGGTGGGAAAGAGGAGCAAGGGATGGAGAAAGGTGGGAGCATGGGGAGAGGCAGAAGGAACATGGTGGGAAAGAGGAGCAAGGGATGGAGAAAGGTGGGAGCATGGGGAGGGGCTGAAGGAACATGGTGGGGAAGAGGAGCAAGGGATGGAGAAAGGTGGGAGCATGGAAAGGGCCAGAAGGAACATGGTGGGAAAGAGGAGCAAGGGATGGAGAAAGGTGGGAGCACGGGAGGGGCTGAAGGAACATGGTGGGAAAGAGGAGCAAGGGATGGAGAAAGGTGGGAGCATGGGGAGGGGCAGAAGGAACATGGTGGGGAAGAGGAGCAAGGGATGGAGAAAGGTGGGAGCATGGGGAGGGGCAGAAGGAACATGGTGGGAAAGAGGAGCAAGGGATGGAGAAAGGTGGGAGCACTGGAGGGGCTCAAGGAACATGGTGGGAAAGAGGAGCAAGGGATGGAGAAAGGTGGGAGCATGGGGAGGGGCAGAAGGAACATGGTGGGAAAGAGAGGAGCAAGGGATGGAGAAAGGTGGGAGCATGGGGAGGGGCTGAAGGAACATGGTGGGAAAGAGGAGCAAGGGATGGAGAAAGGTGGGAGCATGGGGAGGGGCAGAAGGAACATGGTGGGGAAGAGGAGCAAGGGATGGAGAAAGGTGGGAGCATGGGGAGGGGCAGAAGGAACATGGTGGGAAAGAGGAGCAAGGGATGGAGAAAGGTGGGAGCACGGGAGGGGCTGAAGGAACATGGTGGGAAAGAGGAGCAAGGGATGGAGAAAGGTGGGAGCATGGGGAGGGGCAGAAGGAACATTGTGGGAAAGAGGAGCAAGGGATGGAGAAAGGTGGGAGCATGGAAAAGGCCAGAAGGAACATGGTGGGAAAGAGGAGCAAGGGATGGAGAAAGGTGGGAGCACGGGAGGGGCTGAAGGAACATGGTGGGAAAGAGGAGCAAGGGATGGAGAAAGGTGGGAGCATGGGGAGGGGCAGAAGGAACATGGTGGGGAAGAGGAGCAAGGGATGGAGAAAGGTGGGAGCATGGGGAGGGGCAGAAGGAACATGGTGGGAAAGAGGAGCAAGGGATGGAGAAAGGTGGGAGCACGGGAGGGGCTGAAGGAACATGGTGGGAAAGAGGAGCAAGGGATGGAGAAAGGTGGGAGCATGGGGAGGGGCAGAAGGAACATGGTGGGAAAGAGGAGCAAGGGATGGAGAAAGGTGGGAGCATGGGGAGGGGCTGAAGGAACATGGTGAGAAAGAGGAGCAAGGGATGGAGAAAGGTGGGAGCATGGGGAGAGGCAGAAGGAACATGGTGGGGAAGAGGAGCAAGGGATGGAGAAAGGTGGGAGCATGGAAAGGGCCAGAAGGAACATGGTGGGAAAGAGGAGCAAGGGATGGAGAAAGGTGGGAGCATGGGGAGAGGCAGAAGGAACATGGTGGGAAAGAGGAGCAAGGGATGGAGAAAGGTGGGAGCATGGGGAGGGGCTGAAGGAACATGGTGGGGAAGAGGAGCAAGGGATGGAGAAAGGTGGGAGCATGGAAAGGGCCAGAAGGAACATGGTGGGAAAGAGGAGCAAGGGATGGAGAAAGGTGGGAGCACGGGAGGGGCTGAAGGAACATGGTGGGAAAGAGGAGCAAGGGATGGAGAAAGGTGGGAGCATGGGGAGGGGCAGAAGGAACATGGTGGGGAAGAGGAGCAAGGGATGGAGAAAGGTGGGAGCATGGGGAGGGGCAGAAGGAACATGGTGGGAAAGAGGAGCAAGGGATGGAGAAAGGTGGGAGCACGGGAGGGGCTGAAGGAACATGGTGGGAAAGAGGAGCAAGGGATGGAGAAAGGTGGGAGCATGGGGAGGGGCAGAAGGAACATGGTGGGAAAGAGAGGAGCAAGGGATGGAGAAAGGTGGGAGCATGGGGAGGGGCTGAAGGAACATGGTGGGAAAGAGGAGCAAGGGATGGAGAAAGGTGGGAGCATGGGGAGGGGCAGAAGGAACATGGTGGGGAAGAGGAGCAAGGGATGGAGAAAGGTGGGAGCATGGGGAGGGGCAGAAGGAACATGGTGGGAAAGAGGAGCAAGGGATGGAGAAAGGTGGGAGCACGGGAGGGGCTGAAGGAACATGGTGGGAAAGAGGAGCAAGGGATGGAGAAAGGTGGGAGCATGGGGAGGGGCAGAAGGAACATTGTGGGAAAGAGGAGCAAGGGATGGAGAAAGGTGGGAGCATGGAAAAGGCCAGAAGGAACATGGTGGGAAAGAGGAGCAAGGGATGGAGAAAGGTGGGAGCACGGGAGGGGCTGAAGGAACATGGTGGGAAAGAGGAGCAAGGGATTGAGAAAGGTGGGAGCATGGGGAGGGGCAGAAGGAACATGGTGGGGAAGAGGAGCAAGGGATGGAGAAAGGTGGGAGCATGGAGAGGGGCAGAAGGAACATGGTGGGAAAGAGGAGCAAGGGATGGAGAAAGGTGGGAGCACGGGAGGGGCTGAAGGAACATGGTGGGAAAGAGGAGCAAGGGATGGAGAAAGGTGGGAGCATGGGGAGGGGCAGAAGGAACATGGTGGGAAAGAGGAGCAAGGGATGGAGAAAGGTGGGAGCATGGGGAGGGGCTGAAGGAACATGGTGGGAAAGAGGAGCAAGGGATGGAGAAAGGTGGGAGCATGGGGAGGGGCAGAAGGAACATGGTGGGAAAGAGGAGCAAGGGATGGAGAAAGGTGGGAGCACGGGAGGGGCTGAAGGAACATGGTGGGAAAGAGGAGCAAGGGATGGAGAAAGGTGGGAGCATGGGGAGAGGCAGAAGGAACATGGTGGGAAAGAGGAGCAAGGGATGGAGAAAGGTGGGAGCATGGGGAGGGGCTGAAGGAACATGGTGGGAAAGAGGAGCAAGGGATGGAGAAAGGTGGGAGCATGGGGAGGGGCTGAAGGAACATGGTGGGGAAGAGGAGCAAGGGATGGAGAAAGGTGGGAGCATGGGGAGGGCCAGAAGGAACATGGTGGGAAAGAGGAGCAAGGGATGGAGAAAGGTGGGAGCATGGGGAGAGGCAGAAGGAACATGGTGGGAAAGAGGAGCAAGGGATGGAGAAAGGTGGGAGCATGGGGAGGGGCTGAAGGAACATGGTGGGAAAGAGGAGCAAGGGATGGAGAAAGGTGGGAGCATGGGGAGGGGCAGAAGGAACATGGTGGGGAAGAGGAGCAAGGGATGGAGAAAGGTGGGAGCATGGGGAGGGGCAGAAGGAACATGGTGGGAAAGAGGAGCAAGGGATGGAGAAAGGTGGGAGCATGGGGAGGGGCAGAAGGAACATGGTGGGAAAGAGGAGCAAGGGATGGATAAAGGTGGGAGCATGGGGAGGGGCAGAAGGAACATGGTGGGAAAGAGGAGCAAGGGATGGAGAAAGGTGGGAGCATGGGGAGGGGCAGAAGGAACATGGTGGGAAAGAGGAGCAAGGGATGGAGAAAGGTGGGAGCATGGGGAGGGGCAGAAGGAACATGGTGGGAAAGAGGAGCAAGGGATGGAGAAAGGTGGGAGCATGGAAAGGGCCAGAAGGAACATGGTGGGAAAGAGGAGCAAGGGATGGAGAAAGGTGGGAGCATGGGGAGGGGCTGAAGGAACATGGTGGGGAAGAGGAGCAAGGGATGGAGAAAGGTGGGAGCATGGGGAGGGCCAGAAGGAACATGGTGGGAAAGAGGAGCAAGGGATGGATAAAAGTGGGAGCATAGGGAGGGGCAGAAGGAACATGGTGGGAAAGAGGAGCAAGGGATGGAGAAAGGTGGGAGCAAGGGGAGGGGCAGAAGGAACATGGTGGGGAAGAGGAGCAAGGGATGGAGAAAGGTGGGAGCATGGGGAGGGGCAGAAGGAACATGGTGGGAAAGAGGAGCAAGGGATGGAGAAAGGTGGGAGCACGGGAGGGGCTGAAGGAACATGGTGGGAAAGACGAAGGGATGGAGAAAGGTGGGAGCATGGGGAGGGGCTGAAGGAACATGGTGGGGGAAGAGGAGCAAGGGATGGAGAAAGGTGGGAGCATGGGGAGGGGCAGAAGGAACATGGTGGGAAAGAGGAGCAAGGGATGGAGAAAGGTGGGAGCATGGGGAGGGGCAGAAGGAACATGGTGGGAAAGAGGAGCAAGGGATGGAGAAAGGTGGGAGCATGGGGATGGGCAGAAGGAACATGGTGGGGAAGAGGAGCAAGGGGTGGAGAAAGGTGGGAGCATGGGGAAGGGCAGAAGGAACATGGTGGGAAAGAGGAGCAAGGGATGGAGAAAGGTGGGAGCATGGGGAGGGGCAGAAGGAACATGGCGGGAAAGAGAGGAGCAAGGGATGGAGAAAGGTGGGAGCATGGGGAGGGGCAGAAGGAACATGGTGGGAAAGAGGAGCAAGGGATGGAGAAAGGTGGGAGCATGGGGAGGGGCTGAAGGAACATGGTGGGAAAGAGGAGCAAGGGATGGAGAAAGGTGGGAGCATGGGGAGGGGCAGAAGGAACATGGTGGGGAAGAGGAGCAAGGGATGGAGAAAGGTGGGAGCATGGGGAGGGGCAGAAGGAACATGGTGGGGAAGAGGGCAAGGGATGGAGAAAGGTGGGAGCATGGGGAGGGGCAGAAGGAACATGGTGGGAAAGAGGAGCAAGGGATGGAGAAAGGTGGGAGCATGGGGAGGGGCAGAAGGAACATGGCGGGAAAGAGAGGAGCAAGGGATGGAGAAAGGTGGGAGCATGGGGAGGGGCAGAAGGAACATGGTGGGAAAGAGGAGCAAGGGATGGAGAAAGGTGGGAGCATGGGGAGGGGCTGAAGGAACATGGTGGGGAAGAGGATCAAGGGATGGAGAAAGGTGGGAGCATGGGGAGGGGCTGAAGGAACATGGTGGGAAAGAGGAGCAAGGGATGGAGAAAGGTGGGAGCATGGGGAGGGGCTGAAGGAACATGGTGGGAAAGAGGAGCAAGGGATGGAGAAAGGTGGGAGCATGGGGAGGGGCAGAAGGAACATGGTGGGGAAGAGGAGCAAGGGATGGAGAAAGGTGGGAGCATGGAAAAGGCCAGAAGGAACATGGTGGGAAAGAGGAGCAAGGGATGGAGAAAGGTGGGAGCATGGGGAGGGGCAGAAGGAACATGGTGGGAAAGAGGAGCAAGGGATGGAGAAAGGTGGGAGCATGGGGAGGGACAGAAGGAACATGGTGGGAAAGAGGAGCAAGGGATGGATAAAGGTGGGAGCATGGGGAGGGGCAGAAGGAACATGGTGGGAAAGAGGAGCAAGGGATGGATAAAGGTGGGAGCATGGGGAGGGGCAGAAGGAACATGGTGGGAAAGAGGAGCAAGGGATGGAGAAAGGTGGGAGCATGAGGAGGGGCAGAAGGAACATGGTGGGGAAGAGGAGCAAGGGATGGATAAAGGTGGGAGCATGGGGAGGGGCAGAAGGAACATGGTGGGAAAGAGGAGCAAGGGATGGAGAAAGGTGGGAGCATGGAAAAGGCCAGAAGGAACATGGTGGGAAAGACGAAGGGATGGAGAAAGGTGGGAGCATGGGGAGGGGCTGAAGGAACATGGTGGGGAAGAGGAGCAAGGGATGGAGAAAGGTGGGAGCATGGGGAGGGGCAGAAGAAACATGGTGGGAAAGAGGAGCAAGGGATGGATAAAGGTGGGAGCATGGGGAGGGGCAGAAGGAACATGGTGGGAAAGAGGAGCAAGGGATGGAGAAAGGTGGGAGCAAGGGGAGGGGCAGAAGGAACATGGTGGGAAAGAGGAGCAAGGGATGGAGAAAGGTGGGAGCATGGGGAGGGGCAGAAGGAACATGGTGGGAAAGAGGAGCAAGGGATGGAGAAAGGTGGGAGCATGGGGATGGGCAGAAGGAACATGGTGGGGAAGAGGAGCAAGGGATGGAGAAAGGTGGGAGCATGGGGAGGGGCAGAAGGAACATGGTGGGAAAGAGGAGCAAGGGATGGAGAAAGGTGGGAGCATGGGGAGGGGCAGAAGGAACATGGTGGGAAAGAGGAGCAAGGGATGGAGAAAGGTGGGAGCATGGGGAGGGGCTGAAGGAACATGGTGGGAAAGAAGAGCAAGGGATGGAGAAAGGTGGGAGCATGGGGAGGGGCAGAAGGAACATGGTGGGGAAGAGGAGCAAGGGATGGAGAAAGGTGGGAGCATGGGGAGGGGCAGAAGGAACATGGTGGGGAAGAGGAGCAAGGGATGGAGAAAGGTGGGAGCATGGGGAGGGGCAGAAGGAACATGGTGGGAAAGAGGAGCAAGGGATGGAGAAAGGTGGGAGCATGGGGAGGGGCAGAAGGAACATGGCGGGAAAGAGAGGAGCAAGGGATGGAGAAAGGTAGGAGCATGGGGAGGGGCAGAAGGAACATGGTGGGAAAGAGGAGCAAGGGATGGAGAAAGGTGGGAGCATGGGGAGGGGCAGAAGGAACATGGTGGGGAAGAGGAGCAAGGGATGGAGAAAGGTGGGAGTATGGGGAGGGGCTGAAGGAACATGGTGGGAAAGAGGAGCAAGGGATGGAGAAAGGTGGGAGCATGGGGAGGGGCTGAAGGAACATGGTGGGAAAGAGGAGCAAGGGATGGAGAAAGGTGGGAGCATGGGGAGGGGCTGAAGGAACATGGTGGGGAAGAGGAGCAAGGGATGGAGAAAGGTGGGAGCATGGAAAGGGCCAGAAGGAACATGGTGGGAAAGAGGAGCAAGGGATGGAGAAAGGTGGGAGCATGGGGAGGGGCTGAAGGAACATGGTGGGAAAGAGGAGCAAGGGATGGAGAAAGGTGGGAGCATGGTGAGGGGCAGAAGGAACATGGTGGGGAAGAGGAGCAAGGGATGGAGAAAGGTGGGAGCATGGAAAAGGCCAGAAGGAACATGGTGGGAAAGAGGAGCAAGGGATGGAGAAAGGTGGGAGCATGGGGAGGGGCAGAAGGAACATGGTGGGAAAGAGGAGCAAGGGATGGAGAAAGGTGGGAGCATGGGGAGGGGCAGAAGGAACATGGTGGGAAAGAGGAGCACGGGATGGAGAAAGGTGGGAGCATGGGGAGGGGCAGAAGGAACATGGTGGGAAAGAGGAGCAAGGGATGGAGAAAGGTGGGAGCACGGGAGGGGCTGAAGGAACATGGTGGGAAAGAGGAGCAAGGGATGGAGAAAGGTGGGAGCATGGGGAGGGGCAGAAGGAACATGGTGGGAAAGAGAGGAGCAAGGGATGGAGAAAGGTAGGAGCATGGGGAGGGGCAGAAGGAACATGGTGGGAAAGAGGAGCAAGGGATGGAGAAAGGTGGGAGCATGGGGAGGGGCTGAAGGAACATGGTGGGGAAGAGGAGCAAGGGATGGAGAAAGGTGGGAGCATGGGGAGGGGCTGAAGGAACATGGTGGGAAAGAGGAGCAAGGGATGGATAAAGGTGGGAGCATGGGGAGGGGCTGAAGGAACATGGTGGGAAAGAGGAGCAAGGGATGGAGAAAGATGGGAGCATGGGGAGGGGCTGAAGGAACATGGTGGGGAAGAGGAGCAAGGGATGGAGAAAGGTGGGAGCATGGAAAGGGCCAGAAGGAACATGGTGGGAAAGAGGAGCAAGGGATGGAGAAAGGTGGGAGCATGGGGAGGGGCTGAAGGAACATGGTGGGAAAGAGGAGCAAGGGATGGAGAAAGGTGGGAGCATGGGGAGGGGCAGAAGGAACATGGTGGGGAAGAGGAGCAAGGGATGGAGAAAGGTGGGAGCATGGAAAAGGCCAGAAGGAACATGGTGGGAAAGAGGAGCAAGGGATGGAGAAAGGTGGGAGCATGGGGAGGGGCAGAAGGAACATGGTGGGAAAGAGGAGCAAGGGATGGAGAAAGGTGGGAGCATGGGGAGGGGCAGAAGGAACATGGTGGGAAAGAGGAGCAAGGGATGGAGAAAGGTGGGAGCATGGAAAGGGCCAGAAGGAACATGGTGGGGAAGAGGAGCAAGGGATGGAGAAAGGTGGGAGCATGGGGAGGGGCAGAAGGAACATGGTGGGAAAGAGGAGCAAGGGATGGATAAAGGTGGGAGCATGAGGAGGGGCTGAAGGAACATGGTGGGGAAGAGGAGCAAGGGATGGAGAAAGGTGGGAGCATGGGGAGGGGCTGAAGGAACATGGTGGGAAAGAGGAGCAAGGGATGGAGAAAGGTGGGAGCATGGGGAGGGGCAGAAGGAACATGGTGGGAAAGAGGAGCAAGGGATGGAGAAAGGTGGGAGCATGGAAAGGGCCAGAAGGAACATGGTGGGAAAGAGGAGCAAGGGATGGAGAAAGGTGGGAGCATGGGGAGGGGCAGAAGGAACATGGTGGGAAAGAGGAGCAAGGGATGGATAAAGGTGGGAGCATGGGGAGGGGCAGAAGGAACATGGTGGGAAAGAGGAGCAAGGGATGGAGAAAGGTGGGAGCATGAGGAGGGGCAGAAGGAACATGGTGGGAAAGAGGAGCAAGGGATGGAGAAAGGTGGGAGCATGGGGAGGGGCAGAAGGAACATGGTGGGAAAGAGAGGAGCAAGGGATGGAGAAAGGTGGGAGCATGGGGAGGGGCAGAAGGAACATGGTGGGAAAGAGGAGCAAGGGATGGATACATAAGAAGCACTCAGTACACATAACAAAACGTAAGAGCCCAGTTCTCGAGGATTATCACAAAGTGGAAGTAAAACAACTTAGAGGCTCAGAGCGAGGGGTGTAGGGAGCGAGGGGGAGACATTAGAGACACTGAAGGGTGGACCAGCCAGAGAAAAACGCTTGAAGTAAACTATGAAAAAGACCCTGAATCTGTCCATGGATGGGCCTTTTACCTCGCTTGATAGAGAAGAAGCCATGGTTTTCTTTTCTCCTTGCATATTAAGATTTTTTTAAACAAAAGATGTATAATATCACTCGTTGTGTTAGAAATTGAATTTTAACAACAGTATTCTAGTTTGATACATCAGTTAAGGGCATATTTAACACACAGTCCACTATGCTGTAACATAGATGACATTCTTATTCCACGTTCCGACTTTGTAGTTTCAAGACCTCTTTTATAGGGTAATCCAAGTTCCATTTGGGAATCAGTAGCTGAGCACATTGCTAGAAACACAGAATCTGATCTTCGAAGTTAGGAGCGAGTTTGATTGTAAACATTGTTTCTGCAACATTTTACTGCAACAAGTAAAGGAACACCAGAAGCCTGGAGTAAGGGCTGCCCTGTGTCTGTTCTCTTGGCCGTGAACATGTTCTCTTTGTCCATTCCTTAGCTGCTACAGAAAATGCCCATTGATTTTGAAATGACAAACTGTGTTGAGTATTCAGCAGTTTATTACTTTGTTTCAGCTTCTCTGCAGTGCCAAGGCCCTTGCATTACTTGTGCCAGTAAATCAGTCATTGATGGGAACTGTTTTGCTCTACTCTTTGTACTAATGATTGTAGCTCGACTTCCCGCGTGTAATCATGTTATCTGGGCCGCATTAGACTGTTGCTTATAGGGCTGTAGAAGTGCAGTATGAAGATATGTATATATTCATTCTCTGAAAAAACGGTTACAGGAACGTTCTAGTTAGGCTCAGGTTTCCCTCATACAAAACCATAGAAATTCAGCTGTTATAGTTACCTGAGCTAACTATAACTTACGCCCCTGCAATGCACTGCTTATGACTTCACATATTACATCACTCATGACATGGTCAGTGACATCACTGATGATATCATCCACAGACCCACTTTCTTACCCCCATACAACCTCTTGTACTCCCACTCTCACAATTACTTACATACCCATACCAGTACTCACCCACTCCCTCCTCCATAGAGGCACTCACACAGCCACTCACTCACTCAGCCGCATGATTTAGAATTTTCAGGGCATATTTCCCTGGTAAATATTGGCATGTATTACACCCGTACCTCGGCAATACTGCAGAGTGCAGAATTTAACACTCCGGGTAGTTACAAATGCTATACAACCTGCTGAGCTCCCAATTCTGACCTCTGAACGAATTAATGGGTTTGTGCTGGAATTGGAATTATCCGTCCCTGGTAATCTGGGCCTATGTGTGTATGCTCGTGGGCGTCGACTCAACACTTACCGGAGCAGGAGTTCTACTTTGCCCGAGCCAGTCCTGTGGGAAGGTTGCTGTTGTTGTAGCGCTGGACGCTGTGGGGGTTTGATCGCCGGGACTGCGAGGACCAGGGTGCTGTCGGCGGAAATCATCTAGCACACCTGGTGGCTCTTCTCGGCCCCGCCTCCTCATTGTCATAACTGTTGCTATATACATATCCGCCCACACGCGCTAGCGGGACGCGCACTGGTCGCTTCCCGGGGTGAAGACCGGGCAAAGAGCGGGCCGTTTGAGGCCGTTCGAGACTGTACGAGGCTGGGCTGGCCTCCCCTCCTGGCTGATAAACTTTGTAAGGCAAATACAATGGCCACTGGATTGTTGCGGACGGGCACTAAGGGGTGCAACGTTATGGGGACATTGGATAACTTTATAACTCGTGCGAGTAACGTTCTGGCTTATGAGATCGCTGCCACAGAACGTAGATTATCCCTCGATCCATTGCTAGGAAAAGATCCTCACTGGGAGCTATTGCGCTTGCTCCCTCTCCCGATAACTCCGAGCCCCCCCCCCAACAAGTGGTCAGATAGATGAGGCACTGATAAGGGACTCACACCCCCCCCCCCCCCCCTTGGTTCTACCTTAGCTAATTTGTTTCTTTCTGGGCATACTCAGGGTGATAATCATGCCCCCGCACCTACTGTTAACTGTCCCAAAACAAGGTCCATGGTCGACCGATCTGTGAGAAGGAAAAATATTGTGATAAATCCCCCAGTTACAAAGGGTAAGAAACGAGAGGGCGCTATAATGACACATCCCTCCAAAAAAAAAAAAAAAATACTACCTCCCAATCCTGCCCACAATACCCCTATGCTAAGCATAGATTCACAAAATATATCGACCCAGGACCCCGAAACACTTACTATCCCTACAACTACAAGTGAGGAAGCTTTGGGGGTGTCGCTTCCCAGTGACTTTTGGGACAAAATGGCTGATGTAATTGACGGAAGGTTGTCTCCTCTAGTCAGGCGCCTTTCTGCCCTAGAAGCGAAATTAGCATCACTAGTTGAAAAGACACAACCTAACACTGCACTAGCAGTATATCCAGCCGCGAAAACATCTAGCCACTATTCAACTACATTGCCCTCTAACATTCCTAGCAAAGGGATTACATCTAACACCTCTCGCTGTAATCTAGTTGAGAATATAGGGGAATTAGCTCCTACCGAGAATGGCAGATCTTTCCCTCCCGCTCTTTCACACCAGACTATTGCTTCCACCGTAGCTGGCAGCCTTGTAGATCCTTTAACCCAGCCTCCCTCCCCTCCTCTGATTAATCTTAGACCTAACACTCTCCCCAATATTAAGATTCTCCCGAGACTCGATCTTCCGCCAGATTGTACTCCATATGTTGTTGTCCTAACAGGTGTACCCGAACTCCCGAAGGATAGAGCCGAACCTTATCTATCACTGAAGTTTAAGGCAATACATTGGATGAATTCACATAGACCCTTGCCATCCAACTTGAATGGGGAAATTCTGATGGTTCGAAGAGTTTCCTGGGTGGGTCGGGGTCCGAAGACTATAAGGGGAGACTGTATAGTTGTAACCTTTAGAGACCCAAGGGTGCCAAAATATGTGTTTGAGGGGAGATGGGCTAACTTTGCTAATGGAATTTATACCTCTCCCCTTTCACACTTTTATCCCCTAGGATCACTTACCCATAAGAGGGACATAGCTAATGCGCAACTGGGTAGAGAGAGACTGGGCTTTGGCCAAATTGGAAATCAAGAGGCTGACACATATCCAATACAGTTCAATATACCCTGTTATAATAGGTTTAGTCCTTTGGACTGTATAGATTGACTGAAGCCTAACTTTGACCAATGGCCTTCCGTGCCACTATCGATGGAGTTAACCCCGAGTTTGGTCATTTCCTCATATTTCTTGGCACCACTGGGTTATGGTAATAGGAAATCCCGGGATGTTGGTCTTGACCTAAGTTTGGGGGGAAAATCCCTAAGACCCCCTTTGCTAACTTTGGATTATCAAAGATTAGGGGAACCTAGGCCTATTCTGGGAAAGGTCGCTGGCCAGGGCATTTCTTCCAACTTGACCCCGACCCTGTACAAGGATGGTCACTTTGTAAAAGGCCCAAATAACCGAGTAACGGGGAGGCCAATGGATTTAATATCTCCTAAGCCAGCTGTGCCCTGCTCCCCCACCCATCTTATCAATACGCCCTACCCTCTTCCTCCCACAGATTTGGGACCAAGAGATACTATTAGGGACAGTTTAGCTATCCCCTTGGGTATTACTCCAACCTCCTGTATGATTCACTCTGGTAACCTCACTACCAATCAGGCTGTGGGGTTAAACATTTTATCCTGGAATGTGGCAGGTCTGACACGCCTATTAGATCTTCCCGACTGGGGCGAATTCATTGATGGCTATGATATCTGCCTACTACAGGAGACTTGGGCATTGAGGCCTTACCACCGTGTAGGGCTCGCTACCTTTTGGGAACCCGCGGTAAGGTCAAAAAAGGGCAGACCATCGGGAGGGATGCTTATCTGGGTTCGAACTCATCTGGGATTTAAAAAAAATATGTACCGGCTCCCTGGATATTATGTGCCTAGCCATGTCCTCTCAGGATAGCCAGGTGCTGAACCTGATAAATATATACTCCCGTCCAGTGAATTATGGCCAATTGTCTCCCACTCTGGCTAGCCTAGAGGCCTTTCTGAGTACAATTACTAATCTTGAGCATCTTATAATCGGTGGAGATTTCAATTGCCACCACGAACCACTGAACGGGCTATCCACGCCTGTATCCCAGGAGGAGGATCAAGTATGGGATATACCACCACCCAATACCTACCCCACAAAGGCCTGGACGCCATTGGTCCTACAACTCACACAAATCACACTCACCTTCTCGGTGAGAGCATGTAATGGCAGGTTCCCCCTTGATAGCCCAGGTAACTCAACTTTCGAATGAAATGGGCAATCCTCCATCATTGATTATATTATGATTAGTATGGGATTGTGGCCAAGGATCCTGAATTTTGAAGTTATTAAACGCCATGAAAGCGACCACAACCCCATAGCTGTAACTATGGAGGGCTTTATTACCTCTCTTACTACCGCCAATGATTCACCTACTGTAGTACCTCTGACTATTACTGGTGGAGCACGAAGAATTAGATGGGAGAAGATTGCTCAATCCGAAAAGGATCTTAGTGCAATGTACTCCGAGATTTATCCTCTCCTAGAGAAAACAATGGGAGAATCTACCATATTAGAGGGCCACGCAAATTCTGAGCTATTTGGAACTACTCATACAGAACTTTGCGCCATCCTTGGGACCCATTTTAGCCAAGCTATTAGGAATAGGTTAGCACCCGCGAGGGGGAAGTCTACTTGGTTTAATAAACCATGCAGGGAAGCAAAGTCATTGCTCCTGACAACCCTCAAGAATGGCAATATGTTAGAAATTAAGGAAGCAAGGGCTTCCTTTAAGAAAATCTCCCATGAAGCAAAAAAAGAATGGGAAACTACTAGATGGGAGGAGATCTCATTTGCACTCAAGAATAGGGACCTAAGATCCTTTTGGAATCTAGTTAAGACAGGATCATCAGCCCCTAACCAAGCACTCCAACCCAACCTCGGGGAAGAAATCTGGTGCAGTTATTTTAAAGATCTGTATGCCTCTAACGCACCAGTAGTGAATAAAACCCCCCCTTGCTCCCATGCCCGCCTTCCCAACATTCTCGGGCCGGCTCAGATGTGCACTCTCAGCGAGGTTAGAGTGGCTCTTAGTAAAGTACTCCCTAATAAAGCCCCCGGCTTAGATAAGATCCCAGGAGACCTCTTCAAAAGCGAACCTGATATCTGGGTCCCATATCTCTATGGCCTTTTTAATGCAATCCTAGGCGGAATGCCGTTACCATCTACATGGGCGGGAGCCGAGATAATACCAATTCATAAAAAGGGCTCCCCACTCGATCCGGCTAATTATAGGCCTATTAGCCTAATCGATGTAGCCCAGAAGATTTTCGCTCGCATCCTCTTAGGGAGACTCCAGACTTGGATGGAGGATTCTAACATTTTGACTCCCCTACAAGTGGGCTTTAGAGCCAAGATGTCAACTGTGGACCAATTGTTCAGGTTGCAAATGATCCACTGGAAAACTATTATTCTAGAAGGGGGCAGTCTTTATCTCACGTTCGTTGACTTAAAGTCTGCCTTCGATATGGTGGATCGAAGCCAGCTTTGGGAGCTTTTAAAGGAGATGGGAGTACCTCTTTATCTATGCGACCTATTAGAGCGACTCCATAAAGACACCTTTGCTAGGGTCAGGTTTGGATTAAAGGGAGAACTCACGCACCCATTTGGGGTTGAAAAGGGAGTAACGCAGGGGTGCGTCCTAGCCCCAACCCTTTTTGCCCTATTTTTAAACGGGCTTGTAGAGGATATTTTGGCCCTAAGAGATATAGATGCCCCTAAGTTGGCAGGTAGGAAAATTCCTGCACTAATGTTTGCAGATGACACCTTGCTTCTCTCCAGGACTCCCATGGGGATGGGAAGAGTCCTGGATGGTTTTGCATCCTTTTGCAGGAAAAGGAATTTAGTCATTAATGTAAGCAAGACTAAATATATGGTGTTCCATGCAGATACCACCAATCATCCTACCCCTAAACTGGATGGTCAGCCGCTAGAACGGGTCAATACGTTTGACTATCTGGGCTTGACCCTCAATAATAAAATGGCTTGGGGCCCCCAGATCTCTAAAGTAAATTTAAAACTTGTTCAATTAACCGGGGGCATCTCTAAGATGCTCAAAAATAGTCACCTAAAATTGATCAGCCCGCTTGTTGAGATCTATAAAAACCCAGGCCAGGGGTGTTGCTGCTTATGGTGCAGAATTATGGGGCCACACCCCCTCCCAGAACATTTTTTTTTAGAAATGTATTTGCACTCCCAATGAGTACTCCTATGCAGCCACTTAGGATGGACTTAGGCATCCAATCGATTATGGATATGGTCTCCTCTAGACCAGTAATGTATTGGCGCTGCCTATGGAGTACTCCTGAATTGATAAACTTCCAGGAGGAATTGAAGTCTATTCTGTTGATTCCAATGGCAGGCGCCATCCCTTGGCTAGCTTATATAAAGAAATCTCTAAGGGAGATAGGGAGAGAAGACCTTTGGCTTTCCCCTGAGCATGCATGCCTTTCTTTATCAAAGAGATCTTTGGCAAAAACCCTGGAGGAACGAAACCTGACCCACCTCATTCAATCTGCTACTACAGCAAATTTGACCTCTGTTTTTCTTGAGGTCAAAATTAATTACAAATTTGAGCCTGTAATAGATTTGATACATCCAGTTATGGCCAAAAAACTCTTTCTACAATTCAGGCATGGCTCCCTCCCGCTCTTTTCGAGAACAAATATGTGGCCTGGCTCAGTTTGGCAACCCTGCCCTGGCTGTGGTGCTTCTGAAGAAACTGAGGCACATGTTATCTTCTTTTACCCGGCATATATAACACCTCGCAGAATATGGATAATCCAACTAGCTAAGAATATAGGGGCAAGACACTGTCTAGAACTCCATAGGTTGCTAAAGTATGATACTTCTCCCATATATGTTACTGCGATTGCCAAATTCCTCTTCTCAATGTGGCTAATTAGAAGAAAATTGTTACCCCACTAAGGTAACTTTGGTGTTATTATTCTTATCTTATTAACCGTTCTTATTCTATGTAATGATGAATGTGCTTTATTAGACTTAGGTTTTACTAATTTTAATAACTGTTGATATTATATCATGTCTTTTTATGCACTTTTATGGCTAACAGCCGAAATAAAGTTTGCTGACTGACTTTATGGTCTGACCAACAGTGCCATCCTCATCGTTCTGAGCAGGTGGCATTATGCATTTGTGCCTTGCTAATTGACAAAAATGTAATCTTCCCGATTATGCCCGTATGCGTCCTTTTAGGAGGCGGAATGAGAAACCATTTTGCACAGGATTAACTGAATTACCTTTTCACCCGTTTGAGCAGGGTCTAGGCAGCTTGGTGACCAGGCATTGGTGTGAGGCAATTTGGTGACCTGGCATTGGTGTGAGGCAGCTTGGTGACCTGGCATTGGTGTGAGGCAGCTTGGTGACCTTGCATTGGTGTGAGGCAGCTTGGTGACCTTGCATCGCTGTGAGGCAGCTCGGTGACCTTGCAATAGTGTGAGGCAGCTTGGTGAACTGGAATGGGTGTGAGGCAGCTTGGGGCCCTAGCATTGGTGTGTGAGGCAGCTTGGTGACCTGGCATTGGTGTGATGCAGCTTGGTGCCCTGGCATTGGTGTGTGAGGCAGCTTGGTGACCTGGCATTGTTGTGAGGCAGCTGGGTGCCCTTGCATTGGTGTGAGGCAGCTTGGGGCCCTGGTATTGGTGTGAGACAGCTTGGTGCCCTGGCATTGGTGTGTGGCAGCTTGGTGCCCTGGCATTGGTGTGTGGCAGCTTGGTGCCCTGGCATTGGTGTGAGGCAGCTTGGTGCCCTGGCATTGGTGTGAGGCAGCTTGGTGCCCTGGCATTGGTGTGAGGCAGCTTGGTGCCCTGGCATTGGTGTGAGGCAGCTTGGTGCCCTGGCATTGGTGTGAGGCAGCTTGGTGACCTTGCATTGTTGTGAGGCAGCTTGGTGACCTGGCATTGGTGTGAGGCAGCTTGGTGAACTGGCATTGGTGTGTGAGGCAGCTTGGTGACCTGGCATTGGTGTGTGAGGCAGCTTGGTGACCTGGCATTGGTGTGTGAGGCAGCTTGGTGCCCTGGCATTGGTGGGAGCCAGCTTGGGGCTCTGGTGTTGGTGTGAGGCAGCTTGGTGCCTTGGCATTGGTGTGAGGCAGCTTGGTGCCCTGGCATTGGTGTGAGGCAGCTTGGTGCCTTGGCATTGGTGTGTGAGGCAGCTTGGTGCCCTGGCATTGTTGTGAGGCGGCTTGGTGCCCTGGCATTGCTGTGAGTCAGCTTGGTGACCTTGCATCGGTGTGAGGCAGCTTGGTGCCCTGGCATTGTTGTGAGGCAGCTTGGTGACCTGGCATTGGTGTGAGGCAGCTTGCCGCCTTGGCATTGGTGTGAAGCAGCTCGGGGCACTGGCATTGGTGTGAGGCAGCTCGGGGCACTGACATTGGTGTGAGGCAGCTTGGGGCCCTGGCATTGGAGTGCAGCAGCTTGGGGCCCTGGCATTGCTGTGAGTCAGCTTGGTGACCTTGCATCGGTGTGAGGCAGCTTGGGGCCCTGGCATTGTTGTGAGGCAGCTTGGTGACCTGGCATTGGTGTGAGGCAGCTGGGTGCCCTGGCATTGGTGTGAGGCAGCTTGGGGCCCTGGTATTGGTGTGAGACAGCTTGGTGCCCTGGCATTGGTGTTTGGCAGCTTGGTGCCCTGGCATTGGTGTGAGGCAGCTTGGTGCCCTGGCATTGGTGTGAGGCAGCTTGGTGCCCTGGCATTGGTGTGAGGCAGCTTGGTGCCCTGGCATTGGTGTGAGGCAGCTTGGTGCCCTGGCATTGGTGTGAGGCAGCTTGGTGCCCTGGCATTGGTGTGAGGCAGCTTGGTGACCTTGCATTGTTGTGAGGCAGCTTGGTGACCTGGCATTGGTGTGAGGCAGCTTGGTGAACTGGCATTGGTGTGTGAGGCAGCTTGGTGACCTGGCATTGGTGTGTGAGGCAGCTTGGTGACCTGGCATTGGTGTGTGAGGCAGCTTGGTGCCCTGGCATTGGTGGGAGCCAGCTTGGGGCTCTGGTGTTGGTGTGAGGCAGCTTGGTGCCTTGGCATTGGTGTGAGGCAGCTTGGTGCCCTGGCATTGGTGTGAGGCAGCTTGGTGCCTTGGCATTGGTGTGTGAGGCAGCTTGGTGCCCTGGCATTGTTGTGAGGCGGCTTGGTGCCCTGGCATTGCTGTGAGTCAGCTTGGTGACCTTGCATCGGTGTGAGGCAGCTTGGTGCCCTGGCATTGTTGTGAGGCAGCTTGGTGACCTGGCATTGGTGTGAGGCAGCTTGCCGCCTTGGCATTGGTGTGAGGCAGCTCGGGGCACTGGCATTGGTGTGAGGCAGCTCGGGGCACTGACATTGGTGTGAGGCAGCTTGGGGCCCTGGCATTGGAGTGCAGCAGCTTGGGGCCCTGGCATTGCTGTGAGTCAGCTTGGTGACCTTGCATCGGTGTGAGGCAGCTTGGGGCCCTGGCATTGTTGTGAGGCAGCTTGGTGACCTGGCATTGGTGTGAGGCAGCTTGGGGCCTTGGCATTGGTGTGAGGCAGCTTGGGGCCCTGGCATTGGTGTGTGGCAGCTTGGTGCCCTGGCATTGGTGTGAGGCAGCTTGGTGACCTGGCATTGGTGTGAGGCAGCTTGGTGCCCTGGCATTGGTGTGAGGCAGCTTGGTGCCCTGGCATTGGTGTGAGGCAGCTTGGTGCCCTGGCATTGGTGTGAGGCAGCTTGGTGCCCTGGCATTGGTGTGAGGCAGCTTGGTGACCTTGCATTGTTGTGAGGCAGCTTGGTGACCTGGCATTGGTGTGAGGCAGCTTGGTGAACTGGCATTGGTGTGTGAGGCAGCTTGGTGACCTGGCATTGGTGTGTGAGGCAGCTTGGTGCCCTGGCATTGGTGGGAGCCAGCTTGGGGCTCTGGTGTTGGTGTGAGGCAGCTTGGTGCCTTGGCATTGGTGTGAAGCAGCTTGGTGCCCTGGCATTGGTGTGAGGCAGCTTGGTGCCTTGGCATTGGTGTGTGAGGCAGCTTGGTGCCCTGGCATTGTTGTGAGGCGGCTTGGTGCCCTGGCATTGCTGTGAGTCAGCTTGGTGACCTTGCATCGGTGTGAGGCAGCTTGGTGCCCTGGCATTGTTGTGAGGCAGCTTGGTGACCTGGCATTGGTGTGAGGCAGCTTGCCGCCTTGGCATTGGTGTGAGGCAGCTCGGGGCACTGGCATTGGTGTGAGGCAGCTCGGGGCACTGACATTGGTGTGAGGCAGCTTGGGGCCCTGGCATTGGAGTGCAGCAGCTTGGGGCCCTGGCATTGCTGTGAGTCAGCTTGGTGACCTTGCATCGGTGTGAGGCAGCTTGGGGCCCTGGCATTGTTGTGAGGCAGCTTGGTGACCTGGCATTGGTGTGAGGCAGCTGGGTGCCCTGGCATTGGTGTGAGGCAGCTTGGGGCCCTGGTATTGGTGTGAGACAGCTTGGTGCCCTGGCATTGGTGTGTGGCAGCTTGGTGCCCTGGCATTGGTGTGAGGCAGCTTGGTGCCCTGGCATTGGTGTGAGGCAGCTTGGTGCCCTGGCATTGGTGTGAGGCAGCTTGGTGCCCTGGCATTGGTGTGAGGCAGCTTGGTGCCCTGGCATTGGTGTGAGGCAGCTTGGTGACCTTGCATTGTTGTGAGGCAGCTTGGTGACCTGGCATTGGTGTGAGGCAGCTTGGTGAACTGGCATTGGTGTGTGAGGCAGCTTGGTGACCTGGCATTGGTGTGTGAGGCAGCTTGGTGACCTGGCATTGGTGTGTGAGGCAGCTTGGTGCCCTGGCATTGGTGGGAGCCAGCTTGGGGCTCTGGTGTTGGTGTGAGGCAGCTTGGTGCCTTGGCATTGGTGTGAGGCAGCTTGGTGCCCTGGCATTGGTGTGAGGCAGCTTGGTGCCTTGGCATTGGTGTGTGAGGCAGCTTGGTGCCCTGGCATTGTTGTGAGGCGGCTTGGTGCCCTGGCATTGCTGTGAGTCAGCTTGGTGACCTGGCATTGGTGTGAGGCAGCTTGCCGCCTTGGCATTGGTGTGAGGCAGCTCGGGGCACTGGCATTGGTGTGAGGCAGCTCGGGGCACTGACATTGGTGTGAGGCAGCTTGGGGCCCTGGCATTGGAGTGCAGCAGCTTGGGGCCCTGGCATTGCTGTGAGTCAGCTTGGTGACCTTGCATCGGTGTGAGGCAGCTTGGGGCCCTGGCATTGTTGTGAGGCAGCTTGGTGACCTGGCATTGGTGTGAGGCAGCTTGGGGCCTTGGCATTGGTGTGAGGCAGCTTGGGGCCCTGGCATTGTTGTGAGTCAGCTTGGTGACCTGGCATTGGTGTGAGGCAGCTTGGTGACCTGGCATTGGTGTGAGGCAGCTTGGGGCCCTGGCATTGGTGTGAGGCAGCTTGGTGACCTGGCATTGGTGTGAGGCAGCTTGGTGACCTGGCATTGGTGTGAGGCAGCTTGGTGACCTGGCATTGGTGTGAGGCAGCTTGGTGACCTGGCATTGGTGTGAGGCAGCTTGGTGACCTGGCATTGGTGTGAGGCAGCTTGGTGACCTGGCATTGGTGTGCAGGCCTTCAGTTTCCATGCTGACACTTGCAGCGCTCGTATAATGTCAGTTGTAAGTGCTGTGGAACATTTATGACCTGTCCAGTGTGTATTTCACACCTGTCATAAACCTGTGTTGCTGTTAACACATCTTAAAAACTCCTCAGACCTGGAAACACGTGTACCGTTTGTGTAAAAGCAGAACAGTACTGCAGTAGCGATATTGAGTGTTTATGCCAAATTAAATAATAAATGTGATAACTGATAAAATCATATTTACGGCTGTAAATGGTAAAAAATGGTGCAAAATTTGAATCCATAGTTATTTGTTCTCTTGCAGGTTTTTATTCACAATCCCCACACGAGAGGGCAGCGCCTCGCGGCACACCGTGTGGTTCAAAGCACCCAGGACTCGGACACGTCTCTGCTCAACATTAACCAGTCTGTCAGCTGCCTGACAGCCGGCGTGCTCAATCCCCAGCTGGGCTACGACTCCCTTGTGGTCGGGACTCAGACCAACGTGCTGGCTTACGATGTGCACAACAATTCGGATTTGTTTTACAGAGAGGTAAGATAACATACTCTTAGATAGGAAAATGAAAGTCATTCAGCAGGTCTGTACCTGATGCAGAGCGCTGGCTAGGGTTCTATGGTTTATCGGTCCGAAGTCCTGATTTCAAGTTGATTCTACACGATTTTTCCATTTTAAGTTCAATTCGATGACTCATTTGTGTCGATTTCCTTCATATCCGTTTTGCACAGTTTCTCTTTTCTCTCTCCCTTATCCATCTCCTGTATGATTTTCCTTTAGTTTCCTACTCGTGTCTATGCTGTGACCGATCAGGCAAGATTTCCATATTTGTGCACACTTTATTTGTGCGTCTAGCAAATAGTGAGGTATGTTCGTAGGCATGGGTTGCAAGCAGCAATTTTCCAAGGGCTAAAAAGTCTGGTCTTTGTTGTGACCCAGTCCAGTGCTTAATTTGAGCCGGTGGTTTCCCGTGCTCAGCTTTAGCACTTAATTGTCAGCACCAGTGCTTGTGACAGTTTGCCACAAGGTGACACTGTCTGGCCAATTTAGAGATGACCACAACAACAGTAAAGTGTTAATTCAATATACCTAAAAAATGACTATTACCTGCCGCTCAAGTCAAGTCAAGTCAAAAAATACTTTTATTGATTCTTTAAAAATCGTAAAAGGGTGGCAAACCATCATGAAATACTGATTCTAAACATCAAATGAGCATATGTGTATGTATACATTTAAAAAAAATATATATTAATCAAAAAAGAAAACCTTAAAAGATCATGATCATAGTTAAAAAGTCAGCCAGCGGGTTGTATGATAGCTACTTGGCTTGGAGCAATTTTGTCCAGTTCTTTTGCTGCTGTTTTCCAGAATTTTATGGCGCTACAGGAGAGAGGAGTCGAGAGCCCTCCAAGACACCTAATGACCGCAGCTCTACATGTTCTCTGATCTGTTCATTCCTTAAAATCTCCCGAAGAATGGATTTGCGTGTTTTCAATAAAAAAGGGCATATACACAATAAATGTAGTAATGACGCCTCCCCTTGACCACAAAGACGACATTCCTTTGATGGCCATACGAATTTCCATTGTGGGGTTAGATCCTTTGAGGGGAATGATCCCAGTCGTAGCAACATCAAGTAATGCTTTTTATTATAAGAAATATGTTCAGTCAAATACCGTTGCGATTTTAGCCTCTGATATGTCTGTATCACGGCCCAGGCGTGGTATTTTTTTGAAAAAGTATTTTTATCAGTTAGTAGGGAGTTCCTCTTAATTGCGGTGTTCACCGCGTTTTTGAATCCAGAATACGTTACTGGTATTGACCAGACCTCCTCTAGCTGTAACGCCGACCAGGATTCCTGCAGGATTGTCGTAGTCGAGTTAGCTTGTCAAGCTTGATTTTCAAGCTCAACCCAACAACGGTGGGCTAGAGTATTATCTTCTGCCTCCCTCATCCTCCAGTAGTACTTCACTAAGGCACCTTGTCTGGCCATGATCTGGTTTTTTAATCCAAATTCTAAACGGATTTGGTCTTGTGAGATGTGTAACGGTATTGAGTACAATCTTTTGAAAATATGGATTGTGCGGTATTTAAGGTAGTGGCATCTTTAGTGTTCAGGATTTCTGAGCCATACACGATGGAGGGTAGACATTTTGCGGTTATCACTTGTAGCAGGTGACCGGTCGAGCAACCTATGAGCTTTTTTTTCAGAACTTTGAAGGCGAACAACAGCTGTTTTGCTTTTATACATCCTTGTTCCATGTGTTTAAAGTTAAGCTTGCTGTCTAGCAAGAAGCCTAGATATTTGTAAGAGATAACGCGGGCTAATGGTTGTTCGCCCAATTTCTAGGAGACGGTATACCTGGACGATGTTTTATTATATTTTGAAAAACGCATGACTTTGGTCTTTTGATGGTTGATCGTAAGTTGGTTTAAGGTGGTGTAGGCTCCTAGTCCCGTGATCAGTTTCTGCAGGCCGGCTGGTGTTTGTGCTAGCAACACTATGTCATCTGCGTACTGAAGGCATGGCGTTGGTATTTTGCCCAGTTTTGGGGCGTCAGCTGAAATTGACTGAAGGCACTTATCAAGATCTGACGTATAAATGTTGAACAAACAAGGTGCTAATACGCAACCTTGTATTAGCCCATTTGATGTTGGGATCTTGCCGGTTACACTGGACCCGTCTCCTTTCTTAATTTGCACCCAGGTGTGAGAATACAGGTTGATAATGGCCTCCAAGAGTCTGGACGGGACCCCCCCAAGCCTGCATCTTAGCCCACAAAGAGGCTCTCGAAACTTTGTCGAAAGCCGCTTTAAGGTCCACGAAGCAGGCATACAGGGGCCTTGATTTTACGTAGGCTTGATTAGCTAAAAGGGTGACCGCAGAGATGTTAGTTAGGGTACCCATCCCCGCCCGAAATCTAGTTTGTGTGGGAGGTATTAGGTTTTTTAGACTGACCCAAGCCTCTAATTCTACTAGGAGATTAGATGCGTAAATTTTCGCCTCTACGTCTATCAACGCAATCAGTCTGTAGTTGGAGGGGTCCGAACGGGAACCCGACTTATAGATTGGATTAAGGATACTTCCTCTCCAGGACTCTGGGATCAAATAATCTGCTGTGACTTTGGAAAAAAGAGGAGTCAGAACTTGGGACCAGAATGCGGGGTCATGCCGAAACAGGGCATTTGGTAGTCCGTTCGGACCTGGGGCTCCCTCAGATTTTAAGTTCTTTATAATTTTTAGCACTTGAATTTCTGGGAACAGCACTAAATCCTCAAGGGATTCGAGGTTCTTGATACCAATAACTTTATCTCGGCCTCCCACCTCCTTCACTGTTAGTGATTCGCAGTTTGGAGCCAATTGAGGTGCAGCTCCATTGTATAGGAGTTCGATGTAAGCTCTCCATGTGGCCTCCAGTATATCCGAATGATGATGTCGATTCCGGCCATTGGTTAGTTGGTTAATTTGTTCCCAGAAAAGCCTGGAATCCCCCAATTTGCAAGCGTAATGAAGTTTGGCCCAAATATGTTCTTGGTGCTCTTTTTTTGTGAGTTTTATGTCATTTTTTAGCTGTTTTCTAGTATTTGAGATTAACAGCAGAAGTTCCTGGTGGCATTCGGGTCCCCGAGATCGTAATTGTCTGAGGTATTTATTTAGTTGTTGTTTTTGTTTCCTCAGATTATTGTTGAACCAGACAGCCCCTTTTGAATTTCCAGCTTTGCGGGCATGGGCATTTTTTGAAAATGTATTATTAATTTCGTAAATAAAAGACTCCCAAGCTTTTATGGTTAATGTTTCGGGATTGGATTTTTCCAAAAGACTGGTGTAAGTACTTACCATGGCCTCGATGTTGTTCTTATTACCGCGGAGGCGTTTTAAATTATAACATTGCGTTAAAGATGATAGCGCCTTTGCTTTCTCTGAGGTTATGAAAGATATTAATAACGAAAAAGATTGTGGCTGGTGGTCACTTTCCGCCCTATCTTTTATCTGAAAATTCGCGATGTACGGGAAAAGGTTGTAATCTGTAAAAGTATAATCAATAGTAGAGCGTGCTTTTTGTGTAATCCTAGTGTATGCTGCGGGCCGATCGTCCGTGCCTTGGCCATTGAGTATGCACATTGAAAGGTCTTTCAAGCAAGATGCGCATTTCTTACCTGAAGTATCCTGTCGGTTGAGGGCTTGTGTGGGCCCCTTTTTGCCCTTACTCCTATCATGTTGTAGATTCATATTAAAGTCACCCGACAGAATGATTTCAGCATCTAAATAGGCAAGTTTTAATGTTTTTAATGAAGTCATTAATTGTTCAATTCTTAACTTCTTTAGTTTAGATGCAGGGTGAATATAGATGTTGAGTATGAGCAGGGTGTAGGTCTCCGGGATGTCTATTTTGACGCACAACATCCAGGAGCAATCTAAATCTATAATGGAAACCTGCCATGGAATTTCCGTAGAAATAAAAATAGAGAGACCCCCTTTTGCTCTTCCATATTTGGTGGCTCTCTTGGCTGGGTTCAGAAATTCCTTAAAACCTATTATGGGGGATGAGGTTGTCTGCCAAGATTCTTGAAAGAGAAGAATGTTATATTGTGTAATAAAGTCCATGAAATCTGGGTCTTCTAATTTTGAATGAAGGCTGTGCACGTTCCAGGAGCATATGTTACATCCTTGGTGTAAATGGGGGGTTTGTGTTGAAGTTATTCATGCCATTCCCAAGGATGTGCCTTCTCTATTTAATTCCCAAGGGGTCGAAAGCTTGCCGGCTTCGGGGTAGTCAAAAGTGATAGTGATTTTCCTGGCGCTCTTTATCCCTCATTTGACTTTGATGATCCGGGCCTTTTGCCCCTTTTAGGAGACTCGTGGTGTTAGGGAGTGGTTGTAGTGGGCTGGGATAACGAGGGGGAATTATCTTTTTTTAACTCAATTCCCCATTTGGCAAACGTGTCCTTCTGCTGCTAAATAAGGTCGATGTGCAATTTATTGGAAAATGTGGCTATTGTGACTTCTTGACCGGTAAAACTCAGGTTTTGATTGAATTCAATACTTTCAATGTCGTTGGTGTTTATGTGGTTTAGGGATGGGAGAGCTTGGAATAATTTTAGCAAGACATTTCTATTTAATATGTCGTGCGTTCCCCCTTGAGACGTATTGTGGTTCGAAGACCATTTTGTTATTAACTGGGGGATCGTACTCCGATTCATTATCCAAGATCGTTTCTGTGTATTTAGCCACCATTGGCTCTCGGGAGGTCTGGGATGTATCTCATGGTTCTGGTTCATTTTTTTGTTGGTGGTTTGCGCCTCCCCCATTTGTTTCCGCTGGTCGCCTTACGTCGGTACCGGTTTCTTCAACCGAGCTGAACGCACCCTGATTTGTTTTCCTTACTGCCGACTTGAGGCATCTCACTGATACTTGTGTTGCCTGAGTTTTTGAATTGTATTTTCCCAGCTCCAGATTTGAATAAGCTATATAATTTCCTTGGCGGGGGCGACTCCCTTGTATTTTGGTTTGTGGTATTGGACATAACAGGCGAATTTGGAGAAAAAGTTGATTGCTCCTTGGGGGTTACTACTTCCGTGCTACTATGGGTTACGATGTCTTCTTGAAGTGTTCTATTTTGAATTGATGTTGCCAGGGATTGATCTAATAACTGACTTGTTTGTTTTCGCTTTCTGGATTTTCTCAGTCCTTTACGCTCCCGCTTTGATAAAATCGTAGGATCTTTTAGCTGTCTTTCCAACGATTTATTGTGTAGATTTTGAGATGGAGAATCCGGAGCGCTTATGTTGTCGGGAACACTTAAGTGTAGGTAATGTTGACTCGGTAAGTTTAATCAGTATGGGTGTTGATTCTGTTTCGCTACTTTTTTGTCCTACAGAAGAATTGTGACATTCCAGATTAATACCCTTGGTGGCAGCATTTTCTTGCTCTAATATTGTTGTTTTATCTTTCTTTGTTGGGGTTGTGGGCTTCGTTGCAACTTCCCTTGTTGTATTCAGTAATTCAGTAAGTATGGTTGGAACTGAGGCTAGTTTGTCAATTATTCGGGTACAATGGCAATGGCACATTTGGAAAGTGGTTTCCCGGTCTTGCTGTACCTTCAAGATCATCTCATTAAAGTTTTGCAGTTTTAGTTCGCCCCCTTGAACGTGGATTGCAAGGATATTTAGGAGGTCTACTTGGGTATCTAATTTGTCTGCATGTAAGATCATTGCTTTACCGATTGTATCCATTGTATTTAGCAAGTGGGGCCATACAGTAGATGTTAATGGAGCTGTGTTGGCACTGTGTCCAAGTGGGGCAGTTGCCCTGGGAATGGTTCGCTCACGAACTGAGGACTTGATGGGTAATGCCTTTTTAGGTCTCGCCTTGCTATCGCGTAAGCGATCGCAAAGCGAGACTATAGAATACGGGTTTCAAAAGTGCTCCCAAAAAGCGGATTGCATGGCTAGCATGCGCACAATCACGCGCATCGTGCCGCCATGGAATCCGCCTTTTGGGAGCACTTCAAAGGGTCCGCTCCCCCGCCCCCAAGCGCGCGCGCGCCACGCTCCGCCGGGCTTGTTTTTCTTTTTTTTTTAAACTTGAGGCGCGCGTGCGTCCAATGCTTGTTCTTTTAAAAACCACAATTTTTGGGCAATAGATGGATTGTCTTTGGCATAACCCTAATTGGACTACAAATCAATACATTCCATGTGATCGGTGCTTCTCAAGTCGCCACGCATTGAGGGTAATAGGTTTCTCCGCCACTGGGCTCCAGTACACCCGGACCAGCTAATTAGCCCACAGGTGCTAATCGTGCATTACTAATTAAGTACCTGCCTTGTTATCACGTGCAGCTCCTAAATACCCGCCTCCCCCTAGGGCGCTCGCGTTTCATTCAGAGAGCCGCACCGAGAGAGGAAAGACGCGTTAGCAACCCACTGTGCATTCTTTTTGATTCAATCCCTTTGCTGTCTGTGCATATGATCCCTCACATATGGTTGTGAACTCATCTCTGCTGCTGCATAGGTTTTCCGGGGTCTGGTCTACAAGCGTTTCTCCCAGCGCGATTTTCCCGCTGCTGAATTCTTTCACATCGCACATTTTATTTTGGTGGCCTACAGGTGCCTGGAGTCACTCTTTACACTCGGGCAGCCTGTCTCTAATGTTGTTTACTCGCGGCGCCCAATTAACAATGGGGCGTCCAAACATCTGTTGACTTTCAGGTGGCAGGAGTTACTCTACGCTCCGGCACTATTTCTACATGCTTTTTTCTCTGTAAGATGAGCGCAGAATGTATTATCTAATGTATTACCTCCCGCTTCTCTCCCGACTCCTCCATGCATACAAGCGACCCAGGTACCCTATCAACACTCGCCCATCTCTGCCGGGGTTCTTTCCTTTCCCCGGTGTGTTCCCTACGTCCTGCGGACAATATGTCGAAAAGAGACGGCAACCCAGAGGAACCATACGAAGCCAATGCGGGAACTTCTCCGAAGTAAGCCGAACGTTTCCGATATATTTGGCATCTCGTTCAGTTCGGGATATCCGTTAATCTATTTCTTTCACCCGCGACTCCCCGCTCTCTTTTCTTCTGCCCCGTCTTCCCCACCTTGACGCCCCCCTTAATCTGCCTTCCTTTCTATCGTTCTACATAAAGGTAACCATTTCCTTCTTCGAAGGCTATATTCCGCATTCACTCACTCTCCTTTTCCCTTTCTGCTCCCGGTTTGTCACACTCCATCGCTTTTCTTCTCTTTTCTTTCTATCTTATTTTCCTTACTTTCCCTCTACTCATTTATGCACCCATTCTGTGTTCTTATCTATCGCTCCATCTCTGTCCCTTCATCTGTCTTCTTTCGATGCGCTCTTTTTCTCTCCCCTCTCCTGCAATTCGCCCTTCGTACCTCTCAGGTTTTTTTCACTCGTTCTATTTCCCATTTTCTCACACTCTTCTCTCGAACTTTCTCTATTTTCCTAGATATATCTTGTATCAATCTCTTGCTTTCTGTAGCCCTCTCTCAGCCTTCATGTCTCTATTTATTTGTTCATTTTGGGATGTGAATTGGCGTGACCCAAGTGTGCATCAAAGTGCTAAGCCATATCAGTAATAAACAGCTGTGAAAGAAAACTTAAAGAAACGTTGCTACTAAGGGGTATTTTAGGTTAATATAAGATAGAAAAGTTTACGTTTTTCAGGATTCAAGATGAAATTACAACCGCTTTCAGCTTCCTTCCTCTGAGTGTGGCCCGGGCTGCAGTGGGAGCGGATACCGCCTCCCTGTTTATCTTCCTAATCTCTCTTTCTCTGGAAGTCCAAGTGCTGTTCTAGGTAGCAGTGTGTGCTAGACTTATAACCTCATGCAGGGCGCAATTAACAACAAACAAGCATTGGCATAGCCAATAGGTCACGCCTTTGGGACCTTATACGTATTTAGCCATGCAACAGTTGTTGTTGCACCAAGGATATTGTGCTGCATAACTAAATACTTAGAAGTTCCCAAAAGCGAGACCTATTGGCTATGCCAATGCTTGTTTTGATTAAATGATATCTTGGAGGCTGATCCCGTGTAGTTTGAGTGGCAATTCGGTGCATCATTTTGTTTATCCTGCCAAAGGTATTCTACAATTTCCGATGTATGGGAGAATGGATCGGCGTGGGATTGGGTGTCAAAACTTAAATTGGCTATCCCCTGACTAGTGGGGTTATAGCCCCCCTTCTGTGGATCGAACGTGCCCACAGAACTGGAGGTGATTTTATTATACTGGTATGTTGAATTACTTTTAATATGATGATGAACTTGGTTGCTATGGCTATTGTGACCACTATGTCCTGGTGAAGATTGGTGTTCTTGAGACTGGTATGGAGAATCCGGGTGAGATTGATGGTGATGAATTAGAACCTCGATTACCTCGGAATTTTTCCTTTGGTGGATCTCCAGGGGGCAGAATATTTTAGGGGATAGTTGTTGGAGGCTCTGGTTTTCTTGATTTTCATCACCCGAAATACCTAAACCCACATTTTTCTTTTCTTTCCATTCTGCCTCAGTATTTATTGTGTTTCTATCCCCTGGTGGGGTCAAGTTTTATTCCTTTTTATTTTGTAAGGCTTTATCGTTTTTTATTGAATTAGTATGATTGGTTGCTTTCGTAACGTGACGACTCCGAATTTCCTCCGTTGTTTTAGTAGCAACTTTTAAGAAGTCCGTTATCAATGCCCGTTTACTGCTATTTGGGCAGGAGTTATGACTATTCAGGGTTGTGCGGCTTGCCTTCTTACTGTTGATGCACTTAGCTTGTGAGGCTGCCTCTGTAGAAGTTGTTTCTGTTGTTTCCAAGGCTTTTGCCATAAAGTATGGTACATCAATTGTTGGTCCACACTCATGCTGTGCTCCTCCTGCTTTAGTTACATCTGTTACATCTATGCCCTCTATATTTTGTGTGCCAAAATCTACCGAGGACATATCGGAAGGGTTACGCTTTTGAGCTGTGATATCGGTCAAAGTTCCTTCCTTGTCCTCATCTTTTCCATTTTTGGCTGGGGCTGGGGGGGTGTTCTTCTTTCTTATCCCTTCCTCTTATTTTCCCTGACCGCATATCTGTTTTTTGTCGATTGTTTTGGGCCGACACTCTAACGGACTGTGGAGTCTAACCAGCAACGGCAAACGATTTAGATGGTTCTGGGAACAGAGCAGAGTATTGCGGAGTGTTTGCTTTTTGAAGAGAGAGACCACCGAATGTACTATTTTAAATGTTTGTGAGCCGGTACGCATTTAAGAACTGAGAGTAAGGATAATAGTTTTTTTTTTTTAAAGCTGATTTGCTTGAATACAATCACATGCTCAAGGGTGGTCCCACAATGTGACGCGGATTTTACAGATATTTCCAGAATATACCCCAGCTCTCTCTGCTCACCTCTGCTCTCCTCAATGCACAGCTTTTCCTGGGACCTGTGGCCACTGGCCTTTAGCTCACACACACACACACACTCCTGGGCTGCTCTTGTAGCTTGCTCCTGTGGCTTCCCCATCGCTTCCTCCTTCTGCGGGGAAATCGCAGCTCCCACCCTGGCCGCTCCAGCTGCTTCAGCTCACACCGCCTCCTAACGCTCTCCTGCCGTTGCCGCCGCGGAGGGGGGGGGGGGAAGTACTTAAGGGCCTTTGGGGCTCCTGCACCCTCCTCCACAACGACGCTGCCGCCGACACCAGCTGGAACCAAATCCGACCGCTCCTGTGCAGCTCGGATGTGGCAGGCGACAAACAGCGAGATCGCGGGCACCACCAGCGGAGAAACCCCCCAGCAGCGCCCCTGCCCCGAGCTCAACGATGCCCAGTGCAGCGGGCGGCGGGCAGACTGCGTAAGCTACGGGTGGGTGAATCCGGGCGGTTGAATCACGGAGCAGAGCAGAGCAGCCTCCTTTCACTCTGATCTCTGATCTCCGGCGTCTAGCGTTTGGCGCTCCGGCTCCGGCACCGGCGAACTGCAAAGCCCGGCAACTGGAGTATTCAGAGTCAAGAGGCAATAGTGTGCCGCTCAAGTCATTCTTACGACTTTAGGGACCTGAAATTATCCAAATTGTCACACTTGTAGCAGTGTGATGGTTAGTAGTGGTATTACCATCATTGGCAGCACTGGCAGGGGCAGTCTGGGGTGCAAGTTGCAGTAGCCTCCTGAAGAGAGCCCTGGCACTTAATTTTGTTTTTACAAATTTAGCATGGCCTGGGCCGCTTTGATGGAAGCAGGGTGGCGGGGTGGTGGTTGGAGCGTTAAGGTGGGTGCAGGGGAGGCAAATCATTTACATCTAGTGGCTGAATTACACAATGTAAAACCAGACAATTAATGAATGAAATTGACATTTGTAAAGCTCAACAACCACCCCAAAAGGCCTCTCGGCTGTAAAAATAAGTGAAATAGAAAGCCTGTCCTCCAAGAAATAAACACTTAAGGTTGAGTGAAAAGCCAGGTTTTGATGAGCTTTCTGAAGGTGGTAAGGTTAGCAGCTTGCTTAAAAGATTCCTTTGCTCCAAGGACAGACGTAGATCTGCCCCTTAGTTTGTATCTTGAACTTTGGGATTGAAAGAAGATTATTGCATCAGATCTCAGCGTTCTCAATTGGAAGTAGGGGACAAAATGATCAGAGCGAAATTTGGGACCAATCTGATAATCGACCCTGTACACAATGGGTAAAGCTTTGAAAATAATGTATTTTCCGACTGGTAACTAATGGACCTCCAGCGGATCCTCTGCAATGGAACTTTGGAAAGGGATTTGTAGTGCCAGCCTCGCTGCTGCATTTTGAATGACTAACATTGTTGCTTAACACTTTTGATGCAGCTTCTATGTTTTTTTTGTTTCTTTTTTTGTTTGCTGCTTGAGACTGTTATGTAACTCGTTATTATTTCTTGCTATGCAGCACTCTGATACCCTTGATTTTGTATGCGCTTTATAAAACTCTCAAAATAAAATAAATGTCCTCCAGTACACAAACACTAGGGGACACACTCAGTTTAGATTGCAAAGCGACCATTCTCAGTGCTTTGATTTCTTTCCACATGCTTTGAATGTTAGATTAAGTTACTTGTTGTTCTGTGCCGCTATTGGTAATCTGTTTTCAGGCAGAGCACACCTTCAGCTGATGCCATGTTGGATATCATTCAAATCACTTAACAAGCAATTGAGGGCTGAGGCATACAGTGGTTATTATACACCACACAAGGAGATCACACATGTATCTCAACCTGACCACAGGCAACTTTAGTACATTTGCTACTTCATCCATGTGATGGTTCTGACCTATATCAATTGAGCTGCCTTTTCTCTATTTACCACTTTTAGCACATTTACAACGCGCCAGTCAACACCAGTTGTCTCTCTTTTCTGTAATAACTTCTATTTGTTTTGTAATTACTCCTCGCTTCTGTATATTCTAGTGATGTCTGCCTAGCCTGTATTCTTGTTTTTATTTTTCCTTGAATTCCTCCTTTAGATCACAGATGGAGCTAACGCAATTGTGCTTGGGAATTTGGGCGATCTGCCAACGCCTCTTGCAATTATCGGTGGAAACTGTGCTCTGCAAGGTTTTGACTATGAAGGAAATGATCTTTTTTGGACGGTGAGGATCTCAGTCTCCTTAGCATTATTTACATTGGTCATGATTTTCTTTGGTAATAAAGTCTCATCTGCGACAAACCAATTTTGGGCAAATATTTGACATATTGTGCAACTCTGTTAAACTCATGGTAAAAAAAATATTGCAAAGAAGAATATTCAACATATATAATACCTTGCGTCCCTTAATTGCACAACAATCATCCTCCGATGGAAACAAAGTTACTTATGGGAATTCCATTTTTTAGGGATCGAGTGAATCAGACACCCAGTCCTTGATCATCTCAAGCCAGCAAAACTGTAAAATCTGCTGAGTCGGTGTCCAAGCACTTGTTCGGAAACTCTGAGACAATGATGAATTATTTGCGAGTGTGGCATACTTTACACCTAGAGGTGAAGCCCTTCTTGAGGCTCACTAGAGCACGCCATATCTATAAGTCGCTGTTTAGGAAATAGGATGGTTAACATTTGGTTTGGGGCAGTGTGAACGCTCTTGTCATTTATGGCTTTGGTGTTGCATATCTTTGTCATCCTGTCATGTCTAAAATCTCTATGGAGGGAGAGGTAGGATATGGCATGTTAGCAGTTGGTTAGTTATTAGCTGTGTTGTTACAGGACACCTGAAGAAGGGATATTGATAAAGATGGTAGTAAATACGTTGTTGAAAATAATACATTTTGCCCTTTTAATTTGGAGCGAAAGGAAAAGGAGTGTGAGAAAGGACAGATAGTGAGGTTAGCTGTTTTTGAACACCCAATCACAGTTGCAATGTATGTTTGTTTCATGCTTTCTTTAGGGCTTTCATATTTCCATTCATTGTCCAAATGTGTAAAATTATGTATTTATCACAAAAGAACACGTTGAAGCTCTTTGCTAATGACTTAGTGATTATAATAGATTTTGGAGCTCTGCACACACTAATGTGCCTTGCATCTCCCCCACAATGTAGAACTGTCTTCAGTCCTCTTCACTTTGCACATTTTTGCCTCCTGTACCCCTGGCAGCTTTACGCACTGCTATTTCCGACAACATTTGAAGCACCAAAGATGTTTATGCTGTTCTTCAAGCATCAGAGGTTTGAATCGTTTCCAGCCAACCACAATTTATGTCCCATCCTTCCAAATGAGTTTGGCAGCTCGATCTCTGTTTGCTGAGGTTTGTAGACTCTTCACAGTTTTATTTTTGCTCCACTCTCTGCTGTTAGATTTGCTCAGACTGGGTCTATATCCACCAACCAGAAGATGTGTGTGGACATTTCTGATCAAATGAGGGTTCACTGTCCCTCTACCGTACCAAGGTTTACTCCTTATGCACCCTGTTATTTTCCCCCACTGTCCATCCTCGCTTCTTAAAACTGCGTACAGACTAGGTTTGTGTCACATCTGCTCAGCCTTGGCTTGTACTCCATTTAAACAACTACTTCTGATGTCTTTCTACCCAGCTAAGATTAGCACTTTCGACGTCTAACACAGCCTTTACTCCTGAGACTGCAACCCTCCTTTTCCCAGGGTGGGGTTCTTCTGTCCAAATGAGGTTCGTACTATTCTTCTTCCAGGAAAGGTTTGTGTTCCTTCCACCCAGTCAACGGTTATAGCTACGGACAATTCATACCTGCACTGCGAGGTTTTAGGGCAAATTCAAAGGTTTAAAATGTCCTTTTAGATTCTCAACATTTGGAAAATATCCCACAAATTATGGTAATTTGAAAATTACCTTCAGAATAGGTTGGCTACGTTCCTTGAAAAGAAAAAAACATAGAGAAGCACTACAGACGAAGGTGGAATGACTGAGGCTGATAAAGTAGGACTACCCAGCAGGACTTATCAAAATATTGTAGCTACATAACTCGTTCTGTTAGAAACAAGAATTCATTGCATTGGCACATCTGTTAAGTTGCAGGCAAGGTAGAACCTGCATAGTGAGTCTTTTCAGGACAGTAGTGAAGCTGGTTTGGGTTCGGTTAACCCACTGGGTGCTCTCTCCTATCTCCTGATTATGGTATGCACCTTTGTTCTGAGGGGCACAAACACCGAGGATCTAGGCAGATAGGCTAATGCACATTTTCACCATTCCCTGCAAACTACAATATTTTTTGTCCCTAAAAGTTTGAGACATTTGCATGTAGTTAGACATATTCTGAACATTTTACCTGTCTCTATATATGGCTAGATATGGCTTCAGCGCCAAACCATACACCAGCATGACTAGATTTCTGCCCCTATGTCATAGCTTAGATTCTTTGTCATCTTCACCCTGTTGTGGTTAGTGTCCCTGCTCTCCATCATAGGTTTGTACCTCCCCCCCCTTTAGTCATCCCAGGTTTATTCCCACCTCTTCCCATATGACTCCACTTTGGTCGGAGTTGCATATTCAAATACCCAAACTGTGGGAACTGAGGTTTTTGTCCTACCAACTTAACCACCCTTCCCCAGAGGAGTCTAATGATTCTCTGTCCCTAAAGTAGGGTTCTGCTCCACCAGTTATTGTCAAGTCTTAGCTAGTCAGAGACTGCTGCTCTCGTTGGCACAATTATAGTTTGAGTATCTTAAAATGAAATACGATTTTTATTCTTTTCATTAACAGTTTGACATTCCCACCTTTCAGTGGAATATTCTTCCCAGCAGGAAGATGGGATGTAATTGAAACTATTCTAATAACATTTTAAGACGTTGTTTGTAAAATATTTTAGATTTTATGCGGGGACAGTTTGGTATCTGGACATTGAGCACTCCTCGTACGTGACTCGTGGTCATTCTTTCATGAAGTATTTTAATCAGATTGCAAGAAGCCAAACAGACACTGTAAACATAGTAACAGCTTGTTATTTTATTTCTAGGTTACAGGAGACAATGTGCGTTCATTGGCGTTATGCGATTTTGATAGCGACGGCAAAAAAGAGGTTGGTACAGTGAATCATTCGTAGCTGAGATTATCTTTTGTTACTGCACACTGTACAATCACTGTGGAGTTTGACATGATTGGCTCTTTCCTGGAGAGGTTCCCAATTTATAAACCTAATTTATGAGACAATCTCCATTAGTATCTAAGCAATTTAATGGATGTTATCAAATGTATTATATTTTAGTGTTTTATTATTTTAATTTTAGAGTAAGATTGCACTCACAACCATCTGTCCAATTAACTGTGAATGTATGTACTGCAATTTGATATCCTTACGGACAGGTGCAACGCCAAAGCTGATTGCAGGATCCATACTGCAGATCACAGACGGCACAGAAAATATGAAACCTTTCCTTTGTCAATTGACCCTATTGATCTAATGGAGTATATTGAGCATCAGCATTGAAAAGACCCATGCTTAACTGCCCTAGGAGCGAGACACATCTGACCATAAGAAAGTCACCCAACCATCTTTTGATTTATGAACCAACACATTTGTTGATTATGAACATTAAGTCGAAGAAAAAAGAAAATCTATCCTCAACAGAAGAAAATTTCACATTTTGCCTTTCTTTCTACATTATATCCATTAAACCAAGGTGCATACTGCCTAAACATACTTAAATAAGCCTGCAGGTAGATCATTTGCTCAATACTAATTGAGAAGAAGAAAAATTAAGGAAGTAATTGGTTTCTTTTTTGATGTGGGAGGACTCCACCTTCCAATAGAGCCTCCATCCTTGAATGGGAAGATTCCACTCACCACCACATCCTAGTTTTTAGACTAGTCACTCCCGTTCAGCCCATGTCTGGGTAGGGTTTTTGTTAACTCTGAAACAAGGCAACTCTAGTTTTAGTCCAGGTCAGCTATCTTTTCCCTGAGATTCCAAGTTCTATCTCTGTCCTCCAGGTCTCAACCCCAGATTTCCTCTCAGTCCTGAAAAGGAAATACCTGTATCTCAACACCACACTGCGGTACTGGGCAGCATGAAGCCCCGTAACAGCGCAGTCTGAAGAAATGTCACAGGTCGGAGTATTGTATCTTCAGGTTAGGGAAGGGTTCGTACAGTGGGATTAGGGACTCTTAGTGGAGTGGGGATTAAGTAAGGGACATCAAGACTGACTGCAAGTGATGAGTAAAGTAATCTGTGCGACCAAAGCCTGCATTCAGAGGAGAGAAGTTGCCATAGAAGACAGGGGTGTTTCTAGGACTCGGGAGATCTCTTGGCCAAGGGTGAAGAAGTAGCAGCCTCTGTAAAATGTAAACAGATGTGTCTTATTCATTGTCAGATAGAGCAACTGAAGTGTTAAGTAGTAGTATCTTTTTTTAGCATAGGCCTGCATGGAATGGAGTGGCAAACCTGTTTATTTCAAGGGTATGTTTGCAATAATGATGACGTAATAGCAATTTTTAAAGGTCCATGTAATGTACGAGATCTCACCTAGAGTAAGCTTAATTTTCATAACGGTACCTGCAGAGAGCAGGCTGCATTTTCATGGGGCACTCACTCAAGCAAATGATGGGCCTCAGGCCTAATACTAGCGCTACTGGCAGGTTAACTCTGCCATAGGATCACATTCCTCTAGATTTGTTCAGAGGATAGTGAAGGCGGGAACCCTTGAGTCCTGCTGAAGCCATCCATTCACTTATTTATATAACAAAAGTGTAGAGAAGAGTGTTGATAGCTATAATTACAGGCAGGTGCTTGTTCCTTTTTCTGTTTGTGTACTCCAAGTTTTATGTCTAGGTATTTGTCTCCAGTAAAGTCTATTATTTATAAACAATATGGCAATTTGTTCTTCATTTCAATGTATTCCCTATTAATGAGTGATGTCTGTATTTTCTGTGAGCATCACTTCACTTTTTATCATAATCCAATCCGAGTTTATTTTTATTAACTGTCACACCTGTAAATGAGAAGTTTAAATGAAAGTGTATTGTGTGCATTCAGTTGAACAGTGATCAACATTGTTATGACGTCACTTCTTTCAGCTTCTGGTTGGCTCTGAAGACTTTGACATCAGAGTGTTTAAAGAAGATGAGATTGTGGCAGAAATGGCGGAAACCGAGGTAAGAAGAAAATGAAAAAGTTCACTGAAATATGGCATCAGAAAAAGTTAGTATTGCGATCACTGATACTGACGATGTAGAGAAGCTCTTTGTGAGTTCCTGAGTTTCACCTGGACGTGACGTCATCAAAGGGCTTTCTGCTTTTGAGCTAACAGTATTGCTCACGATGAAACAATAGGACCGAAAATATAGCCATGTTGAAACTGTTGGAAACTTCCAAGCTTTGTTAAAGAAAAGAGTTCCATGTATTGTTGTGCAGAGTGGAGTGGGACCGTTTTTTCTATCACTGGAGATTTACAACATACCTTGGCTGTCGATGTGTACTCTCCTCATATCGAGGATTTCTATTGTGCACATAGTGGATGACAATTATCAAACGCCGTTAAACTAACTGACTTTAATAAGTGCGACAGGTGAAGTCACGTATTGCAAGTTTATGGGTTTATGCAAGATTAGTAGTGTTTCCTTGGTTAGTGAAAGGGGCACATTCTATTGTGAAGAAATGTAGTGTTTTTTCCCTTTGATGAGCGCTGGCACTCCACTTTTCAGGGAAGCATATACCTTTGAAGAGATGGACCAACTGACAAAGCCAACAATGTGAATATGTTTTGAGTCTTTCCAGAAAGAAAGGGTGCTTTTTAATCCATGTCAAAGTAGATCATGCAGAGGTGTGCCCTGAAAGCAAGGACTTAGTGCATGGGGGCACACAGCATAAACCGTGCTGGTGCGCCTTGCAGAGGATATTGTTCTGGACTCTATCATTAGACAATGAGCTGAAACATACAGCATCTGTCATTAGGGTTTATAGCTGTATTTCGGAGCCTCATCCATAATGTCTGTGAGTTGACGTTGGGAGTCCTCGATTACTTTAGAAAGAGTTGCAATTTAAGAGAAGTGAATATATGTGAATGCTGAGGTGCAGTGCTTAATTTGTAAAATAATGAGTTCCAGTGCTCAGGTCTTTGCTCAGAAGCCCGCTGCACGTGCAACTGAATGTCGGTGCACTGAATACCAAAGCTGGTAGTCCTTAATCCACCTGCCTCTTTAATCCTTTACCAGACACTCCCTGCCTTTCTGTCACTCTTGCAAGTTCTGCTTTTTCCCTTTGTGACGCTTTATCCGTCTTTCTTTTCCTCCATGTTAGAAATGGTTTCTTGGTTGTCTGAGGTATGGACCCTGGCCAGGCAAGTACTACCACTTTAGTCAGAGTGAGCTAGATACACAATACAATAACTTGTGATCATCTTCTGATAGCTTGGGACAGAGCAGTCAGGCTTATCTAAAAAGGCAATGTGTAAAGTATTTGTGCAACACACACACACATAGTAACACAATGAAAAAAACACAAAAAGACTCCACACTGGTTTAGAAAATAAAGAGTATTTATATGACTAAAATAAGATCAAACAACAAACATCCAATAAATAGTTCATGAGATATGCATTTTACAAGTATCCAAGTAAACACAGTACCAAGCAGTACTTATGATCAACAGGTCATGTTTAAAACTAGTGACACACAACACAAATAGGGACAATTAGTAGTTGCTTCCCCAAAGTATTGTGGCCAAAAACTATAACAAGAGGTGCCTGTAGGGCAGCGCACTACAGGTCCCTCAGGACCGGGTAGCTGGGAGCATCTCAGCCGCCTGAATGCGTGAGGCTCTATTTGGAAGACCTCGCATGTCTGGCCCACACTACCTTAATTCAGGCGTCGCAAGGGTGACAGTCTGCAACACTGAGGCTCTCAGACAAGAAGTCAGTGTGGTTACAGCCCATATGGGTCAGTCTCTGGTGGATCCGAAATGCTCACAACTGCAGCAATTTTCCTCAGGGCACAGACAAGCTGCCGGCGCTCACCGTTGAATCTGATCACCTGAATGGAGCTGACGCATTGGAACAGAGGTGACTCCTGTAACCACAGCAACATGCTGGGGCTGCTGAAAGGGTTCCCCTTGGTGCTGCACCGTCTGGAGAATAGCAAACATGGGATCTCAGTTTGCGCTAAGTGCTGATCGTTGTCATAGAGCGTTGCTGTTCAAAAGCAAAGCACTAGACATTTGTAGGGTTCCGGTGCAGTTCAGAGAGTGTTTAGGCTGCCCTTAGTGAGACTCACAGGATTTAGAGTCTTGCAGCAATGTCAGGGGAAGAGGGAAGTCCTTTATGGCCCTGGGACCTCTAAGAAAATAGGGGGCAAGCTCTTGGAGTCACTCTGGCTGCAGTCCTTGTTCTCAGTAGGGCAAAGATCGGCAAGCAGCAGGGCAAAGATCAGCAAGCAGCAGGGCAGCTCAGCAAAGCAGAGAAGTAGTTCCTCAGAACAGTCAGTCACAGCAAAGGGGCAATCCTTACAACTCCGCGTCCTTTACTCCGGAAGAGTTCTTCCCAGGTCCAGTAGTGTACTGATTTGGTAGGGCCAGAGTCCTGGTACTTCTACCCTTTGATGTAGGGTGTGATTTCAAAGGAGCTCTCTGAAGTGCACAAGCATCCCTTTCAGTCCAGCCCTGGCTCCAGACTACCAGTACGGGGTAAATCAGCCCTTTGTGTGAGGGCAGGGCACAACCTATTCAGATGTGTCAGCCATCTATCCCCTTTCCTGCCCAGGAAAGCTATAAGTATGTAGATGAATGCAGATGAATCCACTGTCATACCCAGCCGTTCTTGTGTTGTGGCTGTCTAGAAGGAATACACAAAGTGCAGTTGTGACCCGGCCCAAACGTGTATTGGAGACTGCCTGCCACCTCGCAGAGCAAAATTAAGAGCAGAGAAATATCTACTTTCTAAAAGTGAGATTTCTAAATGGTAATGTCAAATCCAACATTACCATTAAAGAGGATTTATTACCACCATTCCAAAGATAATAAACATGAAGTAGCTACTCCTTTTCCAATCGGGCATTAAAGCTTAAACGGTGTTTAAGGAATCCCCAATGCTAGCTTATGGAAGGAGGAGGCCTCATGGGAGTGAAAAACGAATTTAGCTGTTTTTCACTGCCAAGACATGTAAAACTTTCAAGTACATTTCCTGCCTTTTAGTTACACAGCACCCTGCCCTTAAGGTCTCTTAGGCATACCCTAGGGGTGACATAAGAGTAATAAAAGGGAAGTTTAAGGCTTGGCAACAGGTTTCAAATGCGAAGTCGAAGTGGCAGTGTACTGCACACACAGGGCCTGCAATGGCAGACCGGAGACAAGTTTGAAAGGCTACCTGTGTGGGTGGCACACTCCATGGTGCAAGCCCACTAGTAGCATTTCGGTTACAGGCCCTGGGTACATAGTGTACCACTTTACAACGGACTTAGAAGTACACTAAATATACCAATCAGCCATACACCAATGTCCACCTGTTTAGGGGAGAAGCACATGCACTTTAGTACTGATTAGCATTTGTAAAGTGCTCAGTGTCCTAAGGCCAATAAAAAGATATGGCAAAACGTGGTGGAAAGCAGGCAACAAGTTGTGGGAAGACAACGGATGATATGTCCAACACTCCATCTTTCTGTTTTGTGTTTTTTCCCCTCTCTTGCTCTCCTAAATATCTGATGCAGGAAAATATGTGCCGAGCCCCAAAAATGAGTGCCGGTGGCTGCCACCAGCAACCATTAGCTTAAATTAAGCCCTCCTCTGGTGGATAGGAGAAGGCAGTGTCTGTCACTGCACTGACTAAAATTTAATGTGAACAGAAGTGTGTACCCGTTTAACTCTTTTTTTGGGCAACATAGAGATGCAATTGCTATCAACACAGATTGTGGCAACACAAAGTTAAAGCAGCACAGAATTTATGACAGGTTTGTGCTTTCAGTAAGGGCCAGTCAGCATTGTGATAGGTGCAGTCCTTGAGTTTTTCATGTCTTTTTACAGTTGCCAATTTCTGTATGTTTTTATTTCTTGCTTTCAAGCTGTAAACAGGCGAAGTGTCCAAATGAACAAATCTGAATATCCTGTGTTCCATCATTATGTATAATCAAAATGTTGCTGGTAACCCCTGTTATGTGTTCCATTGTGATCAATGGAGCACTCACAATGAAGTCTTAAGTGATCTCTGGGAAGAGGGGTATCTTGCAGTGTGTTCCGGTCACAAAAACAGGAGTTAAAGTTGGTTAAAAACCTCTGGTTATCTACCTAATTGAGGAAAGTAAGATTATGTCATCTTGATTCAGTGAGCAGCATGGAAAAGCTAAATATGAGGTTTAACGGCAGTGACGATTACTGGGGGGCATGGCCAGCCAAGATGGCGAGCAGATGTGAGTGCCCCTCCAGGCACTCTGCATAACACCCTATGGAAACCTGCACTTTCTGTGGAGGTAGAGGTCGGCCTACATGCCTCTTAAGGCTGTTCTACTTGTATAGCCCCCAGGTGTTAGAGGAGGCTCTAGCTGACTTGCCACTACGGTCAGTTGTGCTGCAGCATGTGGGCGAGCTGATAGCCATATGGCTTGACAAGCGCACACTGAGCCGGGGGCAAAGCCGAGTAGGTGCTGCAGGGCACCCCCTAAATTCCCCCAAAACCTTTGAAGTCCATAGGAACCTGAAGAGCCTAAGAAGTTAAAGCTAAGAGAAGCTGGTGGAGTGCTACGACTATGGCCACTGGATAATGAGTGAGAGTTCAACGTGCTCCACACACTGGTAAGGCCTGCGCCCTCCCTGCATCCCTGAATATCCGTGCTTAGAACAGACATTGATGCAGCAAGCCAGGCTGAGGAGGCATGGAGGTGCAGGACATGTGAGCAGCATACTAGCTCACTTACAGGTACCAGCTGCACCCGTTGATGCAAGCACTTACTGGGAGCTGAGCACCAGTGATATTGAGTCTCCAATTTCTGTAAGTTTGCTGAGAAGGGCCTATCCAGTCATTAACATTAAGGCAAAGGACTTGGGGATGGGAGGGAGGCTTGAGGCCTATGCCCTGTATGTACGCCTTGGAGGTGCTTGACTGGTTCTCCTTTGTCCTTGTGCTCTGCAGGCAACAAATGGCATACATGATACATCACAGAGGAAGGCCCTCTGGCCTATGTCGAGCTGGGTGGCTGTTGTGAGGGTGTTTGGAGGCGTGGCCCCTGGGAGATTGAGAACCCACTCCTGTGACGCAGAACTTGGGGGAGCTGGAGGGATACTCACGGCCATTACACAACTGAAACAAATGCTAGAACAGAAAATGGATGCTGTATCCATTGATGTAAATGCTATTACTTGTGGATCTTTGAAAGGTGAGTGAGCGATCACTGGACACTGACAAAAATGTGGCTGAGCTCACTGTGGAACTGGAGGACCTACGAACAACAGTCATCACTCCTATAGACAGAACAACACACTTGGATACACGCCTGGAGAATGCAGAGGGGAGATCAGAGGTGTAACCTCTGCTTTGTGGACTTTCTGGAAAGCCTGAAAAGAACCACACCAGAGCTGTTTCTGTATCGCTGGCTCAAAAAACTGCTTGGCCCTGATGAACTATTGCCGTTATTTGTAACTGAGAGAGCCCACCAGGACTTGACCTCCAAGTCCCCTCCTGGAAGCTTGCCTCCGCGTTAATTGCCTATATCCTCCATTACAGAGACTGGCTGAATAAACTGAAATGAGACTTGAATCAAGGAGAAGTTTGATTCGAAGTACAGAGCTTTCAATTTGTCCTTGACTATACCAAAAGAGTTTGGGAAGTAACAGGAGTCTGCATCCAGCTGACAGTCCACTGTTGGCTGCTGGGCATGATACTGAAACCCAGACAAGGGGCCATGCAGCATAAATTTGTAAAATTGGGTCTCCTACACTCAAAACCCCACAGAGCAATATGTTTCATTTAAGTGTATTTTGCTACATTTTTGTTTGAATGTGTCCTATTGTACCTGCGTATATATTTTATTAATTTAAAAAAAAAAACTTTTGGTCTTCATTCACCAATAGATGTACTCAGAGCAATTAACTTTCTCCGTGGCCCCCCTCTTGGTTGGCGCCGACTTGAGAGCTCTGTATCTAATGGATGCGCTTTACACAGAACCTCTTTCCCAGATTCGGTCTGTTCTGATCTTCTCCCTGGGCGACACGCAGAACGACCAGAGGGGTGAAGTATCACAGTGTAGAGGCATAATCATTGGACTGTATTCGCCCTAGTGTTTAGATTACGCAGCCAATCCACACATGGTAACCAGAAATCATTTTTCTTACTCTTCTTTTTCCGTATGACCCAATCAAGCTTCATCATATATTTTGTAGAAGTTAACCAGTACAAAAACGTTGGAGATGTATTTTTAATTCAACATTTACAGATTTCTCTCCTTGCAAGTAAGATTAAATAACAAGCATTTACAATGCAATGGTCTCGGCATTGGTAAAGTTAGAGCTATTGGCATTGCACATTACATTATTTTTGTTTGTTTTTGTTTTTAAAACATTTAGAGAAACGGCATTGTTATTTACAATGTCAATAGCTTAATCTCTCTCAAATGCGAGACCTATTTTTGTGCAGGTTTCCTTCCTGCACAAAAATAATCATCCCCTCAACGCAGGCACCCTTGCAACATGGTACAAAGGTACCTGTGTGGGAGGGGTGTAGTAAAGCAACAACACAGGAAGGGGTAGGCAAGCAACAACAGGGAATGGGCAGGAAAGCAACAACACAGGAGGTGGGACGGGGCAGGAAAGCAACAATGTGCGAAAGGGGCAGGCAAGTGACAACGGGGTAATGGGGCAGGTAAGTAACAATGCAAGAGAGGGGCAGATGGGACAGACCAGGAAAGCAAACTGTAAGGGAGGTTGGCCAAAGCTCCCATTGAAGAGTTTCTATCTATTCTGGGCCCAGTGATTGGAGGAAAGTTCTCAGGAGAACATCGATGGAAATAAAAGATCATGTCAACAGTTTAAAAATAATTGTCAGACAGTAATATTACGTGAACACAATGCAATCAGGGAAAGTATCTGACGTCCTATCTCACCTCTTTTCATTCTGTCCCATAATACTCATTTTCACATATAGATTTGTGTACCTCAGTCCTCCCTCCATTTCATGCAATATGACCTTTGTCTAGCATTTACAGTGAAATGAGTCACATCTAGTTCTGTGGGTGAGTTCAGGTTGTTGGGATTCATAGCGGCCACATCAGACAGCTCCAAACCCAATTCTGAATGGAATGCATATTTTTCACAGTGTCTGCCAGTAGGTCAGGAAGGTTTTTAGACTGCAAGCAAATGCAATCAGTGGTCTCTCTGCAGAGCACAAAGTGTGATGGCTACATTTGTGACAATTGGGATTCTACAAGAAGTTGTGTTAAAGTGCTTCACTGCTAAGTGCTAAAATGATGAAAATAGAGGGCTTATAGGGGAGTGTGTGATTATGTGTATGGGGATAAAGTTGAGGTGATGAATGAAGTATGTGCAGAAGGAGACAGTGAAAAGACTCAGCTGAAGAGGAAAGAGGACGCAAGATATGCAGCTGGAAACATTGAGAATGATTTGGAGAGAAAACAGGGCAAAGGTGTCCAACACTGTGAGGGTTGCATAAGAAAGTAGAGTGAAGGGGAGAACTGAGTGACCAGAGGCCTCAGTAATATGTAAGAGTCTGTTTTCAGAATTGAAACATCCAACCCAAAATCACTCATTACAAAATCAGTGCTAGTTGTATAGGTGATACTGCTAACAAGAACTGGCAAAGGCAATAGTTTTGTCTGGTTTGTTTCCGCTATCCAGTTAAGCTTCCGTCACTGGCCCGGATTGAGGTAGTCGCGCTCTTAAACCTAGATATTTACACCTGCAAACTACCACTACTGGAATTACCGTTACGGCGATATACCTTCTATGTTGAAGTCACCATAACCCGCCACACATGTCACAGTCACACACTTGCTCCGAGTTAAAAGTAACAGGGGCGATCACTCAACAGAAAAGCACAGGGAATAAAGAGGCGGGACCGCAGTCTGCTGTTGCGTCGCCCGGTGTGAAACCGTTATCAATGATCGACGCCAAGTAATTCACTAACACCGAAAAGTACGCCTTAACTGTAATCAGGAAAAATCAGTAACATTGGACATGTCTCAGGGTCTCTCGGAGAGCGAGGGTTAGGGTGTTTCCCGCGTGTGTACATGATGGAGACCTCTGAGAGTTCTCCGTTCTAGTCAGATAATTCGGGTGGAGGATGTACCTGGTTCGCCTCCCGCCTGTTGACGGCCTCTTCAATCCTCAATGGGTGACTTTTGCTTTATCGCCTAAGAAAGCGACGTTACGGCCCGAGGGGACCAAAAGACCCCTATAACCCCGAGCAAATGAGACCGGTATTGGTGAGGAGACTTCTGCCGACAAGAGCCACCCGGCCCGTATACACCGTCAACAGCTAGGAACTTTCTGTCGCTCCCTCAACCCTCCTTCCATGCGCCTCGGCTTAGCCGATTAGACTTCCGCCTAAGAGAGCCACCCTGCCTCTACCTTGCGTCACTGACGCGTAGCCATTAGGCTGCACAGTTTGGGCAGCGAGGACAACGATTGGCTTGTTATTTCATGTGTGCCATCTGGGTCCTATTGTTTCTTCTGCATTTAACGTTAGCTTTACCATTCGTGGGGCGGGGGGGCGGATAAGCGTAACAGAAAACGTACGAGACCAGGATATCAAGACAAAAATAGGAAAAGGAAGTAAATATTAGCGTGGTAAGGAAATGAGGTGAAAAAAGTATTTGGCGAATATTTCGAAATAGAGGAACTACAGAAAGAGTAAAAATAAAGTCGGAGAGACAGAGTAAAGAAAATTAAGAAGATTTGAGTCAGCAAGGCTATGTTTCATGATACCACCGTTGGGAGTTTCAGAGAAGTAATTCTCGTAAACAGCTTTTGAAGAGTTCACCGTTGAACAAGGCAAAGCAAAAGGCACACCACCGCCTTTCTCCGAGGCAGAGCAGAAATGCCTCGGAGAAACGCAGCGTCCTTTTCGGATTCGGGGGCGTGTTTTGCTGTTATCTCCTCCAGCCATTGGCTGGAGGAGATAATTAGACTTTCTGCAAAAAAAACGCCCCCCGATTCGAAAAGGACGGGGCATGATCGGAGTGACGGGACCTCTTCTCCAATGGCTGGCCAGCATTGAAGAGGCCAGCCAATGGAGAACAGGGGAGAAGAGGGGCGGGTTCAAGCCCCTCTTCTCCAAGTCATTAAATCTCGCGAGCGAGACTGCGCAAGCGCAGCCTTCTCTAGCCGAGACCTAAAAAATTAGCTTATTTTCCTCTAGAGACATTAACTCATAATTTGGTAAGAACCCAAAAAATACCAGGATTATGCTCGCCTGAATATCCGGCCCAAAAATGGCTTTCATACCTCTACTTACAGACTCCCAGAAATGATGTAGCATTGGGCAACTTAAAAACATATGCACATAATCTGCTTTTTCCTGGAGGCATTTCGGACATTTCGGGATAGGACCCTTCACAAATTTGGAAAGCTTTAAGGGAGACCAGTATACCCTGTGGAGACAAAAGATGTGGTTTCTCCTTAGGTTTCAGCTTGAACTATGGAGTACAAGATGTTATAAGATACTTGTCATAATTCTTCTGGATAGGAGCCCGGCAAGCACTCTCCCCACAGCTCCGATGGAAGTTTAAAGTTGCCATCTGTCAGGTCCGCGAAAAGCCAGTACAGAAGCGCCACCTCTCTCTTTTTCCGACTCTCTTCCTCAGGGTCGTCTCCAGTTCGTTAAAGCAATCCACAGTTGTGCCAATCGCTTGATGCCAGCTCTTGATTTGTAAGTACTTGAATTTGGATATTTTGTTTTCCGCAATTCTCCTCAACTTTTCCCACGAAGCAGAGAACCCTCTGGTACAAGTTGTACCCAGCATACTATCCCGGCTGTTTTTAAAGGCGTTACCAAGGAGTCCTTGGTCCATTTGGACGAACCCGGGGCATCCCAAATAGGCACCAATGCGCTGTAGTAACTGATTTTCAATAGTTTTCTGATCTTAAACCATGTAGAGGCTAACCCATTTAGAGTCTTTAAGCGTACTTTTAAAAAAAAACTCGGATCACCGAATTTATAAATGAAGCCTTGGTCTCCTCCCTTTAGGTCTAACAACATTTCCTTGAAAATTGTCCCAATGTCCGAACTGTCAGGTTCGTTCATGAGCATCTTCCCAGCTCTCATTAGGAATACCCATGCATATGAAACTAGGTCTGGCAAACACAACCCTCCCTTATTTTTCTTTCTGCGTAGTTTTTTCCAAGATACCCTTGTACCTTTGGAGGCCCATATAAAGCGATTTATTTTGCCTGGAGTTTTTTTAATCCCTCTTCTTTAAATGCCAGGGGGATGTTTTGAAATAAGAGGATAAGTTTAGGTAAAACCATCATTTTTACTAAATTAACTTTTATTGTTAAAGGTAAGTATGCCCAGCTAGTTCGAGAGTTGCAGATATCTTTACTGATTTTATGGAGATTCGTGTCTGTAATATTCTCAATGTTTTGCGTAATCATGATGCCCATATATCTTATCTCTTTTTTCATTGAATAGGTATTCATATTTAAATTCCAGGCCATGCACTCCATCTTGGTCGCATTTATCTCATAACCAGAGACCCGACCAAACTGTTGTGCTTCATTATATATTATTGGGATTGCTGTGTTTAGATCTGATGTATATACCATCAGATCATCGGCGTATAAAGCCACCTTTTTTCCCCAGGACTTATACTTAAAGTTAGATATTCCGGCATGGCTTCTGTTCTTTCCGGCTAGAGGCTCAATGTATAGGTTAAAAAGCAGCAGTGATAACAGGCACCCCTGCCTTGTTCCTCTCCGAATTTCAACTGGAGCAGACAAGTTCCCGTTCACTAAAATTCTGGCTATGGGAGTTTGATAGAACGAGCCAACTGTCCTGCAGAAATTCTCCCCCAGGTTACACAGTATTAATGTATGTATTGAATAGGCCCAGTTGACTCGGTCGAACACCTTTGTGGCGTCCAGCGTGATGATGGCCAATGGTGTTTTGTGGAGTGTTGCTCCGATCAAATTGAATGTGAGCTCTTGAATTCCTCTCCCCTGGACGAAGCCTTTTTGATTCTTATGTAACAAACCGCCTATAACTCTATTTAACTTCTCAGCTAAAATCTTGGCAAAGATCTTATAGTCAAGATTAAGCAGAGAGATTGGTCTATATGAATCACAAGAGCTAGGCGATTTTGATGGTTTAAGGATCAAAGCCACTGTAGCTTCATTCCAAGAATGTGGCATATTCCCGCCCTTTTCAAAAACATGGGAGAATAACTTTACCATAACAGGGATGAGGACCTCCATCAGAGATCTTTACAGTTCCGCCGGCAGGCTGTCCGGTCCTGCAGCTTTAACTGGTTTTCCTGCTGCTAATGCTTTCTTGACCTCACTCATTGTTATCGGGTTGTTAAGATTGCAAGATTACTTCTCGCTGATTTTATTCGGAACATCTTGGCCCATCCAGGTCTTTATAGCTTCCTCTTGGACAGTTAAACACTCGTGGTACACCTTTTCTAAGTGCTGTTGAAAAGCCTCTTCGATCTCTGCTAGGCTCTTGAGTGAATTCCCAGAGGCATCACGTTTTACTTCTTTGATGTTGCCTCTGACTAGATCTTGTTTAGTCTTCCAGGCTAGAAGCTTTCCACAGCCTTCCCCATACTCTAAGTGGGCAAGATTTCTGGCTTGCCATCTCTTTTTCAGCCTTGAGTCGATCACCTCTGCCATCTCTGATTTGAGAGATTGCAACTCTGCCGTAGTGTCTTTAGCCACCGAGTTACTCCCAAGGGTTAGCCTTTGCTCTAACTTCTGGATTTTACGTTTTTTCTCCTCCACCTCAGCTCTGTGCGTTTTCTGTCTAGCAATTTGAAGTGACGAATTGCATCCTCTCAGGAAGGCTTTATAAGTGTCCCACACAATTTCTATGGGTGCACTGTCCATGTTTGTCAAGAAGAAATCTTTTGTGACTACCATTAATTTCTCAATCACATCTTTGTCTAACAGGATGGTACGATCTAGAGTCCATCTTCTGTGAGTCAGCCTAGCTGGGACTTTTAAAGTTACTGCCGAGTGATCAGGAAAATGTTCCCCCAGATGTTTTATATCCTTCACCCAATTTTTCAGGACATGACTAATTAGGAGAAAATCTAATCTGGACTTGTGTTTATATTTCTTATTATGAAAGGTGTACCCTCTTCTATTCCCCATTTTATCTCTCCATACATCTAGTCATTCTAACGGCCTCATAGCCATTTTAACCGTAGATCTCATTTTGCAGTTCTGGGTTGCTCTGCTCTTTAGTGACCTGTCTATGACTGGGTCTAAGACCACATTGAAATCTCCTGCCAGGATTAAGGGATCTGGGAAGTCTAGTAGTTCAGAAAGCAGACTCCTAAAGGGGGCTGGGTCATCTATATTGGGACCATAGTATCCTGCAACTGTAAATTTATAAGCGTGGCATTTAATTTTAGCTATGGCCCATCTCCCCATCTTGTCAACTTTACTGTTTTCTACTGAGATAACGGAGTTTCTTTTAATAACTATGGCCACCCCCTTTGTTGTTAATTGTTGCGTCGTGCAAACTACATCTTGGATCCGGCTCCTAGACTTGCACAGATTCCTCATCTCACTGTCTGTTAGATGTGTCTCCTGGAGTATAAGGATTTGATCTGGTATATATCTCAGATAGTGCCTGCATATATTGTTTTTTTTTTTATACCACATATTATTGTTGGATCATGTATCACATATCCCAAATGGCCCACCACCCTTCTGTTCTTAAATAGTTTAACCCTTTCGCTGCGGCGGGAATTCCGCCGCAGCGCTGGGGGGTGCGGGGGGGCAGCGCTGTGCTCATGACGGAGCCGCTCCATCATGAGCCACGGTTGAGCTGTGCTCATGACGGAACGGTTCCGTCATGACTCCGCCCCTTTGCGTTGTCCCCCCGCACAGGCGGGGAAACAGCGCCGCGTAGGTGGAGCGGCCGCCAACGGCCGTGACATGACGGAACCGTTCCGTCATGAGCACACGGCCACCGTGGCTCATGACGGAGCGGCTCCGTCATGAGCGGGGAAGGGGTTAAAATATTTTAGTTGTTTTTCTGTGTCCCCTACGTTTTGCTACCACCCTAGCCAATTACAGTAAACACAATTTCATGTGACGCTCCATGAGTCATATAATCTTTCAAAACTGACAGTGACAAAAGAATCAAAGATGGACCATATTCCTCTCTCAGACCCTCAGGGCCGCTATGTGATCACCTGGGGCAGGTTGGGGGAGGACTCTATCACGATAGCTAATTGTTATGGTCCGAATGTTGATAGTCCAGACTTTTTTCATGATGTATGGGGTAAGATAATGGCGATTGGTTCTGCGCACATAATATGGGGGGGAGACTTCAATGTTGCCCTCAGACCGGCTCAGGATCGCTCTCACCCAATGCCGCACCACTACACTAAATCCAGGGAGGCGCTGTCCGGCATACTCGAGGAGGAGGGGTTGGTAGATGGGTGGCGATATTCACATCCCTTGGGGAGGGAGGGCTCGCATTTCACATCTCATTTAGGCAGCTGGGCGAGAATTGATTATTGTCTGCTATCCCGAGGACTGGCCTCGGGTATCCGAGAAACCTCGCACTTGGCCAGGACGTACTCGGACCACTGCCCGGTAAAGCTATCGCTTACTCTGCCAGGATATGCTGCTCCTAGACCACGCTGGCGATTGCAGCCCACTGTGCTGCTAGATGCCATGTTTCAGACGGAGCTCGAGGAGGAGATACTAGATTTCTTCGCGCGGAATAAAGATTCGGTCAGCAGTGTAGAGGTGATATGGGAGGCCTTTAAAGTGACGATACGCGGCTATTGTCTCTCTAAGAGCTGTGGAGTGCTTAAAGATATACAACGCACTCTCAGCCGCCTGGAGCACGAACTGAAAGAGTTGGAGGGCCAGATGTGTCGGGGACAGGTGGAGGCAGCGCACAGTGCATTTCGGGAAACGCTCACTAAATACGAGGCCGAGGCGCAACACGAGCTAAAGTTTCGTGGGAAGTATTGGGTGGCCCGCAGATACGGAGAGGGAGAGCGTCCGGGGAAGGTTCTCGCGGAGGCGACGCGCCCCCCTCGTTTTGGTACCCACATATTGGAAGTGCGTAGCTCGGATAGCGCGGTTCACAGGGATTCACGCGCTATACTCGACACATTTGTGGACCACTACCGCACACTCTACACGTCTCAAAGATCGGGGACACTCGAGATGGATGATTTCTTGGGAAATGTGGCCTTGGGATGGTTGGGGGATGCACAGCGGGAGTTTTTGTGTCACCCGTTCGAGCTCGATGAGGTACGAGAGGCAATCATGCAGCTGCAAAATGGGAGGGCGCCGGGTTCCGATGGGTTACCGGCAGAGTTTTATAAAAGTTACATTGACGTGATGGCACCGGTCCTCCGGGAGGTGTATGCGGAATCCCTGGAGGTGGGCGTGCTGCCGCCGTCAATGAGGGAGGCAGTGGTCACCTCGTTACTGAAGCCTGGTAAGGCCCCGGACTCATGTGACTCTTATAGGCCACTCTCGCTAATTAATTGTGATGCCAAGATACTGGCTAAGGTGCTGGCGAATCGCCTTACGTTATTGATGGACAAGCTTGTCCTGCCGGACCAAGCGGGGTTCGTGCCCGGGAGGTCCACCTCCCATAATCTCCGGACGCTCTTCTCCCTGGTGCAGATGGTGGATCAGGAGTTCCCACTTGCTGCTGTGTTCCATGATGCAACAAAGGCGTTTGACTCAGTGGAGTGGGACTACTTATTCGGTGTCCTTCGACGGATGGGTTTCCCTCAGCTGTTTCTATCCTGGTTGCATTTGCTGTATAATCAGCCGACGGCCGGAGTGCTTATCAATGGGCACCTATCCCCACAGATGCAGATCTCGAGGGGTACCCGACAGGGATGCCCGCTGTCACCCCTGTTATTCGCACTGGCCGTGGAACAGTTAGCTGCTAGGCTCTGGCAGGTACACAATGACAAGGCGTTCCGCTGCAGCTTGCGGCAGATACTGGTCTCGCTTTATGCGGATGACATAACATTATATATTAGGGACCCGCAAGACAATATTAACCCCATATTGCGGGAGTTTATCCGATTTGGGCGACTCTCCGGAGTGGGCATCAACTGGGGAAAGATCTATGGTGTTCCCGCTCACTGCGGCGGTGACCCCCTTCCCACTTGATTTCCCGCTGGAGTGGTGCCAGGAGGATTGCCGGTACCTGGGAATTCAAGTAACCCGAGACAGGGACGAGATTATTAGGGCGAATTACGGCACGGCTGTGGAACGGCTCAAGGCCAATGTCACGAGGTGGATTGCGCTGCCATTATCAATGGCGGGCCGCGTGTCGCTCATTAAAATGAAGGTACTCCCGCAGTTTCTATACCTCTTCCTCAACATTCCCTATTACCCGGGACGGTTTTTTTTCGCCACGCTGCGTTCGGAACTTATACGATTGGTATGGGGTGGTAAGCAGTCGCGTCTGAAATGGTCTATCCTTACCAGGCCGTATGCTCAGGGAGGATTCGATGTTCCAGACCTCGAATTATACTATTTATGTGCTCAGGCACATTATGCCTACTATTGGATGCGTCCCCCGCGGTATATGCCGCAGATAGCAGTAGAGGCCTGGCTGGCCGACCCTATCCCCCTCGCTGGCCTTATACATGGCTATAAGGAGGCGCCTGTTGTGGCGCCCACCACGATCACTAGTACGGTGGTGGTGTGGCGACGTCTGGTGGCCCTCATGGGAGCCTTGTTCCTGTACTCCCCCAGATTGCCGCTCACGTATCATCCGAGTCTAACATTGCTACAGGAGAAGGGGTTTCGGGACCTCTGCGCCAGAGTGGTGGTCGCGACTTGGGGGGACCTCTTCCGAGACGGGACCTTTCGCACCGCTGACAACTTTTTGCAGGGCACGGCGGGCACGCCGCTCGATGTATTTCTTTACGTGCGGTTGCGACAGGGTATGCGATCATTGCTTCCCTCTTTCCCTTGTGAGCCAGAGTGTTTTGCACCGTTACATCTGCTTTTGGGCGCGACGGACGGGGGGCATTTGGTGTCCAGATTATATGCCTCCGTGCGCGAGCGAGACACGGGAGAGTGCAACTCGTCCCGGATCCGATGGGAGGAGGAGTTGGGGAGCGACCTCACGGATGACCAATGGCTATACTGCTGTCGCCAGACGGCACAAATATCGGCTAGCAGTAGGTTCCGGGTCATACATTTTAAATTCCTGCACCAGATTTACTATACACCGGTCAGGAAGCTACGCTTTGGGCTGGCTGACTATGATCGCTGCGGGAGATGTGGCCAGTTGGGGGCGGGATTCCTGCATCTTGCCTGGAACTGTGCTGCGGTGCGAGGCTATTGGGAGCAGGTGTTCACAGCGCTTGGGAGTATGATTGGGACTCCGCTAGAAGGAGACCCGCTGCTTGCGCTATTGGGGCATACGGCTCATATCCCCCCGACCCATAAAAAATACATTGCCATCGCAATGCTCCTGGCGAAGCGAAGAGTGGCCAGCAGATGGGGTAGGGGCCGAGCTCCGAAATTCGAGGAGTGGCTGGCGGACATGACGTTTTGTCAGGAGCAGAGCACCACTTACGCTGAGCTATTGCCACGAGCCTCACGGCCCAGGGATGTGTGGGGACCTTTGGTGGGATACCTCCTGGCGCGGGGTCCCATAGGGGGTGCCCCTGTGCTGGGGGCGGCGGGAACTGCCACTGAGAAGTGAGTGGTGCGACTGTCTCTGCCTGCGGTGTGGCTGTGCACTCTTGTCTGGTAGGGTTTGAGCGGGCTCCATGGAGGTTCGGAAGGAAACGGGGCTTGGTGCATGGAGGGGTCCTGCATGCATTGTGTGGATGGGATTTCTGTTCTCCTTTTGCTGGGTCTATTTACTCATTCGTCTGTCTCCTTCCTGCTGTTGCCCCTGCCTGAATATTGTATGGGTCCCGCAAGGGCATGGGTTGAGTTCACTACCTGATTGGACTTTGGACTGTGTACCTCCTATAGACATTGATTCTTTGACATTGCTGGTACTGTAACTTGGTTTGTTAAGTAACTGTTCAAAAAACTACAAATAAAGTTTAAAAAAAAAAAAAAAAAAGATGGACCATATTCCTTGTGTTTAAGTTACTTTATATTTAAGTTTTAATGTGCTGAATGTTTCTGCTTAATCTAAAAGCCTCCTTACCTATAATCGCCTCTGATCCAAATTCATGTATACCAAATACTTTGATATTGAAACTGTAATAGGTCATTGTCACTCTAAATCATAGTGAAAATAGCTAAAACTGTTAAAATTCTGTGGATCATATCTTACTGCATCTTAAGCAATTTGTTTGACCCCCTGGCCTATATCTACTGTTCTTGGAAGCGCCTCCCTTCCAGAGAATAGTGGAATCTTGTCTCTTAGAACTAAATAGGAATGAGCTACTAGAGTTCAGACTCGCCGTAAAACAGGAGAAGTTCATAGCAACCAGATTAAAATTTCAGCTGCAATTACAGCACAAAAAGTTTTACAGTTTAAGGCTTAAATGTTTACTGTTTTATATCCCATTATGCAGGCCATCACTTCTCTGTGCTCGATGTATGGGAGCCGCTTTGGCTATGCCCTCTCCAATGGAACTGTGGGTGTTTATGACAGAGCAACGCGTTATTGGAGGATAAAGGTATGTGATTCCAGTGTTGTATCTGCATTTATTCTGTTAGGTTCTGGGGAACTGACTAGTAATATTGTTAGTTAAGTACATTCTGGTAGCGTTGCTTACATATTTAACCCCTTCCATGCTCACGATGGCAGGGAGCCGTTGTGAGCAACGGTGCTCGTGTGCTCACGACGGCTCCCGGCCGTCATGTCACATGGCCACGGAAATCCCTCTGGTGCAGGCACCAGTGGGATTTCTATTTCTCCCCTGTAGCCTCGGGAGCTGGGTAAGAGCTTCCCCAGCTCCCGAGTCCCCCCCATTTCAGTGAAATGACGATCAGCACGCATGTCGCGCTGACTTCATTTCACTGAAACCGAAACTGAAATGAGCCTTTAGGCTAATTTCAGTTTCACTTTCTACGTGCTCAGGGGGCTATCTCAGCCCCCTGAGCACGTAGAAAGATGGGAGAGGTATTTGGGCCTCCCACACGAGTGAGGCACCATTTTTATCAGGAGACCTGGTGGAACGCTGGGTAGTTGGAAATTTGTGTCAGCCCGGTGATGCCACAACTTTCCCACACAAAAATATGTGGAAAAAGTTATTTTTTTTCAGCTACATTTGAGGTTTGCAGGGAAATATGGTAAGAAAACGTTTTGGGCCCTTGCCGGTGGTGGGTACTTGGCCCTCCCACACGAGTGAGGCACCATTTTTATTGGGAGACCTGGGGGAATGCTGGGTGGTAGGAAATTTGTGTCAGCCCAGTGATGCCACAACTTTCCCACACAAAACTGTGTGGAAAAAGTATTTTTTTTCAGCTAAATATGATGTTTGCAGGGGATTCTGGGTAAGAAAACGTTGGGGGATCCATACAAGCCATACCTCCCTAGCATCCCCGGGGTGTCTAGTTTTAAAAAATGTATAGGTTTGCCAGTTCAAAAACTACAGCTAGGCACTTTGCAAAACAAGGGTAATTTTTCACTGTGAAAATGTGGTGTGTCCACGTTGCGTTTTGGGCTGTTTCCTGTCGCGGGCACTAGGCCTACCCACACAAGTGAGGTACCATTTTTATTGGGAGACTTAGGGGAACTCAGAATTGTAGAGCAACTGTTATTACCTATTGACTTTCGATGCATCTGCCTTCCAAATGAAAGACAATGTGTAAATAAGCAAGCATTGAAAATGTAATAGGTCTCGCCTTTGATTAAGTTAAAACAATTTGCTTCGCTTATGGTATTGTATAGCAAAGCAAATGGCTTTAACTTAATCAAAGACGAGACCTATTGCATTTTTAATGCTTGTTTAAAGTTTGTTTTCTTTAGCCAGAGTGCACATCATCAGGGATTCTGTACAGCATAGCTAACAACCATTGGCAAAGCCAATAGGTCCCAAAGGTGAGATCAGACCCACCAACTTAAAACATTTTTTTCACTGTGTGAGGGTTGGAGGGGGCAGAGAACCATGCCGATACCTATCCAGGAATCACCTGTGCCCCCTCCCACCATCAACCTCCCAGCTCTCACACCCGTTAACGGACATCGGCTCTTCAGTGCCTCAGAAGATGAGCTGGAAACCAACTCTGTGCAGTGGTTTGTATGTTCCCTGCAACCATGTGATATTGGTTCCTCACCAGGCGAACCTGTGAAGGGAGCTGATGTCATGTGACACACGAGTTGGCAGATCGGCGCAACCTATTGGCTTTGCCAATGCTTGTTGGGGGGGAGATTTGTGAGTGTGGAGACCGTTTATTTTCCATTTGTGTAATACTTTTTCTAGCAGACCTCACCCTATCGGAGGGAAGGCACTTACACTGAAACAACTTTTTAATAGAACAAGGACTACTTCGAGGAGAGAATTTGAAAAATGTCAGGCTGCGCCATTCCGATGGCGCCCAGAAGCATCTTCAGACAACGAGTGTCCAGTTCTATGTCTTTAACAATCAACAATAGGATTCTAGACCGTTCCTTTGTTCGATGACGTCACCTGGGGTGTGAGATCTCCTGTGACCTCATTCATCTGATGGCGCCTTTTAAAAACTTACACGTGAGGTACAGGTTGTTTTAGCAAATGTTGCCAGTTACAGAGAGACTTCAGACAAATGTGCGGTGTTAGCAAAGTACAAAGTGTACTTAAAACCGGAAAAAGAAACCCTTTTTCGTTTTAATGCACACTACAAGAAAATGTGATTATTACCGACCAAAGAAACGGTGCAATTGACTTCGAAAGTCAAAGTTTTTAAACACACTAGGATGACCAAACAAGCATTTACAATGCAATGGTCTCGGCATTGTTAAAGTTAGAGCTATTGGCATTGCTCATGACACTCTCAAATGCGAGACCTATTGCATTTGCACCCACACACACAAAGCCACCCACACACACAGAGCAACCCACATACACAGAGCCACTCTGCATCAAACGTAAAATAAGATAAAGCTGGAGACAAGGTCGAGAGCAGACGCACAAGACTCCTGTCCTTGGCTCCTGCGCAGCATCACACTCAGAAACTACAGCATACATCACAACCCCGGCTCAAAGAAACTGCCAAACACTCCCAATGAAGAGCTCCTAGGAGCACACAACCCTGGTCAAGGACAGGTCCAGCTAGCAGAGAGGCGAACACGAGCAACGCCTCGAAGACCTAAGCGCTCTCGTGCAAACACAAGGTGCATTAAAATAGCACAAAATTCGAATATTTGCTTTTTGGTGGTATTGGGACAGAAATTAGACCGCGGCAGGAACCAACATAAAAGGGCCCCCAAACCCACCAGTGCTACGCATGCCAAAACATGCCACTAAAATAGAGTATGACAACATTCGCAGACTCATGGCTGCACATTCCCAGAATACACCAAGAGTGCCAAAACAAACCGTAGAATGTCAGATCAGGAAGAGTCCCAGGGCACTTCAATGAAGAACGCCAGGACATATTTGGAAGAGTGGCCCTCGCAGCAGGGTTCCAGGACATACTCAGAGAGGGCCTGGACGCATTCAGCAGACTTGAACATGCGGTCTTCCATTTCAAGCTGTGTTCTAAAGCTTATCCGGCCCATCCAGATGTGAGCATGGAGCTATCTGGCTAGGCTAATCTCCTCTGGAGATAAACAGGCCTGAAGGTACCTGGCAGTAATACGCGCAGCCCTGAACTGGATTAAAATAGCGATATCTATCCTCTTCCGCTGCCCTCTGGGGGGAAGACAACTTCAAAGAAACCTGAACTGAATAGCCATGGCTGGTTATGGGGGAACAGTTCGCTTGGATGGTTCCTTTTATCATGGGTGAAAAATCTTCACTGCACTGGACAAGGTTATATATGCATTAGATTGTTTTCACTTTAGGTGTAACACAAACCCGACCATCCCATCAGCACAGGGTAATGATGGATACCGGAGGGCAGTTTAATGGAAAACAAACCGGGCTAGCTATATGACCAAAACGTTTTAATCAGAGAGTGGCCACTCCCTACCACAATTTCTCTAACTGCAGTTTTCCAAACTTGCCTCAACCAGAAGTATCAACTCTTCGTCGAGTAGAGTAAGAGTGTCTGTGGCGAGGAAGAAAGCCCATCATTGTTTTTTTATTTTTCCTTCACCGCATCGCTAAAGCCCAAATGAAAGTGTCAATTACGGGCTATTGAGAAAGAAGGAACAAACCATCCCCAAGTTTAGCTTCTAACACCATATAGAAGATCTTACAGGTAGTTACAAAGATGCGGTCACAGGTGAAAAAGTAGAGGCTTCTCGGCCTCGGTGCCCCCTTCGTTCCACAAACTACTCGCCACAACACTCAAGACATGAGAAACTCAGGGGGCTCCCTCATGTGCCACCATCGTAATGTTCAAACTAATCCACGCAGCAGCCCAGGGCTGTCAAGGGGAACGGGTAGGCGACTGTCGATGCTGCTGCTGTGCCACAACAAGTCCCTGCAGATCCCTCGGGCTTCCCCTCCCCCCTCAAAGACGTTTGAACACTTCTCTCAGCAGCTCCTTCCTGAATCCAGGGCCGCACCAAGCCACACGCGGGGGAAGTGGTACATGGGGGCGCGGTGGCAGCGCAAAGTTAATTGTGAAATGTACCTGTGGCGCTCCCGGAACTTCCAAGATTCCCCGGTCCAATCGTATCCGGCTCACATTCCAATCACCAACAGCACCAAGGACTTCAGGACTCCAACGCACTCTGTGAGCGGGCGGAGGAGGGTCCCCTGCAGGCCCCTCCTTTTTGAACGCCCCTAAAGATTATTCGGACCGCCCACACACTCTTCTTCGGGTTACTTTCCCTGCCCACCTCCCGTAGCTGTCCCCTTCCTTCCCATGCTCGTCCACGCCCAGGTGCCGCCTTCACACGCGAGTCCGCTCCCTGCATTTCAGCCCTTACCGCTGGCCTGGCCCTCCTTCCTGCTCCCACAGAGGCCCGAAGCAACAACGAGGAGCCGCATTGACGTGATGCCTCAGGGGCCCGTCCGCGTCAAGCTCCTCCCTGGCCCGCCATGCCTCAATCTCTGGAGCAAAGAAGTTGAGATAGTACGGCCCAGCCAAGCCCACTATCTCATGGCCCTCTCTGCCAGTGCCCGCCCTGGCTCGGTGAAGGGAAGCGGCGTGTTTCCAGCAGATTTCCATGTTACAGCAGCTGTGAAACAAACCGCGCTTGCAGGGAAACACCGACCTGCAAAGAGTAACACCCGCCCACGCCCCAGCTGAAGATGTTGAGCCAATACCCTGGAAAACTGAAACAAGCACACCACTGCCTTTCTCCGAGGTGAAGCAGAAATGCCTCGGAGAAAGGCAGCGGCATTTTCGGATTCGGGGGCGTGTTTTCGGATTCGGGGGCGTGTCTTTCTTTTTCTCTCCTCTTGCCATTGGCTGGAGGAGAGAAAAACACGCCCAGCGAAAAGTATCGAAAAAAAACGCCCCCGAATCCGAAAAGGACGGGGCCTGTTTTGCGAGACAAACCTCTTCTCCAATGGCTGGCCAGCATTTAAGAGGCCAGCCAATGGAGAAGAGGAGAGAAGAGGGGTGGGTTCAAGCCCCTCTTCTCCAAGTCATTAAATCTCGCGAGCGAGACTGCGCAAGCGCAGCCTTCGCTAGCCGAGACCTAAAAATGATAAAGAACTTTAAGACAAAAAGCATTGGCAAAGTACTATATTGGCCACCAGTGCTGGCAGTGACGCCCGTTTCAGATAGATGTGCAGGCGACGAGGCAACATTCCATCAAAAACAGGCATTTGCAATGCAATAGGTCCGATTGCATTGCAAATGCTTAAGTTTAAAGCTGAGCGCGGTGCCGCTTCACTGACACCGCGCTCGGTTTCTTTATATATTTCTTAACTTTAACACTGAGCGGTGTTCTTGAAGCGGGCGCTGCGCTCAGTGTTAAAGTTAAGAAATATCTAAATAATCCGAGCGCGGTGTCAGTGAAGCGACGCCACGCTCACTTTCAAAGTTAAATTTAAAAAAAAGTAAATCTATACCTCGATATTCAGTAGTACAATCTTTTTGCTCCCATTCTCTATGCTGTGTTGACAATGTGATTGCCATTTTGTTGGCTGCTGTAACAACTATTAACAGCACTTTACTGTAAAGGTGTGCAGCTTTGTCCCTCGCACATACTGTGAGAAATAAAACGTGCTTCTGGGTATCAATTGCTATGTCGTTTCTTTGATGCTTGGCATCCTAACACCATGACAGTGTCGCAAGGTGCTGGTAGTGTGAAAAGAGAATGTGGCATAACAACCAGAGCTGCCAACAGTGGAATAGGGGAATCTGGTTATAGTCTCAGCGTCGCCTCAAGATCCTGACAAATCACGTACTCTCCCCGTGCCTACAAAAATGAACGTGACGCTGTGTATTGTAACTGGTGCTCATGTAAAGCGCTCCAATACCTGAGTTTGCGCTACATTAAACCGAGAATAAACAAATAAACTGTGATATGTTTTTACTTCCGGGTGGAAGTCGGGAGTTACGAGGTTGCTACCTGCCTGACTTAGTCCCTCTAATTACAGGCCGTAAATGCTCGCCAGCGTCACCCGCTTACTTTATTCGATGCAAATGTGTTCTTGACAGTGCCACTGCTTCTTGTTGGACAGAAAGCAGTGTACAGACATCCTGCGCTACCTAACCCACTCTCAGCATGGAGGCACAAGAGATGAACAGGGCTCCTCGCCAGCCCTGTGCCTGAGCTGGGGACCACCCAGAGCATTAAAAGGGTATATCTGAAAACGTAGCAGCGACGACATGCATCGTCCAAGACCCTCAAAAAGGCACTTTAAAATGGTAGTGCATTTCTTAGATAGTGCTTTATGCACAGCCACTCGTCGTTGCAGCGCTGTAAAGAACAGGTGCAGGTAACACTCCACAGAAAGCTTCTCCCTTTTCTCCGTCCATCGTGATCATGATTAGACCCCTTGACCTGAGAAACTGACCCAAAAGATGTATTTGTTTTCTGGAAAACCAGAGAATTATGTATGGTACACATTACTGAACTGTGCTATTTCCCAACTTCCCACTCGGCATGAGATAGGCATTATGTGGCAAAGACGCCTCATTAACCCTTTCGCTGCAGCGGGAATTCCGCCGCAGCGCTGGGGGGGGGGTTGGGGGGCAGCGCGCTGGCGCTGTGCTCATGACGGAGCCACTCCGTCATGAGCCACGGTTGAGCTGTGCTCATGACAGAGTGGTTCCGTCATGACTCCGCCCAGTTGCATTGTCCCCCCGCACAGGCGGGGAAACAACGCCGCGTGGGCGGAGCAGCCGCCAACGGCCGCGGCATGACGGAACCACTCCGTCATGAGCACACGGCAACCGTGGCTCATGACGGAATGGCTCCGTCATGAGCAGGGGAGGGGTTAATATAAACAGACTTTGTTTCGTTTTCTGTGCAGTTGTCTCCCCAGGCACAGCACTTGGCGAGCCCTAGCTGCTCTCTGCTGGCCAAGAATGCCTTTTGCCACACACAGCATGCTCCTCCTCGCGCACACACACACCTGAGCGCAGAAAATTGTTTCTGGGGTGCTGCAAGGGCAGCCAAGTTAGAACAAATTGTACAGCGAGGATTGCGAAAGAAAACTTTTAATTATAATTTGAAAACCGACAGCCACTGATGTCTAGCACTCCAAGGGGTGCTGGAAAGCGCTGATGAATGCTTCAAGTCTCTGTGAAATGGGAAGCATGCTTTCACCACATCTGCTGTTTTTTTTTATTTGCATAAGGCTGAAGGTAAGCCTGCATTGCTTGTTTGTTTATCTTTTGCAGATAGCGCCCACTTTCAACTACATCGCCTGTTGATACTTCCAAGGCAGCTGGTTCCCAATTTTACAAGAGGGACAGTAGAATAAGGGAGAATTGCCACGTGCATAGCATAGCGCACAATCTGCCATTGGTATATCAAGCTCAGCATCGGGGAATTTCTTTCCAAGCGCTGTTTTGAAATATTAGAATGGAAACCGAAAACAATAGTCCCGGAGGAGTTACTAAAAGAAATGGGCACCTCCTTGCCAGGCCCGGAGGGTCGGGTGTGGAAAGGACCCGAGGGAGTGTGAGAAACTTTAGCGCACAAGTTGGTCTCATATCAACTACAGCTCTTTGTGGGTGCCTGGAGCAGCTCGTGGGACTATCCCCGCTGGGCTCCCACGGGAGACCCCATCCTATCGCTGCTGGCCAGGCACAGGAATCCCGGAAGAAAGACGCGTCGGTGTGCCTAAACCTGGCCTTAAACGCGCTCGCTGACCCTCCGAGTGAGACAGCCCCGGAGCCAGTGTGTAGCCTTTGTGGGGATATCTCGGGGCGAAGCAAGGTGTTCATTGGCGAGACAAGAACCCTACATAACATGCATCCGAGGTAGCCAAGTGGGACAGTGCGTCACTTTAAGAGATCTGCAATCTGCAGGGCACAAGTCGGCATCCCCAGAGGTCCTGCTCCTCCTTTCTTCGACTCACCCTTTCATCCCATGAGTTGTAAAACTCCACCGGGCACTGCAGCCAGCTGTACGAGTGTTCAAGAGACACACAGAAACAAGTGAATAGGCACATGATTACTGAGCAGGAAGAGGGCAGGCAGCAGGCACTGAACCAGACGGACGTAGTGCGATGGCATGGTGAAGGTGTCGCGGGCCTTTCGAGGGGACAGGGACGGCTCCCGTCCTCCGGGGAAACCTTGACCACTTTCCACAATTCCTTCAGTTTGTAAAAGAAACAAGCTCTCGGCTTTGGCAAAGGCAGCTGCTTGTTTATAATTGCATCGCGCTTTCACTTTAAGTGAAAGCGCGATGCAAAAATAAACACGCGGCTGCCTTTGCCAAAGGCGAATGAAAACAAAAAAGTGCGTAGCGGATAATTAGGAGACACTGTCTCCCGCCACCAGTAAGAGATCCAATCCCGCTGGGCATGGATAAAAGGAGCCAGGGTGGCAACAATCAGCGAGTGACATGCCTTTGGTGCAATCATTGACCTGCCTTTGGCATAATTCGTGACGCATAACGACGTGCACGAATCAAAACTAAAGGCGGAGCTGGGACGAGGCTTCTGGAATCCTATTGATTCCTAGAAGCCTCGTAAGACGAGTGCAACGCATGTGCTGCTTACGTCAGGCCGAGACCTAAAAAGAAGTCATTTTTAAAAATGACCTATAATTCTCATGCTAGTATGGGTTCTCCCGATTTCGGAAATGTGCAAATACCTACTGTTTCCAAACTCTATGTTTTGTTCCCATTTCAGAGATACATAGGTGTCTTTCACACCAATTTTTCCAAGTATACATTTCCCCAAAATAATTGCTATATACCCGAAACATAATAAAAAACCATTGCAAGATGCTGCTCAGTTATTGGCTCTGGGTTCGTCGGGTTCTTGGTGAACCTACAAGTCCTATATATCTCCACAACCAGAAAGGTCCAACAAATGTAGCGGTATATTGCTTTCATACAGCTGTCATAATTAAAAGAAGTTACAGGTGAAAATGTTGATACAAATGGCTGTTTTTTTCAACTAATTTTCAATTTTTCCTATATTTAACTGTTAGTTTCTATGAAGAAACCTTGAAGGATCTACACAAATGACCCCTTGCTGAATTCAGAATTGTGCCTACTTTTTTTAAATGTATGGCTCTCCAGGATCCATTATTGCTTTCATACCCATTTCTACCATTAACTGGAAGGAGGTTGAAAGCACAAAAAATTGCAAAAATAGACTATGTCCCAGAAAAATGCCAAAACTGTGTACAAAATGTTGGTTTTCTGACAAAAGTCTGCTTGTCACTGAAAGCTTGGAAGATGGTGATTTCAGCACCACAACCCCTTTTTTGATACCATTTGCAGGGAAAAAAACAGACACTTTCATCTGGAGCCCTTCCCCCCCCAAAAAAAACGTAGCTGTATTTTGGCTAATTTCTGGGTCCCCTCCAGGGGAATCCACAAACCCTGGGTACCTTTTGAATCCCCATGATGTTGGGAAAAAAAGGGAGCGAATTTGGTGTGGATACCTTATGTGGTCAAAAAGTTACAGGGGCCTAAGCGCGAACTACCCTAAATAGCCAAAAAAAGGCTTAGCACAGGGGGGGAAAAGGCCTAGCAGCGAAAAGGTTAAACCCAAAAATATTGTCTGATAAATACTAATAAGGTTCTCTTGTTTCTAGTCGGTAGTCAGGTAATTACTCACATGTCCCCTTGGGTTTATGTGCAGTGGGCTAGTTAATATTGTATGTTAATTATCTCTAAATCACAATTGCATCAATGTTTTATGTTTAGTTATGGTGGTATATGTGACAGTGGTGTTTGCTCTGAAACCAGGCATCTCCATCATTCATGTTTAGACTAGTGACTAGAACCTGTTCCTTTTATTACTGGTGAGGCTCCATCACAACACAATGTCTCATTTCACCAATTGTGAATCTTTAAAGTATATCTTACATATGAGATAGACTGCTTAACAAGGGCACATTTTTTAGAACATTTTGTGTCACTGACCATCATAGAATTTTGCAACAAACTGTGTACTATTTTCTAAACTTTTGACTTGCTGAAATATGTTTTGGACTTTCCTTTCCAGTTGGTCTTGCTGCTGTTTTCTAATTCAGCATTAATCTCTCATTAATTGTGTGCTTACTTTATCTTTCCTCTGCCTTTCTTAATTGTTGTACGTGTATTCCCAAAGTATATCCCCCATCTCTCCCCGCCTCTTCACCTCCTTCTATCTCGCCTTCCACTCCCTCCCCTGCATTCCTTTCCTTGGGCACCCCCTTCCCCATCTCCCTTCTCTCCTGCTTTCTCTTTCCCTTAGACTTCCTCTCTCTCCATTCAACCGTTCTATGTTTAAGTCTATAATTATGGCCTTAATCTATGGGCTTTGGTGGAGCAATCCTAGTCGTTGAGCTTTAGAAGTATTGTACTTTCCAGTCCCACTTACTCCACACCACGGGTTTACTGCTTCTTTCACTGGAGTGGAGAGTGCTCAGTGTATCATTCTGTCAGTGCCTGGCAGCACAAGGTTCTTGAAGCGAAGCGAGATGTTGGAAGATGCCTAAGAGGTCAATAAGAACTATATGGAATTCAAGTTATCAGGAAGAAGTAAAACATGTTCTACAAGATAAACAAGAGAACTGTGCGTAATCTCCTATAGTATCCTATTAGAAGTCGTTGTTTAGCCTGGCTGTGTGATCTGATGCCAGTGGAATGTTGGAGTGTGGTAAGAATAGAATGTGGAGTAGGTCATCCAGGATCTAGAGAGGCAGGAGTGACAGTTGATGAAGAGGCTGAGCAGGAAGGTACATGGCTCCTGGTGAGGCATCATTTAACTACATCTTATCTTGATCTGAAACCTGGTTTAGTAAGCTAACTACGTGTATTCTGAATTCTATGCCTCTTTCTGTGCCTCTTTTTCTCTGAGTGCTCTTACATCACTGTTTGATATTGCCAATTGGCAGTAAAGCCTGAATACTGCTTAAAATAAAAAAACAATAAAGTGGCCTGTGCAACAGGTAGAAGGTGCCATTGTGTGTGGATGCAACCCCTGCTTTGGTGCCAGCTTCCGCCTCTCCCAGTTTTCTCTTTTGTGCCGACCTCTTAACACTGGGACCTGCTGTGTAGAATCATTATTGCTTTTTAGATGTCTCTGAACTCTGTTTTTCACATTTTACACAGAGTTGTATGTGGGGCTCATTCCTGTATTGTTCCTCCCTTTTCAGTTGTTTTTGACAGCTTTGTTTCTCTCCACCTAACATTTCCTGATCAGGATTCCATTTGTAAAATACGGCATCTCCTACTTCTGAGCATGATCATATTGTGCAGTCTGGAATCTTAGGTTCTGGGTGGTTGGGTCGGGTGTCTATAGCTTATTTTTTTTGTCCCATCAACAAAGGTGTGCTATCAAAGAGTGATGTGTATGTTGGTTATGTTAACATGCTTACATACTTAGATTCCCATCACATACACTTAAGACATGTAGTATTTCAAGCAGATATTCTACTGGGATACATTTGCAAGTTTCCGATGAGGTGAGCTGTGGGAGATAAACATAGCTCCTAGAAGGGTTTTTGTATAGAGTGCCTGGGAAACTAACCTTACTTGTTTATAGTTCTTAAAGCTCTGTTTGTACCTGGCAATGTGACTACAAAAGGGACTGCCGCTTAAGGGTGTGTAAAGATTGCGATTCTAACTGTCGTTTTACCTGCCAGTATGCAAACATTGAATAATAGTACCATCTGTCTATTCTTGTAGCTGGGGCAGCATCAAGGAGAAAGTTCAAACAACAGTTTGCATTGAGTGGGTAGTGGTGCTCCATGTACCTTTCACATTCTACACTGGATGTAGTAACTTGGAAGTCAATTGAAGGGCTGATGCTTTGTGTATGTCTTCATTAATTAGCACAGTCAGCAGCACCTTGTCATGACTAACTACAGTCCATTGGATATCTCTCTTTCTGTACCTGCTTTTTAAAGAGAACATGATTATTATTAGGACCTGGGTTCGGGCCATGACAGCTCTTTCTTGCATCATCCAAGCCAGCTTCATAGTCATCGTACATATGTAAATGCATGAAACGAGAGCCTTACCCATTAAAAGAGAAGACCAAATCCCTTTTTCATGGTTGATTGTGGCAACGCACAGGTTTGATGTTTGTTCTAGGCGAAACATTTGTGGAAGGAAAAGCATTGACATACACTTGACATTGCTGAACCAGCCTATTGCATCATTACGCTTTACCAATTATCCTTGTAGCACCACTCAATCAAAAAGAAGGAAAGTAATCACAGATGAGGGTGTGAAGCCGTTGGCATTTAACTATAGAGGGCATTGGAGAACAACATTTATTGACATATCCCTGTACATGCAGTCGGCTTCGTCACTGTTTGTTTCAGTCTGCAAACAAATATAAATCATTCTTCATGGCCACTGGGAATTTCACACATTTGAATAGGAACTATGACCAGGAAGCTAGTGTGGAGTTCCCACTTAAATAATTTGTGTTACATTCAAGTGCAATGCTGATCCATCTGAGCAGGCAAAGGATGGTGTTTGCCAGACTTAAATCTTTCACCCTTTTACAGTAGTTGTATTTCAGAATATAATTTGAAGAGATGTTGTTTGACAATAATATTGTCCCTATGGAACATTTTGTACATTATATTTATGACAGGATATTTCTGTTGGATGATAATTTGGATATGATATTCTGTACCTTACCTTTCCCCATTTTAGAGGTTACTATGTTGATTTTAGACTACTGCCTAAGAGAATTTCATCTGAAGGAGAAAAAAAAAATGTGCATTGTTTTTTTCTTTATGATGCAGTCTAAAAACCATGCAATGAGCATTCATGCGTTTGATTTGAACTCTGATGGGGTCTGTGAACTGATAACTGGCTGGTCCAATGGAAAGGTGAGTTTTGGAGCTGAAAAATGTGTAATTTGTGTAATACAATTACAGCAAATTTTCTTAACTGGTGAGAAGCCGTTCTTTTAATGTAGTTTCTTCATACCTGCATCTTGAGTATGATTATTAAAGCTGGGAGTATACTTATAATGACCTTAGACCAATGTATTCTGTTTTTCTCAACTTCTGAGCATCATTGATAAGTAATTGCCTCTATCTAGGTTCCTTTGCTTTAGACAAGGCACTATATATATATATATTTATTTATTTTTAGGCCAGATGAAATGGATGCTTGAACTTGCATCTTACGCTTTCTTATTGTTACAGAAGAACATGTTAAATCTTTACATTGGACGCAAAATTCAGCGGATACTAATTAAAAGGATTGGAATATCAAGTCCAATGCTTACTCCTACTTTTTCCACAGCATAACAATTTTTTTGAAAAATTTACAAAACTTATTAGCATATGCCTGAAACAAGTTCCAGCTTTCATGTTTTCCTAGATGAACACTTGCAAATCATAATCCTAAAACTGAAGATTGTGTGTAGTGCCTAAAATACATTTGTAGTCACAATATTGACATCAGTGTGCAAATAGACATTTTTACTGTGAGGAGAAATCACAAACTATATATTTCATGAAAATTCCCAACTTGAAAGCAACATAATAGCGTATATATAATTTTATATGTGCAATAAGGACAGGAATGACATTTCAAATGTTATAGAAAATACACAGATAAACCAATTATTCAAACTGTTTTCATTGTCCATCTGTGTCAGATTTGTCTTCAAAGCCTTTACTATTTTACATAACGTGGTGAAAAAGTAACTCTCCTGGTTTCATCACTGCCAAATTAATTCTCTACTGATCTGTTCAGCTAGTGCTGACCAGCAATCCCTTATTCATGGTTCTCAAAGCCAGAGGTGTGTCCTCAGGAAGTCATTTCTTCCCATAGCCACCACCAGTCTTTTGGAATACGCTACCATATAAGTTGCGAGCTGAATTAAATCGAGCCCATTTTAAGAAGTTCACAAAACTAGTATTTTTCAGAAATATATTCTGGTGCTCTTGTTCCTTTGTTCATCCAGTCATCGCTTTTATGGTTTTTATTGGCTCTTTGGGCTTTATGCTTTTGTTATGTGTCACATAGAGGACCATGAAACTCTATGTGCACATAAATAAATTGACAGTATAACCTAAAGTAACTTAACAAGAGTCACTAAGGTGCTCAAAGCATTTCGTCTACACCTGCAAATTACATCTTGAGTCATGGAATCCGTATTTGTGAATTGAATTTCTAGTTAGACAGAATACACGTAGTATAGTGAACCTCCTCCCTGTGACAGCCTTTTCCACTGTGGGTGGTGGGGGAAACGTGAATGTTCGCTGGGGTCTGTCAGGGGAGTGCCTGATATAAATAATTGCAACAGCCACAATGTTTTGATTTAGAAACAGTCAAATGTTTGGTACAGTTGTGCCTGGTATATTAGTATATGGCCCGGTCTGGTGGCCTAGTGGACTAACACGTCCAATGTAGGGGCCTGTGTTCGACCTCATGGTCACAGGTTCAAATCCTGGTGGTTCCACTCAGTCTTTCATCCTTCTGAGTACAATAAAATGAACACCATTGAGTTGGGTAACAATAAACAAATAAACAAATAAACATCTGTTATTCAGCGCCAAGATACCCTTTGGTGAACGTACACTTCACAAATGCACATTGTTATATTGTTTCTAAATCCAGTTAAAATTATGATCTGATAGAGACCACTAGCTGCAGATTCCTTAACTTAGAATATCCGCAGGCGTCAGACTGGATCAGGAAAACATTTTCCCCAGTAGTACCTCTGCACGCCGGGGGGCGTCATTGTCCGACTCCGTCCTGACGTCGTCCATGGAAGTGACGTCAATGGAGCCATATAAGCACCCCCTGGCGTGCTGACGTCAGTTTTTCTTCTTTTGCGCATCCCAACGCGGGTCCGGAGTTTAGCGGTTCCTCTGGCCTGTTCAGGCCTTCACAACGCCTTTTGCGTGTGTCGATGCCTGCAGGCTTCAAATTGTGTGCCTCCTGTTCGCGGCAGATGTCGGTGATGGATCCACACAAGATCTGTATGTGGTGCTTGGGCGAGCACCACGACTCCTCCGAATGCGACGCCTGCCGGCAGCCGAAGCCAAAGTCCCTGCGGGAATGTCCGATGAAACTGTTGTCTGCCCAGGTGTTCCGTCAGAGTCCTCGCGGCACTGGCTCCCGTCTCCAAACGGCGCAGTTCTTCCTCCCACGCTGAGGTCTCTGCTCGAGATAGATCCCGGAGTCGTTCCCGTGGACATCGTTCGCCTGCCACAGGTAAGCACCGGAAGAAGTCACTGAGATCGTCGACCTCGCACAAGCGTGACGTCGAGGGCCGCCGCTCCAGGTCTTCACCGGACGCGAGCCCTCAGGAGTCTACCCCTGCCTATCACCATTTCCTGGTGCTGGGACGACGCGGACCCCAATGGAGGCCTATTCCAGGGCTCTGCAGGCCTTCTTTTGGTCACCCCCTCTACCTGGCGTGCTTTCGGGCCCCACAGTGGGGGTAGGGATTCAGGTCAGGGGTTCGCCGGCGGGTTCGCCCTCGGCACCGACCGAGTGCCTTGACTCAGATTTACGGGTCGCTGCGACGTCGGGACACCGCCCAGATGGGCGTCCCACTCTGACGTCTAGCCCTCCTGACGCGTCTTCGCACAGTCCTGCAGGGCTCCCTGCGTCGTCGCTGGATGTGGCTGCAGTGCGGAGTTCGACTCCAAATCGACTTCGTTCCTCCCCCGCACGCTCCCGTCTCGGTGGAGGTCGAGTCGACGCTGGTCCGACGTGTCATCTACGGAGGTCATCTGCGCCGATCCGACGCCGTCCCATCGTCAGGCGACACCGGTTCCATCCCCGGCTGTTCCTCTACTGGAGGATGTGACCCCAGTGGGTTCACCGCCCACAGGATTTTTTCCATGCTCCACGGAGCAGGGGCCCATGGGGCACTGGCCGGCTCATTTTTCTGCAGGGCCTTTGTCGCTGAGTGGACGGATTAGTCTGCAGCCGTCCCCAATGGATGACTTGCTGTCTTCCCCTCGCATGGCCACGTAGGCTAGCGTAGACTTTGCGAGGGCAGTTAATAGGGCTGCACATACCTTACGAATGCAGCCGCCCTCTTGTCTCTCTGCCTTCGGATCCTTTGTTGGATCTCCTTCATCAGGACACGGTGGATGTGGAGCCTCTGTTGCCTTTTGGCAGGTCCTTGTATGATGTCCTTCTGGGGACTTGGGTCAGACCCTCCTCGGGTGACCCTGTGACCCGTGCTCTTGCGCATCGCCTGACTCCAGATGACCCTGCCTGTTTGGCCCTTCATCCTAGGGCTCAAGGACTGGTAGTCCAGGCTGTGTTTCCTTCCTCTCCTCCACCGTTGTTTCCCCCTACTCGGGAGTCTAGGTGGTTGGAGTCGTGTGGCCGCAATGTTTTTGCTTCCACCAGCTCCGGCCTTCAGTCCCTAAACACGACCTGCATGTTTGCTCGGGCTACTTCTGCCCTGTGGGACTCCGTCGAACTACTCCTTCCCTCTTTACCGGAGGGTCCTCGTACTGACCTGGTCCAGCTTGTTCTGGATTGCCGCGATATTGCGCAGTTTTCCATCCGATCGACAATGGACATCACTGACTCTGTGGGTCGAGCTATGGCCAGCTCAGTTGCCTTGCGTCGCAATGCGTGGCTACGCGATGGCAGTTTTCCCGAGAATGTTCGGGAGCGACTCAGGGATTTTCCCTTTGACGGGACCCTTCTTTTTGATGAGCATGCCAACTCGGCGGTCCGGCGTCTTCTCTCCGGATTTCCATGACTGCCTGGTTTTTAGTCCCCTATGTTTGATTTGTATTTTCGTGTGACTGTGTTGTCATTTTGTTTTCCTTATTTACGTCTCTGGGTTCAAGAGGTTTCTCCCCAGACAGACTGTATGGCTGTTTAGACAGTTTTTTCCTTCCTTTGATACAGCTGGGTTAGCTGTTTATGTGGTTCTTTTTTACCTCTGCCTATGAGCTTGTCTCATGAGGTGTCCTTTGTTATTACCCAGACGGACTGCCTTTTCGCTTTCTTGCCCTTTTCTTGTTGCAGCTGGCCAGCTGTTTCTGCATTTCATTTTAGCCCTCTGTCTAAGAACTCGGCTCAAAAAGGTCATCTTGCTTTTATAGGGATGCGCCATACCCTATGTGGGGTACTTGTTGGCTATTTGTAGCTTCTCTTCCTGGCACGGGAAGTTTCAACGGCTACTTCTCTTTTGTCAGCACTCTTCCTGCTGTTGTAGGATTATTATATATATATATATATATATATATATATATATATATATATATATATATATATATATATATATATATATATATATATATATATATATATATATATATATATATATATTACCTACTGGCGGTCGCCAGTAGGTAGTTATAGTTAGGACCCCTTTTCCATAGGAAAACCTCAACATTCTATTTTGAATAACTTTGGCGCCGGTCGATGAATCCTCGCGAATTTCTCAAAATAGGTGGGGCGCTACGCTCCGCTCCTACCCTGAAAGTCTCGGGGGGATTCGTCAAGCGGGGGCTGAGATAAAAGGGGGGTCCCAAAACGCGTTTTTCCCATGCATTTTTCCATAGGACCTTTAGAACGAGCTACAGCCCGAACGGCTGAACAGAATTACTAGAAATTTGGCAGAGAGGTAGTCCCTAGGTCAAGGAAGTGCCTTTTGTAGGTTTGGTGTAAATCTGTTCAGTAGATTCTGAGAAAATAGCCTTTAAATCAATATATATATCTGAGCCCGCTTACGGTACGCTTACCGTACGCTTACCGTAAGCGTACGGTGGCGTGCGCGAGCGCGATTCTGATTGGCTCTTAGATCTTAGTAAACATTCGAATCGGCCGAAACCAGGAAGCGGCGGCCGCCATTTTGTCTCTCGCACTGAGTGTTGTTTATCAAACAAGATGGCCAAAAACATGTTACGGGGCTGTTTTGACAACTCCCTCCCACATAGTCATGTTGAGGGAGTCCCCAAACATCCCCCAAGAGCAAAAACGGTTTTATTTTTTTTTCGGCAATTTCGCCGAGTACGCTTACCGTAAGCGTACGGTAAAAAAAAAAAAAAAAAAAAAAACACTATCCACACTTACCCCACCCCCTGTGCTTTTGGTGGCCGTAGGCCACCAAATGTACAGGGCTTATTAATAGGTAAAAAAAACTAAATTTTGGCAACATGAAATTATAAAATCGAAATAAAAAAAACACTATCCACATTGACCCCACCCCCTGTGCTTTTGGTGGCCGAAGGCCACCAAATGTACAGGGCTTATTAAAGTTGATAAAAACCGTGCACGGAACGAACTGCGTTAAGTGGGCGCGCACGCCTCGAATGGCGTAAAGTAACTTAGCATTTAAAAAAACCGTACAAATTCACTGAAAAAACCATAGGTTTCACACACGTTATAGTTAGGAATTAGCATTTAAAAAACCTTGCAAATTCACTGAAAAAACCATAGGTTTCACACATGTTCTAGTTAGCGGAAATTTTACTGATAAAAAACCAGTGAAATTGCCCCGTTATAGTTAGTGCTGGCAACTATAACTCACGCGACCGCAATCTTCTGCTGATGACATATGTGTCTTTATGAAAAAAAAATATTTGTAATATATGTATAGCTAAAAATGTATGGAAGAAGACATGGGCAAATAAGTGTCTAAATACAGTATTAGCATCAGCAGAGGATTGCGGTCGCGTGAGTTATAGTTGCCAGCACTAACTATAACGGGGCAATTTCACTGGTTTTTTATCAGTAAAATTTCCGCTAACTATAACATGTGTGAAACCTATGTTTTTTTCAGTGAATATATATATATATATATATTTTTTTTTTCTTCTTTGTCTTAGGTATATATATATCATGATTTATACACACAGTGAGAGAGTATGCATACTAGGTTTTCCTTGTCCTAGTATCGGAGGGTTTCGCCCCGGACTCACTTCTTCCTCTCTCTTCTTCCTCTCTCTTCTTTCTCTCTCACTCTCACTCTCACTCTCACTCTCACTCACACTCTCTCTCACACTCTCACTCACACTCTCACTCTCTCACACTCTCTCTCACACTCTCACTCTCTCACACTCTCACTCTCTCTCACACTCTCTCTCACACTCTCTCTCATGGAACAGAGTATTCTGTGTGTCCCCAGCTTGCCGGTTTCCCTTTGCAGTTTGTCCCTCTGGGTATGGTTGGCAGGATGACTACCTGGTGATGCACCCGCCTCGCTTTGCTGCTGCATGCGTGTTGTTGGTAATCCCTTTACTTGAGATTTTCTTTAGCTGTGGTGTGGTTCACACGGTACACTCTTATCTCCTTCTGTGTATCCTTCATCCACATATCTGTATCTTCTGGTAGTCATGACTCAGTTTATCTCGGCATGGTGATATCTGTCCCCTACTATTTCACTTTTTGGCTGTATGCTGAGTGGGTATGCTCTGACGATGGCAACCTATCTTGTCCCTTTTTCTGGAACTCGGTCTCTGGCGGGTCCATGGGATCTGGTGCTCAGTTACCGTCTTTTTGCAAAAGTTTATGAACTTTATTCCATTCTGCAACTCCCTTTCTGGTGCCTCTTTTCATCCCTGTCTGGACGAGGAGTTCTCGTACCGCCCTCTGACGGATTGTGGTGCCTTTGCCTCTCCATGTTCTGCTGTTCCCACCGTGCTCCGTCACTGTTATTGACGGATCAGTTCTCTTGGAACTTGGTGGTTTCAACATCAGACCCTCCGCCAATGGGGTATGGCTTTGGTGTCTATTCTAAGTTATGGAATCTGCAGCTAGATGTCTCTATCAGATGAACGAGTTACTTACCTTCAGCAACGATGTATCTAGTAGAGACACAGTCTAGTCACTGATTCCTTAATGCCCACCCCTCATCCCCGTTCTGCGAAGGCCTTCCAGGTGGGGTTCTACCACCTCGCCTCCTTACAGGTGGCCTTGGTCTTCCTGAGGGGTGCTCTCGTCACCTACCTCTGGGGCAGGGTGTGTCATTCTGTTGTGTGCCATTGGCCATCCACCCATTCTCGTTTTTGGGTGGCTAGGTTCTGTGCTTTCAATGCCGCTCCACCTGGGGTCCTCCAGCGTGGAGAAGCTCATGTTTGTCTACCCTCCCTCCGCCCTCTTCTATTTCTCCCCATTTCTTTGGGGTTTCCTCGTCTATGCTACAGTCGATTGGGTTGAGATTCTATTTCACTATGCTACAGTTCATAGTTCACTGTGGGCGGTGTGGTGAACGTTCTATGTGGTTGTTCCCTTCTGGTCTCTTGCAGTGAGTCATGTGGTTCCAGTCTTGTGGTCCTATACAATTCCATCATGTGGTTAGTCTGTTTTTCATACAGTTCCATCCTGTGGATACAAACTGTCCTTCGTCATGCCATTCGTTTCCACTGCCGTTGCCTCTTAGGGGGAGCACGGCTCTTCGCTTTGATGGGACTTTTGATGGGGCGAGTGCTCTGTTCGCCCACTTCAGTCCCTACATGTCTTGAGTACTCTTTCAACATGGTGGTGTTTCTCATGCAATGATTTATCATTGTTATTTGCAAAGGTTTTTTGCTCTTTTTTGACACACTGTTCCTATACTTGCGCAGTTTTTGCCGTGGCTCCGCGTTGTGGCGTGGAAAAGTTTCACTGTAGAAAACTGACGTCAGCACGCCAGAGTGCTCTTATATGGCTCCATTGACGTCACTTCCGTGGACAACGTCAGGACGGAGCCGGGCGACGCCGCCCCCTTGCGTGCAGAGGTACTGCTGGGGCAAAGGTTTTCCAGATCCAGTCTGACGCCTGGGGATATTCTAAGTTAAGGAATCTACAGCTAGACTGTCTCTCTACCTGATACATCGTTACCGAAGGTAAGTAACTCGTTCCTCATAACACTAGTCTAGTCTGGCAAGTAAAGCAGTTCTTATTCAAGTACATATTGTCTGTTGAATTTCAAGGCACCTAACCAAAGAAGGTATAAAGCTCCAAAATAATATTTCCTTTAGAGCAATGATGTTTTCATTGTCACCAAACCTTTCTGCCCCATTTTCTTTGGTTACTTTATTCAAATTGATGTATGCTAAATTAAACTGTAGTCCTCTTGTGTGTTTTTGAAAACATTTAACCTGTTCGCATTCATTTCCCGTCAGGTTTTTGAGTGCCTGTATATTCTTTGTTATACTCTATTAATTTACACTGCCCCTCTGGTAATGTATGTTTATTTAGATTGATGCTCGAAGCGACCGAACTGGTGAGGTAATATTTAAAGACAATTTCAATTCTTCGGTTGCTGGAGTGGTGGAAGGAGATTACAGAATGGATGGACACACTCAGTTGATCTGTTGCTCAATTGATGGTGAAGGTAAAAACCTCCAGATACTCAATGTATTCATGACTAAACTATTTTATAGCTGTATAGTTCTGCATTTTAAGAATAGTTTAGTGCAGTGGTTCTTAGCCTTTTGACTTCTGTGGACCCCCTATAATCATTACTGGATTCCAGGGACCCCAGTGAATCATTATTGGAATCTGGGGTCTACTATTGAGTCATTACTTGAAGCAGGGAGTCCTGACCTAAGCAATGTAGATGATTTGAACCGTAAAACATTACATAAACATACAGAAACAAGCATTCATCAAAAAAATACTTCAAGTATGAAATATTTTAAATAATTTATAGACAAATGTAAAAGCATTAAAACTTTAATGGAAATGTTCGTGCTTTTGTTAATTCAATCAAGTCCACCTATTGTCTACACTATACTATATTGAGTGCTCCCACAAATCAACCTGAGGATACCAATTTCATTTTTAGACTCCATTTTTAAATTCCTTCTCATTTACAGACTGTTTTAACATTTTCAGTTTTACATTTTGCATCTTTACTTGTGTACATTTTATTCATTTTTTAATATGTAATTTTCAAAGCTGTCGCGGACACGCAGACCACTGGTTGAGCTGGTTTAGTGACTTGGCTCAGTTTAATGTAGTCCTTGTCATCTTGAGGTCTTTTTGTTTTCTGAATTAAGTTTAGCAGTAAGCTTTTTTGAAAATAAAAGCTGCTGAGAAACTGATCAATCTATTTTACTCTAAGATGTTCTGTACATTTTATTAGCCCCGCATGTGACCCTGTACTTTACAAGAGAGGTACCTATTGATGTGTACCTAAAGTCTGATGCCTTTTGGTAGTACAGGCAGATAACATTATTAGCCATGGTGCATATCTGTTGAAAAGCTTATCAACCCATTGTTTTAAATGCAGAAGAGACTTTATCTTCGTGGTTCTAGGAAAGAGGGTGCACTACTAAGAACTTCTTTTTCTAATCAATGCTCAATATCTGTGCGTGGTAAGTCCGATGGGTACCTGTAACTGCAGAATCCTTACCGTTAGCATATCCTCAGGTGCCTCTCTTGATGTGGTGAATTCTACAGCAGTGCTCCCAAACATCAGTAGTTGGTGCCATATGGCTCTGCAATGACTGTACTTCCCGAGAAGTGATGGAGTCGCGCTCCATATAAGCACTATTCCGGGGGTGATGTCAGTACCTTTCTTTCTGCGACCTTCAACGCAAATATGGAGCTTCGCTCTATTGTTGGTCTTCTAACAATTTCCAAATTCTCTCACAGTTTGCTACACAACAATATTCCCAGTAGACACTACCGCATTCAAGCCATGCCAAGACAGCAAGAAGGGAATGTTGGTCACAAACCCATGGATGAGGTCTGCCTCTGTTGTTTGGTCATGCAACAAGTGTACCCTCATACAGCTGAAGGCCATCTGAGACTGGGAAGTGAAACCCTACATTGCAAAGCAAAAAAGGAGGCTGCGGTCTAAGCACAGGTCACTCTCCATTCTCAGGGCTGTTCTCACAAAAAAGGTCTCTTCCGCTGAAAGTCTTCTGCAAGCATAAATAATTAAATATCAAAAGAGGAATAGCACCCCCATCCCTCCACTTGATGTCGGGTGATAAGGTGAGAGAGTCACTAAATAGTGGTCCTCACTTTTACAGTCCCTGGCACCTGAACCAGTTCCACAGCTGTTCCCGAAGTTCTCCTTGCCCTTATCGACCCCGCTGCGAAAAGAGGCCTTAAAAAATGCAATGCTACGGATTTTCAGTGCACTTCCAGCTCTCTGTTGTGCCTTTGGACAGTAGCGAGCCACAGGGGTTTCTATATGAGTTGCTGCTGGTGAATCCACCCTGACCCTTTTGTCCTCTGTAGGCTATTACTGGGCCCATACCAATTCCAGTAGAGACTTCTATACTGGTATGTAGGTCCATGCTGGTTCTTTCTCTAATAGCACCAATGATGCCAATAGAAGATCTAGTCCAGACACCAATCTTGGAGTCTGTCTGCCTGATCACGACTGATGTCATGTAATGACATCACAAAAGCGCAACCAGTTATTAATTTCTTACTCTGATCCGAAACCTCAGTGCCTCATCGTTATCAGCACGAAACCTCAGTGCCTCATCGTTCTCAGCAGAGGATCCATGCATTCTTTGGCTCTGACTCCTCTAGTTCAAGAGGTTCCCTATGTCCCTCGAAACAGCAAATGATGACATTGAAGGGGAAGGATTGCTCTCCCCTCACCATATTGGTGATGTGCTATATCTGGACTTACCAAAAACCAGTTGGCTAGATACATCCCCTGAAACTGAGATACCTTCGCCATAAGGGCTGCCTACTGGGGAAAGTGGCTTGTTTACAGTGGTGTTTTGAAGGGTTGCTGAGTCACAAGAACTACAGTTACTGATCATTGATGCTAAATCCTATGGGCTGACTGAAATCCTCCAACCAAGGTCTACTTCACCTGAGCAATGACTACCATTTAAGGAATCCCATACTGATGCTGGCATGGCTGTGTGGCCTGAGCCATGTTTGTCCGGCAGTCAGCTGACCCTTAGCTTGGTGACCTAGATCTACCCCCTGTGCTCTGGACTTTCTAAAGAAACACCAGAGAGCCTGATTGTCCAACCCTCTAAGGTTAACTCTGGTTCCTTTCCTTCGAACTGATGTCTTTTAAGCCAGTCTAACACTAATATCTAGTAATGCTGTTTTTCAGCGTGAATCTTTCTGGATTCACTATGCTGTGCATTATTCCGCCATCTAGTGGTTGGGTCCGGAATTGTTGTATTTCTTTTTTTCATTTTTTTTTTTTCGGGGCCCAGGTGGGCATCGACATACCACCATATCGTGTCCTTCGTGACATCGATGCCCTTCCTCCGGAAGCTCCCACCTTTGGTCGCCATCTTCAGATTCATTTTTTCCGACGTTGGTTCTGGATCGTCAGTGAAGGAGCTCCACAACTTTGGAGAGATGAATCCATGAAAAACAGAAAAATCGAGAAATCACCTGAGAACATACCGGATTACGAGTCACGTAACGGGGATGACGAAAGAGGAGGAAAATATCGAGAATGTTGATGTTCTACAGAGAATGCGCACACAGGGGGCTACCTGGGCGCAGTGATGGACAAAACTCCCTTCAAATTCTGTCCAAACTGCCACCACAAGTACGCGCAGAAGGATCAACACCCGGTTTGCAATCTCTGCCTGCCGCTCGACCATCGAAGCGAGGACTGCAACGCCTGCGCGGCATTAACTCTGAAAACCCTCAGAGTAAGAGAGATGCAAAGAAGAGAAAACTACAGCATGCAGGGGCAGGTGACACCTCCATCGCGCCGAGCTTTGGGACTCTCCAGTGGAGAAGAGGACAACATTGCTGAGAGGACCGGAGGACGCCATAGTCGTCGAGGTCGAAAAGAAAATGCCGAAGGAGGTAAGAGAGTCGTCGAACCCCGGGCACTCCAGTGATACTCGCAAAAGTGAATCAAAGTCCTTGAAAGGAGCATTGCCGTCGAAGCACTCGACGTCCGCAACTGCATCCAAGGACAAACAGCCCGTCGGTTCCTTCGGCAAGGATTCCCAGACGGCGAAAACCCAAGATAAGGCAAAGGCGTCGTAGAGCAGTTACGAAATGGACGTTTCGACGTCGAAAAATGAAGGGCTAAGACCACCAGAGAGAGATAGTTGCCATTGAGGCAGAGATGCCCCAATTAGAAACTGACCTGGAATCAGAGGATACACTGGACAAACTCCATTATCTCAAGCTCCGACAACAGGAGTATAGGGCTTTGGCGACTGAGCAGGCCAAAACCTTGGGGAGAGCCACCCAGGGACGGTTATATGATGTGGGAGACAAAGCGGGGAAACTACTAGCGTGGTTGGACAAAAAAAGAGTGGGCAAGCCGGCTGGTGCCAGAACTTCATGGGTAGGGGGGCACCCCCCTCACAGATCCCCAAGGCATTGCTGACAAGTTTGCGGACCATTTCGGCGTTGTCTATTCTTCAGTTGCTCCCTATTCCATAGAGGACTCCCGTCAACTGTTAGCTGACATAACGCTGCCCAAGCTCCCAGTGGACGACTGTAACTGTCTGGATAGCGACATATCCAACGATGAAATAGCGAAAGCAATCGGGTCCCTTAACTCAGGGAAGGCCTCCGGTCCTAACGGACTTCCTATAGAACTATATAAACTTTGACCGGACAGACTGGCCCCATATATCCGGTCCATGTATGAAGACTCCAGAGACAAGGGGTTCCTACCAATAGACCAGAGGACGGCCACCATAATCACTATCCATAAGAAAGGGAAGCCTAAAACTGAGTGTGGGTTGTACAGACAGATTTCCCTTTTGAATGCAGAGCCCAAGATTCTGGCTAAGCTCATGGCCAGCCATCTGGTCACTGTTATCGAGACTCTGGTCCATCCAGATCAATCTGGTTTCATTCCACATCGTAACACAGCGCTTAACTTGCGTAGGGCACATGGAGTATTGGGTAGAGCAGCCGCCATCCTAGAACCAGCTATTATAGTCTCCCTCGATGCTACCATGGCCTTCGACACCATTGAATGGCCGTATCTCTGGGCAGTTTTGGAGAGAATGGGGTTTGGCCTGAAATACATCCAATGGGTTCAGCTCCTGTATACTAAACCTCTAGCACAAGTGGTGGTCAATAATAAAATGTCGGCCACTTTTGAGCTGGGTCGGGGGACCCGGCAAGGATGTACGCTGTCCCCCCTCCTGTTTGCTCTAGCATTGGAACCATTGGCAGCCTGGATACGCAGACACCCGATGATTCGGGGCATGCGCTGGTCCCCGGAGTGGGAAGACCACATCTCATTCTATGCGGACGATATCCTGCTCTATCTGACATCCCCGAGACGGTCCCCGATTGTTGTCTTGGATATCCTTGCCATCTTCGGTAGATTTTCCGGATACTCTATTAACTGGAGTAAATTCCTGCTATTTGTTTTGGCAGGAGAGCCGCCTATCCCACCGAAGGGGTGCCCGATACAGATACTTACAGAGGGCTTCAAGTATCTCGTAATTTTTCTCTCCTTAGATCTATCACTCCAGTACACCCAGAACCTGCTCCCGCCTTTAATCATGCTGAGGAAAGACATAAACAACTGGAAATCACTCCCCCTTTCCCTACTGGGAAAAGCGGCTCTTTTTAAAATGATGTCTTTACCTCCGTTTTTATATGCCCCTGCAGAATTCCTTAGACCCTGTTCCATCGACATAATTCAGGGAGATAGAAGGCCTTCAGTGGGACTTGTTATGGGATGGGAAGCCACGCATCGCCCTCAGTAAGCTCACCTTGAATTGGTATGACGGTGGCATTAGCCTCACTGACCTTAAAAAGTATTACTGGGCAGCTCACCTAACTGCCATCAATCATGGCACCTACACCCGTCCCGGGGATCCAGGCTATAGCATGGATAGATGGCTTCTCTCTGGTGGGAACTATAATAGAGTCCTTTACTCCAAACCTCAACACTTAAAACTCACGGGCCTCACCAAACATTCGGTGCATGTTTGGCATACTGCCACTAAACGCCTTGGTTGGGATCACAGGCTTACCCTTGCGACCCCGTTATGGGTCTCAGAACAGCTGGGTAGTCTATGGAAATGCAAGGGGTTTGACAAGTGGGACCTTATAGGTATCTCGCGTATAGGTGACTTGTGGGACAAGACCGATGTTAAACCATTCGCCGCCCTGCAACAGCAATTCGGAATTCTTCCGTTACACACAGATACGACATGCTTTGCGCTACCACTTTCAGCGTAGTACCACCCTTCCCGAATATTCCCCATTGGGGGATAGGATACTAGATGGCCACGTCACTGACAAAACTATTTCACTGATTATATAAAAAATTGATAAATAATATGCCAGACCCTCTTCATTCCCTTCGGGAGAGATGGTCAGGAGATGGAATCGAGATGGACGACGAGGAATGGCAGGAGGCCGTTTCCTCACCTAGAGTCGTGGCAATACCAGCGCGACTCAGACTAGTCCAACTTAAAATCCTCCATAGGGTTTATGTGACGGGACCCCAGTTGGTGCGGATGGGGAAAATAGACCGGGGGATTTTAGACGGGGATGTGGCCAGGTGGGTACTTTTATGCACATAATTTGGGAATGCGACAGTATTCAACCCTACTGGCGTAAGATACATGACATCATTAACACGGTTCTATCCACCCAACTCAGCCTTTAAGCTCGTAGATGCTTATTGAATATCTGGGAGCCGACGGATTTGAATGGTTACTCTATGCAATGGGTCACTCTGGGGCTTATGCTCACTAAGAGAAACATCGCGCAGCTGTGGGGTGCGTCACATCCTCCCACAGTGGGAAACTGGGAGAAAGATCTGGATTGGTCCATGTTCATAGAGAAGACAGTATGTGGCCCGGGGTTGCCCTAAGAAGTGGACTCGCATATGGGGCTTCTGGAATTCCTATTGTGGGGACATATGTCAGCCGCCCCTCTCTGTTAGTTGTGAAGATCCCCACCCCCCTTACCCTAGATCTTCCTAGTGACATTTTGCATTCACTGATTTTACCTATTGTCTCCATGTCGCCTGACTTATCACTTCCTCTGTAATGTAATCAATAAGATGATGTCTGGTAATAAAAAGTAAAAAAAAAAAGAAAAATTAAGGGCTGAAAGCGGCTACGACTTCGACAACCGCGAAGAGAAAAGCCAAAACCCTTGACGCCGAACACGCATCCGAGATGGAAAAGAAAAAGAAAAGATTCTAGGCCGAGATGGCAAGCATCTTGCAACGCAAGAAGGACTGCGACGAGAAGATGAAACAGTTCACTATTCCGTCGAAACCCACGCCCGAAGCCGAAAGGTGCGTCGAGGAAATTCAACCACTGACCACACCAGAACCTGGCGAGGAACTGGAGGAGGAAGAGCTGTAGTACGGCGATGCCGAAGATGAGGAAGACGAGTAAACTTATCAGAAGTTTTTTGGGATGACCAGTTACCAAAAATACTATTGCACGATGGATTGCACAAACCATACAATTCTGCCACAAACCAGCAGGGCAAGAATTGCAAGGAGCGACGCATGCTCACTCCACAAGGTAAAAAGAAGCAACAATTGTGTTTCTAGCATATAAACCTATTCAAGACATTTGCCAAGCAGCAACATGGTCCTCAGTGCACACGTTCACTAAGCACTACTGCGTAGATATTCAGAGGAACAAGGAAGCGCAAGTGGGACAGAAGGTCTTTCAACACACATTCAGTAACCAGCGTTCATCTTCCACCCAGCCACCACAAACCTAGCAAACTGCTACAAAGTCTATGCACAGCATAGTGAATCCAGAAAGATTCACACTGCAAAACTTATAGTTTCTTGCCTGTTGGTGTAGTTCAATCAATCAATCAGTGGGCTTAAAGCGCGCTACTCACTCGTGAGGGTCTCAAGGCGCTAGGGGGAGGGGAGATCCGCTACTCCGTGTCACTTGAAGAGCCAGGTCTTGAGGTCCTTCCTGAAGGTTTTCAGGTTAGGGGAGCGTCTGATGCTCACAGGGAGCGTGTTCCATGTTTTTGCCGCGATGAAGGAGAAAGCCCTCCCGCCTGTTCTGGTTCTGCGGATGCGAGGGACTTCTGCCAGGGCGAGGTTCTTTGACCGGAGGTTTCTTTCGGGCACGTCGAAGGAGAGTCAATTGTTGAGGTATGTTGGGCCGGCATCGTTGAGGCTCTTGTATGCGTGGGTGAGGAGCTTGAAAGTGACCCTATCTTCCACGGGCAGCCAGTGGAATGCGCGGAGATGTGGGGTCATGTGTTCGCGTCGGTGCGTACCCAGCACTAGTCTGGCGGCGACGTTCTGGATGGTTTGTAGTTTGTGGATCAGGGTTTTGTTAGTCCCGGCGTAAAATGCGTTGCCGTAGTCCAGTCTGCTGGTGACAAATGCGGGGGTGATGGTCTTCCTGCAGTCCGCGGGGATCCACTTGAAAGTCTTACGTAGGATGCGAAGACAGTTGAAGGTGGTGGAGGCCACGGAGTTAATTTGGCGACGCATGGAGAGGGAGGAGTCGAGGATGATGCCTAGTTTTCGAGCGTGGTCGGTGGGGGCGGGCGGCTTGCCGAGGGAGGCTGGCCACCAGGTGTGGTCCCAGGCTGACTGGCAGGGTCCGAGGATGAGGATCTCGGTCTTGTCAGAGTTCAGTTTCAGTTAGTTTTGCAGCTTGAAGACTTTCTGGATTCACTAGCGATCCCACCCTCCTCCGCCAGAAAGATGAGACAGGAGGAAGACTATTAAAACAGGAGGAAGACTATTAAAACAGGAGGAAGACTATTAAAAAAGAAGAAAGGAAAAAAAAAAAAGAATCCGAAGATGGCGACCAAAGGTGGGGGCTACCGGAGTAAGCGTGTCAACGTCATGAAAGACACCAAATGGTGGTATGTCGACGCCCACCTGGGCCACGGAAAAAAAAAGAAGTACAACAATTCCGGACCCAACCACTAGATGGCGGAATAATGCACAGCATATTGAATCCAGAAAGTCTTCAAGCTGCAAAACTACACCATCAGGTAAGAAACAATATGTTACTTACTAGGCTGTCCCAGAAGATCTCAGGGTCTTGTTAGCCCAGACTGTTCAACATGGCTAGAATGCTGCAAAGTTTGTTCTCCAGACAGCCCTGACTGTACTGCTAGAGCCATTGGCACCAGCGTCATGCTTAGAAAGCATGTCTGGATGAGGTCAACAGGATTTTCTGGTTGCATGCTTTCATCTTTCATGGAGGTGGTCTTTGATGGTACCAGAGTATTTGGGTAGAAGGCTGAATCTGCACTGGAACATTTGAAAGACAGCTGCACCACTGTGCAATCCCCTGACTTTTCTACGCCTGCAAAAGAATCTCCCTACCAGTTCAGAAAATTCAGAGGCTATGCTAGGGGGCTAGATTATAGACAACATCAACTCCAAGTCTGTTATTGGCAGCTGACATGTCGCCAGCAGAATTTGTTGAACTCAGCAGGGACCGCATTCCTTCAACTCATTGTCTCCTGCTTCAACTGCTTTCACGCTGTTTTGTTTGACCTCCGAGACCCATGCTTGGCTGGCAGATGGCAGGAACAAATGTTTCCTGTCTGGCTGGAGACCATGATGGCAGACAAATGGGTCTTACAAATCATTCAAAAGGGTTATGCCCTACCTTTTCCTTCGACTCCTTTCCCACTTGCCAGAGCACACACCAGAAGAGCATTGCAGAATCTTTATGCAGTAGCGCAGTCTCTCCAAAGGTGTTATTGAATAGGTACCAGATTTGGAGACAGGGATGGGATTTAACTCTCGATATTTTCTTGTCTTGAAGGAGGACTGGAGCCTCAGACCTTTGCATCAAGTTGCTCATGCTGGCCCAGATTCTTTGGTCTCCAGAACCTGGAGATTGGATTGTGGCCCTAGGGAAGCAGGATGGATACGTTTTTCCATACACCTGTTGTGCGTTTCCACAAGCATTACCTGCAGTTCAAGGTGGGCCATGGCCACTTTCCATTTGCATTGTTTCCCTGCAGCCTTACTCCTGTCCCTCATCTTTTAACAGAAGTGGTGGCAGTGGACAAGTTATGGCAGAGGTCAGGAGTACATGTAGTCCATTACCTCGATGACTGTCTCTTGTAGGCGGGTTTGCCACAGTAATCATGGACAGCCTCCAGGAGACATCCGCACTCATGATGCCCGTGGCATTGACCATCGAGTTGAATTTGCACCTAAGCTCAACGCATAGCATCCCTTTAATTGGGGCAAACCCGGTCAAAGTGGCATTTAAGGCCTTTCCTCCACTGCAGCTACTCAGGTTAATTTGGGATATGATCCAGAAGTTTTGGGATCAGTCCTGGGTCTTGATGGGGTTGCCTCTGAGGCTTCTTGGTCTCCTGGCTTCAAGCATCCTCCTCATCTTGAACGCCAGGTTGCACTAGTGGATGCTGTAGTGGGACCTCAAATTTCAGTAGGCCCAGCATCAGTGTTGCCTCTCCGACTCCATACAGACCTCAGGGGAGACAACACATCAACTGGTGTGGTGGGTTGTGGAAGCCAATTTGACATGCAGCAGGCCACTTTCCCTTCCCTACTCAGGGCTTATGAATGTTTTAGATGTGTCGCTGTTGTTTTGGGGATGTCACCTGGAGAGATAACAATCAGAGGCATTTGATCTCCAGCAGAGTGCCAGCACCATATCAGCCCTCTGGAGCTTCGGGCGAACCGTCTGGCTCAGAATGCATTTCTGCCGTCCATCTTAGGGAGGATTGTGCAGCTCCTTACAGACACCACAACTGCCGTATGTTACTGCAACAAGTAGGTAGGATTTGGGAACGGGATCCCGTGTCAGAAGCTGCTATGCCTCTGGAGATGGCTGGCCCAGCAGAATAGCTCCCTGATAGCCAACCACCTTGCCAGGGTCCTTGAATGCCAGAGCGGGAGAGCTGAGCGGGTGCTGTTTAGCGGTACACAAGTGGTGTCTCCATCTCGAGGTGTCATCAATCAGTGGGGAACACTATGGCTAGATCTTTTCGCAACTGTCAAGAACACATATTGTCAAAATGTATGCATGTTGGAATTTCCTCCAAGATGCACATTAGGTTATGCATTCTCCTTGGAATATGCCTTTCCGGCCTTGTGTTGTGAGAAAGATCAAGTCAGACTGGGCCAACAACATTCTCCTCACATTAGACAGTGCTAGGAGAGTTTGGACCCTGATGCTCCTCCTATCCTTCAACTACAAGAGGACCTTGTATCTCATCAACAGGGCAGGTCTCCACAACTTACACCTCCAAGTGTGGCGATTAAACTGCAACAACCTAGTGAATTTGAGTTGTAGACCGCGGTGGGCAATGCCATCATTGCAGCCAGATACACTTCCATGTGCCTGTCTATTCTGGGGGCTGGGTACAAGAAGTTTGGAGCTTGGTGTGGTAACCCAAAACACAGACCCCTTACAAGCTAAACTTTCTGATGTCCTTTTCTTTTTTGTTTTGTTAGTTCAGCAAGGTCTTGGGATGGGCACAGTAAAAAGTTATTTGTCAGACTGTCTTCCTTCTTACTAGACCAACGTTATTTATATCACCATTGGTGATGCATTTTCTAAAATGTTTGATGCATGTTTCCCCGCTCCAAGCCATTTGCGGTGCCTCAGTGATAGCTTACTCTGGTCCTGATATTGCTTATGTGCATACCCTTTGAGCTGATGCATAATTGTTACTTTAGGCTACTGAAACCTTTCCTGCTGCCATCGCATCAGTACGTCGTGTGAGTGTCAGTACAGCCACCCTGCTCCACTCTTTCCCAGACAAATTGGTGTTGAACACAAGCAGCATTTCTTCTAAAAGTCGTGACAATCTTTCATGTTGGCAAAGCACGGACGTCGGTGTTCTTAACTCTGCTTTTTGCCTTGAAAGAGGAAGAGAGACTCCATTGCTTTGACCCCAAGAGAGCACTAAGCTTTTAACATTTACTACACAAAGCAATATCGGGTGAAAGATTAGCCCTTTGTGGGACTTTCAAGTCCCACAAAAGTCAAGGTTGTGCAAAAGAGAATCGTGTCAAGGTGAATAATCCACTGCTTCAAAATCTGCTTTACACTGGCCAAGAAGCAACCCTCTTATGACCTGCAGGCCCAATCCACCTTGGCAATGACCGCTGCAACAAGGCAAGGGGGGTGCCACGTCTAGATGCCTGCCAGGCTGAAACTTGGGCATCGGTGCGTACATTTAAAAACCCTATTGCCTTGATGACCTTGGTCTGGCAGTAGGATCACTTTACCAACTCTTTCTGCAGGACTTTCTGCACTGAGTCCTTTCCCACCCCTTTCACCTCTTTGAGCTACTTCTGAACTGCATATATTTAAACCAAGAAATATGCTGTTAAAAGTATCCATCAGAAGAACAAGTTACTTACCTTCAGTAATGCTGTTTCTGGTTGATAAGCTATTTATATCCCTCACTGCCCTCCCGCCTCATCTTTCTGTTGAGTGGCCTCTTTGATGGCCTCAAAAGGAACCAATTTAGTGATAGGCATACTCTCACCCACAATTTGTCTGTGCTCCGCATCTGAGGTCACGTAAGGAGAAAGATACATCAGCGTGCAAGAGCATTGCTGAAGACTTCTCCTGATCCAGTCTGACATCTTAGGATAGGCTAAAGGTGAGGAATCTGCCATTACATCAAGTATCCACCAGAAAGTGTATTACCGAAGGTAAGTGACATGTTCTTTTGGTAGATATTTCATCAAGAAATGTTAACGATATCCACTCTTTACAACATGAATTCGTAGCGAAGGCATGGTATTTCTGCAGCACAAAGAAAGGCGTGTTACAGTGACCCCTTGTTGAAGACATTGTAGTTGCACTGATTTTATGAGAGGTGTAGGTCATAAGCACTGTCAATTTGGTGAGATAGAGATGCTGTTTCTCCAGAATTGAAAACTAGATTCAGTACTTTGACTAATGTCTAATGTGAAGGCAAGATCTTTGGGTCAGTAAAAAAATATAACTCCAAGTGCTAATATTAAAAGGACCAACTAATTTGACCTCGTATCAGAGTCACTGTTCGTTTCTCTTTTTTAAATGCTTTAGCTTTCGCCTCGATCCATTCCCACAAAGTCTTTTATTTCCTGTTTGAAACCATTTTGTAGAATTGCTCAATACATAGAAATCTAACTGCTGCTACATTGAAGGCAGTGGTGGTCAAGGCTTTGCTCAAGAATCCCACCCTAAAACTCAACATTTCCACACAGTTTTTTCTGCTGCTTTTCTGTGATTAATTGATGAAGGATGCCGCAACACTGCACTGAAAGGTATAACATTTTCTACCTTCTTGCTTTCATGCCAGGAAGAGAGTTGTATTTTCCATTGTTCATGGTGGGGAGTGGTCGCTGTGTGGGGCTGATAACTTGTCCCCTGGACTTATTAGCTACTGCTGAGGCTTTTGGAAGAAACAGTTGCTCAAGGACCTGCTCATAGGTGTGCATTATGGTTTATAGAAAATTGGTCTCATGGCATTGCAACCACGCATTTTCAATCATCCCTCAGATCAGTCAAATGGGCTGTCCCGCTAGATCTACCAGTTCATTGCTCCTTTTTAACTACTACCTCAGACAAGTAGTGATCATCTTTACACTCTGAAGAAATTCAACATTTCGTGCCTGCTGACAACATTGGACTGGTCCTTAGTCTGCAGAACTACCTGGCTGCTACCAGCAGTAGGATCAAGTTGGCTTTTGTAGGGATAAGATGTTGGATGTCCTTCAATGAACAAAAACTAAATCCTTCCAGTTCGTAGATTATTCTTACTTGGTCAGGTTTCACATGTTGGAATCGTGCTCACATGCCCAGGCTACATGGGCAAATGCCCCGAGTCTTCCGTCGTTGTGAGTAATTTGTCAGGTCTCAATGCAAAAATAAAAATATTGGCTACCATAAATCCCGTGTTAACCACCTCAAGCTTTTGTATCATATAGTATCGGTTTGATCTTCTTCACACCATGACGTCACAGTTAACGCTATTATATCTTCTCGTGTAGACTGCAGTATTGCGGTGTATTTTAGAGATCTTGAAAAAGATATAAATCTGCTCCAGCGGGTAAAGAATGGTGATGCAAATCTGTTACTGAGGCTAAAAGGTACAATATGTTAGCCATCTTACAGTCTTTCTACTTAGTGTCGTTGTGAAAGAATATCCACACAGACTCAGGCGAGGAGTAATATCATTAGAAAACAAGAGTAATATTGCCATCCTCTTTGTCAGATTTGTTTGATCAAAAGCAGGACGAGCAATAGTCCGACTACAGAGACATGACGCTCAAACGTATGATCATAATGTATGGGTTTGTAATTCTCTACATTCAGTTAGTCTTTTAAGCTACTAGCTATGCATTTAAAAGCTCATTTTAAGTATTGTACACTGGTTACAGCACTGCCTTTTAAATTCCATGGGACATTTGTGGGCATGCTATTTTCTTTAAAAACATGGATTTACCAGATTGCATGTTCGCTGATTAATTGTGAAATGTTTCATCTAGTGCGGGGATATCTGCCATCCAGCTCTGAGATGAAAGGAAACCTGATGGACACAAGTGTTGAGCACGAGCTTGTGCGAGAGCTCAGTCAGAAGAAGCAAAACCTGCTGTTGGAACTGCGAAACTATGAGGAGAACTCTAAGGTAAGGGTCATCAGATGCTGCTATTTTGTTGGGATTGGACAAAGAGTAGAAAATCAAAGTAGGGCCAACTTTATCAACCCAGAGCCAGCTATTAAATTCCTGCTGAATATTTTTAAATAGTTTATGATGGAGAAATGTTTTTCATGATTTTAAAAAGTAAACATTAAAAAAATATATGCTTAGGTGTGCTAAAGCAGGTGACATTTCTATGAGGAGCTTTATATATATGTGGTCACTAGACATAGACTTTGTTCAAACGACTTCTGTTTTTGGTGTGAAAAGAGCTAAAGTCATGGGCATTTCTAATGTATACATTGCGATTGTTTTGAATATGAAGAATAGTAGTCCAAAGGAAGTCGATTTCTAGAGATAAGAGTAGCTGAAATGAAATTAAAGATGGCAAACGTGAAAGGAGAGAACATTGTGTGGTTTAGGCCTTAGCGTCTTTCAGCGGAAGAGGGACGTTGCAGGCAGAATGACAAGAGAAGAAACAGTAGAAGTAGCAGTGTCTGCAGCTCATGGATAATAGTGTGGGGCATGATTTGGCTTTGGAGTTGCCACATACCTCTTGAGAAGTACCAGGTTGCATCTCTTGTTGTTTATTTGGTCATGCATAGCTGAATGCTGTGATGGCCAAGGGAGATTCTTAGTACTACTTTATATGCCAGTTTCTTTTAATGCTAGTGTGACACCTTTTACGTTTCTGAAATAATTCAGGTGTAAGCTAGTCACCCAAAAACAATGAGCCGGTATATGAGGAATTGGGCAGTCCAGCACACATTCCCTCTTCCTTTACTAAATTATCTAATATGAGTGTACTGTTCCGTAGGTAAGTCAACACAACACTGGTGTTAGTACTATAGGTCTGCCACTGAAGGAATCCTTTTTAGGATGCACAGGCCTTCAACCACTGTAGTTGCATGCTTCATCATCGGGCCATGCTCCTCACTGGCTGGTCACTGCAATGCCCAGCGGTCCCCTGAAAAGGAGCTTTTTTTCTTAAGCTGATCAATATTAGACAGTTGATTATTGCCCTCTGCTCAGCTCTAAGTGGTAGTGGTAGATTGGGAAGAACAATTAAAATTGGCTGTGGGCTGATTGCTGCCAGTGTTTATTATTCAGAGAAAACCCATGCCAAAATTAAAAACCGTTCTAAGAACCACTAAAGGGAGCAATGGACTTTTGGTTCTTAAAACGTGGTCAACATGTTTCATGCCTCACCTGCTCCTATGAGTCAGTGGCAATTCATCAGGACCTTGTGTAATTTCCCTAATCTACTGTGGGAATTTGTTCTTTTGTATGTAGTCCAGTATTACTATATTGTATCCTCACATATAGTGGGCATGTGCAAAACATGAAAAGCACGAAAATTTAAATCTAAATAGTCTCACATTGGAGATCAGGAATGTGTCCGACCCATTGCTAAAAGTTGTCGAGCCCCTTATAGTGCCATTTAGGGGCTTCACAAGCTTGCACATTGTGATAAGGAGAACCTACCCACTCTGAAAACTAACCTACGGAACAGCACACGCATTTTATATAATTTAGGTTAGAGGCACTCAATGAGTTTAATTAAGCCATACAAGTGCTGCTTGGATGGAAAACAAAAAGTAGAGGCGGTTAGAAAGAACACCCACAACCATGTCGAAATTGAGTGAACATCTATTTACGCTCATTAAAGGTGTAAGTGCCTGTCACTTGAGTTTCGGTTCTAAACACCCCGATACTCTTGTCCTGTTTCGTTGTGGTCGTAGTTAAATGTGAAAGAAAGGGGACCTCTAGAGAGAGAGGGGCTAAATTAATGGTGATTAGCAAGTCCAGTATTGTGCTTACCTCTTGAAATGCTGGACAGGAAAATGTTAATTCTTCATTATCAATTTCCTTCCTGTACCGCACGTTTTACTGAAAGGATTGATAAATGTCAAGGTTTTATTTTGCAGCAGGCCGAGACCAGTGGTCAGAAGAACGAAGGTGATGTGCAAATGGGCATAATTCCAGCTAATACCCAGCTCCAGACAGCCCTATCAGTTAATCTGGGATCTGAAGTGCAAGCGCCTCATGTTGATCTGAGTATTTCTACTTCTAACGGTGAGGAAAGATGTCTGCATCACACTCCAAGTTTCTATTTCTTAGCACTCTAGGTTTCAGTTTGGTAGTATATGAATCTCTTTTTTTATATATTTAATCTGTATGTACTTCAAACATAATTTATCTCTGTAGAGTAAGTTTAGTAAAACTAAAAAGTAGATCGAGAAATTACAGTCTGTAGGATCAGGAACCTGAAGGCAGTACCAAGCTGCGATATCGACCTATGATATGCGATTCTGAAAAAGGTTTAACAAAAGAAAACATTTGATTTCTTTACCTTTCTTGTTGTATGGTCCTGAAAAAACATCACTCCACCCAAAATCTCAAGTATGATATTTTTCTAAAAGCAACAGTGTGTGACAGAGATAATTTGTTTAAATTTTTAAAGTGTAGCAAATCACTGCATTCGTTTTTGATCATTAAGACAGTCAAACAAATGTCACCTCTTTAGCAGATACTGTCATTTTTACATTGTCATCTGTGAAAGTTGTTGGGGCGGAAGTCCTGCATGATGTGCAAAGGCTGTGCTAACCTGCCTTGTTCACTTTTTCTAACCTGCCTTTTGTTTTCCCTTCATGACGTCAACATCTGCAAGTCCACTAGAGGTGCTCTACCTTAACCCCAGCATTGTTTCTTTGTGTTACTTCCTACATGCGAAGATTAAGGCCAAACATTGGTCCTCTATCTCACTCTACTATTTGATTCAAGCCGCATCTCACTGGCTTTACAAGGAATAAACCAGTCTGGGGATGCTTGTATTCTTTTGAGAGGGGAAGTGGACTAGCAGTTCGTGTTGTACTGTTCCTGTTGAAGCAGATGCCAGACTGAAATGGGGGATTGGGAGGTACAATTTTAAGGGAAAGCAGTACACCATCCCGACGATATGCTATGAAAAAAGAAGAAATACCGCTTATCCTGGTTTCACTTTGCTCCTATGTGGGAATGGACATCCACATCAATTGTCTGAGAAGTCGAGATGGTTCAGGAAGTTAATAGTATCAGAAGGTAAATAGTGGGCAGGTTTTGGAGTTGTCATCACTAAACTACACTATCCATGAAAATCCTAAAATTAAAATTGTGTGCAGGTGGCTGATTTAATCTTTATTTTGCACCTCCTTTCCGCAAACTAAAAACAACAGGACATTAAAGTCATGTCCATAACTGCTGCAAAAGTGCGGTCAAGTTTCTGTGCTATCATATGCCACAAAAGCCATAAACATTCATAAGGGCTTGTCGAGGGTCAGGTGATTACTGCGCTCCACATTCTTCAGAGAGGGAGAGTTCTTACTGTGTATATCCAAAAAGTGTAACCTGGTATTTTTTTGCTCTCACTGTATCGTCTGTATAGGAGCAGAACAAAGGCAGAATTGTACTTGGCTGCTTCCAGTCTGGCTTATCTCATAGAGCAAAATAATGACCCACTGGAAGTTGTCCCAGACTAATCGGAAGCTGAGATTAATTTAAGAATTCTACCCATCACATTTTTGTTTTTGTTTAATAATGAGGCCGTTGTGAAGGGTTCTGGCAGTGCTGAAGGGTTCACCCAAAATAAACCCCCAACTTAAGTGAGGGTGGCTAGTACCTCTTTATTGCAGGCTAGGAGGTTACTGGCAGTGGTGGTGGCAAAATTATATCCAACGGGTACAGGCCTATTTTACTGAAAGCTCTGTGTCGATAACGTCTCCATAGGTTTTTCCATCCATAGACACCTTGTGTTATGTGGATCACTGACCGTCCTTATTTATGCATTAATGACATACACCCACAAGCCACAAACATCCCTACACCCGGCCAACTGATAGTTGCAAGAGGAACTAGATTGGAATGGAAATTTAATGAATGTAGACCCCCCTGGGACGGTAAGAGATAAAAGGGGAGGAGATATAACCGCAAAGCTATAATGTCACCTCCATTCAACCCAATTCCCACCGTGTATGTCATCTTTCTTTCTCTCCTTGAGGGGTGATCTTTGCTATAAATACCGGATTAAACTTTCTGGTTCTTGATCCTTCACTTACTAACCTTTCCATGGCTCTAGCAATAAAAGCTAAATTAGACACTGAAAAAGTACATTATACATGCATAATTGGTGACTAAACTGCTACTTTTCCAAAATATGAGTAGTCCGATTTCACCTAGAAAATGTAAAAACATTTCCCAAAGCTCAAGTAACCTATTGTATTGGTACACCTGTTGTTGTTTGATGGACAGAAACAAGATTGTGTTGAAGGCTTGTAGATCGACAGATATCATTTGATACTCAGGATTTACAAGTGTATCTGACATCTTTAGTAATTCAAAATTTGACATGGTAGACTTTTTTGCTTGCAGATTGTGCTCAGATATTTAGCTTTGAGTTGGTAAAACGACTAAATGTTAAGCAAGCCACTTGGAAGATAAAACACACTTTATTAGGGAGTTTGCGTTAAGAGCTTGGGACCAAGATGATAAGAGTTTAGTAACGGGTACTATACATCAGCCTACCTTTGTCTGCTGTTAATATTGGTTCCATCATGATGTAGTGGCTTTTTCCAATAAATGATGACAGCAGGCTACCTATTAAATCGGAGTACCCTGACTTCCATGTAAACTTAACTTCTTGTCAATAAGTTGTTGGGGATCTTTGAAGAACACAGCAGTTTTAAATTGTCACTTTCTTTTACATATTTATTACTTTGGTTGCTTCAAATGCATCTGTCCTTTTTTTAGATACAATCATCCGAGCAGTACTAATTTTTGCTGAGGGCATATTTGAAGGTGAAAGTCATGTAGTTCATCCCAATGTTCAGAACCTCTCTGGCCATATTCGTGTGCCCATCACGCCTCCAAAAGATGTTCCAGTGGATCTGCACATAAAAGCATTTGTCGGTTACAGAAGCAGGTAAGTTTGGGATAATTTGGGCATAACAGAGGAACCATTGTGTTTGGAAATTGATAGGCTGCCTTACTGTGTTCAAGAATGAAGATTAGCACGTTTTGTTGATGGACAGCATTTGCCAATATAATGCCCTCTTGGTATACGTGTTATTAAAGAACAATGTGGTTTAGTTGGGACTATAGTTTTGTCTGTTCTTATCTTGCCTGTGGTCCCAGTGCCCATGTTCTCCAGGTCTATCTGATAGGCGTAGACTTTGTGTCCACGCATTAGTGTCTGGCCTAGACACACCGAACTGGCATCAGATTGTCCACAAACTCACACACATCGCTGGGCACATCCTAGATGTAATTTTTGCTAATACTGAACTAGTTACCTTTCAAACTATAACTCCAGTCACATGGTCAGACCACCATTTGTTTGCTTTCCCACATAAAACAACACTAAGCGACTCACCTAAAACCACTCTACGTGCATCCATCTATCGACGTGGAACAAACTCAATTTGGAACACTTAAAAACAGAACATCCAGTACAGATCTGGAAACAATCAATTCGGTTCAAAAACTATATGAGTGGCTACAGGAAGCTTTTGATATCCTTATACCTCCAAAACCACACAACAGATCAAAAGAAAACGAGCACCTCGGAGAAATACGGAGATAAGACATTAAACAACAAATTGGAAATCTGCAAAGTGCCTTGCTCAAAACAAACGCCAAACAAGACCAACTTCGCCTACAGGAAATTAACAGATTATACAAGTCTGCTATCAAAAAAGCAAAGAAATGGTACTATTCAGACAGAATTCAAAATGCTTTGGGCCAGATGTGCAACCCTTTCATTTAGCGCCTCGCAATTTGCGAGGCGCTAAATGAAATGTACAACAGTGTTATTACACTGTTTTGCGACTCTCAATGGGGTCGCAATTTGTGAGGCTCATTAATATTAATGAGCCTCTCGCAATTTGCGACCTCATTGGGAATGCCAGCCCTCCCAGGGATGGTGGCCTGTTGGGCTCAGCAGACCACCATGTCTAGGAGTGCTTTTTAATAAAGCATTGTTTTTCTTTTTAAATGCAGCCCATTTTCCTTAAAGGAAAATGGGATGCATTTAAAAAGAAAAAAGAAATGAAACGTTTTCATTTCATTTTTTAAGGGCAGGCCCTTAAAAATCCTAATTGCGACTCGCAATTCCTAAATAACAAGTTGCAAATGAATTGCGACTTACTATTTAGGAATTGTACATGGCCAACAGTGATTTTGCATGCGCAAATGGGTTCGCAAACCCGTGTGCGCATGCAAAATCACATTGTACATCTGTCCCTTAATGTGCAAATAAAGAATTCTATAAAATACTCAATGAATTTTGTAAACCAAATTGCCTAGAAACAACTCATCCTGTTACTCAAGATTTCACAGGCAAACTGACAAATCATTACACTGACAAAGTAGACACGTTGGACTCGTACTTAAAACAGAGACAAAGCACCTGCACTAACCCTTTTACAAAACAACAATCCAAGAATACTCTAACCCAGCCTCTCCGTTCCTTCCAACACATTTCACCCGATGAATTTATGGACCTGGTCAAAGCAAGCAGGCCTGCTGGCAGCTCTTCTGACCCATGTCCACCACAAACTTTCAAGAGGATTCTTCTAACAACCTCTGCTGCCACTCCAGTAAGAAGAATTATCAACGATTCTTTAACTACTGGAATATTTCCAGACAAACTCAAAAAGTCTTACATATGCCCTTTACCGAAGAAAACAAACTTGTACTCGCTGAATCCTGACAACCTCAGACAAATGGACCTTTCCTGGGCAAACTGATAGAAAGAGCAGCGTTTGCTTAGATGTCACAATTCATTGAAGAGAATGCCATACTTTCAGACTTCCAAACGGGATTCCGTCCGGGAAGAGGCACAGAATCTACCCTCCTTGCCATCTGGGATGACCTGAAGAACACAGTTGACTGCAACAGGGTTACTGCGCTACTCCTCTTGGACCTCTCGGCTGCCTTTGACACGGTTGACCATGACACACTGATACAAATACTTTATGAAGCCGGCATAGAGGGGACTGCTCAAGACTGGATCGCGTCCTACCTTTGAAACAGAACTAATGTCATCCATACCCCACCTTTCTCGTCCAAACCATACTCCACAAAAGCAGGGGTGCCTCAAGGCTCTATCATCTCGTCCTTGCTTTTCAACATCTACATCAAGTCATTACTGGTACTGATCAATCAATTTCACCTCACGTGCTATAACTATGCAGAGAACGCACAAATACTCCTTCAACTGGAATGCCCCAAAGACATTGGAAATTTGCCAATTTTCAGTTGTCTCAGAGCCGTGGATCAATGGATGACTTGGAGCCATCTCAAATTGAATGCTTCCAAAACAGAAATACTCAAGTGTGGTGATTGTAAACCTTATGACCCGCTTGCCGTCTGGCCTGATGAACTGGGACCACTGCCTAAAGTATTGAAGGAAGTAAGAAACCTCGGAATGACCATGGACTCCAAGCTATAGATGAATTGCCAAGTGGACAAACTTGTAAGATCAAGCTTTGTTACTATAAAAACTCTGCATCGAATCTTCCCCCATTTGGGATTTCCACACAAGGTCCAAGCTACCATCTCTCTTTTTCTGTCCAAACTTGATTACGCCAATAGCCTCTACCACTGATCACCTTTAATGACCATGAAAAGACTACAACAGATTCAGAACTCGGCTGTCAGACTACTCTTGCATGTCAAACCACGAGACCTCATCTCCCCTGCCTTGAAAGCCCTGCATTGGTTGCCGGTTGCCAGGAGATCCACGTTCAAGATGCTTTGTATCACCCGCAAAGCGATACATGGAATGGGACCGCTCTTCCTCAAGAATAAAATCCCCAAACACATTCAACAAAGGAACCTCCGCTCTAGAGTGGCACCTGGCGTCATAATCCCAAGATACAAGAAAAAAAACATGGGTGGCACATCCTTCTCTGTTCAAACAGCCAAACTATGGAACTCTTTACCCCCCCCCCCCCCCCCCTCTCCCCCAAACATAATATCCACCATAATATCCACGGATAACTATCTTACCTTCAGAAGACTACTCGAGAATTGACTCTTCCCCACAAAAACACCATACGCATATCCCTCTATATATAAGCAATTATTTGTACTATTGATATGTAACTATAGATATATATATATTTATTACTTTTCCCCTAAAGAAACATATTCAATGCACTACCCTATTTCTCATCCTATACCTCTATCAATATCTTTAATCTACATATACTTAATTCGTTTATGCATCTATATACTTTCCATTTACCTATGGATCTATATATTTATTACTTTCTTCTAATTCAGCATATCCAATGCACTACCCTATTTCTCAGCCTATACCTCTCTCAATATATCTTCTACCTCAACTCTTTGACTCATTTCAAACCTCTTTCTACTACTCTTTCCAATGCACTACCCTATTTCTCACCCTATACCTCTATCAATATATCCTCTACATCCTCTCTCTCATTCATACCAAACCCCATACCACTACTATGATACCCAAAATAACCCTTTCTAGACTCTCCCCTATTGTACCCCTCCTTGCAATATCTTTTTCTATACCAATACCCCAAAACAAGCCTTTCTAAACTCTTCCCTTTGACTCCTCCCCTCCACATCCTTTTTTACTCATCCCAAGCCTCCTCCTACTGCTATGACCTCCCCCAAAAAAGTGTAAATCCTTCACTCGTCTATCCCTTCACTATCCTTTTCAATCAAAATAACAGACTAACATGTCCACTTCTCAAATTTCATATTTCACTATACTAATTCACCAATAATCCTTTATGGGTTCCAGAGTAGCATGCTACTCACCGAAAAAGCGGTTCAATACCTCAACAGGGGTAGCAAGCACTATATAAATGCAAACCTTTTTCCCTCTTGTATCCCTCCGCTACCCTTCTCTATCCAAATAACTGAATAACATATCCACCGCTCAAATCACTTTCATATTTCACTATACTAATTTTCAACACTAATCCTTCATGGGTTCCGGAGTAGCGTGCTACTTGCCAAAAACGTGCTTCAACACCCCATCAGGGGTAACATGCGCTATATAAATGCAAACCCACTTCTATCCTTCTGCTATCCTTCTCAATCCACATAACTGACTAATTTCCACCACTCAAATTCATTTATATATTTTACTATACTAATTTACCACTAATCCTTTATGGGTTCCGGGGTAGCTTGCTACTTGCCAAAAAAGCATTTCGACGCCTCGTATGGGGTAGTAAGCACTATATAAATGCAATTACAAAACACTATATTACAAGATTCTATGGTATTCATGCTGTTTGAACTATCTGGCATCAACAGTTGTGTTTTCATGGTCCTCTTTTGTCCCACTAACTTTGATCCTGAACTGGTTAGGGATTACTTTACCCAGCAGGCAAGTACACCAAGGAAACACATCTTTAAAAATACCCTACTTTCAATTTGTTTTATAGCTCTCTAAATAGGCCAACATTTCTCTGTATGTTTTATCTCTGCCACTTACCCATGGATCACTACTGACTTCGTCCAATTCTGTTTCTTCTTTCAATCAGGCAGGAGATTGTCTTGTCCAGCATATACTTTTTTTAAACAAGCTGTTTCATTCTTTATATTCCTTCTGTGTCTCCTATTCCTAAAAGGGATGTGACATGTTTTTTTTTTGTTTTTTGTAATTCTCAAGGGCCTGTCACCCTCTTTCTTGTGTGCAGTGCCTTAGATGCTGTTAGCAGTTCTTGCAGGCTGACCCACCCAAGGAATATATCATGTTTACGGAACTGGCTTTTGGTTAATTTTGTGATTTGTATGCTAAAATTCAGGTGAAGTCCTTAAAGGGCATGATCGTAGGGACCAACAGGGATTGGGATCCTGGGCTTCGTAGCATGTTGGAAGATGTTGCATCTCGATAAGAAGTATTAAGCACCAAGTGCTGTTGGTCTCTGATCCAGCATTACCAATTCATACTCATTGGAAGGTTTGCCTTCCACAGTCTTCGGCTTCCTAACTCCCTATGATGAGGGGAAAACCTCAGAGCACACACACTTGTGAGCTTTTCTGGAGAAAAAGTTGCAAATAGTTGTGTCTGGTTGTATTAGAGGATCCTTTCACTTCTGTTCTGATATGAAAGGTACCACCGAGGGAAGATTTTGCTTGGAACACTACCAAACTGGTTCAGAGCATGGCAAAGTTCATAAAAGTGCCATAGTTAAATTAATCTCAAAGAGCATATTGCATTTTAAAGGTGTAGAGAGCAATTCTTGCAGAATAAATCTGTTCTAACTTTGGTGCCAGAGAATATCTTCATTTTCTGGCAAACAACAGTCTAGTTATAGACATAAGCAAAAGATGGACAGAGGCGAGAGAAGGAGCAAATGAATACTCTGATCAGTAACAATAATTACAACAGCATCTGAAGTACTCACTCTAAATTACTCATGCTAGAGCCTTTGCTAGAACCTTTTTGAGGCAAAAAGCATTTTTCCTGACAAAGGGTATGATGAGTCTCTTTATTTTGCGGTTCCCCTAGAACAATTGTTCAGTACTCCAAGGAGGGAATGTCTACACCAGCCCCAGTAAAATGGATCAATGTTACATTTCCTATGTCCTATTTAGAGGAAGTACGTTAACAACCTAATTATTCAGTTTTGTGTGAATTTAGAGAAAAGGCAACCTTACTAAGGTGTTTTTGATGACTGGTTTTTGTTGGACCTCTCAACGAATTTTGGCTTTTCCTTAACTTCTCCTCCTCCCTCCTTATTATTTGGAGGGGTATCCCCAAACCTTATCCTTTTTTCATTTCCCCTTCCTCTCACTTTATTTTTAAGGGGTGAGTCCCACCTTAACCCCACTAACCTTCCTACATTTTCATAATTGGGGGTCTGATTGGGATGAGGAAACCTCCCAATCAGACCCCCATTGTCCCGCCCTAATCTCGCAACCTCCCCACCCGTCCCCTCCTGAGGCAGTGATGCCTTTTCTGTTCTCCCTCCAACCTTTTTCTTATTCTTGTGCCAGACCCTGAACTCCTTTTTCTGTACTTACTTTTATTTATTTTCTTTGTCCAATCGCCATCTTCCTCAACGTTTTCTATTCCAGGTCACTTATGACATAGAAAAAACAGACTTTCGCAGCTTATTGTTCCCCAATTACCCCTTTCCGTTTTGTATAACAAATCATTTGTATTTATTTATTCTTGCAGTTCCTAACGTTTTTAGAATTGTAGGAAGTTCAATTTTGTAATTCTTAAAAATGGAGATTCACCAGCCTAGGTTTGTCCGACTTGTGTTCTACATTTTGGGAATTCATTGAAATGTATTAGCACAGATTACTCAGCTGCTTTAGCAAAGAACATCCAAGAGGCAATCCATATTCTCATTCACATTTATTTTTAGATTCAACAACTTGTTTAAAGAGAAACCTTCCTATTGCTGTGCTAGATTCTACTCCTGTTCTGTTCCTAGCAGGGAAAAGTCTGTACCAGAACCTAACAATCTAGCTAAAGTAAAATAACAAATTTTCTTCTTCACCTTTGAAGCAAACAATGGACATGATGGATTTTCCTGTATCTGACAACAAGCCTGTTAATCCCACCAATGATTAAGATTCAATGATGTGTAGAGTCATGCACATATTAAATTTGCTTCTGCCTTTAAAGCCTGCTTCTAGAAGACACTTCTTAAGGTCGTTGTCTTCTATTCAAGAACAACCATTACCTGAAATTGAGCCATCTTTAATTGATGAGTCATTCCTGTGTGTTGAGTAGACCACACTCTGAACTATCTGCTTCTAAATCTTTTGACACAATATACAAATTATCCATGGACATGCCCATATGGTAATCTGTAACATTCTTGATGGCCTAGCTAGAAAAAGCAATCAAACTCCTCCATTACGTATTTTAGACAAGGACGCTAAGGAGAGCCTAGTGAGAAAAAAATCACCTATAGTCCTATCAGGCACTAGACAGATTAAGGAGCATTCTCTTGTGGCTGCTTAGAATTTCCAGAACTGAGCGAACCCTGGTAAGTTTTCAGAATTCTTATTCCTGCTACTGCAGTTACTCTTCTGGGTTTCAGAGCGCAAAGAAGCATTGATTGAGAAGCCACAAGTAGCACAGTTTTATAAACACCACTGCAAGGGATGTCAGTCACACTGTTTTTGAAAAGATAGCTAGATGTACACATCTTTCCTTCATTTGAACGTGCAAGAAAGGCATTGATTTGCTGTTCGATGGTAATATATTGTTTTTGATGTAAAAAGATGAGGTGTTTGAAAAGTAAAAAGCGAAGTTGTGACTGCCATGTTTTTAATTAAAATAATCTATGAACTTCAAAGCTAAGTTTTCCAGCTTTCCCAAACGTTAAAAACTTTTAAGGCTTGACAGCTGTCCGAAGGAAAGTAGCCCACATCAAACAATCATTGCTGATCAAACTTCTTCCAATCAGTTAGACTGGCCTCCCCTCTGGATAGAGATAAGGGCCTTTAAAATCATTATGTCTCAAAAAGGGCCACATCGTTCACATATCGCAAGCTGGTCAATAACCTACCAGACCCTACGGGCCCTCTCCGTGTGAAATGGTCCCGTGATATGGGGGAATTCGACGACCCGGAGTGGCGGGAGGCGTTGGCTTCGCCACGAGAGGCGGGTATACCATCGAGGCTCCGGTTAGTACAGCTCCGTATCTTGCACCGCTCCTACTACACCCGGCATACTCTACACAGTATAGGTAGTGCGCCGCATCCGTTCTGTTTGCGCGGCTGCGGGGAGGTGGGTAACTTCTTCCACACCATATGGGACTGCCCCGTAGTCCAAGAATACTGGAAGCAGGTGATGCGCACGCTGTCACAGTCGGGGGGAGTCTCGCTGGTACCAGAACCCAGACGCTGCCTGTTGAACATATGGGAACCTAACGACCTCTCGCACCCGGCGCAGAGCTGGGCCACGCTGGGGATGATGATAGCCAAGCGCAACATAGCTCAAAAATGGGGGACGGGGGAATTGCCGAGGCTCACAGCATGGGGGGCGGACATGGATGAGGCCATGTTTGCTGAGCGATCAGCCTTTGTTAGACGGGGATGCCCGCGCAAATGGAGTAAAGTATGGGGGGCGTGGAATGCCTACAGAGGTGGCATCTGTGACCCACCCTCAGATTCAAAAGATGATGCCTCAGACTCAGACTGACGCGGGAGGACCTAGAGGTATAGGTGCGAGGTGGTGGGTATTGAAGATGGGTATTGTGGCGAAACTGTTACCTGAAAATTTGTCTCTGTTGGTGGCTATTGTACTGCTCAGCCTTATGAACAACTGCCTGTTTGACTGCTGTGTTGTATTGCTGTTACTTCATAAAATAAAAACAACTTTAAAATCATTATGTCTGCATCATCAGTAGATGTAAGACATATCCTGTTGGGATTAATGAAAACCCATCACACCGAACCAAGGGCACTCAACGTCATCGGAGAACTGCATCCATTACACCTCCATCTTTCTTGCCCAGGATTGCTAGTGTGATCAGTTTAGGTAAACATTTTAAGGCAATATTCATAATTTATTTTAAGGATCTCTAGTCACTGGTAATTTTAATGATGAGATTGGTGTTTATTTTTTAATACTTTATTGATAATCATCGAACATAAATGAGCCAGCCAACACTAGTTTTTACTCTGTTTGGCACGCAGGCCTGGGGCTTTTTCAAGGCAAAAAATAATGTTTTTTCATATGAAACAGATGTTCAAATGAGTCAATTAAGTCCATTGAAAGGCATCGAGGGGTAAAGTAAAGGCTATCCACCTATATGCATCCTCTTGATCTATCGTCTATGGGTAAAGTCAGTTGAGGGTCCCTGTGTCGATGTTTGAACACAGTCTTCATATCGGTCCATGTAAGTCCAAGTAAGTGAAACCAGTCCAAGATTGCCGAAGACCTTGTCTAGACTTCTGGAAGAAAATAGAAAATACATCATTAGGCCAATTGAACTAGCTCCATCGAGAAGAAAAGGTCTGGGATTTTCAGGTTGATATAAGGCCTTGGCGACATGAATCAGTGGAGTCTTCCACATGGTTATGGTAGCTTAGATCTGGTCAGCCATGCATCTTTCTACTGTAGGACTTCCAGTCAAGGAAGACCATTGTCTGTTTCTGTTGTTTACAATGTGAGAGCAGCATAATCACTGCAGCTCTTTTTCCTCTGTGCTGACTTTACCATCAGTATGTTTACCAAGGCTATCTTAGTGGTGGTGCTCCCCCTTATTCTTCAAGGCATTTATTTCCCTACGCAGACTACTGGCTTATTAAGTGTCAGTCACATACTGCTTATCTGACATTATCCAAGAGTCTTGTCTGATTCAATACTAGGCTTGGGTTTACAGGCACACAGATTATTCTTTGGGAGAGGACGGTCGCCTTAAATCAAGAAGGAAGTTATGCTTTTTTTTTCTGGCTGTCCTGAGAATTGAGTGTGGTGGTTTATAAACTCATGGGACTCCATGGGTTAAAAGGCATATGCATCTATGTTGTACCAGTGACATAACTGTGAATGCATGTTTAATAAAACTATGTACCTCACAGATCTATTCAAACTGCAAAATAATAGTCTTAAACAATTGCAGTTTCGAGTCAAATAGGTAAGCATATGGTATTTGCATAGCAGCAATTTAGCTTGAGAGGTGGCGAAGCATTGCACAGGGTCAAAGGCAAAAATACAGTCAACTAGTACTTGAAGAAGTAGCTGGGCTCTGAGAGAGGACGTGGACTGTTGCTGCATCGTTATGTGGTTTAATTTATTTTTTGCACACCTTTGTTTTCACTCTGATTGTGTCATAGCTGTGGTGTGCTGAAAGCCACTGTAGATCATGAGCTTGTAAACTAAATAGGTGGTGGTGATGGCCCTAAGGACTTTTTAGATGAAGCAGTTGGTTTTGAAGATGATGTGGCTCAGCCAGGGAAGCCAGTGAAATTCCATTAGGATGAGGTGATGTGGTTGTGTTTCTTCAGGCCCTTGATGAGGCGTGCTGCGGCTTCTAGAATGTCCTTACGTATTGGTGTGTTTTCATTGGTGGGTTCCACAATCATTTTAGGACTTATTTCATCACATTCACGATGGTCTGCTCGAACTGTGGCTGAAGGTTCACTGTGGAGATCTGCAGACCCATGGGCTGTGGACTCCCCTGGACAGTCTCTTCGAGCTCAAACCACTTTTCTGGGCCTGATCAAGAAAGGGCATTATCTTCATTTTTTGACCCTTGACATTGCAGCTTAGGCACTTGTCCACTGACAAACATATTCTTTTAGTTGTATGTCATCTACAAGTAGGGGCGTGGCCAAGCCGTCAACCAAAATGGCCCCACGGCGTTGACGCTGCGGCACTCGGAGCCCTGTTCTCGTCAGGAACTGCCTTCATCGGGCGCTTCCCCCTTAAGTTCGGTGATTGAGGCAGCTCCGGATGATCAACCCGCTAGTTTGGGCCGAAAACCCTCCAGATTGGCAGCCCAGCGATGCTCCTGGATGGAGGGTGCGGAGACGGGAGGAGATACGCGGAGACCAGGCCTTCCTCAGAGGCCCTGTGGTGAGAGGGCCCTCGGGTGAGCCTGAGGCCGGGGCAGCGGTGCTCTGCCCAGTCTCCTGCCACCCCGCTCTGCGCCCCTCTCTACTGCTATCGGGCTGGCCCCACTACATGGAGACCCACCGAGAGGCGTCCAAGTCCGATCCTGGGCCGGGTGAGTAACGGAAGCTGGGCCTGTGGCGCTTGTGGCCCTACCCATGAGCGTATGGTGTGCCCTGGCTGCCTGGACTGTTCCCGATCGGGGGCTGTCTCTGCGACTCTCCCCTCACCTCATCACTGTCACCGATGCTGCTAATCGGTCCCACGGCGGTGTCGGGTCCAACCTGAAAATCTGCATGTCTGGGGCCTGGTCTGCGGATGGCTCTGGTTGGGGGGTCCTGGTGACGAGGCACAATATTGGTGGGGACCCTGTCGGCGGCGCAATATCGGAGCAGCATTTCCAGCCCGATTGATTTAAAGGGGCTGAGCCAACTCGTGAGAACTACGGTAGACCCTGTGACTGGGATGCGTGGGGGCCTCTTTCCTCGGCCTGCAAATTAGCCTCTGAGTGTGGCCTGGGCTGGACATCGTGGGGCCTTGATTGTTTTGCTGCTGGGGTGTCTCCATGGCTGGCTGACAATTTGTTAAGTGCTGGGCCTACTACCGCCACGGGGGAGTTCTCTGCTTTTATCCATCCCCTTCTGTGTAGATGAAATTGCGGGCCCTAGCGGCGACTTGGGCCTGAGACTACTAGGTCTTGACTACTTTGCAGCACTTCGGGGGTGGGGCACTTCACTGCAGCTTGAGTATCCTTGAAGCGGCACTCACGCGTATAAGGTCCAGGCCTCCTACTACCTGCGGGGTTGGATGTTTCCTCCTCACCGTCTCCCCCCGCGACACAGTACCTGCTCACTGGACATTCACCTACATCACCTCAATTCTACGCTGTGGGACTGGGGGTCGATTGCGGTGAATTTCCCTACAAAATTCAATGTGGGAGTTGCCTGTCTTGCTCCCCCCCCCACACTTTTTGTCACTGACCGGGTGAGGTGCAAGGCTCTTCCCTTTCCTGTGTTTTTCTGGTCCACCTATGCTGCCGCCATGGGTCGTGGCGATCCCAAACAACGGAAGCTGAACTTTGATAATCAGGGAGCATCCAACAACCATACTGCCTTCAACTACTTAGTGTCAAGGAATACCGGAGAACAAATCCCTCCCAGCCGGCACTAAAGGCAGCCATTAAGAGAAGTGTCCGATTGTGGTCTTTCCACTCAGATAGGGCAACACTGTCTAGAAGGAAACATGCCTGGGCAGTAATTTCTGATTTTAAACTGGGGGTCGAACTATCTTATTTATCAAGCACATTTGCACTTTTTTGGAAACTAAAGTTTATTGCCCTGAGGATGGGAGAATGGCCTTTTTTTAAAGATCCTGCCTGAACGGCGTGGCCCTGCCACTAGTATCAAATGCAGGAAGTGTGGCTATCACTCCGAAGCTATAGAGCATATTGTTTGTATATGACCCGGTATGCTTACTGATTAACTGTCTCTATTGGGGAACGAATGGAACAATCTTAGAATATGATCTTGTCGCCAAGCCATAATCGCTGCCCTAAACCCAGACAATATGAAGTTGAACTTTCGGTTCACCAAATTTGTTAACAGAGCGGTGAAAAAGTTGGGAGATAACAAAGCTGCAAATTTCCATCAACCCGGCTGAGCTGTAACCCTGCTCTAGGTTCTACAAATGAACTTTTGATAGCTAACTACTGTTGATTGGAACATTGCCCTTTGCTAACATTAAGAGTTTATACTCCCCAGTTGGCTTTTGAAAATACTAGTTCTGCCGTTTTTATATATTAATAAGAGAAGGGGAGAAGTTTTGATTGACCCGACACCTCAGTATTGGACTGCCACAGGTAATTAATTATCGTGAGGGTGTCTTTATCACCCCCCCCCATTTTTAGATAGTCTTAGTATTAACCCTAGTTTTTTAATGTATTGTTTCTTGCATATAAGAACCGTATGAGTTTTGCTCAAATGGAAAATTGTAATGGTTTTAAGTAATCAAACAATAAAGAATAATTATTATATAATTATTTGATCATTTGAGCCCCTTAATTCCATAAATTGATGGACTGTGATTCCTACAATTTAATTCTTTATCTTTTCTTTTCCTTTTTGTCACGTTAGTTTTATGGTTTTGTGTGTTTTACTTGTTATTGCCACAGTCAAGTAGCATAACCTCTGGTTTGTGTTCCATTGTCTCCTAAAGCCAATACATATTTTGATTACTTTTAAGTAGTTGGCCCTTGACTTTTCTCAGTGCTGTGATCCCAATACAGGTTAATGTTTTTATGCATGTGAAAAGAAAATTGGTATAGTAATAAACAATTTTTTGGATTGTCTTCAAAAGACAGTAAATTGGGTAGATTCTAACCACCAACATAAGCACAGATATTATAAAATGCTTACCCTATCAAAGTAGAATTTACTGTCATTTCATAGAAATGTCTTTTGGACTCAGTTAAGTTTGTGTGTTCACATGCACAAAATAACCTAATTTCTTCAAGTCTGTGGGCTGCAGTCGAAAATTCTAAAATATATTTGGGGTCCGATGTATCATGGTAAGCTTGCATACAAGTTGGTGTTTTGGCCCCCTGACAGGTTTGGAAGTATAATCTTCACTTTGCATTGCGAACAATGCACTGATGATTGGCAATGCAAAATGCCCATTCACAGTTGGTGGCAAAAACAACTTCCTCATTGGTATTCATGATGCCAGAGTCTGTGTTCACCCTCTTGCGAATGCCTACAAATTCAAGAATGGAGGAGGGGCACAACAGACCCCGTTCCTGCATTTGCATTCACTGCATGCAGATTTTCTTCTTTTTTTCTTTTTGCATAAAAGAAAAAACAGCTGTTCCTGTCTCTTGCTTTCTTTAACAAATAAACCATAATGTATTAAATGATATCAGGAGGGGAATCCAGTGGTCCCCGGGGCCTTTTTTTACTCTCCCCAATGCTGGCTTACAATGTTCACAAAGCGTAACCTGTCCATCTGTTTCCACTTCACAAATTAGTTACCACACTAAGGCCCCAATTACAAGTCTGGTGGTCCAAAGGCCACCAGACTCACGGGGGTGTAGTGGTGGCAGTCTCCTGACCACCCTATTAAGAGTCAGGCAGTTTGACTGCCACAGCCCTGCCACAGCCACCAGGAAACCGCCATTTTCTGGCGGTGTTGCAGCGGTCTGGAGACAGTAATGTGCATATTAGAAGTTTTATCTCCGCTGGCGGTGTCATGGAGATTCCTCCTTCATAAACACTGTGGCAGGGAGGAAACAAAGGGGCTCCTCTGTATGGGGATGCACATAGTGCATGCGCCTCAGTTCCTGCACGGCATGGACTTTTCAGCCCACTCCATTCAGGAACTGTTGTTGATGTTCCTATTCCTATTCCCCATTTCAGTGGCTTTGGCGGTGCGGCGGTGGGGTGGAACTGGTACCGCACTGCCAATGTCGTAATCGGTCCCTAAGTCGGGTCTGGGTAGCTGTTCAGTAGTTCGAAAAAGCAGTTACAGCCACAAAGCAATGATACATGCCATTGTGAACTGCATTGAGGAGAGCGACACCCTTTTCACTCCCCCTCGTCTTTGTAATCAATAATATTTTCCAAAGTGTAGGTTGCAAGTCAGGAAAACATTTCCAACATGCAGAGTAATCTTAGTACATTTTGACTTTGGCAGCCATAAAGTCTGTCATTTTGTGAATCGTAGGCTTTGCAACTGCGACTCTTTAGTACACCAGGCCTCTGGTACTTGAAAGGTCAGTGCAGAGGCCCCCTACAGTTCCTTCCAAATATATTGTATGCATTAATAGTGGCCCTTAGGTAAATGATAGTGACTAAAGGTTTTTAAATTATGAAAAACCATTGATGATTCATCATTACTAAAATGTACTAAACATCTTTTTGCTTATGTTTCCCGTTTTTTGGAGTTCAAATCCACCTTAAGTAGGAGCTATGATTGTCTAATGGAACTGAAAAATTCAAGTGTTCTCTCTTAATTCGAAATTCCAATGTGTTGTATGGTTTATACCCGTTTCATTGGCTGTGGGTAGGGACAATGTCTCTCTGATACTCTTTAAGCATACCTTGGTCTCATCAGTGCACAAGTTGGTAGCAATCTCTTTTGCCTCCAGTTGGAGGCCTTGCATCTTCGCCTGCTGGTTGATCCCAAGCTGTGATGGATTTTTGTGATCACTTCATATGAGACAGACACAGAGTAGCCACCATCAGGATGCTTTTCTTTCATGTTGAGCGTTTCCTTGCGTCTGTTCCTGATCTCCACTGCCTGCTCGTCCCATGTGTGTATGACTCCTCCTCCTTCATTCGTTTGGGTTCACTATAAACGTGCCGAAGTCACACGTGACTCCCTCTCAGACATCTTTCATCTTAGCCATTCTGGAGGCACACACTTTCAGGCCTATCCTCCGGAATGGCGTGTCTAGGCTATTCAACCTATATTTTTGATATTTCAGCCTCTATCCTGGATTTTTGTGGGACTGACTGAGCCAGCTGGGTCTCAGGGCCTCATGGCCTCCTGCTGACAACACATACCCACTGGCATATGCAGGCTTTGCAGTAGGACTTGAAGTCCCAGCAAATTTGGCATCAGGTAAATCTCTCTGACCTCGTCCTGATATCGGAGGTGAACTGCAAAAGATCTGCAGTGGTGCTAGATGAACTGTAATTGGGTCAGCAGACCCCTCTTCCTTCCCCACCCAGAGCTCATAGTGGTGACAGATGCGTCGCTTCTGGGTTGGGGCAGGCACCTCGACGGGGTTGAGATGAGAGGACTCTGGTCTCTGGCAGAGTTACAGCTCCACATCAACTTTTTGGAATTGAGAGCAATCTGTTTGGCATTTAAGACCTTAATCCCTTCCATCAAGTTAAGGCTAGTTCAGGTGTTCACAGACAACACCACTGCTATATGGTACTGCAGCAAACAGGGAAGTGTGGGATCGCAGACCCTGTGCCAGGAGGCTCTACGCCTCTTTTTATGGCTGGAACGTCAGGACATTTTCCTGGTCATACAACACCTGGCGTGCTCTTTGAATGCCAGGGCAGTCAAACTCGGTCATGGATGCCTTCTGGATCACAAATGCCATCTCCATCCTGACATGGTGCAAGGTCTCTTCGCGACTGAGGAGAATCTTGGTTAGATCTTTTCAGCACTGCCGAGAATGCGCAAAATCAGCACTTCTGAGTGCAAGAGTTTCCAAGACTGGTCTCGCTCGGAGACGCATTTAATCTCAAGTGGAAATCAGGCCTCCTAAACGACTTCCTGCTGATACCACCCTTGCCCAGAGTTCTCAAGAAGATCATGAGCGACCGGGCCCAAATCATTCTTGTGGCTCCGTGTTGAGCACCGAGAGTATGGTATCCCAGACTCCTGAGCATGAGCATTGGTCCTCCGAACTGGCTGCCCCTTTGGGAAAATCTCCAGTTGCATCAACAAGGCAGGGTCCTGCACCTAAACCTGCGAGCGCTCCACCTTCATGCATGGAGATTGAGCTGTGGCAGCTGACAGTCTTTGACCTCCCTTCAGAAGTCTGTAAAGTCATTCTGGCTGCCATGCATCACTCATCTTCGACCGTATACGCCTACCATTGGGACGAATTTGTGGCTTGGGTCACTGCCAAACATGTTGATCCTCCCTCTTCACCCTTTTATTTTATTGTTTGTGTTTTACAAAGCGCAAACATGACTCAAGGCTATTGGTGCACTGTACATATGATAGTTAAACATAAATGATGAGCTTACACATAAAAAGAATATCTAATAAAAACAAATGGCAACTTTTGAGAACTCCAATAAGATAAGGTATGTAGTGACAGAGTTATTAATAGATAACCTCCATTCGTTTGAGACATTGGAATAGGAGTGGGTATAGGTTGTTTGTTTTCTGAATCTGGGAGGTTCTAGGCTGAAAGAGTTTGCTTTTCTGAGTGAGCGTCTGCCTCCTAAGATCGTTTCTGCTAGGTACCTTGGTTCATTACGATGTAGAGCTTTATGCGCTAGGCAAGCAATCTTCAGTTGAGTTCTGGCCTCGAAAGGGAGCCAGTTGAGAGACTTAAGTGATGGGGTAATGTGGTCAAAGCATCTTGTGCCTTCTACCAGTCTAACTGCTGCTGTGTTGAGGGTCGCTTTGAGTGGAGCTGTTCTTGATTTGGGAAGACCTGAAAGGATTGCAGAACCATATTCAAGTCTTGAGTCCACTAATGGTTGTAATGCTTTTTTGAAATCTGAGGGTGGCAGGAATGGTTTACTTTCTTTAGTAGTTTGAGTTGGAATGAGGCACTGGGCGTGGCTGCACTGATATGTGCTAGCATGTTCCGATTCTTGACCAGTGTTATTCCAAGGGATTTAGTGGAATCAATAATGGTAGATTTGCAGTTGAGGGCTTCGAAGTGATTCAGACAGTAATGCATGTGTGTGTAGTTTGAGGTTAGTTTGAGCTAGCCAGGACTGAATTTTGACAAGGCTGTTATTTAGTTGAATGATATCCTCCAGGGAGGATATCTTTAAGTATAGTTGTGTATTGTCTGCATACATGTGGTTTGTAACGTTCAATTGCTTGAAGATTTCCGTTAGTGGCTCCATATATAGGTTAGAGTGTGGGCAAAATGGTCGACCTTTGTGGGACTCCACAGCTCACTGTTGTGGTATCTGAGAATGAGTTTCCTAGTTTGATTCTTTGTGAGCGGTTCTGCAGGAAGAATGTGAACCATGAGAGCACTTTCCCAGATTTCCCCATTCTGTTTTCTAGCAGCTTTAGTCAGTTGCTGTGATTAACCATGTCAGACGCCAGTGAGAAGTCTAGTTAGATGAGTCGTTGTTGTCTAGCTTCTTAAGGGTGTCATCTATTATGTGAACAGTAGCCGATTCTGTGCTGTGCCCTGGTCTAAATCCTGATTTGAATTTGTCTACTAAGTCAAATTGTTCAATGTGGCAACTCAGTTGTTTTGTTTACATTTTTCCAGTAATTTGGCCAGAAAGGGAGTATTCGATACTGAGCAAAAGTTGCTCAGGGTTGTAGGTTCTGCTCTTACTTTTTTCAGGAGTGTCACTTGCCCAGCCTTCAGGCAGTCCGGGGTAATACCTTGTTTTATCGATGAATTTATGATCTTCGTCAGTATGGGTGGGAAGAGGTGACTGAGTTCCTTTAGTATTGTGGAGAGGATAGGGTCATTGAAATGTGAAGTTGGTTTCATGCATATTACGGTCATGTGGACCTCCTCCTCAGTTAGTGATTTGAACTTGCTTCAGACAGCTTGATTTTTGGTTTTGGATGGGTGAGTTTTCGTCTGGTCCTCCACTGGGTAAAGAGATACCCCCTCGGAATTGTGTTCATTTTCTATATTTGCTCTTAGCTTTTTTTTGTCAGATCCAATTTCTTATTCAATTTCTAAGATTTTTCAATTGAAAAATGGAGAGAAAGCTTCACAGTTTACCACCGAGTTATTGTTGATTTTGGTTAAATTGTATGCCCCGGTTTCTTGTTTGACAATTTCAAACAATCGTCTTGAGCGATTCCTTGCATTATTGAATTGAGCTCTGAAGTATGATGCTTTTGTGTTCCAGATGTGTTGTTTGTAGCTGTTCCGTCATTCACGAAGCTCGATTAGGGGCAATTTTGAGGGTTCCTGTCGCCATCTTCGTTCTGCGAGTCTAAGGCTCCTCCTTTCCTCATTTAGACTTTGATTGTATCAAGGGCAGGAGAGTTTTATTTTTTTTGTTTTTTGAGGCTCAGTAGGTCTACTGACTCCAACATGTGTGATACTGTTTGGTTATAGTGCTTGGTTAATTCGAGAACATTCTGAGTTGCTTTTGGGGAAGAGGGGTTTTTCTTGCAAATTGCAGTCAGTTTGGCCCTGTCTGTTTTTGGTGGCTCTAACCCAGCGTTTCTGATTGGTTTCTTGCCCTTTAGATATCTGTGTGTGCGTATTTAAAGTGGAAAATGATTGAGTGATGATCAGTTAAACAGTCATTGGGTATGATAGTCGATTGTCAACGATCCTTCTCTAGATATGATTAGGTCGAGCGTTGATCCTTTGATATGAGTTGGGCTTAAGCATGATTGGGTCAAGTTTGGATCAGAGAGGAATTGTTTTAGTGTTGATACCTGCTTATCTTCCTCATTTTAGTCTCTGAGAAAAAAGGCATTGGGGTGTAGTATGGAGTGTATTGTGATTGTTCCCATTAGAAGTTCAATAAACAGTTAGTTGTCTCCTGGAGGGTGGTAAATAGGGTATACGCTGGCAAGTGATTTCTTTACTGCAAAGATTTCTGCACCCATGTATTCACAGGATGTGAGACCGTCTACTGCGAAAGTCTTGACTTATAGGAATTTCTCATTAATTATATTGATCACTCCTCCCTGTCGTTGCTGTCAGTCAAGGTGTTGAATGGTGTAGTTTGGAGGCACGATGATGTCAAGCATGCTTGTGGACCATTGGTTTAGCCAGATTTCTGTCATGAGTAGCCTGTCTAATTCGTGATGGAGGATAGTTTTGTCGATTTCTTTGGCATGTTTGATCGCTGATCAGTATTTGAGAAGCATGCATTTTAGGGTCGGTTTTGATAGGCATGAAGGATGGAAGATCTGGTGTTAGCGGGATCTCAATTAGGTTCCTGTAGTTTGCATTCTGAGTTTCAACATGTGGCCATCGTATTTTCATGCTGTCAGTGGTCGGTATGTTGTAGATCGGCGGTGGGGCTAGCAGTGTGGAATCCTTGTAGTATAGCAGCAGGGCTTCGATATCTGACATGGATAGATGGCTATGCCCTAGCGTGGGTCGCAGAGTGGATGGCTATGGGTGGGTGAAATAGCTTGTAATTGAATGAGGGAGGCTGTTAACCTTTGAGGCTAAAGCTTCTTGTGTGTACGACCTAATCTCTTGGGCCGCTAATGATGTTTCCCTGATATTTGTATTTGCTATATTTAATCCCTTGATTATGTTATCAATTTTGTGTTCCAGGTTGCTTAGCTGGGTAGACCAACATGTATTCCAATTATGTCTGCAGGGCATGTTGCACCTCGTGGATTCTGTAAGAGAAGAGGGGTCATCATTATGGATGAGAGTGTAGTACGGCCTAGGGGCGGAGGAATTAAGGAAAATACTGGTGGAATAGGGCTAGTAGAGGGACTGCTAGATGACATGATAGGATAGGATGAGGGATAGGAAGAGATCTAATCGGCGCGTCAGCTACGGGCAACATGTGCTGTCGGTGGATCGTTTCGAGCTGGTTGGAGGTCTGGATGCTCGATATACTCTCCGACTGTGAGGCGGATGTGTAAGGTGAAGCGGTGTCCTTGCTAGAAGGAGGTTGATTAGTAACAATGATTGTCTCCAAATTGAGACTGTTGACAAAACTCGGATTGTGGGTATCAGTTCCCAGCCTTATATGAGTTAAGGGCATGCGCAAATCAGTTACATGGATAATGGGGGAAGGGCAAGACTAATCATTAGGAGGAGGTGATCTGGGGCTGTTGGCGGTGGTTCCCGTGTTGCAGTGGCAGCGGTGAGCATGAGAAGTCATAGATAAGATAGAGGTGGGTCAGGATGATGCCTGTGTTTTGATCGCGGGATGGATGGGTAGACGTTAACTTTGAGAGGAGAAGGGAACATTGTTCCACACCGTGTTTTTGATCTTCATGAACATTTCGTCAAACTTCTTTACATTATGGTCAGAAGATTTGATGAGAACATTCCCATTGTTGTAAAGGGAGATGGTTGCTTCTGCCTTGAAAACCACAGAGGATGATATGGTGATTTGCAGTCCATGTGGTGTTTTCCTGGTGGTGCTTATCTGGAGCGTCGCAGCTATATCTCTTCGCCATTGTGCTCTGCTGTTGGTGAAGATTAAATCAGTAGTTGCCGCACCCTTCTTAGCAAAATAGTAGGAATCTGCTATGAGCGTTACAGCGTTCCGTTTGAGTAGATTATGTTGGAAACTCTTAGCAGCGTTCTTAGATAAATTTGGGGGGGGGGGGTAATTAATCTTGAATGCATTACGGCCTACCAGTGCCATCAAACCATCACTGGCACTGAGGTTGTTTGTCTCGATATTAGCCAAGGAACCCTTAAATTAAATTAATAAATAATCCTGCTGAGAGTCTACAGACAAGAACTAGATACAAAAGGAGTAGTCATATATGCTAGAGTGCTGTCAGCGGTGATGTAGTGGCAGTGTAGGCCAAGAATGGCGGTGAAGAAGACTGCCTGTATTACTGCGAGCAGAAGTACTGAAAGGATCAGCCCAGTGCTATTCCAATATGCCTGTTCATTAGAAGCTCTGAAATGTGGAGTCCTTCTGTTTTTTCTTGCTTTACTTTATGGTAAAAGCAAGTCCCTAAGAGACTTACTTCTCTCACAGTGATTAGCGGCGACTGTTAAACTCTTCTTTAAAAAAATAAAAAGTCAAGACCATGAGTGGCAGTGAATATGTTATCAGATTAGGGCGAGTAGATGATCAGAGTGGACAACACTTCAAAGATGGCTTCTCCAGAAGCAGTGCAGCAAAGTCCTTCTTTCCTTTCCATTATCAAGGAGAGATACAGAGTCCTTCTTCACTGTCGGCATACTACAAGTCCTATGTCTGTTTTGCATATTAAGGAGCGACCACCGTCGTGAGGATGAGGCTCTTGTGTCAGTGAATGGATGGAGGGGCCCCAAAAATGGAGAATTGTCTATAGACACTTTTGACTCCAAGCTTGCGTTTGAAGGTCATGTGAACGTTACCTCAGCATGCTTCTACACACTAAAGCTTCTTCGAAAAATCTTTCCTTTTATTCCCCATAATGTTTGCAAACTTGTCATCTCAGCTCTGGTACTGTCTAGAGCTGATTATTGTAATGGTCTTTTTGTCAATCTGAGGAAAAAATACCTCACAAAAATTTAGATTGTGCAAAACGCCGCAGCTCGCATACTGCTGAATATTCCTGAGCATAGATCTGCTGCCGCTTCGCTCAGACAACTACACTGGCTTCCAGTAAACAGACGCAATGAGTTTAAGCCTTTCTGCATCGCTTTCAAAGCGATGCACGGTGGGCTTCCAGTAAAGAGACGCAATGAGTTTAAGCCTTTCTGCATCGCTTTCAAAGCGATGCACGGTGCAAGACCAAGCTTTTTCAAACAAAATCTCCAATGGTACTTTCCAACTCGGTCGCTTCGATCTTCTCTTGCCCATAATATGGTGATTCCCAGGTTTAGGAAAAACGCCTGGGGTGGCAGAAGCTTTTTTGTCGGCACCACAGACTATAGAATTCGCTTCCCTTAGATTTAAGAAGAGAAACTCAATTACTGGCCTCTAGAAAAGCTCTAAAAACCTGGCTTTTTAGTCTCTGATCCAGCAGGTTCATTGTTCAGAGTTTAGATGTTCTATAAGCTAGCGCCCAGACACCCTCAGGTATTTGTTCGTGCTGTATAAATCTATTTTTCACTTCATTTCATTACAGTCTACTGTAACCCCCCCAGCAGCCCAAAAATCACGAAAACTAAAGAAAACAACTAGCGCATTTGTGAGTAGGCTCTCGGGAATGTCAGAGAGCTGCAGCGCTATCTCCAGCCGCATACACCATGGAAGTCTGTTGGACTGGGAGTCTGCAGGACGCCGGCCGGGGTGAGGGGGTGAAAGGCAGGGTGATTGGCAAGAAAAGGAGGCAGAAAAAGACCCTCCGGGTGAAAGAGGTGATCTCAGCAGGGAGGAGGAAGCACCTGATGCATTGCTACAGGCACAAACCATACCTTCAGCCTGTCCTACAGGCCTGCAGTGTGAAGGGGTCAGCACGGGTGGAGGTTGGAGGCCTCTGCTGGAGTACTACGGGCACGAACTAGAACTTCATCTAGTCCTGCATCTGCCCGCACTCTACAGCTGCTGGCAACACCCCAAGGGGAGTGAGCATACCCACTAAGGGCAAGTCGGGTGACAGCAGGCAGGTAAAGCATTTGGAGTAGCACTTACCTATTTTCCACTGCATCAAGTCTTCCACGCAGGCCAATAGCGGGTAGGGAAAGCAATCTGGTTATGAGTTGGGCCCAGACAATGTGATGTTGCAGTCACTCTTCCACATGCATTCCAGTGCCATAGATTATTGAAAGTCCCAGACAGGCGTGGATGCAGGTAGATCAGCTACTGTGAAACCATCTTGGCAGCAAGGTCCAATCGGATCCGTATATCCTGCGATCGTGGTTGGGTGCAATTCGAATCTCCTAATTTCCCCGATATGGGTTCAATTCCAGTGTGTTTCTTGTAGCAATGCTATACAGCAGAGGGGTCGATGGCAGGGTATAAACAGGATATTCACTGATTTGGGATCCTGAACCCGGGAGCTTCCTTTTGCTGATCCAGCTCTGTGGCAATCTTGCACTGGTGCCCTTATCTGAGGTGTTGTTTGTGTCCTTACTAGCCCAGCTAGGCTTTGGGGACATTAAAGGGTATCTTTCGGCCATATTGGCTTTCTTACGGTTGCCGGACAAGCCCTTTCTGTTCAAGTCAGCAGCCGTGACTCTTTTCCTAAAAGGACTTCAATGCATGTTTTCTCCAAAACCCTTCATTATGCCTCAGTGGGACATCATTTTGGTTTTAACTTTCTTGATGTGCTCACCATTCAAGCTGATGCATAGCTGTCCTCTGCATCTCTTGACCATCCATTAACACAACCTTCTTAGCGGCCATCACATCAGCCAGGAGGGTTAGCGAGCTCCAGGTGCTCTTTGGCTTGTGGAGTCCTCTTCCTGGCTATCTGTCAGGCTGCTACATGGGCTTCTCTGCACACGCTTACTAAACACTACTGCCTTTATAGTTAGGTTCGGCATGACAGACAATTTACCTTTTCTGTCCTCCAGGACTTCCTGATCTGAACCTGTTCACAAACCTTCCACCGGGGAGGTGTTGCTTGGGTATCTATTCTAAGATAAGTATCTGTGGCTAGAAGTCAGATGAACAAGTTACTTACCTTTGATAGCACCTTATCTGGCAGAGATTCTGTTTAGCTGCAGATTTTATACCGACCCTTCTATCTAGAAAATTCCTACAGGTCCTTAGTGTCAGCACACTGGTCCATCTGCTTTTTAGTGTGGCTCTGTTTCCGGCACTGAAATGTCATGAAAAAAAACTGATGTCAGCATGCTAGGATGGTGCCTACATAGGCTTCCTGGCCACGTAATAGCCGGTGTGGCTAACGCAGAACTGATTGCCACCTACTGGCACACAGATGTACTGCTCAAGATTTTCCGGATCCAGTCTGTCACCTGGGAAACATTCTACGGTAATGAATCTGCGGGTTGATAGTCTCTACCAGATAACGCGTTACCAAAGGTGAGTAACTTGTTTGTCTTGCGTACATTTTTTCTCCTTCAGCTTTCTGTAGTTCCCTGCCATTTTGTTCTTTTGTTTCCTCCACCTCAGCTTCAAAGTTGGAGGTCAACTCCTAAAAATGCTTTTCATGTTTTCTGCAAAGTTGAGCTTTGTTGGGTTGTCTCACGCTACAAAGTGAACTACCTGTCCAAGTGATGAAGCACTGTGAGAACTGGGGCAGACAATAAAATAGTGAGGGAAATGCAATATTTTTCTGCAGTGATGCCTTTAGGCATTATAAACCCAATACAAGCATAGGATAAAGCATAGAGTATGAGTGATTACTTTTTGTTTTAAAGGCAGCAAAACTAGTTACAGTCTACATTTAAGTTTATTTCTTTCCCTTCAGCACACAGTTTCACGTGTTTGAATTGACAAGGCAGCTTCCGCGATTTTCTATGTATGCATTGGGCAGCACTGGCTCAGATCCCGAGCCTCGGAGCTTTGTGCACTTTACCACTAATGAGCGGGTACAGAGGGTGAGTGACACACTTTTCAATTATATGTCTCTTTCTCCCTCTCATTAAAATCTGTTTAGTGCATTTTATAGTCTCTGTCGGTCTTACATGGTCGAAAATATTACATTACTATATGTATGCCTCTTCACTCTCCACAATGACTTTCTCACACTCCTTGTTGACACAAATAACTTACTCACCAAGACTAATGATAGAAAGTTCCTTCCTGTTCGTGCATTCTGGAGTAATATTCTTGGTTTTCCTTTAAAAAAAAAAAATATAAATAATACTTTTGGTTAAAAAAAGGGGGGGTGCGCCTCATTTAAAATTCAGCCCAATAACCAGTTTGATCCTCACATTTACTGTGATTTTAGTTGCCTTGTTCAAGAGTCCCCAGAGGTCTCGTTTCTGAGTTCCCACATTTGTGGCCACGAAATAGGTCACTTTGTGCCAGGGAAATCCATTGATTGTGCCTGAGGTACACATCATTTGCACCTCTGAAAATCTATACACATAAGTCCCCAAAATAGTCCAATTTGTGTGATGGAATTCCTTATTTGTGCCCAAAACACTCATTATTCCCAACTCTGCGTTCAAAATCTGTTCACCACAGAGTTGTGACTTATTTGACTTATGTCCTTTGAATTACATTGGAGGAGCACTTTTCTCTATTTTCCTCAACTAGTTCTTTAACCTCTTGTTGAGTTTGGGGTTAAATCAGATAGAGTTGACTGTGTTGAACAGTTGCTTGATTGTGTTCAGAGGTACTTTGTTTATGTGAACCCTTATCATCTTGTAGTGCCTCCTTCCTTGTTCCCTATTTACATTTGACTTAAAGAGGCGTCATATGGGAGAGGTGGAATAGAGGCGTGCATAATCTTAACTACCAATGAGAGCATCTTGTTCTATGTGTCGTAAGAGACCTTTTCTCTGGAACCACTAGTGAAATGGCCTTAGCATTTCAGACAAGGTGAGGTAGAGGGTTTATATCATGAGACTGTTGTTTTATTCTAGTGTCTGAATTAAAAGACCAGTGATGGGTAGCCTGGTAGAGGTCCAGGGTTGGGATAGTCCCTTGGAAGATAGTGGACTCTGATTATTCCAGTGTAACTCAAATCATGCACCATTCTCATCTAATGTCAACAACAGTGCAGTCCCAAGTTTCTGCGTCACCTTTTTCCCTTTAATTATTATCTGGGGTTGAATGCAAAGCCTTTTCTTCTGCTGGATATTTGAGAGATCCTCCGGTATTCCCAGCTCTCAATGTAACATTTGAAGGGGAATGCTTTGGCAAGAGCCACACCATACATGTACTCTAAATCCAACTTTCTTCAAGGGTACAAGAGGGTCATGACTGAGTTTTGCTAACTTTTTCACTGACACTGCTCCTCCATCTTGTCCTGCACTGCCAAAGAATGCAAACCTGCATACTGAAACAGATTAACAGAGAGGGTGAGCCATTTCATCCTACTTTTACATTTCATACTGTAGGGACCAAGCCTACATCATTTTAAGCTTACAGTAGCAGGAGGTTTTTCAGAGCTCTTCTATCCCAATGAAGCCATTCCTGGGTATTGAAATCCTCTCTAATTGAACAATTTACAATGGCAAAAACAACCCGAGAGGAGTCCTGTATCATTATGGACAACTCACTGCCTCATTTTGCTGTTGCTAGCAGCACCCTTTAAACAAGCATTTACAATGCAATGGTCTCGGCATTGGTAAAGTTAGAGCTATTGGCATTGCTCATGACATTATTTTTATTTATGTTTTTGTTTTTAAAACATTTAAATAAACGGCATTGTCATGAGCCATGCCAATAGCTCTAACTTTAACAATGCCGAGACCGTTGCATTGTAAATGCTTGTTATTATTAAGTGCTGCTCTGGTTCTGATCCAGACTTGTCTCAATGAATTGTGATTTTATAGCTTTTATTGCTGAATGAAATGTTTGTTTTATCATTGTTCTACTGATCTTGCTGTGTTTTATAGATTTTATCTGAAATAAACAATGAGTTGATAAAACAAATATTCAGCGATAGTGAATTGTGTTTTCAATGATGTTATTTGTTAGCAAGGCAGCAACTCACTAATATTACTGCACCCAATATCCGTGACACCTTTCTGTTTCCCATATGTGAGGTCCTGTTTTGATTTAAAATAAACTGTTTATGTATCTTGCATGAAACAATAAAACCAATTTTATCGCTGCAAAATATCTGTAATATACACTCACACATCACACACATTAAAAAGAAATGAAAGAAAACAAAATTTACAACAATCTGTTTAAGAATTATTCAAGGTAATCAGGGCAAGACTGTGCAGAACAGATCTGACTCTATCGGTGGGGTTGGGACTCTGAAAGCCTGGGCCCTGGGCCAAGGCACACTTTGCCCCTGTCTTAAAACGTCTCTGCCTGGTTGCTCCTCAAAACATTGGCCCCAGTAAAGTGGGCTCTGTGGAGGGTGGTATGTATTTCTTTCACCCCCACAGCGGAAACTCAAATAAAGTACACAATGCGCATGAACTAACAACAGCAGAGAACAGCCCTGTGTTAGCACGCTGATCTTTACAGTTGATGGATATGTCAGAAGCAAGGTTCAAATTCGAAGGAACCAATCCCCAACCAGGTTTAGCATTTAGCAAGGCATTTACAGCAACGGCAAACCTCTTGCATCTTGACTCACTGTGAGTGAAGCAGTGTGTATTCTTTTCAGCACCTATCAGAGTTTCATTTATTCATACAACAAACCGCAAGAAAGAAAATCGCCCGTTTGCCGGAATCAGGCACACGTGGGTTGTGGAAAGGGGCTGGTGTTTTGTTCTGTTATCTTAGGAGCAGGGAGCCTGTCTCCAGACTGTGGAAACCCCTCATGATGGAAGGTCTGCAACAAGGAAGTAAAGCTGGAGTAATCAACGGACCAGTAAATTATCAAAATATTTTAAAAAAATAACCGGGCGCAGAGGAAGTAGAATTTATGCTAAGAGAGACCATGTCAGATATGGCTCTGTGCATTCATTAATTAACGCGTGGAAACATTATGCTTGAACTGGTAGATAAATAGGACGTACAAAGTGTGCTGGTTTACTATGACAGCAATCGGGTGCTCCTCTGCGCCAAACCAAAGGTTTCCCGAAAGATGCTCGAATGCCGAAAATAGTGTTTTCTCACCTCTTTGAAAGAATTCATAAAATTGCGCACAATGCCATGGTAGAGTGCTCCTTTCCTAATCTAGCATTAGCAGGAAGCAACATGCAGCTGTTTGTCGGCCTTATCTCGGAGAACAGCGCGCGCTGATTTGTTCACTTCTTTTTCACTGGTGAGTGAAGACGTGTCAGAGGAAAGCTCGTGGTGTAGACTTGGAAAAGGTCTCAAAAGCTGATGAGTGACGACATGCACGCTGAGGGCCTTGAAGCCTGAGTACTGCTGATGAGCAATCAGTAACTGTGGTGTGGGGTTTGACTAATCTTTTTGGATCGCCCCTGTGGTCGAAAGCAAAGGCATTTCTGCCTCTCTCCGTTTGTAACAAACAGCGAGCAGCATCCGGGTCCTCACGCAGAGGCCTCCTATGCTCAAGAGAACCCTCGCAGAGGCAGTGCGTAACAAGTAGCTTCAACGCGTCTCACAGGAATAATTTATTTTGTATTTGTACCTAGAAGTGGAGTTAAGAATATTCGCTGGAGAGAGTCGGTCTTTTTACGAACAAGGAGATCAGGCGAGGGAGCAACGCCGGGACACCACCGCCTTTCTCCGAGGCAGAGAAGAACTGCCTCGGAGAAACGCAGCCTCGGTTTCGGATTCGGGGGCGTGTTTCTTTTTCTCTCCTCTTGCCATTGGCTGGAGGAGAGAAAAACACGCCCTGCGAAAAGCAACGAAAAAACACGCCCCCCGATCCGAAAAGGACGGGGCTTCAACGGAGTGACTGGACCTCTTCTCCAGTGGCTGGCCAGCATTTAAGAGGCCAGCCAATGGAGAACAGGAGAGAAGAGGGGCGGGTGCAAGCCCCTCTTCTCAAAGTCACTCAAAGTCATTAAATCTCGGAGCGAGACTGCGCAAGCGCAGCCATCGCTAGCCGAGACCTAACAAAAAGGAGCACCTTCATCTCCCCTTAACTTCTAGATAAGCAATCCCAACAGAAAAACAAAATTCCTGTCTCTCCTGACGACATATCAACATGGCTCTTTATACCCTGTACAATTGGGAAAAGATGGGAATGTTTTTAGAGTTCAAGCACTTTTATGCCACGTAGGAGTTACTGTTTTGGCTTTCAGAGGGAAAAGAAGTAGCTTTACAGCAACTACATAAAGACATGGCGGGCCCTGAACAGCAATGTGTACAAAAGATGCCCTACTTGGTTACGTACTTCCTCGTTACCTGAGGGCATCCAGGACAAAGTCATGGGCTTACTTTTTGATGGTAAACATATGTATTCTACAAATTATACATCTGCTGGCCCGGGCTGTCAGAAGTGCAAAACTTTCTTTCCTTTACCTCTTTAACAGTGCTGCTACATGTTAAACATCCAAATTGCTACTCAAGATGTACATATTCATGACTTTATGGAATGTCACTTAAATCGGAAAAAAACTCTTTCTGTTTTCCATCTACAACCACACTTTTTCAGCTGAGGATACATTACGCAATCTAGAGGTTTTGTCATTTCTGAAATTATACCTGGAAATAACCCCTTTCAGTGCGTCTTAACTGCTAATCATAACTTAAAGTGCAATTTCCTCTAGTAATAACTAGACAAATTACATTACTGCAAGCAGTCTATAGTATTTTAAATGTGTACATTAGGGAAGTTCAGTTTTTGACATTTCAATAAAGAGTGATTAACATACATTTGCCGGCAGTGACATGGGCCACTAAGCATGATTTTTGCAAACATTACTCTGTTTTACCCCTGGAAAGTCAATGTTGGCAATAGATTTGTTTGATGCCTGGTTGGGCACAGAGCTTTTAGATGGGGAAACTTACATTCATGTTTATTCTGGTAATTGTCCTTGTTTGTCCTCTTTCACAACACTTAACTAGCCTCCCCTCGAAGCATACACAGTTCTTCAACCTTTAATAATTAAAATAAATCAAATGGGTAAGGATAATTCTGGCCCTGCACAAGAGGAGTTCTTTCTAACCCGTTGTGTGTGAGCTAGAGCATGAACCAAAAACACCAAAATAACTGTGAGAAGGTTTTTCCATTTTCTGTATTTTCTTAAAGTGAATACTACTTATGTGTACTGTATTAATCAGTTTAAGAATATTCACAGTCTCTACTCATGTTTCATACCTCCCTCATTTCCCCTGGTCTGTGGATGATTTAAAATGCTTATTTAAAAAAGAAATTTTAAAGGTCCCTCTTTTGCTTCTCTTATGGAATGTAAACAGTACAAAAATACATATGTTCGAGGCATATGAGCTGCAGATTACACACTTGTGCATAGATCGCCATCTGGTGTTGGGCCCGGATGTTTGCAGTTGTTTTTCCTCTTGGAAAGTCTTTGGAAATCACGAGGTCGGTGACTCCTCCTTTGGATCGTATTGCGCATGGGCTTCGGCTCCATCCTCAGATTGTTTTTTTCCGCCATCGGGCTCGGATGTGAGCTTCGCGCTCCGGTTCCGAACAGGTTTCCAGTTCACTCGACGCGCAATCCTCACCCCAATTCGCGGTATAGTTTCGATTGCAAGCTCCACACTCGACACGGCTCTCATCGATCAAGACCTTCGATTCCAGTCGTCGACGACGGCCTTCGGGCATACCCAAGCTCCGGTCCTGGCTCATGGAAAGGACTCCCTTCAAGAAGTGCCCTCGATGTGGGTCCAAATTCCCCCACACCGATCTCCACGAAGTATGCAATCTCTGCCTCTCCCCTGAACATGAGGCTCGAGACTGTCTGGCGTGCAAGTCCTTCCGGTCCAAGTAAACTATTCGAGACCGAAGGGCAATCAGAACCATGGCACACTCGTCGACGGCGATTCCAGACGACATCTTCGGAGAGGGCGTCAACGCTCCAGAAGAACACCACACCGACGAGGGCCTCGTCAGCGCCTCCGAAGCCGACGATTCAGATGTGGAGGACATCACCCCGGCACAGAGGGTCGTGAGTGCCAATTTGCCCCCCCCCCCATACCCTCGCCGGCACCCAAAAAGGCTTTGGTCACGCCTTCGCCTCTGGGCCTAGGTAAGACCAAAGACACTGCTTCCCACACCGCACCTTCGGGACCGTTAAAGAAGCACATTAAGCCTTCCGGCGGCTCGGGCTCGAGCCGAAAAACATTCCTCTGCACCGACACCGAAAAAGAAAATGGCCTCCTCTTCGGCACCGAGCCCCATACCGAAACACTCGGTGCCGAAAAGACATTGACCAAGGATCCCAAAACCGGATATTTGATGCTCAGCATCAAAAAGAGACAGCTGGAAAAACCTGCCCCAGCACCACCTCCAAAACGAAGGACTCTGCTACCTCGCCTTTCAGAATACCTTCCCCACCTCGTCCACCCCCTCCACCTTCCCCCCCTCCACCTTCTCCTTCTCCACCCCCTCCTCATCATTCCCCAACACCACCTCCGGATGATGATGATCATGATGCCACATACGATGACATAGGGGACATGCCCCATGACTCACCCACAGAGGACCCCACTCCCACAGGCTCCCGAGACCCACGGGACGACTATAACATCCCCGACATCCCTAACGTCCCACAAGATGATCTCTATCCTTCGAGACCATCCCCACCAGAAGACTCATTGGGGTTCATCCATTTACTCCAGAGGGCTGCACACTATCACAGGGTGGATCTCCATACTGACCCCGTGGAGGAGGATTTCCTCCTCGATACTTTTGATACCACGCATAGGGCCACCTCCATACTGCCCATGCTCAAAGGGGTTATAAAACATGCGCCAGAGGTCTTTAAAGACCCATTCAGAGCCAGGGTCATTAACCTGCGCATCGAAAAGAAATATAAAGCCGCCCCTACAGATACCTCCTACATCAGAGGGCCCGCCCCACTAGATTCCCTGGTAGTGTCCACAGCACGAAAGAGGGCCAACTCCCAGGCCTCAGGTGAAGCACCACCACCTGACAAAGAGTCAAAACTCTTGGACGCATCCGGCAAGCGCACCGCATCACAAGATGCCAACATATGGCATATCGCCAATACACAAGCGTTACTGGCAGGATATGACAGGGCCCATTATGACGAACTAGAAGCCATAATGCAACACCTCCCTGACAAATACAAAAATAGGGCAAACGAGATAATTCAGGAGGGCAAAACCATCACTAATACCACCATCCATTGTGCCCTAGATGCAGCAGACACCGCCTCCAGGGCCATCAATACTAGCGTCCTCCTCCATCGCCATGCCTGGCTCAGGATCTCAGGATTTCAGGATTTAAACCAGAAGTGCAAGCTTCCATCCTGAACCATCCCTTTGACCAGGAACATCTGTTCGGCCCAAAAGTGGATGAGGCCCTAGAAAAAATGAAAAAAGACACGTACACGCCGAAATCTATGGGAGCCTTACAATCACACCCTCCCAGGCGTTCCTTTCGCCGTTCCTCCTTTCGGAGCACACCCAGAGGCTACTCCTCTGATACCGCTTCCACGTCATATAAAGCTCCTAGCAAATCCACCTTCACAAGGGGTTACCAGAGAGGCGGCTACAGGGGCAACAATAATAAAGGCAGAGGCAAGACAAACACCGCCTGCTCTACCTCCACACCTACCCAATGACTTCCCTCCACTCCCCTCAGACCATCCCACTCCGGTCGGGGACAGACTCCAAAATTTCCTTCATGTCTGGGCCACCATCACCTCAGACAAATGGGTGACACAAATAATTCGGTCAGGCTACTGCCTAGAACTAATATCTACCCCCCCAAACATTCCACCAATACAACGCCCAATGTCACAGGAACATCTAGCATTACTAAAGCAGGAGATAATCTCCCTCCTGCAAAAAGGGGCGATAGAACACGTTCCTACCAACCAACGAAATCTAGGGGTTTACTCCCTATATTTTCTCATACCAAAAAGGGACGAGACTCTACGGCCCATCCTAGACCTCCGGCCCCTAAACACATACATACACTCAGACCATTTTCACATGATAACACTTCAGCAGGTACTCCCCCTGCTCTCCCAAAACGACTTCCTGACCACTTTAGACCTAAAAGACGCTTATTTCCACATTCGTGTACGCCACGCTCACAGGAAGTTCCTCAGATTTGTAGTGGACAACCAACACTAACAATTCAAAGTACTCCCATTCGGAGTCAAAACAGCACCACGAGTATTCACCAAGTGCCTAGCAGTCGTGGCAGCACACCTCAGGAGACAACACATCCATGTCTTCCCATACCTAGACGACTGGCTAATAAAAGCCAGTTCATACAACCAGTGTGTACAACACACGCATGCCACTATCCAGCTACTGTACCAACTGGGCTTCACGGTAAACCACGCAAAGTCCCATCTACAACCGTCCCACGTAAAGCAATACCTCGGTGCCACCATAGACACCTCAAAAGCGCTAGCCTACCCCAGTCCGGCCAGAATCACAAGCATTCAGGCCCTATGCGCAAAATTTACAGCACAACACTCCCTTCCAGCTCAAGTGTTTATGCAACTAATCGGGATGATGGCCTCTTGCATATTCATAGTACCTCACGCAAGACTCCAGATGCGTCCTCTCCAAGAGTGCATAGCGCGCCAATGGAACCAGGCCCAAGATCAATTAACAGATCTGGTGTTGGTAGACGGTTGTACCCATCGATCTCTGCATTAGTGGCCCACCAAAAACCTTTCAAAAGGCCGACCGTTCCTGGACCCGGTTCCTCATATAATACTGACAACGGACGCATCGCTCTCCGGCTGGGAAGCTCACCGATTACATCACACCATGCAGGGCAGATGGACACCTCAACAAAAGTTACTCCACATTAACCATATGGAGTTACTAGCCATATTCTTAGCCCTAAAATCTTTCCAAACACAGATTTCAGGCAAGGCAGTCCTAGTCCGCACAGACAACATGACAGCCATGTACTACATACAAAAACAAGGCGGCACACACTCTCCACAGCTCTCTCAGCTAGCACAGAGCATATGGAGATGGGCCATACCCCAGAAAATCTTTCTCCTGGCCCAACATGTCCCAGGAGTCCAAAACACTATGGCCGATCTACTCAGCAGACAGACACAACAGATCCACGAGTGGGAACTACATCCACAAGTTCTTCACCCGTACTTTTAACTGTGGGGGCATCCACAGATAGACCTCTTCGCCACCCAGGAAAACACCAAATGCCCAAGCTTCGCCGCCAGATACCCACACCCATTGTCAAAAGGCAATGCGATATGGATGAACTGGTCAGGCAGATTTGCGTACGCTTTTCCGCCTCTCTCACTCATTCCATTAGTGGTGCGCAAACTACAACAACACTCCCTCATGCGCATCCTAGTAGCTCCAACTTGGGCCAGACAACTGTGGTACACCACACTGCTGGAACTATCTGTAGTACCGCACCAAAAGTTATACCTCTCGCTGCACCTCTTAACCCAGAACCATGGAGAGATCAGGCACCCGGACCCAGCTCAGCTCAACCTAGCGTTCTGGCTCCTGAAATACTAGAATTCGGTTACCTCAATCTTCCCCCCGACTGTATGAACGTCATCAAAGAAGTTAGGCGACCCACCACTAGAGCGTGCTACGCCGCCAAGTGGAAACGTTTTGTTGTCTATTGTCACAACAATACCATCAATCCCCTAGATGTGTCCATTCAACACATCATAGGCTATTTACTACGCCTGCAAAGATGCAATCTGGCCTATACGTCTATTAGATTGCACCTCACAGCCATAGCAGCTTATCTGCAAAACGGGCAACATCTATCACTTTTTAGAGGACCTGCCATTAAAGCCTTCATGGAAGGCCTTAAAAGAATAATTCCACCCAGACTGCCACCCTCACCTTTGTGGAACCTAAACATTGTTCTCACCAGACTAATGGGGCCTTCCTTCGAACCTCTGCACAAATGTGAACTTCAATTCCTAACATGGAAAACTGCTTTCCTTGTAGCCATCACTTCCCTCAGAAGAGTCAGTGAGATACAAGCACTTACCATTCAAGAACCTTTTCTACAAATGCACCATAACAAGGTTGTTCTCCGTACCAACCCAAAATTCCTCCCTAAAGTCATTTCTCCCTTTCACCTAAACCAAAAGGTAGAACTACCAGTTTTCTTCTCGCAACCACAGACTGTTGCAGAAAGAACTCTTCACACACTAGATGTCAAAAGAGCCTTACTCTACTACATACAGAGAACACAACCTTTCCGTAAGACCTAACAGCTGTTTGTCTCTTTCTCTCCACCACACAAGGGCAACCCCATCTCCAAGTCGGGAATAGCTAGGTGGATTGTCAGATGCATTCAGATTTGCTACCACAAAGCAAAACGAACACTATCCGTTCTCCCTAAAGCCCACTCTACACGTAAAATAGGGGCTTCAATGGCATTTTTAGGGAACATCCCATTAAATGATATCTGTAGAGCGGCTACATGGTCAACACCGCACACTTTCACTAAACACTATTGTGTAGATGTGCAAACTAAGCAACAAGCTAGTGTGGGCCAGGCTGTACTCAAAACATTATTTCAAACCACTGCAACAGATACGGGTGGTCGCCGCTAAGGGTGGGTACTGCCATATAATCTATGCACAAGTGTGTAATCTGCAGCTCATATGCCTCAAACGGAAAATGCTACTTACCAGTATGCATCTGTTCTTGGCATGTAGAGCTGCAGATCTACACACGCCCACCCGCCTCCCCGGCTACCTTTATCTGTTCCAGTTTATCTTATTTAGATACAACACACATGGGCATCTTTCCTGTTATTACTACGCTCCATCTTCCCCTGTTGGCGAAAAACATTCTGAGGATGGAGCCGAAGCCCATGCGCAATACGATCCAAAGGAGGCGTCACCGACCTCGTGACTTCCAAAGACTTTCCAAGAGGAAAAACAACTGCAAACATCCGGGCCCAGCACCAGATGGCGATCTATGCACAAGTGTGTAGATCTGCAGCTCTACATGCCAAGAACAGATGCATACTGGTAAGTAGCATATTCCCTTTCAGCTGTAATTATGTTACAGCTGCAGCATTTTGCACTATATTTACTTAAGTAACATGCTTCTAATCAAACGTTTTATTTTGAAAAGGTCATCATGTGGTTGAATCAAAACTTCTTGTTGCCTGAAGATACTGAGATCCAAAGTGTGCCGTTTCAGATCTGCTTCACTTCACTGCGTGGTGCTGGACCGCTGTACATTAAGATGAAACCCAGTGGCGAGGTGAGGCAGCTTAATTTTTAACAATTCTAAACCCGTCACAAACATTAACTGAATGTAATGCCCACTCATACTACGCAGTGTGCAGTGTTATTTCTCATTCACTAGAAAGCGACCTAAATGTAGTGCATTGCTTGTACAAACAGAGCTTCTTCTCACCTAGCCCTCATTTTTCATTAGAGAATCTATCTTACTTTTATGTGCTGCAAAATGCAGGTTACCTTCTCAAAGATAGCACTCTGGTCAGCCACAGAATTGCAAATATGCTTGCCTGTCTTAATAAAGATAAAACCAGGTACCTGCCAAACCCAGAGCTCAAGGGAAAGACAGCACATGCAGCCTCTAGCTGAACACATGGAGTACATGCATTGATTTGCTCGGGCACAGTTCCACCAACATGGTTTCTATTCTGGTATCTCAATGCTATGTTTGGAATATTTCAGCAAAATTGTAAGGGGTCATGAAGTGAAGGCCTAAAGAATACAAGCATTTCAGATTAACACCAGTGTTCATAGGCAACAAGTGCTCGTTAACTTTACAGAACTGCAGAAGAGACTCTGGGGGGAATATTTTGAAATACAAGGTTCATTTTCCTCCTTATTTCTTTTGCAAATCTCTGTGGTCCAGTCCTGTATTTTTAGTGCTCAAAAAAGCTACCATTTCATGTCGGGCACAGCCTCCTCATACTTAAATCAGTGGATACTTAATAATAAGCTTCACTCACAGACTAGCGTTGAGACCAAAAAGCTTTGCCAGGCCACCTCTGTTTAGGGTGGTGCCAGCCCAGGTGTCTTATCCTCCTAGTGAATACTACTTCTTATTGAACCCGTGTGTTTCTGTTCTCCCACAAGCTCCTCTGACCTAGTGAAATGAATGGGTGCACCTTACAGTCCTTCACTTGTGTTTTGTCATTTTTACTTCCCACCCATTTTTCTGTATTTTTCCAGGGTTTTGTAGCACTGTGACTAAAAGGCATAGCATCTAAAATGTGAAAAAGAGATGAAAAACTAAATGGGAATCCAGCCATTGTTTCACTAAATGGATTGTGGAGCAGTTCCATCTCTGTCATGTTCAAGAAACCAGCTTACTTATTTTGTGATATTAAATTAGGTAGCGTATAATGTGCACAATATGGACTTAGTCATCACAAGGTGCATGCAGACCGGTATAAATAAGAATGAAGATGATGATATGGGGGGGAGGGCAGCTGTGTCTGTTGCTAAATTTTGGGTATGGAAGAGTACAACAAACTCAGCTTTGAAGCATCTTTTTGTTTTCTGGTGGTTCATTTTAAAGAAGTGCCAAAATAGGGCGCAATCGGAGAAAGTTAAGACCTTGTAGCTTCTTTCATTTGAACATAAAGGGCTGTTGAAGAACTTATTCTGTTATACATCCCTAGTAACATAGTTTCAACTAATCAACTTGTTGGTTATGGTACTCTACAATTGAAACAAACAACCACTTAAAATAATTTGTTTAATCTTTTAGATTTCTATCAATACTGATGACATTGATCTGGCTGGTGACATCATTCAATCATTATCATCCTTTTTGGCAATTGAAGAACTTCAAGTAGAAGCAGACTTTCCTAAATACTTTGAAGAATTGAAGAAAGTTCTGCTACAGGTCAGTTCGGTGTCTCCTAAGGGATTTAAAATGTAACCATTTATTTCCTATTTTTCTTTCTGAGTAGTTGCTGTTGTGTTTTTTTGTATGAAAACTTGCAAAATCATAAGCGTTAACAATATGAGGTGTGTATCCATGGCCTAAGAGAGAGGTAGTCTCTAGTAGCTCCCAGGCGGCTGAAGAGGGTAGAAATAGTTAAAATGTGAAGTCCACCCTAAAAGTGTGCTAATCAGCAAGGGGGAAGAAAAGAATGTAGGAACAAAACATAGACTCGATTTGTCTACACAGTAATCTAACTTTTGAAGCAGAGGGGTTTTCATAGGCCCTGGTCAAGATGGCTGAAAAACAACTAAACTAGAGAAAAGAAGCAGATCCAGGGAGGAGGTTGTCAGTCCTTAAAAACCATAAGAGTAGTTGAGGCACATTGCTAGGTAACCCCTGTAACACCATTGGTGTTCTCTGATACCCATCCCATCCCTGCTCTATCCCCTTCTTTCTAAAGGTATTTATGCTGCTAGGTGGACAAGGCTGGAAGTTGGCATTGGGGAAGAGCAATCGAAGGAGTTCTAGAACCAGTGACCAATTAGCAATGGATGATGTGGCAAATGTGAACAGCTTCGTTAGATCATCAACTTTGGAGCGGATTGCTTGGAGCCTGTGTGAGAGGAATAGTAGAGGGTAGAAGGACACTGCCATCTTATAAGGTGGCAGAGAGGAATGACTTGAGGAGCAGTGCATAGCCAACTGGAATGATTTTGAAGATAGCGGGAGGCGTGGAGCAAACGCTGAAAGGTTAGCCCTGTGGAAGTTAAAGGCTTGCATATTGTGAAATCAAATCAGCTGTCTGAAAATATATATTGTATTTATTTTCTGCTGCTAAGAATTACAAATAAACAGGAATTACAAATAACATGGAACCACTATTAGGCCAGGGGGTAAGCAAGGCCTTCACTAGCAGTGGATTGCCTCCTTAGGAATAGAAGCCAGGAGTAGACCATGGGAAGGGGAGGGAAATACTATAAGCTGTTTCCAGAGTTGCTTTTTTCTTTAACTTTTTTTTGTTGCCAATTTTCAAGAAAGAACATTGAATAGGCAAGCCGCCTTCCGTACATTGTCCTATAGAGGAAGCTAAATTTGTTGGTTTACTACATAATGCCAGGCATCCACAAAAGACAACTTGCAAACAACAAGAAAGAAACTCCTTCCACCTATTCCCAAATTAACTCCCTCACCAGAATCCCAAATCTGGGAGGAGAATCCAACAGATCCGCAGACGCAAGCTAATTGAACCATAAATAGTTGTTTGCTTGTCACTCCAGCCAGAGAAAATCTCAACCACATCCCAGTTTAAGGGCGCAGCCCAGCTCACCCAAAGAGCGCTAAGTGTTTGAAAGGCCCCTGCACATCCATCTATAGAGGGACTTTCATTTGGCCTCAAAGTATAAGCAGCCCAGTTTACCACTCTGCCACCAAGGTCCCCAGGTTCAGGATGTGCCCAGAATGTACTTTTGGCTGAAAGAACCCCAGCAGTGGGTCGGACACCTGCAGTCTCAGTCGTCCGCAGGCCTTCTCCACATCGCGGCTCAGGATGGGAGAATCGCCAGGCAGTCTGGCAGAGTCAGGAGCTCCAGGAGAGAGCACCCGACTACTCCGCCATATTGGCCACACCCTTGCTTTTTTCTTTGGAGGAAGTACTTTTTTTAAATTGATCCATGATTTTCCAACACACAATGGGCAATCCATACATAGAATCTTAGAATCAAATCAAGAACATTATGATTATTGTATTAGCAGTGAACATAAACGTATTGAAAGACAAAGCAAGACGAGAAGGATATTCAAGGAAATCACACTGAATCTGGGTTAAAAAGGGATTATCAGAGCGGAGCAGCAGTAGTAAGTTGACTTGGGGCCTTATTTACACTCTAGCGGAAGGTCCGCCAGTGGGGCAGAGGTCACCCTGCTGAAGGACTGTCTGCTGTATTTAGAGATTCCCATCTGTTTGGAGAGAAGCTCTATGCTGTGAAGGCAGCTGCCGCAACTGCGACTCCCTTAACTATATTGAGTATTTGTCCTAAGTACGAATTGCCATGTTTAAAGCACCCATTCAGGAAAATCAAACTCTAAAAGTGCAAGTTTATTTTCTCGGAACAAAAAGTTATGGGCCCGACGTGAAGGGATTTTTTTACCCTCAACGTGGGGACCATTTATCATTTTTCCTGCCCAATTCTGCTATGATTCACTTGGGGAATAGGGTCAGGGTAAATCGGATCACATGGTCATGGGTTACCATCAGCGAAGCCAGGGCAAGGCCCTGCTGATAGTCATTGATTCCCTGACTAAATAGAGATGGGGTACTGCAAGTTTAGCAGAGTGGGGGACTGCTGGTTTATGCTCTTAATTCCACTCTGGTAAACCCTAAGTAAGGCCCTTAATCTATTAATGACAAATAAGTTGGAATCAATCTGTGCATTTACTTCTTGAGCAAAAATGTTCTGCCCATGCTTTAGGATCATAGTTGTTTGTATGACTGTTGGGGTGTTAAAATATACAAGAAGAGTAGTGCTTATGAAAGAGCAACGTAGGTTGGATAGGTTTAGAGTTCTGCCAAGCTCTGTACGATTAAGACCACTCAGACGTAGACCATAACCATTTTGAATGCGATCTCAAATTGGTTGGGTTACCAGGTGTATGAGGATGGTGGCGTTCCCCTTATAATGAAGGATGAGGTCTGGAAAACAATTCAAACTACTAAAATAAACAACCATGCTGTCCAAATGGAGCCAATGGTCACTTTTATAAGAAGATTGTGTTTTTGCTTTTAAAAGCCATTACTTCACTCATTCACATGGGGAACGAAATGGGAGCTTGTGAGAGCCGAAAAGGTGGTTATGGAAACAGTTCTTCTGAAGCTAAGTAAGGATCCCATGTTGTACTTTTCCTACCGGTCAATAGCCCTTGTGAATGTTAAGTTTACTTGAATGTGTTTGCATGTCATTTAGAGTTTTACACTTGCTGATGGAACCCGATGAGGTGGTGTTCATTGTAAAGGCAAGCTTGGGGAGAAGGGCTTGCTAGGCCCCACAGAGTACGCAGCCGCCCTTGTTAATCAGCTGCAACTTAGTAGGTGAGGTGGGTTAAACCTCCCAGGACCTTGCGAAATCCCCTGCGGGCTTGTGAGGAACTTTCAAGAGTCTTCCTGGTGGTGCAGCTAACATAAGGAAAGAAAGAACACGCTCCCCCTGGGCTGCCTGATCTTTAAAATGGCGCCTGCCCAGATGGCAGGCTGGTAAGGAGCAGGCCTTGGTGGATCAGCCGGGCTGGTCGCATAGAGTGATGAGTACCATTATAGGAGTTTGAATAAAAGAGCCTGAATGTGGTCAGCTGCCCAGAAGTATTAATTATCGCCACAAGGCTCAACTGGGAGAGTTTTGGCTTGACTTACGCCCTGCATAGTCATGTTCCCCAAGGAGGAATATGGACAGCAGAAAAGGAAATGGGAGAAAAGTTTTTTTCACACCTAAACCACATCGAGGACAGATTTGGAGGGGAGAAAGCGATTGTGTAGCACAGTGTTTCCCAAACTGTGGTCCGCGGACCCCTAGAGGTCCCCGACACATTCCTAGGGGGTCCGCAGGCAGAAGGTTTGAAAGCACTGCAAAGTATCTTGTTTAATTACCAGTTTTCAAAGAACAATAAAAGTGTCAAGATAACACCAGTGATTAATGTCCCTGCTGGAGAGAGATGAGAGTTTTGTCCAGTGGCAGCTTTGACTTATCTAATGTAGCGCAGAGGGTTAAAATGCCTACCCTACTGCAAAGAACATGTACCATGCATTTTAAAAAACAGTATTTTATATGCATAGGTCAGTGGGTTACTGCTTTTGTCAGAGAGATTCTTTTGTTACTGTGCAGTTCATAAGTGACAATCGTAATCTAGCACAGTGACCTATAAACTGTCATCAAACAGCTGCTTGCAAACTGAAAAGTACAAGTTAGTGACTTATGTTTTTTCCCAGTCTGTCATTATCCTGATGCTGCTAAAAAGGTTTATTTGGGTGGAAATACATTTTTATTGTTAAAGTCAATGCTAACCACTGTGTTATGTTCTGAATCCTGCGTTTGTGCTTCTCCAGACCAAGCACTCTTAAAAAATGCCTACCTGTATGAATGACATGTGAATTCTTCACCTTGTAGTCCCCTTTGCCTTATGTAACATTTTCTATACACTGATTTACACACATGATTCACTGTCTCTATATGTGTGTGATGTAAAGTGCTCAGACATCCTACAATGGTATGAGAGATGCTATATAAAATGAAATACAGGTGACAGAGGGGCTATGGGGAGATGAGAAGCACTGTTGGAGGGTGATAGTGGGGGAATCATGGAAGACCCCCCAGAAAGATTGTCATATTCTGGTGCATGGTCAGGTCTTCATTTACTATTATTTAAAAGCTAATACAATTCAATAAATAATGATAAATGTGTTGTAGACTGCACCATTGTTTCCTAAATGTTTTGGGGGTAGAGCCTCCCAAAGCCCCCTTTGTAGTGGTCAGGCTCACTCACTGCACTTGGTGTGCACCGTATGGGAACTGGTCTGAAATCATTTGCCAGGGCTGCTTTGGATTTCCAGTCTGGCCCTGGCAGGAGCCTCGTACTGCGAAATAAAACCAACCATCGAAAAGTTAGTCACGGAGATGCAGCACCAACCTTCCCATTAACTTCTTTCCTTTTCTTTCAATATAAAATACAATAGAAGTGGTGGAGAGTGTCGTTAGCCTCCTTGGCTTAACAACACACTCCCCCACTTCAGAAACGCAGGGCTGCACCATATTTACAAGAATATGGTGCAGCCCTGCGTTTCCCCTGCGCTGGCGCTACACTTAACAGGGGAAGATTGTTTATGTACAGGAAGGTCCCCCTTCTGCACATAAAAAATCTTGAAATGTCATTTTGTCACCTCTATGTGTGCTGCTTAATGCAAAATGTCTTTTTTATTTTTTTAAAGATTGTTGATGTGCAGGAAGGGTCACCTTCCTGAACATAAATAATCAAGGCGTTTTGCAAAAACGAGGAGAAATGAAGCATTTCTCCTTGTTTCGCCAAGTTAAGACCAGGTTTTCCCTGGTCTTAATTTTGGCGCTGCCTCCCATTTACGCTGCCCTTGTAAATAGGGGGCCGTGTCAAAATCAATGGGTGTTGCAGGGGAAACGCCCACCACAACACCTACTGCCCACCCCTTTCACGCTAAACATTGGGTGAAAGGGGGTCTTATTTAAAAGGCAGCGTTAAGCCACGTTAAGTGGCTTAACACTGCGTTGTAAATAAGGCAAAGCCACTATCGTCACGGGAACGTCTCAAAAAGTGATGTTCCCATGGTGATAGGGGCTTGTAAATATGCACCTAAAATCATTAGTAATTGGAGTATTTGTTTTGTGTGCACACGTGTGTTAATGTTTTTCGAGTTACTGTTTTAATGTTTGAAATTTAAATCCTACAAATTGCTTGGGGGTCCCCAGCTTCCAGTGGTGACACAATGGGGATCCTCAGGAGTCAAAAGTTTGGGAACCACTGGTGTAGCAGATCAAGAGTCCTTCATTTCAACTTCACTATAGCATCTGCAGAACACAACATCAAACACAGCGAGGAAGGTTGCTTTAATAGATTTTGCATTGAAAAACAGACTGTCAAAGACTGAGCACAAACTAGAAGGACTAATGGCGATAGTTACCCTGGTTCAGTCATCCAACTTGCATCTGAAATTGGCAAAGATGGACGGAGTGGTTAAAAGGATTGTGTGGTCCCAACACCGATACTCCTGGATATTCAGATGGAATACCGAGAGGACAATATGAGGGCTGCAGATAACTGACTGCTTGCTGCTAATAGCAGGTGTGATGCAGACAGGTCCCTTGGATAATTGAAGAAGACCTTTATTAGCAAAGAGATTCTACAGAGTGAGTCCTCTTCCGGAGTGATTGGGGCTGTAGGAGTTAATCGGGCTCTAAATGGACACTGATTGTAAAGTTGAGCAGCCTGATGGAGTACAAGTTGATATTGTATGAGGCTAAAAGATGCAGCTTTATCGGGGAACAGGATTCTGAATTGTCTCAACTAGTCAGGCCATTCAGCGTAGATGAAGTCCATTACAGCCAATGAAAGAACTAATCCAGATGAAAACAGCAGATACCTTGAGACATCCAGCAAACATGATGGTCTAGTATAATGAATCTGTCCACATCATCTCTCAAGTTGAAACCACTGAAGTGAACTTGAGTAAGTTGATTTGTGATACAGAGGTTCATTGCACCCCCCTCTCTTCACCCAGGTTTTTTTTCCAGTCACAATACAGTTGTTCCCTTCTATTAGGCCGAATGGAGAAGGTGTTTTTTATACTGGTTGCACTTTGTTCTTCTTTTCTGCTGTTCCTCTGTGTCCCTCAGGATGTCGGTTTATAGATTGGAATCAGAGGGGTGACTGGGGTTTTGTTATTATTTTTGTTTCAACATGCTTATTTTCTCCTGCTCTGTGGAATGTTAAATATGTTGTTAATTCAATCAACAGTATTTTAAACCTAACCCCTGTAGGACTTTTAAGCACCACAAGAATATAACATCTACCTTCATAAAGCAAAGCAACTGAAAAATCCTATGGTCATATATATCTCGCAACTCATAAAAGGTTTTTGACTTAGTGTAGTGTTTCTTTCTGAAAAGTGATTCTAGAAAGTATAAGGATGGGCGAAAGTGAAGGGAATTGGAAGAAAATGAAGCCAAGCCTACTGGCAAATTACAAATAACCCTCTGTTAGAATACTGGTCAGCGGTCAATATATGGACGATTGTTCCTTATAATGGAGATCAATATAATGATGTCCTCTGTTACTTACTGCACTGCTTATGAAGCCTAACAGCAACATACACTAAAAAAAATACAAGCTTAAAAGGAATGGCATTTACTGAAGAGGAGCACGAAATCTGCCTATTTCCATATGATGTAATGTTATTGCTAGAACATCCTAAAATCTCAATACCTGTCCTTTGGAAGGAACTGGAGCACTTCTCAGAATTATCAGTATTCAAAGTAGGTGGGGAGAGGAGTTGGCCTAACGGCGGTCAACCTCAAATCTGAGGAACCAGGTTCGAGTCTCGGCAGTGACGCTGAACATCCTGTGATTCTGGGCAAATCACTTAATCTCCCCGTGCCTAATAAAAAAAATTATTGTGTCCTCATATAACGCAACTGGTGCTATGTAAAGCGTTCTGATACCCGATACCTTCGGGTCAAGTTTGCGCTATATAAAACTTAAAAAAAAAAAAAAAAATTCAAAAATTCTACATTTTAAACAATACCTTGACATAGGAAGTAAGTTGTTAGTCAAAGCTGCTGTGGGCCATGGATCTAGGATTTACATTAACTAAGGATATGCAATAATAATATACAATTATTTCTATTGAGCTTTGCAGTGAGCTGAAAATTTACATGATTAACTGGAGTGCTTATACATATCCTGGTGAGCATAATATCTTCAAAAAAAAGTACGTTTTTTTTTTTACACTAACTTCTGTACTCCCTCCAGACATCCCACCATGCTCCTAGAACACACTTTATAAAGCTTGAGAAGCACCATTTTCAGTTTTATTTGGAGTATGAAGGCGCCAAGAGTGATGAGGAAACTCAGTTTTACCTAGCAAAGAGAGTCAGCAATCTCCAATATCTTAAAATATTATCAGGGTACACAGCTAAGATTTCTTTCTGAGTGGATGCAACAAGCTAGTGAGGGACAATGACTCCAAATGGATCGAGCACTGAACAGATAGCTGTTCTGTCAGCAGTTAAGGATTTCAAAAGACACAGCCCTGGAACAGAATTCAGTCACAAATAGCATGACAAAAGCATGGGAGGATATTGCTCTGAAGGTAACTTTACAACCCCTTAACCTCAATTCAAATTAATGAATTGGTTGATTCTTTTTTTCAGATATGAAGGTTGGAGTTTGCTGGATGTTAGTTCCACAATTAACATTAAAATGGTTAAACAAAAAGAGCTGGCATAATTAGCAAGAATAGGAATAGGCATCCAGGGAAAACTTTGCTCCAGTTGATGCTTTAATGTAAGTTTCTGGCATTCCACATCACGCTTACTGTTGAGTTATATTTTTTCAACTAGAATAAGGCTTTTGTTAAGCAGAGGTAGACAGTTATGATTTTGGGAACTAAAGCTATTAGATGAATCAAAAACATTCAATAGACTAAAAGTCTGTTAGCCAATCAGGATTTTATCCTTAAATAATAACTCAACATCCACATCTGATCCAGAGTTAAACCAATTCTAGTAAGCAACCTTTTTAGAAAATAATGCAGCATTGTTTTATAAGGCAGTCATTTCACTTCATTGCTTTTTCTGAATTCTAGTGACATTTTCTAGGACTCATTGTTTCATATTCATTCATGTGGTGATATCGTACCTAATGGTACAAAAAGAGATCTTCAAAATTGTTCACCCTCTTGGGCAATAACTGTTTGTTGAGTCTTCTTAATTTACCTGACCTGTATTTCTGTAACAATTTATTAACACATTTTTTGAAAGGTGGATGAATACCATTCTGTGCACCAGAAATTGACAGCTGACATGGCAGACCACTCCAACCTGATCCGCAGCATGCTGGTCCAAGCTGAGGATGCACGGCTTATGAGAGACATGTGAGCCTTTTTAACTATATAAAATGTGCATATAAGATACATTCTGACACCAGGGTTGATGTAATAAATCTAAACGCCTGAAAGCAGAAACTTAGGGATTTATGCTTTGTAAAATAAACCAGGCATGTTTGGTTGTCCGAGGAGGTATACTGGGTGAATTGCAAAAGGAAGCAGCTAAAGATTGTTGGTAGTAGAGTGAGTTGTTGATCATCGCAAAGAATGTGTGATTAATTACCTACTCACTTAGCCATGGCCATTTAAGTGTAAACGGCAGTGAAAGATCAAAGGACTGTGTAGAAAGACAGGAATTTCAATAAGCAGCAATGGTTTCGGTAATGTGAGACCCAGCGTTGCAGGTCTGGGGGCCAGCAGGTGGGTCAGTCCACCCTTCCCACCCCTGCAGCTACCTCCAAACCTTACTAGTCCAACCTTTCAGGGCCATCAAAAGCCAGTGGGCGGCAGTATTCACCATCACCTCTCCCCACTTGCACACCATCACATCATACAAGTGGGTTTTGCTGATAGTCCGAAGGGACTATTCCTTCCCCATCGAGACTTCCCCTCCCTCCATGCCACCATCTTTCGATCGCATGTCTGCGGATCATTTGGCACTCCTCCGCCAGGAAGTTTCAACTCTCTCGGCCAAGGGAACTATAGAAAGGGTCCCAGCGCCAGAAGTAGGTCGTGGTTGCTATTCCCGCTACTTTCTGGTGCCCAAGAAGTACAAAGGCCTGCATTCTATTCTAGACCTCAGGCCCCTCAACCGCTTCCTCTGGAAGGAGAAGTTCAAAATGGTAACCTTGGCTCAGGTCCTGTCTGCCCTCGACCCAGGAGACTGGATGGTGGCGCTGCCCTTGCAGGACGCCTATTTTCACATCCCCGTCCTGTCAGGCCACAGACGCTACCTGCGGTTCACGGTAGGCCACAAGCATTTTTAGTTTACTGTGCTCCCCTTTGGCCTTACCAGGACCCCTCGGCTGTTCACGAAAGTGATGGTGGTGGTCACAGCTCATCTGCGCTGATTAGGGGTATCAGTCTTCCCTTATCTCGACGACTGGCTGTAGAAGGCGGGCTCGCCCCAGGCTGTCGTCTCCCACCTCCAAACTACGGCGGGCCTCCTGCACTCGCTGGGGTTCATTATCAACGTGCGGAAGTCACACCTGACTCCCTTTCAGACGCTCCCGTTCATCTGAGCTGTTCTGGACACAGTGCAGTTTCTCCTGAGCAGCGAGTCCGGGATATTCGGGCTATGATACCGCTGTTTCAACTTCTATCCCGGATTTTGGTGAGAATGAAATTGAGGCTGCTGGGACTCATGGCCTCCTGCATCCTGTTGTTGGATCATGCCAGATGGCATATGCGGACTCTGCAGTGGGACTTGAAGTTCCGGTGGGCGCAGCTTCAGGGCAATCTTTCCGACTACGTCTAGATCTCGGAGGGGACTGCACAACAACTGCAGTGGTGGCTCTCGAACCATACTTGGGTCAGAGGCAGATCCCTCTCCCCTCCCTGACCAGACCTTACAGTGGTGACAGATGCGTCACTCCAGGGATGGGGCGGCCATCTGGGAAAGGCGTAGATCAGAGACATCTGGTCTCCGGCAGAGCCCGGGCTACATATCAACCTGCTGGAGCTCCGGGCGTTTCGTCTGGCACTGAAGGCATTCCTTCCCTCTCTCAAAGGGAAAGTGGTGCAGGTGTTCACAGACAACACCACCGCCATGTGGAACTGCAACAAACAGGGCGGGGTGGGGTGGAGTCGTGGACACTAGGTCAAGAGGCTCGTCGTCTCTGGACATGGCTGGAACATCAGGGCATTACCTTGGTGGTTCAACACCTTGCAGGTTCTCTGAACGACAGGGCGGACTAACTCAGCCACCGGTGCCTGGTGGATCACGAATGGCATCTTCACTCGGAGGTGGTGCAAGGTCTCTTTCAGCAGTAGGGAGAGCCTTGGTTAGATCTGTTAGCCACCGAACAGAAATGCTCAATGTCCGCTATTCTACGCGTTGTAATTTCAAAGGCGGCACTCGCTCAGCGGAACTTTTCCACTTCTGCCCAGAGTGCTAAAGAAGATCAAGCGCGACCGAGCCCAAGTCATTCTTGTGGCTCTGGACTGGGCATGAAGAGCATGAAGAGTCTGGTACCCAGAGCTCCTGAGCATGGCTATCGATCCTCCACTCAGATGGCATCTTCGGGAGGATCTTCTGTCGCCGCAGCAAGGGAGGGTTCTTCACCCGAAGCTGTCCAGCCTCCACCTCCTTGCGTGTAGATTGAGCGGCAACAGTGGACAGCTTTTGACCTTCCTCCCGAAGTCTGTTACGTCATCTTGGCAGCCAGGCGTCCCTCCACTAAGACAGTATACACCTGTCGATGGAACAAGTTTGTGACATGGTGCACAGCAAAGGCTGTGGATCCCCTTTCTGCCCCTCTTTCAGTGGTCCTATTGTATATACTTTCTTTGGCCCAGCAGGGCCCTGCCCTGTGCACTCTTAAAGGCTATCTTTCGTATATATCTCTGCTTTCCTTCAGGTTCCAGATCATCCATCTTTGTTCAAGTCCCCTCTCCCTTCGTAATGCCCCAGTGGGACTTGAACCTGGTCTTAAATTATCTAATGTGCGCTCCCTTCAAGCCTCTTCACAACTGTCCTCTCAGGCTACTCACTCTGAAGACAGTTTTCCTTGTTGCCATCACCACTGCTCGCAGAGTGAGTGAGCTCCAAGCTCTTTCTTACAAAGTGGTGCTTATGACAAGACCTTCGTTCCTTCCCAAAGTGGTTACACCCTTTCACATTGAACAAACCATCACTTTGCCCACCTTTTTCCCAACTCCGCACCCTTCCAAGGAGGAGGATAGACTGCACAGTCTGGACCCCAAACATGTGCTGTCTTCCTACCTTGACCGCATAAAAGATTTCCAGGTGGATGATCAACTCTTCGTTGGCTATGTGGGTGCCAAAGGTCAGGCCATTCAAAACTGGACCATCTCTAGATGGGTTGTCCTTTGTATTAAGAAATGCTACGCTTTGGTGAAGAAGGAACCTCCAGTGGGGCTCCGTGCTCATTCTATCAGAGCTACGGCAGCCACCGCTGCTCTTGCTCGCGGAGTTCCACTCCTTGACATCTGTTAGGCGGCCACATGGGCATCTTTGCACATGTTCACCAGACAAGTCCAGAGGGTCGGCTATTTCGCCCGTTTTGTCCTCCAGGACTTTCTGGTGTTAACTTAGTCTGCAGACCCTCCCCTGGGTTGGTATTGCTGGGGTATCTATTCTAAGGTAAGGAATCTATAACCAACAGTCTCTTTCAGATGAACAAGTTACTTACCTTTGGTAACGATGTATCTGTAAGAGATATGTTACTTATAGATTCCTTACCACCCCACCCATCCTCCCCGCTGTGCAAACTGACTTCTAGGGACAGGGACTCCCTTGCAGGGCCCGAGTTTAGCGCACCAGTGGTCAGTGTCTTGCATGGCTCTGCGCTTCAGGCGTGGAAAGTCGTGTCAGAACTGACGTCCGCGCGCAAGGGCGTTGTCTAAATAGACACCGCGACGTCATCCCGGCGAACACGATGTCGACCAAGGACGCGGAGTCGACCCACGACACCTACCGACGCGTAGTTGTACTGCTAAGAAAAAATTCTCCGGATCCAGTCTGACGCCTGGGGGTAATTGTAAGGTAAGCAATCTACAACTAACATATGTCTCTTACAGTTACATTGTTACTGAAGGTAAGTGACTTGTTCATTAATGACCAGGGGGGAATGGGAGGAGGTCTCTCTCCTCCCTCGTGAAGGTGTCTGTGTGCACGCTGTTGCCCCTGTGAACTTCTGTGCGCACGCCTCTGCTATGAGTATGCATAACTGTCCAAGGATCCCCCGGGTAATGTGTCCCATCCTTTACCATATGCTTGCTGCACTTGTTGTGTGATTGTACGTCTTCCCTCTCCGCCGTCCCCAGTAAACCGACAAGTATGTGCATGTATTCGTTCTGCCACTGGTGTCTAGTGCTTATTGTGCACAGTGGATTTTCACTTTATGTATATCGCTAATTTTTTAGGAAAATTTGTAGAGCCACATTGTGATTTACCGCTGTCAGGCAGCCCAATACTCTATCAGTTTTTGCCGTAATCCCCTCCTACAAGGGATACATCTTAAACAGGTAGGGTCGGGCTTGGGCTAATTTGCTATAGCCTCTTTAGAATTTAATCAATTTTATGTAAATAATTGCATCAAGCGGTATCTTATTGAGATCACTGCCTCTCTCAGGGGCCAACACTGTTCATGTTGGCCTTTCATTGTCTAGGGGACAGTGTCTGTTTCCCATGCTTCTCTCAGTTTTTTTAATATATCAGAATCAAGTAGTATTTTTTTTAATGTTTTATGTGGACCCAGCAGCTATAATTTGCTACTGGTCACTACCTATGAAGATTATATGCAAATATATTCAAGGCATAAGGGGCCTCCAATCCTCACTGCGATCAGCCTGATTTTTGAGAAGGTTAGTCAGACGCTCTTATCAGAGAGTAAATTCAATTATTTGGAGATCATCACACAAATAGAATGAATCTGTTTTAACCTCTTCTGGTTATAGTCAAGGTCTCGCTACAGTCTGTTTGTTCTTTTACTTCCTTCCATAGCACCACATGATCACTTGTGTCATTGTGCACAAAGTTCTCTTGGGATTTTCAGTTTCTGTTTATTTATTTTTAACGTTTCAATCCATTTCTGTCCATGTTAGGCGCAATTAAAATTCTGCATACCTGCATCTCATATCCTCCATTTTAAAAAAGTATTTTCAAATGAAAATAAGGATTTCAGATTCATAAGTCATATGTCAAAGTAGAAATCACGATTCTGCAGATAGGTATTCATGGAAAAATATTATAAAGTCTTAGTGTGATTTATACATGCCGTCAACATTAAACTATTCAACATAAGTTCATATCCTCCAGTAAGTTACTTATCATTTATAAGTATTTGTTTATATGTCTTCTACATTTTGATATCACACTTTTCTTCAGTCACGACCTCAGGTGTGTGAAGGTTTAGAAGTGCTCCAATATGCTCTTTTTTATGTCACGTGTGGTACTTCCATTGTGTATTTAATTGCACAGGCATCTCAAGGTTTATGTTAAAAATGTGTACTTCTGCTTGGTTTTTATTATTTAGACTTCTTTTTTTACAATTCCTTAATTTAAATTATGTGACGGTATCTGCTATTTGGCACACTTTACAATGACTGCACTTGTGAAATCCTGTTTTTTTGTGCTATTTTACATGACTGTTTACTGTTTTATGGTGATACGGCTAGTCTTATTTGAATCTCAGCAAGAATATATAAGTTATGATATTTTATGTAAGCATGATTTGGTGTGCAATGCAGGTGATGAAATATTGAATCATGATATTATGAAATGTCCCAAATACTGTGACGTACCTAAGAAATGTTTACAATCTGTGTGATGAAGCCTATACTCAACTGGAGAGTCCAGTTAAGTCATGCTTTACTTAATAGGCTTGGAAATTGTTAACTCTTTTGTAAAGAATTGTACTTACGTTTTATGGCTACTTATTTGTCTAATAACTGAATTGTTAAGAATTAACACTATTAACAACATAAGAAACTCTTACCCCGCCGTATGTCCCCTTGCATTAAGGAAGCCTTTGAATTACACTATATAATGGCTGACTTGTGAGCTGGAAACCAAAGTGATCTTTCAGTCTTAATTACAAGTTATAGACTGAAGTTAATGGTGTCCGCCCTGGAGGAGCAAAGCATAGGTCAAGAAAAAATTCCTATCATGCTATACTTAAATTATTAGTCTTTCTTTCTGGCTAGTACGTGCACCATTTTTCGAAGTGTGAGTAGCTGTATCCCTGGGAGGCAAGGCTCATGTAAAAAACAATATATATATGTATCTTTCCGTCTCTAATTCTTTCTTAAGTATTTCTTCCTGGCCGAATTTACGCATTTTGTCTCTAGCTGTGTTGGGCTTCCAGAGGTGGTAATGATTGTACCTGCTCCAGGATGCCTCATATCCAGACCTTTTGTCAGAATTCTTCAAAACTTGTCAAGGGAGCCCTTTCCAAAACTTCATCCATCAGGTAGTTATTTAATAGATCTATATAACCAGAACAGGGTGAGAAGCTATGTAAGATGCAACCCTCTGCCTCCCAGACTGTTACAATAAACTACACTTGAGAGGGTTAACCTATGTTTTCGAGATCTCTTCAGATCGAGAGATCAGTTGCATGGCCCTAAGTGTATCCCTAGAGAATTATGTATCTGCACCCAGGTAAATTAGTGCAATCCTGGCATCTCTTGGATATTTTTGTAGGATCCTCACCCAGAAGTACCACCTGTGGCATGCTTTATCATTGGATCATCACCTCCTGCACCTAGTGTGAGTGGGTGGGCTCAATGCAGCTTGTAAGCGGCGCTCTTTTACTAAGAACATGGGAACTGGGTTAATTAAAAATGCCTTTGGGATCCTAACTACTTTTACTTTGAAGGTCCTTTGGCAGAGTTAAAAACAGTGGGATGTCTTGTGGGTATGATGACCCAGAACATCAATAGGTCAACATGTTTTAGCCTGTGATATGGCCTCAAGAGTCAGTATCAGTAGGCTTTCTTCAGGACCAAGAGATATATTGCATCTCTACGATTCATGGTTGTTATTTCCAACTTTGGGCTAGTGCACTCAGACAAACAACTAGGCTTATGAGAGCTAACTGCATCCCTAAGAGGGGAACTGAAGGTAAACAGTGAAAAAATCCAGCAAGAGATGGGCAAGCTGGTGGAGTGGCTCTTCTCTCAGGAGGAATAAAGTAGTATCAGTCTGAAGAAGTTGAATGCGAGGGAGGATCTGCTGATGCTACAAGAGCAAAACTAGAAGCTACAGGCCCACACCACGGATCTTGAAATTTGATCTCAGCAGAGCAGTGACAGGCTGAAATTCCCCTGTCAGGTGGAGCAGAAAAACATTGAAAACTTCATACAGTTGTTGAATAGATCTCTCCTCTAGGTGGATGTTTCACCACAGATTAAATTGAATAGAACACATAGAATGGCTGGGCGTGACACGCAGAATAAGAGACCACCTGACATTTTGACTAGGGCCGCCATTTCTAGCAGAAGGAGAAAATCATGACAGCAGCACAGCGGACTCTGAACCTTTCCATTGAGAGAAACTGAAACCTCTGGTCACACTACAAAAGCGAATGTCCTTCTAAGCAGTACTTGAATTCTTTCATTCAAAAAAAGGCATTAATATAATTCGCAACATCCATTCTGCCTCATCTTCCGATGGGGACTCCAAACCTTCCAAACAAAATCGCTTTTGAAAACTAAATCAATCCTTAATCTGTCAAAACACCGCCAGGATGCAGTCAGTGGATCCAAATCAACAAAGTAAGTCCCCAAGTGGGCAGAAGTACAGACAAATGGGAAATAGTATACAGAAAGAAGGGAGGAACGACACCAAACGTAGCCATGAAAAGACAGACGGTTCTTGACCAGTTTTTGTAAAAGAAGCTGGGGAGGGAGGGAGGGGCCTATCCCAAGGGCAGCTCCAGATTGCCCAGTTGCCCATCCGCACCCCTCCCGCCCCACACACACTACCATCTCAGCTAATGGTTCTGACTGAAGTGGGACAAGACAATGCTTAGTAATAGTAGATGGTGGATGGCAGGAGTGGGTGGAGGAGGGAGTCTCGGATTGTAAGCCACACAGTCACCTAAGGGGATGGAAGGCTGGTCAAACCAAAGTATAAACATCATAGTTACCCTTGACAGGGAGCTGTGGTAGAAGTAAGAGATTTTCCAGGGTAAGTTACAGGTTTAGTTATGTTTCAGTTGCTGGGGGAGCAGAGAGAATAGATATGATTCACAATTCCATCTTCCTTTGCTACTTTCAGTAGGATAGATCGACTAACTGCACATCACTTTTTAGACCCCGTAAATCAACTAAATGAAGTGGGCGCTCAAAAGTCATTCAGGAGAGTGTCAGCAGAAACTGCCAAATGAATCTCTTTCAACATAAGGGGGCTGGACTTAGCAGTGCGGTGCACAATACTGAGGGCAGATAAATGTCTGGCGTGAGGGGTTATTTGCTTCCTCCAGGAGATGTACCTTTTGGTGCATCACACATGGAAGCTTTGAATCCACATCTTTCCAGCTCAGCACTGTGCAACAGCCAAGCCCAAGACTAAAGGAGCAGGGACTCTAATTGCTACACATGTAGCCTTATCCATATACAAGTCTCAAGCAGACAAGGAGGGCAGGTGGTTCCTTTTTAATTTAGCATACTCCGGCAGCAAGACTCCCTCACCTTTGTATATGTCCTGAACCTGGGACAGGATGGTTTCTTACACAACAAGGTGCAGAGTCTCATAAGTGCTGCCAAGGGACCCTTAATTTTAGGATGCTACTGTAATTTGGTGCTCGACGAACTGAGACAAAACGGAGCAAATGTGTGGTTCAACAACAGTGCTGACAAACATAACGTGTGTATTTGTAAAGCGCACGTTCACCAGGTACAAAAGAGGGTTGGGAATAGCTGAATTATCTGGGCACACCAGATGTGTGGATAGTGAAATATCTTGAGCAAGTAGAGTAAACCCATTACTCATCAGGCCATAAAACGTTAGCTAGACTTGATATGCTGTTAATGGGTCATTCATCATGCTCCTGGTTGCTGAGCTTGAACACGTGGTCTTGATGCTCTCTGACCATCCTCCGGTTGTAGATACTTTACTTTGGGAAAGGACCCAGAAGTCAAACAATCTAGCTGGCTACCTAATAAAACCCTCCTCAGGGTGCCGGTACCTAGAGCAGCCATCCAATCACATATAAAAGTGTGTCAGGAAATGACACATGAAAATGTAGGCTGGAAGTGTTTTATTCGTGGCTTGTGTGACTGTAGATACACATGATGGTCACACTCATGCCATACAATTTTGGGCTCGGATGTTTACAACTTTTCTTAAAAGAAGTCTTTTGACTCACAAGATTCAGTGACTCCTACTCTTTGAGGCAGTGTGCATGGCCATCGGCCCCATCTTCAAATTGTTAGTAGCTCGCTATTGACGCCCATATTGTCACCTCCTCGAACCGGAGAAGCTCACTCAGTTGTCGATTATCCATTCTTTGTCGAGGCCAGGATATCGGTACCCAGTCGCCAGAAAACTGACTCGATGAGCACTTTGCACCTTCCATAGGTAGCAGAGAATGTTCAGAGACGGGTGATGGAAGGGACCTCATTTCGAAGTTGCCCGCAGTGCAATGTAAAGTACTTGCACAACGACCAACACGTAAAGTATGGCAATCTTGTTGAGCTTTCTAGCCACGCCCCCCCCCCCTTCCCCCCAATTAGCCGAACTTTGCTTATGGTTTTTTATTTCTATTAGCCCAAATCTGCATTCTCTGGACATTGTTACACCCTCTCCACCTTAGCAATGTCAAGGAAGGTTTGCAAATCACAAAGACCCCACTGAAAGACTTTGCATGGTGTTACTGGGAATCCAGGTTCTTAAACCTTTTGTTCCTGCAGTACCCTTCCTTTGCGAAGGCACAGGAAGAAAGCTTGAAAAGATGCTCTCTTCTTTGTTTGGCTGGGTTTGTTTCACCTGACACCAGGACTGGATATGACCTGGCTTCCCACCATTACCCCCAGTTTTAGATAACCAGCTTACTAGAACCAGTAGGTTATATTTGTCTAGATAATTGGTGAAACTCTGATGTATCAGCACAGAGACATACTTGACCATTAGCAGATCTATAGAAATTGCTTCTTTCATGAAGGTTATGAAGATGCATATGATTCCAGAGATAGTCCTTGCTGCCGTGAATGAATGAACAGGAAACTTCACTATCGGGTGTGGAGACAAACAAGCCCCGGCAAGAATCTTAACCTTGTTGACTGAAGCTAATGTTGGAATTTGTCAGAAGACTCTAGGACCAATGAGGACCTTGCAGTCCATCTAGCCAGAATCAAACTGAATACAAGTTAAAGACCGACTGCAAGCATTCCTTGACAGCAATTGTAGGAGGCTGACTGTCCTGGTTTGGGAATTCTTAGAACCATCTGTGTAGCCATAACTGGAGGACATTGTGATTTAAAGGCACCCCTCCTAAACGATGCAGGAGCTAACATTTTGCTACCGTCAGGTGACCTACTTTGGTCACCTGGTGAGTAATTCTCAAGAGTCAATATACCAGCCCGCAAGATTTGGGGTTCTGTGGTACCAGAGTGCCTCTTCAAAGCAGATATAAGGAGAGGCACTACAGAGGACTGCATCTTTCTCCAATCACACTGAACATGATCAATGCTTACTGGTTTAAATCCCATACCTACAGCCAAATCTGCAGTTAACAAAACTGTGGCAAAATCCCTCTAGTCGGCATTTGTGAAAGCATTCCACCTTTGCCTGGTCTTAGTGCAATCTGCCACCGGTGTGGATGCACCTACTTTTCTTAAAAACCCCTATTGGTCCACATAAGGCCCAAGTGAAATGGGCTACGAGCAAGGATTTATAAATCGAACTGGTAACACAAGCCGGTTCCAGAACCAACTTTAGGAAGCCATTCTTCAGTTTGCAAACATAAGAAACACGAGAAAAGAAGGACAATGCTCAGGTTGGTAGTGATGCCCTTGCCGGACAAAGGGACCTTCGGTACAACCAAAAATCAATCTGAGTGGATTTTATTATCTCCGCTCCCTTGGCAGTCGAGGACCGCACCCCAAACTTTAAAACAATCACCAGTTACCTTAGGTTCTGCTATGGTGCTTTTGAAAAGACCTTGTTTCTTTCCAAGCATTCCCAAATGTGTCTTTAATTATTTATTCATTATTTGGTCGAAATAAGGATACAGATTGATTCCTGGAACCGTTACCCTGTGGTAAATTGGGGCTTACACAGATGATTCCAGTGAAACTTTTCCTAAGAAATAATTCTCCATCATGTCATTGGACTTCTATATCTATATTCTTTAAAAAAAAAAAAATATTTTTATTAAACTTCGTGACAGACATACAGAAATTACCGATTGATAATATTGACTGGTGACTGGTTACTCTCATGGTACAGTATACAGAGGTCAGTACAGCAATTACATTAAGAAGTCGCATCTCTGTCCACATTCCTGCGCATTTCTAACTCCACCACTGGGGATACACATATTTCACCTCTATAAACATTCCATTTGGTCCATTTTCTATCCCATTTTTTCGGGCACCCCCGGGTTATAAAAACTTCTTTCTCCGCAATCATGCATCTGTCCAGTTCTTTCATCCATATCGATGTGGAAGGCAGTGCCACTCTGCCCCATCCCCTCGCCAGTTCCCTCTTCACCAGCGTGTACCCCAGCGTCACTAGCGGTTGTTAAATTTCAGTTAGGTCCAGATGTTTAATAAGCTCAATTGCGGTGTCAGGCCTACCGTCTTTCCCAGTGCAGACTGTATATGGTTTGTGGCTCCCTCCCAGAAGCAATGTACCAGCGGGCACTCCCACAGTGTGTGATAGAAGGTAGCCGGCTGTCGGCAGCCCTTCAAACAGAGGTCATCCTGTCTTGCGCCTATTTTTGCTAGGGTTATCCCTGTCATATAGGACCGATGTAAAACGCTGAGTTGTATCAGTCAAAATCTAAGCGTGATGGCTGCCTCCCTAGGTGGCATAAGGGCCGATCTCCAATCCTCTTCGTCTATCGTTCCCAAGTCTCTCTCCCACTGCTCCCTGAGCTTGCCAAAACTGTACGGTAGATTATTACTAAGTTTCTTGTACGTTAAGGATATGGCTTTAGATTGCAGTGGCCCATCTAGCAAACGGTCCTTCAGAGGCGATGAGTCCGGTATGTCCTCACAGCTTGGAAAAGTGGCCTGCAGGGCATGTCTTATTTGTGGGTATCTGAATACCTCCCCTGGAGCCATCTTATAAATCCTTTGGAGGTCTTCAAATTTAAGTATCGCACCCTTTTTAACTAAATCCTTCACAACTGAGATTCCAATCGTTTCCCATCTATCAAATCCTTTATGATAGCTGTTGTTGTAATAACTTTATTTCGGTCAACAGACCATAAAAAGTGCATATAAACTGTATCAACACAAAAATTAAAGCACTAAGTGATCATAAATATTTAAAAACAGATTAAGCTGTAAGTTATCACAGTACATAACATTGAAGAAACGGTAAACACAACAATTAGGTTAAAAAATTCCGCCTCCTACGCCACATATAAAACAAATAACGAGAAACCGCAAACACAATAGGAGGATGAGTATCGTAGGTCAATATCCTACAAGCCTGTGTAAAGTGCCAAAGTCCCAAGTTCTTACAGATAGGGGTCAGCCAGCGTTTTCTAATTGCAGAATAGGCAGGGCAAAAGAACAGTACATGGGGAATATTCTCATTTTTATAGGTGCATGCGGGGCAAGCTTCAATATTGGATTTAGACCATTTGGAGGTAAGGGACCTTATAGGAAGAGTACCGTGCCTTAGCTGAATATACAGCTTTCGAGCTGCTGGGGGTTCAATTAGGTCCATGAATTCCTCAGCCTTGGGCTCTGATTTTACTAGGAGGAACTCAGATGTCAGCCTACCCAGTGATGTAGAGCTCATTGATGTTTGATAGTTTAACATACATATCTGAGAGAGGAGTATATTCTTAGATATCCCAGGGCAACAGGTCTCAGGGGTATCCCATAATCCGGAAGAGCCTAGCCGGGTACTAACTGTACTAATATACTGAAGCCATGGGATCGTTTTGTATTTAAGAATAGGCCAAATCTCAGAAAATTCTGCTCTGTAATCAGCCAATTCAGGGACGGACCACAACCTCTTCCAATACATAATTGGTCTAGCACTTATGATCTCCTCTATTGGAAACAAGCCAAGATCAAATCTAAGAGGGATCAATGGCGTACTAGGCGGTAGCCCAACTAAGTTTCTAGCAAAAGACTGCTCAACCTTTTTGAGATTCGTAGTCTGCTTGTGCCCCCAAAGTTCAGCCCCATAGATTGCTGCCACTCTTGCTTGATGGCAATATATTTTAAGTGCTGGGGAGACCGGCCTAAAAGTAGATTCCCTAAAAACTTTACTTAATCCCCCCGCTAGCTGAGATCGCTTAAGCGTAGATTTGGCGATCTGCTTATACCAGTCAAAATTCTCAGTAAGAGGGACACCCAAATAAATAAATGTTTTAACCCTTTCCAGGGGGGTACCATATAGTACTGGGTTTGGACGTACACGCTTGGGGGGGGGGGGGGGGGGGGGGTTGAAGATCATAAACTTTGTTTTTCCTAGATTGATTTCCAACCCCCGAAGGTCACAAAACTCCACAAAACCATCGAGAATTTTTTGAATGCCCGATTATGTTCTAGACAGCAACAATGTGTCGTCTGCGAACATCAGAGCGGGCACTCTACCTGTTGCCAATCTAGGGGCGTCGTTGTTTATCACACCATTCAAATGTTCTACAAGGCCATTTATATAAAGGCTATAAAGGCTAAATAGAGTTGGTGCCAGCACGCACCCTTGACGAACTCCTTTTAAGACAGGGAATTGGTCTGTGAGTTCACCGTACCTTCCACACCTGACCTGCGCAAAATTATTTAGATGAAGCCTCGAAAGAATGGCTAACAAGTAGGGCGGGAGGCCTATGTCTGCTAGCGCTCTCCAAAGTTTTCCGCGCGGGACCAGATCAAATGCAGCCCGCAGGTCCACAAACACAAGGTAGAGGCTGCCACCCTCCACTTTTGCTTTTTTCCAATACAGGACCTGCAGGCAAAATATCTGATCTAAAGTGGAGGTGCCAGACCTAAATCCTGCCTGGAGTGTAGACAATATCCCATTTTCCTCAATCCACCCGAGGATCCTATCAAGGATAACCCTCCCCATCAGCTTTTGTGATGTATCAATTAAACTGATGGGTCTGTAGTTAGAGAGGGTTAATGGGCATCCCTTTTTAAAATAGGCACGATTTCTGCTCCCAACCAAGTAGGAGGCAGATCGTCACCCTGCAAAATACCATTAAATAAAACAACCAGATAAGGGGCCCATATTTTTGGTTGCGTCCCAAACAAGTCCCCTGGCAGTTTGTCCAAACCTGGAGCCTTATTTGGGAGCAAATTTCCTAATGCTGTCTCTACCTCGGTCAAGGTGATTAATTCATCTGGGGAAAGCCGTGAACAGGCGGCAATTGACCATCCCTGCTCTTCAGCCCCACTAACACTTTGGGATTGCTGGGGTTCAGTGATGTTATCAGGCGTACCACCAGACTCAGAAATGCCATAGAGAGCACAAAAATGGCTTTCCCAAATAGAAGGGGCAATGTTGGGTGCGGGGATGTGCCCACTAAGTCCAGTTGCAACTATCGACTAGAATAATTTGGAATTTTTGTTCCTAAGTGCAGATCCCAAATTCTCCCATTTAGTAGCCTCCCATTCCTTTTTTGCATCGCGAAGTGCCTTTTTATACACAGTACGGTGTGCCTTAATGGCCTCCCTGTTATTGGTTTTTAAAGCCTTTCTGGCATTCCGACAAGAGGCATTGTACCACTGAAAAGACGTGGTCCGAGGCTGGTTTGCCCTTCTCTCAGGGCAAAGAATATCTTTAAGTGCTGTGACCAATTGATTATGTATTTCAGATGCCCTGCCTAGATGGCCAAATTTCCCCATCTCTTCAATAAATGGAATGGTAATCTCATATAGTGCGGCAAGTCTGCTGTCGGACATCTGAAGATCTGGCCATTTAACCCTACGCCTACAGTTTGTGATAATTAAAGGCATAGTGACACAGTGATCATCCGAGATTTGGCATTTCAACCCAAAGCTCCCCATCTTGAGTGAGAGTACCAGGGCGTTATGGTCACTGTCAAATCTTTCAATGACCCTAAACTCGTACACCCTATCCCAATGCCTAGCCTCTATAAAAATATAATCGATTATTGAGGACTGGTTTAATCAGTTAAATGTGGCTTTCCCTGGTCTATCAGGCTCCACCCTCCCGTTACATGCTCGTAATGAAGTTGTGAGCGCAAATGACTGCAGTTGTAAAACTAAATGGGTCCATGCCTTGACCCGAGTAGTCAATGGCTCAGGAATGGCCCACAGTGAATCAACATCATCCAAGCCACCCAAATTTGTATCCATGAGTGGCTCGAAATGACAATTAAAATCGCCTCCCAGTATTAACACGGTGGAGGGGTCCATTGACTGGATGAGGGTCAACAAAGTTTCAATGGCCTCTGACTCAAGGCCCCGCCTAACTGGCCTTGAGTATAGATTAATCAGGGCAATGTTTGCCCCTTTTGGTATAGTCAGCAGTACGCACTGAACATCCAGCGAATTAGTTGGAATTTGCGATGCCTTGACTCCCAAGTGCGTGCCAACCCATATAGACAATCCCCCCAGAGGTCTGCTCTTCTCGCCCTTACTTGCCAAGATATCATACGTAGCAAATCCCTGGGCTATACTTCTTTTTAATGCCCAAGTTTCCTGCAACATACAAATGTCGTGTAGGGCCATAAAAGAGCCCCACTCAGGAATGGGCAGTTTACTCTTAAGTCCCGCCACATTCCAAGAGAGGATTTTAACATGGGCAGTCGGCAAATCTCGACTAGTTAAGTCGTAATCCAAGGAACCAAAGAAGTCATTAGTCACAGGAGGACTAATTTCTGTGGCCGACTCATACTCACAATTCAATAAATGTCGGTCAATAGAGGAAGGGGCAATTACAGGGTAGATAGTTTGTTCTGGTAACAGAGTTTGCGCTGGAGGGCTTGGCTTGGCATTCACAGCCTGGTACTCGATGGTGGGCGGCATTTGTATGATAGCACAACATGCCCAATTTTTGAGTATACCACAATGGTGTCGCCTTTGTGAGGGTGTTAGCCCAGCCCAGTCGTGAGTTCACCTGACGCCAAATCTGTATCGTGTGCAGTGTTGGACCGATGTACCTCTTTTCCTTAGTGCGGGAGTATAGGGAACCCAGGTAGCCCGAGCGGTCTGTCTGGTACCTATCCAGGGCATAAGCCGGGTCAGTCTGCGGGAAATATATCCAATGATTCACAGCCACCAACTGTGAGGTCCAGTAGTACAGCCTGAGGTCCGGCAACGCAATTCCTCCATCATACCAACCTTTCGTTAGTTTTTTTCAATGCCACTTTAGGAGCCCTACCATCCCCAGCAGCATTCGTATCTCCCCCTCCACTTCTGCAAAGTATGTGTCTGGGATTCGGTTTGGGTAATTTTGAAGAATATACAAAAAGCGCGGGAGCGCCAGCATTTTGAAGAGAGCGGCGCGGCTCACCAGAGATAAAGGCAATAACCTCCAGTGCTTCACGTCTGCCCGAAGCCTAGCCAACGGGGGTGCTAAATTACGAAAAGAGCTGGGTCTGGTGTAACAAAAACTCCCAGGTATCTAAATCCCTCTGCAGCTACTTCCAGTTTGCAATCCTTGGGAAGACGGGGAGTTTGTCCCTGAAGCACAAACAGCACTGACTTGCGCCAGTTGATTGCATACCCTGAGTACTTCCCGAAGTTTGCAAATATATTCAAAACAGAGTGTATGGATTTATATGGGGAGGCAAGATACAGTAATATGTCATCGGCATATAAGGATATTCTATCCTCATGATCCGTCGCCCACCGCAAGCCACGCACCATCGCATCCCGACGTATCCAGGCTGCCAAGGGTTCCAGCATAAGGGAGAATATCAGTGGGGACAGCGGACCTATATCTGTATTCTTGCTTTAAAACTCCCGGCTCCCTAGTGGTGCTTCTCTAGTGCACAAAACAGTGGAGCCTATGACTTTGTGTAACAGATCTGCTGGCCCGGAAAGCAATCTTTTTTTGGTAGCAATCACCTGTTTTTGATCAATCAGTGAGTTTGTGCTTTTCCTTCAAAAGAGCTTTATGTAATTCCCCAGGGACTGGGTAGTGCTTCAGAATGTTCCTTGATTCATTACAAATATCACTGAAGGATTTCACTTAAATCAGGAAATAATATTTCCTGTGTTTCAGACATGACCCCATCCTTCCTCGGCGGAGGACACTTCACAATCCTGATGTTTTCAGATCTCAGACATATTCCCAGGAAAAAGCAGCTCCTTTTAGTTTCTGAACTTCTGTTTTTAGTATGTGGTGGATTTCTTGCAAACTTTGCAGGCAAGACTATCTAAAAGCAAGCAAATGTGGATAAAGCCATATATTTAGACTGTTGTAAAATGTTTCATAATCTTTGGCAAGCGCTATTGTACATGATCAGTGCTGGAGCACCAGTAACTTTTTCTTTGAACATCTATCCATGTGAAAATCGTGTTTACTATCCGAACTCATACAGCATTCATTTCTTGCAGGAAGACCATGAGGAAACGATATGTGGACCTCTATGACTACAACAGAGATTTAATAAATGGCTACAAAATTCGGAGCAACAACCACAATGAGCTCTTGAACAGTCTCAAGTTTGTGAACCAAGCCATACAAAGGGCCGGGCGTTTGCGAGGTAAGAAACAGAACTTTTCCTTTTTTCTTGATCAGAGTGAGGGGACAAAAGCAAGACAGTAAAGTTCATGATCATAATCAGCACTAGGATAAAAGATAGTGCAGGCTTGTGGGACATACTGCCTACCCGGTGGCATTGCCCTAAACTCTCCCTGTTTTGGGAAAAGGCTGCAGACACTTTGAAGGGGGTAAAGGTGTTACTGTTGCTCTTGACTCCAGACGTGCTGCTTCTAGGGATGTAGCCTCCCTACACTTAAGCTGATGACAAAATGTGAATGGTATATGATCTTGCAATGCCTGGAGGTGGCCAAAGTGAATAAAGCACAAATTGTGTAAAAAACAGAATCACCTCTGTTCGCTCAGTGGTTCCTCAGGCTCTGGTCCCTTTTAGCAATAAAACGACTCACCAGCAACATGAATAGAACTACTCTGTGATTTTTGGCCAAATGGAAACCAGTTTATAGAATGATGTGTTAAGGCCTGCCAAACACTGTACTAGCCTTGGGCATCTTTGAGTGAGATGGCATGCCTCCATTTAATAAGTTGTGAAAGTGTTTATCTGCCAGTTTGAGGAATGGACTGAAAGTTATCTTTGAGAACATTCTCTTAGTGCCTTACTGTGGTGAGGTTAGATTATGTCCCCCTAGTTTGAAGGGTGCAGGGGATAGTTAGTGTGGCGATTCTAGTTTCTTTCCTTTGGAACATTTTTCCTTTCTTGACTAGTGCCACAGGAGGTATGTCTGGCTGTTTGCCATGTTTTGGATTTGCATTATATATAGCTTCGTCAAGTTCCACTCGTAGGGGTGATGAACTGAGGCTGTTGTCATATGTTTTGTTTTTTCGATTGAAATATCATTAAAAATAGTTACACAAAAAAAATATTTCAGGTAAAAGAGTAAGGGATTTAGGATTGCCAAAAGTTAAACAAAGTTTTTAATAGCTCGTTACGTTTAGTACAGTATTCAAGTTTGGCATGTTTAAATCAAGGTTAAAGTAGGAGTCTGGCCACTAGCAACAAAAGGAAATGGCATCTGATGGGTTTGTATGGGCTACGTAAAATTATGGATTCATGCAATTTCTAACAGGTGAGACAGTGCCCACACAATTTAAAATTCATCATCACATTTGGGCACTTTGTTCGCATTCGCATCTGAGAGAAATCAAATTTAGCTTAGGAATGAGCTGGTGTTGAAGCATAATTGAAGAATCCTCCAGAGGAGCTTGTGTTGATACTGCACGTATAATGCCTAGTATGCAGATTTCATTTTTGTAGAGCACATCATCACAAATGGTTTCATTTCTCTATTACTGTACCAGGAGTGAGTGAGTAATCCATTAGACTTTTTAATAAAAACGTACATTTTAACTGATTGCAAAAGCAAAAAAAGCCTGGAACTGTAGCGTAGTTGTAGTTTAATTGGAGAGCATTTTGTAAATGAGATGCCTTATAAGAAAATTAATCTTCCACCTGTAGAACAGTGGCAGATAAAGTTTAACAACAGTCCACTTGCACTTATGCAGCTCTTTCGTAGGCTGGGGTGACAGAGTAGCTGTCTGCAAGACGTCTTACTTACAATTTTCATAGAGTGGGATAGCCCCCTTCAACCATGGTTTATTCGGATCAGCCTTTTTCAGCCATCGTTACTCACATTTTAAATCAGTCCAGAAGATTATTCCTATCTCACCTCATACTATTGGCTGGTTGGTGGTTTCATTCCAGGTCCTTATGGAGTGCTTGCATTGCACGAGGGGCTACTTTACATTGGAATGGTGTACTCAAATATTACACTTTGTTACATTCAGTTCTGTATCTTGTACATTTCTTTAATGTAAAACAAACCATATTTTTTAATAGCACTCGTCACTACCACCCACAACTGCCCCAAGGCGGCCAATAATACCATCAGACCTCACTAATAGCACCCCCACCAGAAGCCCCATCAAAGCCAATACTACTACTAAGTATCACCACCATACCCCACCAGTAGTGCTACTAATACCACCAAACCATTGCCACCAGTTCCACTACCACTGAACCATCATCATAAAATCGTTACTCGGTTGCCCAAAGCAACCATAAAAGAATACAATCAATAATATCAACAACAGATAAAACCGCTGCGGGCTGGTACACAGCGCCTCCCTCACTCGCAGACAATGCGCTTTAGAGGAGAAGCGACGCGACAAAAAGCAGAAAAGCACCATTGACTCGCTTATACGCAATGTACACACCCAACTCCTCTACATATGTTCAGCTGACCTCCGCCGCCGGAACTCCGGGTTGTCGGCTAAATGGCTGTGTCTCATCATCTGACTGTGTATATTCAAACATTGCCGACCTGATGCTCTGGCGCAGGACTGTACATTGCCAATTGATGCACCTGTGGTTAATAAAGGTTTTCAAAAAAAAAAAAATCAACAACAGATAAAACAGTCATATAGGAATCGATAAAAAGATCCAATAAACAATCAATTAAGTTAAAAACTCCATATACAGTAAATCAATATTCAATCAGATCTCGACCGCCTAGAAATCCATGCAGCCCGTAAAAAACTGACCACTGCAAATAAAACATGAACATTAGGAAGCAACTGCAGATAAACGAGGGCAGGTTGCACTTTTGGAAAAACTTAGATTTTTTAGCAGTGGGACTGAAAACTGCTTCCTAGGCCTGCTAAAATAATAAAAAATATAGGATGTCCTGCGGAGACCGATTGTTGCAGGGCAACCTGCATCCAGATTGAACCCAACCACATGGTGAGACCAAAAAATGTGATTACTGACCATATCAAAATCTTGCCAAAACAAATCTGCCTCGTCCGTTAGAGACCTGTACTAAAAATTGCTCCATATCCTGAGCTGTTTTTAGGACCATGTGGGTTCTCACCGAGGGTGTCATTAGTTCAGCCTCTTCACGGGTTAGCCATTTCTGCTCAAGAAATAACCCTTTTACAACCTTTAAATATTGAGATGTCAATGATTGGGGGCTCAGAAATATGTCTACTCTTTCTAAAGAGGCAAAAGTCGCTTTCACATTGGTAAACCAAGGGATTCTGTGCGCAGCATCGAGGAACAAACTATCTGATAAAATCAGCTTGTTAAGCTGTAGATTCTCCCTAGTCCAGATCTTTATCCAACAAAGTAGAGGACTAAGAGCGACTAAATCAGCTATATTATGGGATCCAGGATCTAGATGGACTGAAAAAGCTGGGGTGCCTGCCTTAAGAACTAATTTTTTGTTACCTGGATTGTGTATGTCTTTACATACCCCCAGATCTCACTACCATACTAGGTCTGGGACACGATTTAGCTTGGTAGATCTTAAGTAGGCTCTGGGGCGAGCATGAGTCCACCCTGCTTGTAAAACTGGCCATCGCCCCAATGCTTTTGGCAAGACCTGCATGCTTTTCCTTCAGAAGGGGCTACCACTTAGTCTTGTTGTCGAAATGGACTCCTAAATAGGGGAATGACTAAACTTTACCACAGTACTAATTTTACCACCAATGCTACACCCCCCTCTTTCATCACCACCAATACCATAACGCATTGCCAAAGCAGGTAGGTTTAGCTTTAATGTGCTATCGCATGAACACGTAATTTCTGTATGCCTCTGCTCCCATGCTTTGTCACATTAAACCATACCTATCGACTGCCAAAGATTGTTTCTGTTTGCTGCTTTGGCCACTATACATTGAATCGTAAATATGAATCCAGTTAGGTTGATTAAAGGGCAATTTCACACTGTAGACAAACTACAGGACTCTGCAGTTACTTTAGCAAATACGCTTGTAGCCTAGGTGTAAAGCACAGCTTTTGCTATCCATCCACTCCCCTTAGAGGCACTTGCAAAGTGCACATATTTGTGATGTGATAACATGAAAAATGGCTAAAAGAATCTGTGATTTTTCCTATTTTTACACAATTTTGAAATGAAACCGTAACAATTTAATACCCAAACGGCCAGGCTAAAAATGAATAACACATTGCAAGGGAGCTTGGTGATATAATTTTTGTTGCACACATTAACTCCTGCCAAGGTAAAGTCACTCACTGTCTGAGACATAAAAGTAAGACATACATTCTACTGTAGTGACTCCTGTATTGGTGTTCAAGTTTTTCTTCTGAAATCCACTCCGTGAAGAGTATTTTTTTGCTCATGCCTCAGGGTGAATGCAGACAGTGCCTATTGAAGTCCCATTGGCTATCCCGCATTTCTTCTGTAAGCTCTGTTCCTGCTAGAGAGGGCCAGAATAACTCGATGGAAAAGCGAAATTGCAAGATTCTGATCCATGAGGGCCAGTAGTGTCTCTATTCCCTAGTAGGTTTCCAGTGTTGCGCTCTGATAAAGGCAAAAACAAATGAGAAACATTCTCAACACTGAAGGACTTTCTCACTAGATAAATATTCTTGTACTTAGATTTTTCTATCCCATTCAGGCTGTTAAGGACTAGTGCTTTTAATATTTATTTTCAAAAAGTCCCCTGGAGTCCAGCTTAAAAGAAGGAATCCTTTATCAAGTACAGCAGTATTTTTCTTTAATCTTTATCCTTAAATTCATCCTTAAGTGAGTGCCACCATATCCACACCCGCAGCCAGCCTTTGTGCAGGAATTTTCAAAGCCTCAATAGCAAAATGACCCTCTTTCCCTGCCCATCATTAGTAACAAAACCCTTTGTTTCAGTCTGGTCCACTCTTCTTTAAGCGCCACAAAGCAGCTACGTGCAGTCATTCATGTAGAGCTGGCCTTGTTCACATCTCAGCACACGGGTGGGACACGTAAGCATTCCTACTGCTCTACAACATAGCTCTAGGGCTATTTCTGTTTCTGGTTGGTGATGTTACCTTGTTCATAGATGGACTTTGGGATTAGAACTACATACATTTCCTAAAACAGGGTATGGGTGAAAAAGTATGGATCGGGCTGAGGGCCAGTATTTCCACATAATGGTGGAGCTCTGTACCAAAGCTTTGATCTCTTTTGTGCAGGTATGTGCCAGAGTACCTGTAACCCACTGGGGAAAGACCAGAATTACATCTGTAGGGAGGGGCTCCATTTGTGAGTGGCAGTCCCAGCAGAAACTCAGTGGTGGCCTTCTGCTGCTTTCCCTTACTGCCTACAAGAGGCACAACTGCACAGATCTGGCAGTACCAGTGATAAAAGCCCTGCAATGCTGGACTCCAGGTGCAAGTTGTTTGGTTGGGGATAGGGGTTTGGGTGGGGGAAGCGTGGTGCTCCAGTTAAGACAATAGAGCCAGGGACTCATGCAGGAAAGGAGAAGAGTTACTCAGCTGACCCCGCAACCAAGCATGATCCATGTGGTAACTGAGGGCATGTGCGAACATGAAGGAACGCTGGTCAAGTCCCAGGACATCAGAGCTAGTATTGAGGAAACTACTGTGGAACAGACAGCTAGGAGGCAGTGGCCTGACTGAGAGCAGCCCTATTGGCCAGAAAATAATCCCTGGAGGACTACTTTGAGTCATAAGGTAGAGCAAAAAGAAAATAAAGGGCCAATGTGACATGCAGGGTAACCCAGGTGGAAATATGGCCCTTACTGCAGGCTAGAGGACCCTCTTAAACTCAATCCAAGATCTCCACTCTGACATGGCTGTCAAGATGAGTACTGTTGAACAAGCAGGGAAAACTGGAAGCACTGTCAGGGCAGGGATGATTGGTGGAGAAAGATTAAGGATGCCAGAAACATAAGATCCAGACCTTGATGGGGCAAGATCAAGGAATCTGGTGAGAGTGCAAGAGTCGGCCACCTTTAGGGACTGTGTAATTGGGGGACTTACTCAACTGAAAGAGAGACTTGACCAACCTGACAATATGTGAAGGTGGGGGATGCTGTGGGTCCTGGAGGTCATCGGTTCCATTGCGTCAGAGTTACTGCCAGCAGAAATGGAAGGGGTGCCCAGGGTTGGATCATGAAGATTGTTGCCAAAACAATCAGTATGGCAGTTTACACAGGGTCCTATAGGTCTCGGGAGAATTTAAACTGGGTGGGGTCTTTCGCTGGAGGATTTTGCTTACTGTACTTTATTATTTTTCATATATTTGTCTCTCTGCTCCCTTTCTTGGCCCTAGTTGTGTTTTCTTTGAGCACTAACTGTAGGAAGCTGGCTCTTTATATAGTTGACCTAAAAGAGGCACACTGTAAAAAACAAAACAAAAATCCAATTGGCTTAAAGAGGCACAATTGATAACCTAAATGCTCTCTTTCATGGTAGTGTGGGCGAGCAGTTACCCATATAAGATGGTAGTGCTAAGCATTTGTTGACACACACACACACAGGCAATAAATGACACACACACTAAAGAGTAAATTTGAGACCAATTTAGAAAAATACATTGTAATTTTACATACATTTTAATACCAAGAACTTGGTTACCAAGTAAGTACTTTTACACACAATGCTTTCCTATGGGAGAAAAGGCATTTATAGCATTGTTATTTGGGTTCTGTTTCTGGGAATCTCCTTTGGGACTTGGGGTTGTTGGGGGGGGCAAGGTCCAAAGTACCACCAGCAGTTACTTGTTACCTGCCCTGGGTCATCTGGTTGCAGAGGTGCCAGTGGGGTTGGTAGCTGTGCACGCTACGCCGGTTGAAAGAAGGGGGGGGGGGGGCACCTAGAAACAGGCTGCAGAGGGGGACTTGGGGACAAGTCCATGAGCTCCCAACTGGGGTCTCTGATCACAAGAGTCCCGGGGACAGGGGGGCATAGCCGGTTCATCAGTAGCTGGGTTGGGGCCCTGGGTGAAAGGTCAGCTGGACTCTGTGCGCCTGGGAACCTTGCGGTTGTCTGTTTCACTGGTTGAGGGTGAAAAATCTGAACAGATGGGCCACTCTGGAAGTGGATCTCTGCGTTGCTGACGTCCCTCAACGACTGCTTTGTCTTGGAGTCCTGACTGGACTCTTATGCACTCTGCTTGCTACAAGGGGTCTGGTACCCTGGGTATTGGTCCTGCGCAGCTCTGGCCGGTCTTGGTTTCCTCTAACTTGGTGCGGAGGGGGGTGGGGGCAGATCTGACCTTAAGGAGCACAAAGCCCTCTTCCTGAGGAGCTGCAGCATTGGGCTGGCCAGGGAGCGGGAACTCTGTAGACCAGACTTTGCTTTTCAGTCCCTGCAGGCGAGTAGCTCCTCTACCGCAAAGGAGATTACTTTGCAATTTGCGAAGGCTGGTAGTCTCTTGGGGTTCTTGGAAGCTGGTCAGCTACAGGATGAATTGCTGGGTCACGATTGTTGAAACTTAGTGCAGCAGGCAGGGTTTCGCACCAAAAGTCCACAGCAGTCTTCAGTTCTCTCTTTTTCTCACGGCTCTCGTGTCCTTCTCCTCTTGGTCCCTCAAATCTAAGCTCCGTGTGCCACCTAATTACTCAATTTAGGGGCATTATGGGGAGTGACAGGTAGCAGCCAATGTGCTACTTACCTTTAGGGTGTCTACACCCTTCTATATGACCACTTCCCGTGGGAAGTGGGCATAACCCTGACCCAGAGAGCCTAATTCTGCCAAAACTAAGATTGCGGAATTTCTAAAGTCGTGTCCACATATAGTAACACGCCTTAAGGATGGTACTAGCCTGAGAGAGGGGCACACCTCATGACTAGGTAATTTTCCCACCTGTCCTGGGGCCAAATGGGCCCAGGACAGAGGGTGGCATTCCCCCTGTCTGGGGAAGCCTTGGGTTGCATATCAAAGGTGGCAGAGGCCTTTAAAGCCTCCTGCGTTGATATGCTGATTACTTGGCCATCCTGCTTGGAGGGGGTGACAATACTTCGGGCTGGAGCAGACATTGTTTCTGCCCTCAGAGAGCACAGGCTCTCACCTGTGGGGATGGCAGGCTGGTCTACATCAATCAGCCAAAGCACTAGTAGTCTGTAGGTTTTCAGGGAAGGTGCCCGCTGCATGCATGTATTAATAAATCCATCATTGTGGGTTTATTAATACGAGATGTTGGATACCAAACATCTCTAGCTTCAGTGAAGCCATCATGTAGCTGGGGAACTCGTAAATACCAGTATCCAGCACATGTACTCAAAATGGCTTCCCTGTCCACTAGAATGAAGTATAACTTAACAGGGGCATATCTGCTGCTGCAGCTATGTCCACACTTTTTCTAGTGTACCTTGCCTTACGGCTGTATGCCTGCTGTGGGGTGACTTACCTATACTGAATGCAGTGTTTGTAGAAATGGGGCACATGTGTGCCATGCTGTGTCATGTTTTCACTTTTATGTGCACCCTGGCATGCAGTCTGCATGACAGTTTGCGTGTAGGTACTGAGGGGTCCCTTAGGGAGCCACACAATACATGCTGCAGCCCTTAGGGACCCTCTTTAGCCTCCTTGCTCTACGAACTAGGGGTACCAATTACTAGGGACTTACAGGGGAGTGCTAACGGTATTGCCAATTGGGGAGGAAATATACAGTTTTAGGGAAAGAGATCTGGTACTGGGGATCTGGATAGCAGGAACCCAGTGCACTTCTGTCACAATTTCATCAGATTCCAGGCAAAAAGTGGGGGTAGCCATATCAACAAGCATTGGCATAGCCAATAGGTCTCAGTTTTGGTACCTTATAAGTGATTAGCCATGCAACACTTGATGTTGTTTAATGAAGGTTATTGTGCTGGATAATTAAACACTTATACTGTCCCAAAGGCGAGACCTATTGGCTATGCATTGTGGGGGCCTTATAAGTGTTTAGGTAGAGGTATTGACTTTGCCAATGTTTCTAAGCTGTGCTATAGAGAAGTGTGGCTGCTGTGCAGTGTGCTGAGAAGTTGTAATTAAATAGTGTAAGAATCATTGAGTGATGCTGTGGTGTCGTTGAGTGATGCTGTGCTGGCCCTGAGTTATGCGGTGGTCGTGTTGAGTGATGCTGTGGTGGTGGTGAGTGATGCTGTGGTGGTGCTGAGTGATGCTGTGGTAGTGCTGAGTGATGCTGTGGTAGTGCTGAGTGATGCTGTGGTGGTGCTGAGTGATGCTGTGGTGGTGCTGAGTGATGCTGTGGTGGTGCTGAGTGATGCTGTGGTAGTGCTGAGTGATGCTGTGGTGGTGCAGAGTGATGCTGTGGTGGTGCAGAGTGATGCTGTGGTGGTGCAGAGTGATGCTGTGGTGGTGCAGAGTGATGCTGTGGTGGTGCAGAGTGATGCTGTGGTTGTGCAGAGTGATGCTGTGGTTGTGCAGAGTGATGCTCTGGTTGCGCATAGTGATGCTGTGGTGGTACTGAGTAATGTTGTAGTTGTGCTGAGCGATGCTGTGGTGGTGCTGAGTGATGCTGTTGTAACGCATAGTGACGCTGCAGTAGTACTGAGTGATGATGTGGTGTTTCTGAGTGATGATGTGGTGTTTCTGAGTGATGTAGTGGTGGTGTTGAGTGATGTAGTGGTGGTGTTGAGTGATGTAGTGGTGGTGTTTGAGTGATGTAGTGGTGGTCCTGAGTGATGTAGTGGTGGTGTTGAGTGATGTAGTTGAGTGATGCTGTGGTGAAGGTGAGTGATGCTGTGGTGGTCCTGAGTGATGCAGTGTTGTCCCTGAGTGATGCAGTGTTGTCCCTGAGTGATGCAGTGTTGTCCCTGAGTGATGATGTGGTGTGGCTGAGTGATGCTGTTGTGGCCCTGAGCGATACTGTTGTGGGTTTGAGTGACGCTGTGGTTGTGGCCCTGAGCGATATTGTTGTGGCTTTGAGTGACACTGTGGTGTTGCTGTTGTTGTGCTGAGTGATGTGTTGCTGGTGGTGAATGATGTGGTGTTGGCGCTGAGTGATGCTGTGTTGGCGCTGAGTGATGCTGTGTTGGCGCTGAGTGACGCTGTGTTGGCGCTGAGTGACGCTGTGGTGGCGCTGAGTGACGCTGTGGTGGCGCTGAGTGACGCTGTGGTGGCGCTGAGTGACGCTGTGGTGGCGCTGAGTGACGCTGTGGTGGCGCTGAGTGACGCTGTGGTGGCGCTGAGTGACGCTGTGGTGGCGCTGAGTGACGCTGTGGTGGCGCTGAGTGACGCTGTGGTGGCGCTGAGTGATGTTGTGGTGGCGCTAAGTGATGTTGTGGTGGCGCTGAGTGCTGGTGCCGAGTACTGCTGTGGTAGCGCATAGTGATGCTGTGGTGTTCCTGAGTGATGATGTTGTGGCCCTGAGCGCTATTATTGTGTGCTTGAGTGACGCAGTGGTGGTGCTGAGTGTTGCTGTAGTTGCGCGTGGTGGTGATGTGTGAGAGGAGAGAAAGAGAATTAGAGAGGGTATAGAGAGCGAAAGGGATAGAAAGGGCGAACAGAGAATGAAGAGTGGAGCGGGATAGAGCAAGAGAAAGAAGTGGCGAGAGAGTGAATAAAGGGGTTTGAAAGAGAAACAGATAAAGGGGTGAGAGAGAATGAAAGGCTAAAAAAGAGCGAGAGAGAACAGTTATTTAAGTAGAGAGAGAATTAGAGAGGGGAGAGAGAGAAGGAGAGAGACAATACGAGAGTGGGGGGTGTGGAGTTTAAATAGAGTGAAGAAGTGATGCGGATAAAGTTACATAAAATATTGCTTTGTGCAGGGCACGAAAAAATCTTTAAAAAAAAAAATTGTGACAAAAATATTGTCAATTAGGCTGTGACTCCGAATATAAGCTAAATAGCGATATAAGGGGAAATAAACCCACCGAAGCAATATTTATAACAAGACCCAAAAACTAGAGAAAACACCATCTATAGCATAATGTAAACAGTGTTACAGTTAATCCAAAAGTCCAAAATAAATAATAGCCATGGCCATTTTAAAAGTGAATCCTTTCTACCATTTTTGTGTGTTTTGTAACCCCTTAATTTTGTGTTTGGTTTATTTTTCCAGCATTTTACCCCTATTGTGGACAAAATTTCGTCCCGCAAACAACCCTGTGTAAAAGATTAACCATTAGAAAGTACAGGCTTATGGGGGATAGAAATGTTTGGATTTAATCGTAAACATAATCTCCGCTAAGGGGAAACATCAATCGAGGAGGATGGCTCTGTCTGACTTGTGCCCCAGTGGCGCCTCAGCTCATTTCCTGCTAACACGTGTAAATTCCAAAACATCAATCAAGGAGGATGGCTTGGTCTGGCTTGTGCCTCAGTGGCGTCTGTTTCCTGCTAACACTTGTTAATGTTGGCATTGTAATGTCAGTGCAAACATGCTTTGCAGACAATGTTGCCATGAAAATGCACGTCCCTATCATGGGAAAATAAAAACCAACCCCAACATAAAAGGATGGGGAAAAAAAGTAGATATCGCACAAGTTAAACTCGGGAAACATGAAGCACAAGTTGAACTGGGGAAAGTAGCACTTGGGTTAATTATTACCTGATGCTAATACACGTCTTCATCATAATAGAGACTATGTCTGTATTAGTACAGGCTGCAGAGGCCTAGCAGTTTAGGAAGCCTGTCAAGTTTACTTAATAGTTCCACAGTATAATGACGAAGCCAACACGTTTATTGGAGCTGGGCTGACGTAATTTGCTGCAGTAGAGTCTTTTCTGTTGCTTTGGGTTTGGTTGTTTAAAGTGAGGCTGGGACGGAAATAACGTGATCTATAAACAGTAACTATTAAATGCAGAAAATTTTAATACTTTTTTTGATATGCGTCACTACTTGTGTCAGATCCGATACAGCGCCCCATGAGTGCAAGTCATCATGGCGCCCCTTAGATCATCAACTCATAAACCTCTCTGCCCTGGGAGATATTAGCTGGGCCACAGTCCTAAATTGTGCCCTGCTAACGTCCTATAGGATTAAAAGTGCACACTCGAGTGGGGTTTGACTGAGGCCTTAAAAGGTGCTGCCTCGTGCTTATTAAATGATAATATAAAGGCATAGAGATATATTTATATAACTTGACGACCAGAACTGCCTACTTAGTAACTGGGGAACCAGGTACAAGTCTGGTATTGATACCAAAGGTAAAAGTGGATTAAATAAAAGTAAATATGGCAAGTTAAACCGAGATAATTGTTTCGGGAAACACGACGCACAAGTTGAACTCGTGAAAGTGGCACTCAGGATATGCACGTCCCTATCATGGGGAAACAAAAACAAACCCCAATAAACCTTTTTTTTTTTTAAACTGAAAATGATTGCGGCTGTGAACTGCCTTGGATCTCAGCTTACTGCAAAGCAAGCAAACTCCAGCAGGCGTATGAATTGCATTTACTTCCATCACAAGCACGATGCCAATTATTCCATTTCCACGCTCAGGGTTAGTAACTCGACTGCCATCCTAGGGAGGCTCACGTTCCCGGATAAAGTTATTATCAAAAGCCTTCTACTTTTGTCCTGGCTGAGCACAAGTAAGATTATCCAGCTCATATAATAAAGACAAGCCCGGGAGTTGTGCGCGCGCGCGCGCTAAAAGGCAAAAGTGAAAGCAGGCTGGCAAGTGGTGTGCGATGTGCGCGCACCATGACGTGAGAGGAAAGCCAGATAGCACCTCTGCTCGTCATTATGCGTGTAACCGCACACTCGATGCCAGCCAAACAGCTGTGGTAGCACTTTTAAAAGCCCACACACTAAATGTCTCGTCAGAGCAGCGCATGCGCTGGCTCAGGCGAGACCTAAAAAGGGGCACTTCCCTGCACTAACATGGAAGTGGGTTTATGATTTTGGAAACTAGGCGCTTAGGCTGTGGATTTATAGTCAAGTGGCTTGCTGGTGACAGTACTGAAGAGTGCTACATAATTATTTAATATACTGCAGTTGTGTTTATGTAATAAAATGTTGTAAACCATAAATTACAAATAAAGGTATTTGACTTCTTTCTGATCATGTTTTTTCCAGTTGGAAAACCGAAGGCACAAGTGATCTCAGCCTGCAGGGATGCCATTCGAGGCAACAACCTAAATGTCCTTTTCAAGATAATGCGTGTTGGGACTGCATCAACTTAGACAGTTGGCCTTAAAAGCATTGAGAACGCTCATCGCCTGCAGTAAGGAATGATCTGCCTAGAAGCATAGATGAGAAAAAAGAAAACTCTTCCTGAAGAACATTCAGAATGGTTTAATTGTGCTGGGATTTTATGACCATGGATGCAAGCTGCCTTTAGCTTACAAGAATCCCTGTACATTTGCACTAGACACTGGTTTAGCGACGCCTAACTTGGATGCATACGGAGAAGTGTTTTAGAGAGTTCAAATAGTGTTATGTACACCTGTTAGCAGGACATTTCGACTTTTGGTCCATGTTTTGATACATTCCTCTTTGTGAATAAGCAACTCGGTTGTTTATCTATCTGAATGCTAGCTCTTTTGTAAAACATTACTGTGATTCTTTGAGTAATTTCTTAATTGTGTGTGAGAGATTTGTTAGATTAAGTTATTTTTCTTCTCCCATCCATCTATTCCAGGCAAAATTTTATCTCCCTGCAAACCATCTGTACTTTCCACATGTCAGACGTTATTCTCTCTGTAGGGTTACAAAACCATGACTGAACCTACAAAGCCTAGATCACTGTTCTTTATTTATGTGAATCAAAGCAAGACCCTTGAGGCACATTAATGATTTGGTCCGATACAACAAGATTTCACCAGCAGCTGCAGGTTTAATACATTTCGCAAATATTGCACAGTTTCATTGTTAAGCTGGGGCCTCTAGAATACCTACATCATTTAACTTTCTAGTTATAAATATGTTATTTTACACATACTAATAGGAAACAACAGGGAAAGCTGTTTCTTCAACCGGTTATGTTACTGTTCCTGTATCGCTTAAAGCAATTAGGACTCAACATCATGTAAATATTATGACTATGTTGACTTTCATTATTTTATTGTGATAAAATAGTTTTCTAAATTCAGAAGATATTTATTACACTTTTATATGTGTCTTTAAAAATGTGGCCATTAGCTGTAAAATATTATTACCATTTGCTATACACTATCATCTAAAAGAAAACAGTAGTTAGAACATATTATACATGGCACGGGTCAGTGCTTAATTTGTGCCGGTGCTTTCCGGTGCTCAGCACCGGCACTTAATTGCCAGCACCAGGGTTTATGACTGTCTGCCACATGGTAGTGGTGTCTGCAAATGTAGGTACGAGCACAACAACTTCTGCTTATTATTTCAATTTACATTTCCAGTTATTAGTATTTGCCTCCAATGCCATTCTTATAGCTTTGGGGGCATGTAATAGCATGAATTGTCACACTTTTAAGAGTGTGATGATTAGTAGCTTGTTGGTGCTGTCATGCCATATTGGCATCTTTAATTTCTTTCATTCTCAGCAGCACTGACAGCTAAATACATAACACAGAAAGACAATTAAACATAAATACTAACCTAACGGCGGTGAAGACCTTAGACAGAACATTTCATATGCAGCACAACACAGAAATGCCACTTTTGTGGAGTACAATGCCACTGCTTACTTCATTAGCGACTACAAGATTTAAGAGAAAGAAATGACAAAACACATCACCGACCCTAGAGAAGCATAAGCAGTATGAAAATCCCCTCCAACGAACCTCTCCAAAACCAAATCATAAACCCACAGCAGAATAATTAAGCCACTGCAGCCCAACCATCTAACATGACCACAGCTGATTTGTTTATCTGATTCCAACTTTGCAGGTTACATCACACAGGCCGAGACAGACCAAAATAGGAAACACAAAAGATGTTATTGCCTGATGACAGACTCCGCTGTGGGTTCAAAAGAGATAGGAAAGGTAAACCTGGAGATTTTGCTGTACTACACACCGAACTACTGTCAGACTCTGCAATATACAAATAGCATAACATGACTCAGCCCTTTAGCTGGCAAGCACTTTAAAATTCAATTTTTTCACAACAGGTTTATTAGGGCCTGATTTAGATGTTGGCGGACGGCTTACTCCGTCACGACTGTGACGGATATCCGTTGCCCGAAATATAAATCCTATTATAGCCTATGGGATTTATATCTACGCGGACGGGCTGTCCGTCACCGTTGTGACGGAGTAACCTGTCCACCAACATCTAAATCGGGCCTCAAGTCTTCTGTCATACTGTGAGCATTGTTTCTGTATATGTTAATGGCTCAGTTGCAGAGATGTTTTTATGGAATTAAAATCTATTTTGTTAGTCTAACTGTCAAGCTTGTGTTTGTTGTGATGACCCACATTATTGCTCTAGACCTGGAGAAATCTGTGTGAAACAGTATACCATTGCTACTTGACCAAATGCCTTTGCAAAGGAAACCCACATTTCTTATAGGTACTATTCTTCCTGTAGATGCTTTATCTTTGAAACTTTCCAGCCATAGACCGGAAACGTTCCTGCGGGGGTCTTAATGTCTGTGCGAGACACTGTTAAGCAGCAAATACAGAGAGCACAAATGGATCTCAGAGACATAAGATCCAGACCTTGAAAGGACAGATAAAGGAATCCCTGAAATCCCTTCGGTTCTGTTTCCAAGAAAGGGTGTTGAACCTACGGTTGGGACCTGGATTAATGGCCCATTATGCAAGCTGCAGCAGGTCATTTCAAAGACCGACTCTCATGCACACTGTATGCCGTGCATGTGGAAACAGTTGTGACAGCTGATCTAGTTTGCATCTCCTGTTAACTTGTCCTGCTTGGTCACCTGTACGATCTGTTCTTGCCAGCCACCTTGTACGAGGGCTCCTCATAGCCCCTCATCTCAGACCAGATTGACTTGCCATCTAGTCTCCCTTCCTGCCATAGTGTGCCAGACAACAGACCACTATTACATTATTGCTACAGCAGCAGTAGCGGCTGCTACCGGACCGGGTGGTGGGCAGGGACAAAAGAAGAAAACATGACACAAAAAAAACACTTACCTGAAATGCCCGCCGCCTCTCCTTCGTCCTCCGTCCCTCTGACATCTTCCTGCACTCCTGGCCAGCAACAGGAAGCCCCGCCCTCCTAGAAATCACAGCGCTGCCCTCCGACATCTTCTGTACTCCTGGCTAGCAGCAGGAAGCACCCACCCTCCTAGAAATCACAACGCTGCAATGACGTGGATCGGCGCTCAAACAGGGTCTGGGAGGGTTTGCATGTTCCTCACCAGGCTGTGTAATGCAGCCTGGTGGGGGACATGCAAAGTGCGCAGGACTGCTTGGGGCGGCCTGAAAGGGCCAGCCTAGCAGTCCTGCGCACTTCAGGACTGAAAACCACTCCTTTACCTACCCTGCCAGCCCTGCCCCACCAAAGAGCGACTGAAGTATATATTAAAAATAAAATGATATTTAGTATTTTATTCAGTGTTGCAAGCCGCCACTGTACAGCAGGTAGGTATAGGGCAATAACATCTTCTGCCAAATGTGCTAGGACAGCTACCATTTATGCTGTCCAAAATGCTTCAGGCAGTGTCCATCTAACATGTCTGGTAAAATTTATTTTTTTCTGTGTAGCGCAGGCACTACGAACCTTTTTTAATTATTTGTAAACTAATGCCCAGTTCTATATGGACCGTTAAATAAAAATAGAAAACCTGTCAAACTCTATTCTGTTTATGTTGTGGTATTTTGCGACTCTGCTTTTGGAAGATTTTGAGTCTTAGGCACGAAACAAAAATCTGATTCTGTTCAACCAATTTCGTTTCCAATCATTAGCCACCTCCATAAGCCATTTGTTTGCTGTCAATGACAGTCGAAAAACAAATTAAGAAAAACTGGCTGCCATATTCCAGTTTTGTAGACTTTAGCAAAGCCTTATACCACACCCTATTATGGAAAACAAATGGTGAGTTGGCATATTTTGAATAATCTTCTACGCACTATTCAACTACTATACATGGATACCTTGGATTAGGTTAAGCTTCGCAACAGCCAGAGGATCTTGGCAAAAATACCCACATATAGAGAGACCTTAAAGGAGGCTGCACTCTAGCTCCAATGCTTTCTAATCTGTATATTGTGAATGTAGGCCTCCAACTAGACGCAGCTGAATCAGATCAAGGATCAATAGGCCCCCAGCCGATTACATTTCTACAACATGCTGATGATGTGGTACTCTTGAAACAAACTTGGGTTGACTTAAAGAGATTAATAGACCGTCTCAACAAAAACAAGACAATTAAATAGAGGTAAATTTTTATAAAACGGTAATTTTTGGGTGGAAAATTAACTAACATGGAGCATGCTACTTGGGTAATCATCGACTAGTCAAAAACCACCAAATACAAGTATCTCGGGATTCAGCTAGCTGATCAAGTGGGGGTATCTTGAACATTTTAATAGACCAAAAATTATCTACTTGCATTTCGCCTTCCAATAGCTCTTAAAATCGACCAAGAACACATCTCTCATTCCAATCCCAAAAGTAAATAAAGCCAAGCTCATTCCTACGATTCCATATGAAACTGAGGCTTTTCTGGATACATTTGGCACGTTTCTTATTAATACCTAAAGCAAAATGTACCCATCTTAATTCAGGTTCCCATAAAACTCTTCACCAGCACAGACATGCTTGAATGTAACCAAATAGAACATCATTTGGCTCAAAAGGTAGAATTTCTACAAAATGTGCATACATTCAAAGCTGTACAAAACTCAACATGGAGGCACTTTATTTGGAATGCCTGGTTTAACACCCTTAATGCCAGATTGCGATTGGAAGGATCTGAAAGTCTATGGGATCAGAATTTGCCATATGATCTTTTTAAGAGGCTGCTAAATAAAGAGAAAAATGATATCTCTCTACATGTGGACAAACATACCTTCACTAAAAGAAGCCATACATGGTTCGTAATAAATTCATACCGAAACCACCAAGTCCAAGGGTATTTGGCTGAATCTTTTAAGGCCCACTACAAAAGCAGATTAAAGCAGCTTCTTTTTGGCCGCTTTTTATCTCTCGACTTCCTGCCTATATGGACCGTGAGATCTGTCTCGCAAACTTGCCAATTATGTACTTGTTATCCGGAAACTCTGGCCTATCTTTTATGAACTTGCTCATGATTAATCTTGGAGTGCAGATTATGGTTACGCAATCTATTTATCCAGTATGGCATTTGTTTCTGTCATCAGACCATCATCTTTTGCCTGCAAGGTGGGCCTCCTCATGCCGTGGCTATATTTATCGGTAAGGAATCTATCACTAACTAATGTCTCTTACAGATATATCGTTACACAAGTAGTAACTTGTGTATTAGGTACATATAAATTGCAGACAGGCTGTTAGCGAGGGAACAAAGCCATAGATTAAACATCACTGTATGAAGACAGGACGCTGTTATCCTCTTAATGATGGACTTTTCTCCGCTAGCCTGTCCTGAAGAAGGCCCCATCTAAAATTTAAAGCTTAAGCTTTAAGCCTCTGTCACAGAAGAATAAACGACTGGCCTTCGTTTTACGTTGCTCACCCTTTGAATTATACTTGCTGTTACTGGTACTTAAATCTAGAGAAAAATAATTATTTCCTTTGTCAATTTTCAGAAGAATAGCCCGGTGCAACTACTATTATCCCATCATCTACATTTCACTATGCACTTTAGATATTTTAAACTTTTGTATGCATATGCATTTGAAGGAACGGTCTATTCTTATTACCTTTGCTTAAATTTAAGACATTTTAACAAAATGACTACATTTTGTTAGTGGTTTTGAGAAAAAAAAATCTAGGTATGAATTTCGATTATTAATAATATCGGTCATTAACTGTAAATTTTATTTGTTGCTAAAATGGTTCTTTTCGTGATGAAAGTATAACATGTATTTGATTTTAATTAATTGCAATAAACTTACTACTCAGTTAATGAAGTGTAGCTTGTCTCTGGTTTGTAGAAATAAAAAACTGAGCTGAAATCAAAGCAGTGCTTTACAACGTTGGACCCACTGTCCAGCACAAACACCAAAATGCAATCTAGTTATTTCTGATAGAGATTGCTAATCGCAGATTCCTCACCTTAGAATATTCCCAAGACGTTAGGCTGGATCCATGAAATCTTGAGCAGTACTTCTGATTGCTGTTAGGTGGCGTTCGACTATGCGCCTGCTTAAGCTGCGTTAGAAGAGACGTTGCAGTGCCTATATGGGTGCCACTCCAGCATGCTGCCATCAGTTTGTTTCATTTCACCGCAGATTCGGAGAGCTATTGGGTCATTTTATGGCCAACCTTTGGTCTACATTTTTGAGCTTTTGCTCCCAGGGTGCATAGGGCATCAAGTCCTCCGCTAAACCTTCAGGGTTTAAGCCTTTTGGGGATTGTCACAGGCAGATGTTTGTTTCTGACCCCCAGTTGGTTTATCTCTGGTGCCTGGGGTCGGGGCATGACAGGATCATTGCCAGATCTCTTGGCCTTACCCTCTGGATCCTCATGCAACAGCTGTCCTATTGCCCCTACCACAGACGTGGAAGGGGGATGCCTACAGTATAAACCATACTCTGTCCAGCCCTTTTGAGAGTGAAGCTGCGGAGCCCAGAGAGGATGCAGGAGCCAGGCCTGGCGTGCTGTCTAGTCCACTGTTCCTTCGGCTGCCCCAGCCTCAAAAGGTTTTTAGTGTGCCCTTGATCCAATACAACTTTCTCATTGGCAGCTTAATCAGGCACCACCTGTTGAATGGTCGATGATCACACAATTGGGTGCTTTAGATCATTCAGAAGAGGTATTACCTGCCTCTTTTGTAAACACCTCTGCCCCTCCCACCAACCCAAGAACGTCTGATGCAGGACCATCTCTTCTTGCTTCCTCAGGAAGGGCAGGGTCTTTTGTCAAAGGGTAGGACATGCTGGTTATTCCTGCTACTGAAAAAGGATGAAAGCCTCTGCCCTAAATTAGATCTGCGCCTTTTTTAATTACTTCCTGAAAAACAAGAACTTTCAGATGCTCCCGTTGGCACAGTTCCTATCTGCCCTGCATCCTAGATGGTAGCACTGAACCTGCAGGATGCCTATTTCCACATCCCTGGGAAGCCGACCCAAAGGTGTTATCTGTGATTCACAGTGGACTGCAAGTATTTTCAGTTCGCTGTGCACCCCTTCGGCTTCACTACTGCCTCTCCGTTGTTCACGAAACTGACAGTGCTGGTTGCATCTGCGGAGGTTGGGGTGCCAGTCTTCCCCTAGCTCGAACACTGGCTGTTGAAGTTGGGCTTGCCCAGGCAGTTGTTGCCCACCTCCAGACTTTGACTGACTTTCTGCTTTAGCTGGGGCTCAACATCAACATGACGAAGTCACACTTGCCTCCCTTGTGGATGCTCCATTTCATCTGATTCATTCTGGACACAGTGCAGTTCTGCACCTATCATCTGGAGCGGTGAGTCTTGGATACTCAGCGTATGAATCAGATGTTCAGCCTCAATCCTGAATATCAGTGAGACTGACACGGAGGTTGCTGGATCTCTGGCCTCCTGCATCCTGATAGTACAACATGCCCGATTGCATATACAGGCTCTGCAGTGGGATCTGAAGTCCCAGTGGGAGCAGCATCAGGGGAATCTTTCTGAATTGGTCCAGATATCAGAGAGAACTGTGAAAGATCTGTAGTGGTGGCTGACTAACATCAATTGGGTTAGCACCAGACCACTCTCTCTTCCCCACCCAGCACTCACATTTGTGACAGATGCGTCACTCCTGGGCTGGGCCACCATCTGGGAGAGGTGGAGATCACAGGACTCTGGTCTCTGGTGGAGTCTCAGCTCCACATCAGCTTGTTGGAGTTAAGAACTATTCACTTGGCATAGAATGCCTACCTTCCATCCATCAGAGTAAGGCTAATTCAGGTGTTTACCGACAATGCCACTGACAATGGTACTCTACTAAAACAGGATGTGGTGAGGTTGGTGAACATATGCCAGGAGGACCAGCGCCTCAGGACATGGCTGGACCTATAGGACATTTTCCTGGTTGTACAACACCTGGCAGGATCTCTGAATGCCAGAGCGGACAACTTAAGCTGTTGATGCCTAGCAGATCATGAATGGTGTCTACATCCAGAGGTGGTGCACGGTTTCTTCTGAGACTAGGCAGATTCTTGGCTTGATCTGTTCTCCAGCACCAAGAACGTGCAATGCCAGCAATTCAGCGTGTTGAAGTTTCTAAAGTTGGTCTCAATCAGAGACGCTTTCCGCCTTGAGTGGGACTCTGGGCTCCTGTAAGCTTTTCCACCGATACCACTCCTGCCCGGAGTACTCAAGAAGATGATAACCAACAGGGCCCAAGTCACCCTAGAGGCTCCAGATTAGGAATGGAGAGTATGGTATTCCAAACTCCTGAGCATAAGCAAACCTCCAAGGCCTTGCGGGCTAATTCCACCAGGGCCATAGTTGCCACTACTGCCTTAGCCTGTGGGGTAGCTGTTCTGGACATCTGCCACACTGCCAAATAGACTTCCCTCAACAAGTTCACAAAGCACTATGCTTGGATATTGAGGTGTGCCCTGATGGGCATTTTGACCGTTCAGTCCTCCAGGACTTTTTGGTCTAACCCAGTTCGCAAGCCCCACTTAGGAAGGTAGGACTTGTGTATTTATTCTAAGGTGAGAAATCTGCGGTTAGAAGTCTCGATTAAAAGAAAGAGTAACAATACCTTTTCTGGCAGAAACTAGTCATAGATACCTCATACCTCACTGATCTGCCAACTGGGCTCTTTATCCCAGATCACTGGTGAAAACAGTTACACCGTTTTTTTTTTGTGTCTGCACATTTGGAGCAGAATTTAACACAAAAGAAACTGATGTCAGCTCCCCAGGTTGGTGCCTGTATTGGCACCACAACGTCACTTCCAACGCAGTCAATGGTGACGCAGAGCCGAGCAACACCACCTATCAGTATGCAGAGATACTACTCAAGATATTCTGAATCCAGTCTTACGTTTTGGGAATATTTTAAGGTGAGTAATCTGCGGTTGGATAGAGCTCTACCAGAAAAGGTCTTAGCAAAGGTAAGTAAATTGTTCATCACCTTATACTGATATTTTATGTATATTGGAAAGATGACTGACTGAGGATAGTGCTCATATTACTAATAATTTGGTTCCAGAGGACTTGAAAATTCATGTGAAAGATCCTGTCAACAGGGTGCACGGACACATAGTTGTTATAAGTCACTAATCGCTGGCCATGGCATTAGAACTTACGGACTTCAAAATTAATGACTAACTCCTAGCACTGTTATGCACACAAACGTAATGCTGCATTCACTTCTCTGTCGACCTCTATATGTTATATTGTCCAAATTCACGGAATCACCGAAGAATAGGCCTATATGTGCTGGAGAAAGAAAATCTCATTCTCTTTGGCGATCTGATTCAGAGGCTTGAGACTCTCAAACTCAGCCTTCATTTTTGGCAATAATCTTTCAGTTTAAGACTTGAAATTGCTATGCACAAAACCTATTCACTCTGCTGGCCACCTTTTAGACCCAATCTTTTCAAACAGTGAGCTTGACATTTTCGCAACTTATCGATGACTTCTTGATGCACCTTCAAACCTTTAAGCAGAAAAATTGAGGTCCGGACTTAGTCTAGGTCAACAACATTCAGGGGAAACGTTTGTTACTAAACACATCAGAATCCAACTTCTAGAAGTGTTATAATGGACAGTATGCAATTCAAGAAGTAATTCATGCTGGAAAACACCCTTAGCTCATGGACTAGGTTTCAAGCTTCTGTATTCTGGTGATTCCAACTTGTTGAGCAGACATCTCCAGGCATGTAGTGAAACTGTAAATAAACTAGGCAGCTTACAATGGGCGACGACTTACTCTTGACAGGTTCTGTACACTAGTTCTCTTCGTCTCTGGGCAATATTCACAGCACCACAGGCTTTTATAGCAGTTGAACTGCTCTGGCAGACATGCAGTCCAAAATTAACCCACGCTTTCTGTCCTAGAAAGTGGACTGTTTGTTCAGTCCAGACTAAACTTCCAATAGGCACAGTCGGAAAGCTTAGGACAACTTGCATGAATGTAGGGCTTCTTTCTCATTCGGTTATCTTCCGTCTGTTCAAGTTTTTTTAATAACAAACAAATTTCATGGGGAGGACTCCACGGTTTGGGTTTATGTGAGGTAAATAATGTAGCCCTCCTATGCCTCCTTGAATTTTGCCCTAATGTAAGGTTATGACATCAGTTTGTAATATGGAGGTCTGTTGTAGATTAGTCATGACTGTGATGGGCCAGGGTGCCCAATTAGGTAACCTATTATACCATTGGGATCTCTACAATAATTCCACCAATGCACATAGGTATTTCTAGTAAATATCCCTAGAGGTCAGTCAAGGAAACATTCTGAGGACTGCTGCACGGGTGCTGTCCTTTGCCTATACAAGGGCAACCTGGTAACTAAAGTCATTAGCCTTTTGAGTAGAACTATATTCAAGATACAATCTATCACAATAATTTGTTTGTAAATTGTGTGGAATTAATTTCTTGAATTATAGGACCATAAACTGTGGGATAGACTAAATTGATTCCCCAGCTAATATTGTGCCATAGCTTGAGGCAGTCCAATCTGCAAAAACATGCTGTAAACTGCAGAAATATTTTTATATTTCTATACTTGCATTCAGTGGAAATGTCACTAAAAACAATATCAATTTCCTTGGGGGCAGTACTATAAATTATGACTGACGTACATAAAACTGCACTCACCGTACCTGCAGAGCACCAGTTGAAGCTTAGCTCTCAGGCTTCTAGGACGGCTGCCACTATCATCTAAGGGTCCCACCGTACTATCCCCTCAATGTGTGGGATGCTTCCACAGATCCTAGCATCATTGCTGAGGGGGCTATGTGGCTCCCACCACCAGATTCTGCTCGCCCCCAAGCCTCTCTCTGGGTGGTCAGGTTCTCTCCCAGCATGTGGCACCCACCATACTGCGGGTTTGCTCTGCAGCCCTGGGTCTGTCTGTCTTCTCACTGGGGCTTTTTGGAAGGTTCTTGTGCACATCCAAATGGGCCAACCTACTGTCCATTCATGTGTCGGGGGACATTCACAAGGGCAGCTGGAGCCAGGCCTGGTGGGTATTCTATCTCTAGCCCATGCAGAGACCTCAGTTCAAGTGCCTGTTCCATTATTTACTAATACCTTTGCTATTTTGGTTCTAAAGGATGTACCAAAAAAAATTCTATGTACATTGGTTACGTTTTGCCTGCAGAAAGGGGCCGATACTGTGTAACATATATTTTACAGTGCACAATTTACAAGCCATCAAACACTCAAATAATGAACATATGCATTTGTACAGATCGCAATCAAAAGTAATCATTCATTTTCTTGACTACTTGAAATGATTATTAGTATTATTTAAATATTATTAATATTAACAGGCTCGAGGTCCCCCCCGAAAAATAAATAAAACTGAGCAACCATTCGGAAATGGTAAAACACATTAGTGGGGAAAATATCTGAAACTCAAAATAATATTCTGAATAAACAGAAGAAGCACTTGCCCTAAACCAATCTAGTCTTATACATGGCGGCAGTTGTAGACTTTCACAGAGCTGGGACATCGATTACTGTTATTTTCCTGGAACATAAGAGCTGTTCCAAGGAGGCCACCAGGCTTCCCTGCGAGGTCCAGGGCCCCGGTGTCTTGGGTAAGACTAGAGGGGTCAGTAGCTCTTTGGAGCAGCTACCAAGTTCTCGAGATCTCAGATGGAGCTGGCTACAGATATCTTTACAGGTCTCTGCCTTTCAGTCAGGATTTTTTTTTAAGGCAGAGAGTTCCATTAGGGTCTCTGCTGAGGATGGTCAAGAAAGAAATTAATTAGTTGATCACACTAAACCTCCTAAGAATGTCTCAGCCACTGCGCGTAGTACGATCTAGTTCCTGTTGAAGGGATATGGCAGTAGGCAAAAAGCTATGCTATAGTCCGTTTAACCTGAGAAAAGTGTCACGGCAGATCTTTCCTTTCCCTGTCTGCATCCTTCTCCTCCCCAAGCTCCCTCTGGGTTGGCCAGTTTACTCCTACCAAGGATCAGAGCACATCTCCACACCTAAGCTGTAGTTATCATGTGAATATTGGCCCCTAAAGTATGTGCTTAGTCTATTTTAAAAAGCTGACGTTTGCAGTGAAAGGGATGTTCTCTGGGTTGGCATGATCTGAAAATCATGGACTCCTGTTGCCTCCCTATCGAGTTAATTATGTGGGCTCCTACTAAAGTGCAACTACTGTTTCTTGGCTCCACGCGACGAAGCTGCCTTTATACTAGTACTTATCCTATGTTACGCAGCTCCATCAGTTGCTACCAGGAACAGGGATGAAGTACTGAAAACCTGCTAAAATTGTGCCATGGTGGGTAATATGAGCTTTACTCACACCCCCACCCCAGATTAAACTTCCAAGAGTTTTTTTGTCAAAATCTTTTTATTGGATTTAACAATTTACAATCGCAGTGGAGGCTCGACCAAGCTCAAGTAAATGCCGTAATCAGTTATCTATAAACAATACAGTTTCCCCACAAGTTCTCAGCCGTTATTAGCGTTTACAGGCGCAAACACACAATTTTTCACTGTACATATAATGTACCTACTACATATTCCTTGATGCGCCCAAGCACTACTAGCGAGCGCCAACCACAAAAACAAAATGTGAAACAAAGTAAACCAAACAATCCCTTGGACTCAAGTATTACATGGGTGAGAGGCTCGCACAAAAACCATCACTGAGCCAGCAGGGCATGACATCTCCAGCTCATGTAAAGCGGGGAGGAGCACATGTATGAGGGCCCCGACATCCCCAAACCCCAAGAATTCTCCCCCGATCACTTCAGCGGTCAGTCAGTTCTATTTGAAAGAGGTGGAGGGCCCTTAAACGTGGCCCACACGCGAAAAGTGGCAAACCTTCCAATAGATAACCCACCAGGGGACTCCATATATAATCAAAGCCCTTGCGGGAATCCGCTGGCTATGATATCCGACGTGTTCTAGGGCCAGGGCATGCTACAATCCCGCATGTATTGAGTGAGGGGGCCTCTGGTTTCTTCCATGCTGCTGCCACTGCCATCTTTGCCGCCCCAGACATAGCCACGTGATGGAATGGTCCCCCTGAGTTTGATGTTTTAAGTAGGAATCCCACACACCTAGAAGAACCTGGGCAAATCCACATGGCGGGGTACATATCGCGGGGCGCGCTCCCTCGTCACTAAGGGGCGTCCGCCAGTCTGACTCGTCCAGTAAGCGGAGTGTCTGGCGCCATTTTCTGTTTTCACCACGACATCCCAGCGCGGGCTGGCCCTCCGCCACAGAGCCGCCTCTCTCGCCACAAATCTACGAAGACGAGTGTCTGCCAGTGGCAGCGTGTCTGAGGCGTGTACCACACCCCAGAATCATCACGGGGACACACTGGAAAGCCACGGAAAGCAGGGCTCGACGTAGCGCCGAACCAGATCCCGTCCGCGTGGCCATGATGGTTGGCCACGCCCCAAGTTTTTTATTATCATATTTGAACACTTCTATAGCACTTATTACCCATATGTGGGATGCTGGAGTATTTGGCCACATGGGTAGCTTGCTACATATAGTGTAGGGTGTGCAGTTGAAAGAAAGTTGCCTTTGTTCCTGTGTGGGAAGTGTTTCCATGTCAAATGTGATGACAACCAAGGTGTAGTTATATTGTTAGCGATGGGATGGACACGTGAGAGGGAGAGAAGCGGTTTATTGTCAGCAGTATGCTGACAGCTTTTATCAGCTTTGCAGGTCCCTTTATGTTCACAGTTAACTATGGCGGATACTGCACAAGGTTGCCAACTCAGAGATATTGTGGTCCTAAGCAGGCATTGGTGAGAGAGGGAGATGGTCTGAAATCTGCCAGGATGGACTGCTTAACAGTCATTCCTTATAAAATTGTCAGTATAAGATGTCACTGTATATAGCTAGTCAGGACCTGCAGTGATGGCCTATATTCAAGTTGTCCCGTGGCCAGAGGTGTGTGGCAGAGCTGTTTAGTCATTCCATACCTGTCCTGTCCTGTTTGTGACAAAGTAGTTAGATGCTGTGAACTGGTAAGGGGAGTGGATGATAGGAGTGACCTGTAATGGTTCTATCTTAAGTAACTATAGGAGGGCCATGTGTTAACAGCAGTCAGTCTTGAATTACTGTTGGCTGCAGGACCACTGGCTGACAAAATATTAGTCCGAACCGAAAGGGGCTGGGTATCTGGGCGCAACTGATCTTGCTTCCAGATGAAATGAGATATTTACTCCTTTGGTACGCTTCTGGCACTGCAGCACCTTGATGCTGTTAACTGTTTTCAGTGCCCAACTGAGCATACCCACCGTCTCTCCGAGGCCCAGAACACATTAATGACTCCCACAATTATAGGAAAGTGCCCCCTTTTTGACACGTCGCCTCCACTTTTTGCCTGGTAATTGATACAATTTTGACAGAAGTGTACTGAGTTCCTGCTATCCAGATTCCCAGTGCAAGATCTTTCCCTAAAACTGTACAATTGTTGCCCCAATTGGCAATACCTTTAGCATCCCCTGTACGTCTCTAGTAAATGTTACCCTGTACATAGGGCAGGGAGGCTAAAGAGGGCCCTAAGGGCTGCAGCATGTATTGTGCCACCCTAAGGGACCTCTCAGCACACACATCCAAACTGCCATTGCGTGGTGCAGAGAAAAAAAGTGAAGACACAACATGGTACACCTCCTGTGTGCATGCCTGCAGACACTTCATGTAATATAAGTAAGTCACCCATACAACAGGCCTTACAGACCTAAGGCAGGGTGAATTATATTACATATGAAGACATATCTGCATGAGCAGATATGGCCCTGTGATGTCCATGTCAATTCTTGGGTGTCACCAGTGAAAAGGGAAGCCATCTTGAGTATAGGTACTGTACAGGGCACTGGTGATTAAGAGTTCCCCAGCTACATGATGGCTTCACTGAAACTAGAGATATTTGGTATCAAGCATCTCGTATTAACATGCCCCCATTGATTCCAGCGATGGATTTATTAATACATGTATCCATAGGGCACCTTAGAGGTGCCCACTGAAAACCTACCAATTTCTTGTGTACTGGCTGACTAGTGTAGACAAGCCTGCCACCACAGTCAGGTTTCTGACCCCCCGCAGCTGACTGCCCACACTCTCTGAGGGCAGAAACAATGCCTGCTCCAGTCAAAGGTGTTGTCACTTCCTCCAAGCAGGGTGGCTCAATAATCAGCATATCAAGGCAGGAGGCTTCAAAGGCCTCTGTCTCATTTAATATGTGACCCGGCCTCCCATAGACCTGTGTGATACCACCACCTGCCCTGAGGCCAATTTGGCACCAGGACAGGCAGGACAATTAGTTAGTCAGGTGGCGTCTTCCCCATTAGGCTAGTTCACCCCCTACCCCCATGGTAAGCTACCTGATGTGAACATGAAAACTAGAATTCCATCATCTTGGTTTGGGGTGGAATTAGGCTCACTGACTTAGGGTTATACCCACTTTCCACTGGAAGTGGTCACATAGAGGGTGTGGTCACCCTAAAGGTAAGTAGTCCATTGGCTACTACCGGTCAGTCCCCTTAATGTCACAAAGTTGTATATTTAGGGGCATACCGGATGCTAGGAACTTCGATTTAGCTGATCAAGAAGAGACCAAAGAAGCGCCGCAAAAATTTGAGACTGCTGTGGAATTTTGGCATCATACCCTCTCTGCCTGAACCAGTCTCGACAATCGTGACCCAGTGACTCATCCTGCAGCTGAGCATCTGCCACGAACCCAGGTAGACTGCCAGCCTTTCACAAATTGCCAGCAATCTCCCTTTGGAGTGCAGGAACTACTCGTCTGCAGGCTGCGAAAAAGCAGAGTTCGGTTTACTGTGTTTCTGCATCCTGGCCAGCCCGCTACAGCCTCCCCCCCCTCCCAGGAAGCGGTACCTGTGCTCCTGCAGGTCAGATCTGCCCGCCCCCACTAAGTGAGAGGAGCCCAGGACCCAAAAGAGACACACAGCACCAATACCCAGGGTACAGACCCCCTTACAGCAGCAAAGGCCAGTCAAGAGTCTAACGGTAACGAGACCCAGCAGCCATCGGCATCACAGAGACCCACTTCCAGAGTGACCCAGCTGTCCTGATTTCTGCATTCTGAACCAGGGTGACTGACAACTGCGAGGGCCTTGGATGCACACACCCAAGCTGACCTATCTACTCTGCACTTGAGCATCCTAGCCTGGGTACCCGAAGACCAGCTGTGTCTCATTTTTCCCAGGACCCTTGTGACCGGAGCCCCCCATTGGGAGCTACCGGACTTGTCCCCAAGTCCCCCTCTGCAGCCTGTTTTTAGGTGGCCCCCCTTCCTTCCAACAGCGTAGCGTGCACAGTTACCAACCCGACTAGCACCTCTGCACCCGGACGCCCCAAGGCAGGTAATGGTAACTGCTGGTGGTATTTGGTCTCCTACGACCCAAAGTCCAGAAGGAGACTCCAAGAAACCGACCATAAATAACTATATGCAACATATACCTTTTTTCTATAGAATAGCATTGCTGCGTAAAGATGAATTTAAGTGAACATTTTACTTACCTTTAAAAATTGATATTTAAAAAAAGTGCCTACTTGATAATGAAGATCTTGGTATCAACATTTACATAAAAATATGACCTATTTTTCTAAGTTGGTCTTGGATTTATTCTTGAGTGTGTTTCACTTATTGCCTCCGTGAGTACAACAAATGCTTAGCACTACCCTCTTATAAGCCTAAACTGCTCGCCCACACTACCACAAAAAAGAGCATTTAGTGATATGATTTTTGCCTCTTTAAACCAATAAGGGTTGCCTGGACACTCTACATAGTATAACTCGTTTTAATCAACTATATAGCGAGCCATTCCTACAGCAATGACTTTCAGAAAACATACTGCATCACTGCCTATGTAAATCTAAGAGGCAGACTATACCAACCTCAATAACAGTGGCAAAAGTCTCAAATTTTACTGTGTAAACAGACAGTGCATTCCACAAGGCATAGAAAATATACTGTACAGCTTCCAATGAACATGTATCACCTTTTGTACTAATCTCAATTACAAGTAACACACATTCTGTTTTGCCCACTCTTAAGCTCTACTAACGTGGCAAGTACTACAAACCATAGTGTTATTCTACCATGCTAACATGTCTAGTAGCCCACTGAGTCCAAGGCATTTTTCAAGACGCGGGCCCTGGTTCAGATGGTCCTACCTCTGAAACACATGTAGATTTGAATGATCGAGAGTGATGCCTGCTTGGAAACTCAAAACAAATATTGCATATAGAGTGTTTGACATCTGTCTTTTTTATCCTATTGATATTGTTTCTATTAAGGTGCACGTCCCTGCGTCCCCTAACCCCTTTTCAGGTCTTGCATGCGCTGTCTCCGGCGAGACATTTAGTAAGTGGGTTTTCAAAGTGCTACCACAAGCTTTTGCTAGCCTCAAGCTTGCGGTTATGCGCGTGCACGCGCGCAGCCGCCATCTGGCTTTCTGTCATGGCATTCCATGCATCACTCAATCAGGCGCCATCTGGCTTTCCTTTCAAATGCTCCTCCCCCTCCCCCACCACAGAGCGGGTCCAGCTCCTCCCGCTGGCTGGGGCCATCTGGCCTCTTTCACTTTCAGGGCCACACGGCAAGGTGTGCCTTCACAGTTCAAAAAGATGTCTGAGTGGCATGCACAATGTTAATTTGTTGTGCGATCGCCTGAATTACTGCAGTGCTCTTGTGAGCATGGTGTCGCTATTTCGTAAAGGCATTGAGTTTTATATGTACATAGTCAAACGCTGCAAAAAGGTGCCTAAAGGCGACTGGCTCCTTAGAGCGGGGTTTAACTAAACCTAGGTTTCACTCTTGTGGTCATTTGCTGAACTTCTTTCTATTTACGATTAAAGTGCCAGGCGAAATCTTCTGTCTTTTGGTAAAAACACCTACGCTTAAATATCATTTCTATCTTAAATCAAAACAAACAAAAATAACGTTCTCAGAATACAAGCTAAAGTCTCTGTGGCATCACCACACGCCGTGCTTTCCACGTTAAGGTCTTTAACTTCATGGTGAGTGTGAGAAATGTGTGCAAGTATGCTTACCCACTCTACTGTGCTGTATTGTTTCATGGGTGATCTGTCTGTGTACGTACTCTATGTGTATGCCTATCAGTTGTATTTGTCGGTGCTTCTTTGTAATTGGCTGTGTGCGCGTGCCAAAGTTATTGGATAAGACTTTAATGAGCTACTGTGTGCATGCATGCAGACGCAAACATGCACAAACAAATCTTTGTGGAGTTAGCACATTAAACAAGCATTGGCATAGCCAATAGGTCTCGCTTTTGGGACCTTATGAGTGTTTAGCCAAGCAACAGTTAATGTTGTTGTAGTAAGGATATTGTGCTGCATAACTAAATACTTATAAGGTCCCAAAGGCGAGACCTATTGGCTATGCCAATGCTTGTTTAATCTATTTATGAAGCATCTTTACAGCAACTTTCATGAAAATCAGCTTTCTCAGTAGGTAGTTTTTACAGTTCTCTAGCTTTTGCACTGCTTGCCATCAATTCAGTGATTATGACAATCAAGGAAAGATCCCATAGTGGAAAAGCAAAACCTGCTTACTCCTAATACTGGTTTTTCATAATGTGAATTTTCTTTACCGGCTAGAACAACCACCAGCAGTAGCTTCAGGATAGTAAGTCATAAGAACCCTACATTTCCAGCCTAAGGAACTGGAGCAGCCACCAGTAAAAGGCACAACGACATGTTGAAGCAGCTGGATATCTTTAGGGTGTGTTGCGAAATTTACATTTAGTGATGTACTACCTAGCTTGCCCGATTTACCTCATCTTTACTTTGTTTTTTTATTTTTAAAAGGGGAAAAGTTAAACAGTGCACCAACTATGTTATACACTAGATCAGTGGTTCCCAAACTTTTTCAACCCACGGCTCCCTTGACCTATTGGCCGTTGGCCACGGCTCCCCATTATTTTACTTTTTTTTGTGGGTGAAGGGATGTAAGCCCAGCTTTGGGACTACTTCCATTTTTCACCCTGAAAATAATTGGGATGAAGCAGATGAAGGCATTATAAATCATAGATGTAACAAATTAAAAATATGACAGCTGTTTAATGAAAAACTTGAATTGGTTAAGTAAGCCAGAAACAATAATCTGAGGTCTGCATATGGAAATTTCTAAAAACTAGCTTTCATTTAAAAAAATTGCCACTAGAGGGGCTCATTCCAGGGAGCCAAGGGTGGGTGACGACTTAAATATTTCTCATTTACACCTTTTGCAAGATTGCGTTAATCTGCCAATGCAGCATGCCAGCAGCAGTAGAGTGAATGTGGAGTAGTATAGTCAGCACATTTTTTGTCATCCAGTTCAATGCAAGCACTCAAGCGGACATGAATAAATCTACCCAAAAAGCCAGTGGATGAACCCTCCACTGGGCAGAGCCAAGACACGACATGACACCTTTGTGCAATGCCTCACGCGCACTGAAGGTCCCAAACAAGCATTATGTTAGTAATGATGAAATGTTATGTTGTAAGAAAAAGATCACACTCCAAAATTTTCATCAGAAAACTGTTAAGTAAAGGTGCGTAAAATGTGTGTTGCGCTGCAGTTCAGGACACCACTTAAACAACCAGCGCATGACCTACATTTCCGATGGGGCGCTTTATGACAAACTGCATGATGGAGGTGGAAGCTCAGTGTCTGCAGACAGACTGGGCCAAGAAAGAGAATCCACAAAGTAACTTTTTAACCGAGATACATATGGGTCAGAAATAAATTGAGTGCTATCAAGTCAAAGTACAAATGACTGGTTCCTGGAGAAAGTAACTGCATCTGACCCCTTTGGGTTGATAGTTCAATTTGGACACAGGTCACTATTCATCTAAATCGGTCAGAAGTGGTACAGTACTCAGTGGTCTGTGTGCAGTGCGCAAAAGCAAAGTGGCAAAACTTGGCACTCTCAGAAGAAAGGGTAAGAGACTGAGCAAAAGAGCATTTGCCTCTCAAAAAGGTATTAACTTTACGGGGTGTTTAATTCCATTGGCTCTGAACAAAGCAGTTTTTAAAAGATACAAAACCCACACCAAAGTTCACATAGTGCCAAGAAGTAACTCAGTTCCGTGAGTGTGCTGTACAGACTGCTCACTCAGAGTTACTAGCATCCACCTAAAGAGCTGTAGCTTTACGCTCGCTGGCCCAATGCTGCTAAATTTCACACCAGCTGAAACTCGTTTTGGCAAACAGCCTTCTGTCCAGTCCACTACACAGCTCCAGGCCCTGCTGTTCATATACAATCCTTGGGACAATTAGGAGCTTAGCAGGGTAGTGTCTGTTCTTTTGTGCAGTGTATCATACCCACATCACCCTAAACATGCACAGCTACCAAATAAAACACTGATACCATCTATGGTGGGAATGACTTGACTCTGATGTTAAGATAAAATGTTTGGTGCGTGTCATAGTACGTGCATCACACCCCGAATTTGTGATACATGCTGAGACGTTTGCTGGAATCTCCCATCCACCCCAACCCAGGCCTTCAAACTCCCCCCTTGGTCCACGAGGCCTGCATGCAACATTTGTAGCCCGATTGGCTCCTGTACGACACAGCCCTCTACTGACGGAAACAATTTCACTCAGCCATCAACAAAAATCAGGAGTTTGTGTGCAGCTGGAATTAAAATGACTAACAAACATCAGCAGTAATCTGTGCGTGTGAGTAATGCAACCTACTTTCTATTGGTGGCTTCAAGGCAATTGGTTTCATGTTGCGAGGTAAAAAACATAACGTGTATTTTGCAGTGAAATACTGAAATGCTCCTTACCAATGTGCTGCAGCTTCTGCCTCAGAGTTCAAACAGCCTTTCACACTGTTGCATTTGTTGGCATCTCAGCGCGCCCGGGGTGAAGGGAACTGTAATTTGAGCTTAAAGTTTGCCCGAGACTTTGACTGAGAGGAAGCACATTATTAATATTTACAGCATCAGTTCGCGGCGCCCCTGTTTAGTTTTAAAGGCGCACTAGGGTGCCGCGGCGCACAGATTGGGAACCCTAGCACTAGATATTTAAAAAACAAAAACAAAAAAAGCCAATATGGCCTGTATGGCTTGTCAAATTAAGAATATTACACATATAGAAAACTGTGCCAAGGTCCTTTAAGGGCGAATATTCCATGCTTACCACTTCAATGAAGAATTCAATAATAAATAACTAGGATTAAAAGTTTCCCAAATGAAGAGTGGCCATGAAGACTGGGCAAGGTCTTCCCCACTAACCCTACATAGAGATGTATGAAACACTTGAGAATGGCTGATCTAGAGAGAGCCTGCAAGAGGGCAAAATGGATTAAAGAAAGTGGTCAAGGATCTTAGAGTGGTTAGGCAATCAAAAAACAAGGCCAACATGGGCCAAATGAAAACCAGAAGATTGTATAATACAATGTTGATTAATTCTGATGTCTACAAAGTAGGCAAGAGATCAAAATTCATACAAGATAAACTATTCCGCTACATATGAAATATCTTATTTGAGAGCCTCATACAGCCTCCACTTTGTAAGCCAAATATTTCGAGATTAGTGTGATCCTGATTTTTCCCAACCCTTGAAAACAACAATTGCAATAATGAATTTTCCAGGGCTGTATCACATTTACAGCATAGTTATAGGGCAAAGTAGTTCTGAATTCAGAAAATGATGCCAATGGCTTTTGTCTTGTTTATTCTTCTCATGACTGATTTTTGCGTTATTGGTTTTCTGAAAAAGAGAGCTGGACCAATTTAAATACGTAAAACCATTTAGTCCATTTAGCCTTCCACTTGATATACAGAGATCAATTCTTCTGGAAGTAAACACCATCTGTCCGTGTCCCTTACCCATTCAACCACAGCTCAGCATTGGTATTTTCGGTGGAATAAATCTGTCTCTATCCTGCTGATCACAGTTGGACACCACGGAAATTTAGCCAGCATTGTGAATGTCACTCTCTTTTGCATGTAGACACTGAATAGCAATGTAAACAAAAATGATTGCATCCCGTATCTGGCTGTAGATCCTTCAAAAGATTTCACTGGTGAATTTGTTAAATCAACTTTTTAATGTCAGCACCTAGTATTCCTGCCATTGGCTCAATTCTACGCTTAGTCCAGTAATGTAAGGCTTTTTTTAATAAAAAGCCATTTTACCGTAAGCAAAAGTTGACAATCAAGAATAAGAACACTATTAAAATGTGATTTCTTTAAGATTTTATCTATAATAACGTGAGGGTACTCCTTGAAGCAGGTCACTCATAATACACAAAAGAGAAGTCCCAGAATCCATTCCTGTGTTGATGTTTCCCCATTCGATCCAGACTAAGGTGGTTAATGTGTTTCACAAATTTCATGGTCTCTTTGTCTCTGTAAACTAGTGCCAGGGAGTTATTTTCTGGATAAACCGTGAGCAGCTGAAATAGAAGAAAAAATCTGTACATTAGATTAACAAAACCTTTGCAATTTTTGCTACTAATCAAGTCTATGATTAATGTAATAAAAAATATTCCAACAGTCAACTTTGTCTCTGTAACCACTCTGAAAGGTCCCACTACCTATGCAAACGCAACAGTAAAACCGCACTAAAGCTAAGCATGAGCCACACTAGATATCAACAGATTTCATAACTTCAGAGCATGATCCAGCAAGGCTGTGTACTTTTTGCAGCCTTAGTTGTTTGGCAATTGAGGGTTTTAAAATGTCGCCCATTCTTGGTCTGTACCCACTCTCCTGATCTCAAACTTACTTTTAATTTAAAACTTCTCCAGCCTTATGTCCTAATTGTAGTTTCATTGTTCTGTCTTAGAACGTCTTCTACATTTAAGAACCTGAACCAGGCCTTTAGTCGATATTATTATCCACTATTTCATAAGGGTTACTTTAGAAAACAGTGTTGGTAATAGGAAAAAATTTAGAACATTACATATGAAAAGCCAGAAACTGAGATGTGAAACGTACTGCGCAACATTATGTATAAGCTTGTGTTAGAGGAGGTATGGTCATTCACTGTACCATTTTACGATACTGTGCATTCTTTGACAGGGTTCCAGAGTGCTAACTTTGGAGCTTGGTCTATTTAAAAGAGTTAATTTGTGGACAATGGTCACTGGTAAGGAATATCTTGTTCTCAATATGTGGTTAAGGGAATTGTTGTCTGCCTTTAGATTAATTCCCTAAGGGGTTAGAAATGGCTTTTTGTTAATTCATCAAACTTAACCATTTTGGTAGTTTAGATTTTGTACTGACTAGTTTTGGTATTGCCTCTGCAATAGGAGCAGACTCCCTGTTCGACTGCTACCGTCAACATCCATTAAAAGCTCAAAATAAGAAACACAAATATCAATTCTAAGGTTGCATATTTTACTGTGTAAACATATACAGTTCATCCCACAATGAGTCCTAGAAAATATATTGCAATGAGCACTTTTCACCTTTTGTACCAATCTCAGTTAATAAGTAACACACGTACTGTATTGCCCACTCTGAAGCTCTACTATCATGGGAAGTACTACAAACCATAGTGACATTCTATCATCATAATAAATACCACACCAATATCCCAAGGGTGGTGGGATTGATGGGCCAAAATTAAATAGAGCACAGAAACTTTGATGCTTAAAATAAAAATACGTCTTGTGATGGACAAATTACTTGCGTTCGGTAAAGCCTCATCTGGTAGAGACATGATCTAGCTGCATATTCCTTAACTTTGAACTTCCAGGCAGCAGGCTTGATCTGGAAGATTTTTGATAGCAGTACCTCTGTGCGCCGATAGGTAGCGTCTGTCGACTCTGCTTGACGTCGAAGGCGTCTGGTTCATCATCATCATGACTTCTGCATAGTTTATATAGGTGCCACCTCTGCATGCTGATTTTTTAACGACTTTCGACGCCAGAAACGCGGAGCCATGAAGTGACTGACCATGGTGTGTCTAAAAACAACTAGTTGCCCTGAAGGAAAAAAGCCCTGACACTAAAACTAATCCACAGAGCTGGGAGGATCAGTAAGTAATCTGTGGCTAGATCATGTCTCTACCAGATAAGGCGTTACTGAAGGTAAGTAACTTGTCCATCTGACAGAGACATCTAGCTGTAGATTCCATACCTTTTAACAGATACCCAGGCAATACCATCCCCGAAGGAGGGACTGCAGAAAAGCTTCAAACCAAAATGTTCTGCAGGACAGAACAGCCAAAAAAGACTTTGCCTGCAGACCTTGCTGTCCAGGCAGTAATGCTTAGCTTAATGTGCAGAGATGCACAAGTGGCCACCTGGCAGATGTCACTAACCGGAGCACCATGCTGAAGAGCCGTGGTGGCTGCTTTTGCCCTGGTAGAATGGACCCTAAAAAGGCCTTTTCTTTGCGAAAGCTCAACATAATTTTATGCAGAGGATGACCCAATCAGAGTTGGTCCTCTTCTGTACAGCACACCCCTTCTTTGCTCCAACGTACCCTACGAAGAGTTGGTTGTCCAACCGAAATTCTTCAGTGCGGTCAAGGTATGACGACGGCCCTCTTTTTGGGTCCAGATGGTGGAGACACTTCTCTTCCATAGAATGAGGCGGAGGCGCATGGAAAGTGGGCAGGGTAACAGATTGTTTCAGATGGAAAGGTGTTATTACCTTAGGCAAAAAAGAAGCCCTAGTGCAGAGCAATACTTTGTCTGGAAAGATGGTCAGGTAAGGAGGCTGAAATAACTGAGCCTGCAATCTGCTCACCCTCATGGCAGAAGTTATTACCACTAAAAGGAAAATGCTACTTACCCAGTAATGCATCGGTTCTTGACATGTAGAGCTGTAGATTCACATGATTTGCATAGCCTGCCATCTACTGTTGGGTCCGGATGTTTTTCTTCGAAGAAGTCTTTTCCAGTCACAAGGTAAGTGACTTCTCTTTTCGGTGATAGTGCGCATGGGCATCGACTCTATTGTTAGATTGTTTTCCCGCAGAGGGTGATAATGGAGTCAGTCAGAGTAGTAGAAAGAGATGTCCATGTATATGTATCTAAGTAAGATATCACTGCAACAGGTATAGGTACCCGGGGAGGCGGGTGGGTAAGAAGCATTTTCCGTTGGAGGCATGTGAGCTGTAGATCACATGCTTTGCATAGACTACATAGCAGTGATCTCCCAAAGCGGTGGCTAACCTGCAGCTGTTGCAGTGATTTGAAATAGTGTATGTAAAACTGCTTTGCCCACACGAGCTTGCTATCTTGCTAACACACATACACAATAGTGTTTTGTGAATGTGTGAGGTGTAGACCATGTTGTAGCTTTGCAGATGTTATCTATGGGAATATATCCTAAGAATGCAATAGAAGCCCATAGTTTGCAGGTGGAGTGCGCTCTAGGGGGAATTGTTAATATTCGTTTTGCATAGCATGTTTGAATGCATTTGACTATCCACCATGCAATTCCTGATTTTGATATGGGATTGCCTTTATGTGGAGGAGCAAAAGCCACAAAGAGTTGTTTTGTCTTACGGAAAGGTTTTGTCCTTTCTATGTAATAGAGTAATGCTCTTTTAACATCTAAGGTGTGTAGAGCACGTTCTGCCACCGAATCTGGTTGAGAGAAGAACACAGGCAACTCAAATGATTGGTTGATATGAAAGGTAGAAATTTAGGGTTAGTCCGAAGAACCACTTTGTTTTGGTGTATTTGTAAAAATGGTTCTTCGATGGTTAGTGCCTGAAGCTCACCTACTCTCCTGAGTGATGTGATAGGTATGAGGAAAGCTACCTTCCAAGTGAGAAATTGCAGCTCACATCTGTGCAATGGTTCAAAAGGTGAACCCATCAGTCTGGTGAGGACAATCTTGAGATTCCCCACTGGAGCTGGTGGAAGTCTTGAGGGAATGACTCTTAAGTCCTCCCATAAATGCTTTAATGACAGGCCATCTGAAGAGAGACAGATGTTGTCTATTTTGAAGGTATGCAGCTATTGCAGCAAGATATAAGCGTATGGTTGTATACGCTAAGTTTGAACACTGTAGATGTAATAAATAGCATATAATGTTCTGAACTGAAGCATCAAGCGGATTGATTTGATTGTTATTACAATATAAGACAAACAGCTTCCACTTTGCTGCATAGCAAGCCCTTGTGGTAGGACGCATAGCCTCTTTGATAATGTTCATGAAGTCTGGCCGGAGATTGAGGTAGCCAAAGTGTAAGACTTCAGGTGCCAGATCGCAAGGTTGACATGACTGGGATCTAGATGCCTTAACTCTCCACGGCTCTGCGTGAGGAGACTGGGTGTAAGATATAGTTTTTGGTGAGGAACTACTGAGAGCTCCAACAGGGGGGTGAACCAGGGTTGACGGGCCTATGTGGGACCAACTAGGATTAGTGTCGGGGATCCTTGTCTGAGCTTCCGAACCACTCATGGAATGAGTGGAGAGGTGGAAAAGTAAAGGCAAATATCCCTGACCAATTTATCCATAGTGCATTGCCTCAGGACAATGGATGTGGATACCTGGATGCGAAGCTTGGGCATTTTGCGTTTAGGTGTGTGGCAAACAGATCTAGGTCTGGGAAGTCCCACATCTGAAAGAATGGGAGGAGAACTCGAGCGTGCAGTTCCCACTCATAGATCTGTTGTCTTCAACGACTGAGCACATCTGCTATTTGATGGTCTACTCCTGGAAGGTTTTCCTGAGGAGATGCATTTTGTGGCGTATGGACCACCTCCAGATGGTCTGTGCTAGTTGTGACAGCTGGAGAGAGTGTGTCCCCCCCTGTTTTTGTAGTACATTGCTGTCATGTTGTCTGCACTTATCGTGACAGCTTTGCCTACTAGATGTACTTGAAAGGCTTTAAGCCAAGGACAAGCTCTTCTCCTCCCGGGGCTGGCCAGCTCAGGACACCCGGATCCTAGACCCCCCCTACACCCTCCTCCATGAATACAACTCAAAGACTTGCTCTGCTGGAAAGCTAACTAGAGGTCGTAATACAGGGTATCAACAAAATCCTATCGAACCTCACCACACCTCCAGAGCTCACCCAATGCACACACCCTACACCCACAGGTACCAAAACTAAGCACATAAGCCCCCCCCCCCCCCAATGCTCATAGGCACAGCTGGAATACAACCCCCCCTCTTGAACCAACCTCAGAGACCCAAAAGAGCGAGTGCCGCAATGTCCATGAGAGAGGCGACCGATCTTGCCAACTCTTACGGCACATCCTCTATTGCCATACCCAGCTCCCAAATCCAGGTTATCACTGGATGTGGAAGAGACAGCGCCCCACCTAGAACGCAGAGGCCTCCAGCCTTACTTAATAATATCCCCATGGCTCCCCTAACGAAGAAACTCAGCAACAATGGGACGACCAACTGCATGCTCATAAACTGCAGATCAGCTACCAAACACGCAACAGAACTGGCAGAATCCATCCTCAATCATGACATTGACATCACATTCATCATGGAAACTTGGTTTAATTAATCCTCTTCCCCAATCATGGACATGCTTGTGCCTCTGGATTTCTCTATAATCCATAAAGACAGGAAAAACCAGCTAGGCGGGGGTATTGCAATCTTCCACAACAGCAACATCTCCGTAACGGAAACGGACTCCATCAAATACAACTCTTTCGAATACCTAACCTCCACCATTAAAACGATTGAAATGAAATGAAATGAAAAGTAAATTTATATAGCGCGGTTGCTGCCCAGAGGCGTCCAAGCGCTAGAGGCCAGAGTGAGTTGCTTGCCAGAGGAAGAGAAAAGAATAGCGGGAAGTTAATGAGGGGCATTAAACAAAAAAGTCTTCAGCTGTTTTCGAAAAGAGGAGAGGTTAGAGTTGGACCTAAGATAAAAAGGGAGTGAATTCCATGTCTTGGCGGCATTGTAGGCGAACGTCCTGCCGCCAGCTCTTACCTTTTTTATTCTGGGGACTATGGCCATACATGCCTGGCTAGAGCGGAGGTTTCTGCTGGGTTGGTACTGTTTTAGTAGGTCCCGAACAATCATCGGTCCTGTGTCCCAAAAGGCCTGGTGAGAAATACACATGGCCTTGAAGGTGATCCTTTGTCGCACAGGAAGCCAGTGCAGCCTGCTCAGTCCAGGTTTGGCTGACTGTCTGCGCGGCAGCTGGAGCAGTGTACGAGCCGCACAATTCTGGACTATCTGTAGTTTGTGCAAGGTGTATTCCGGGGCACCGAGATAAAGGACATTATTAAAGTCCAAACGGGACTGAATCAAGCCTTGAATGGCCACCTGCTTTGCCTCCACAGGTAGAAGAGGGAGGACTTTCTTCAACATCCTAAGAAGTCCGAAGCAGGTAGCCGAGAGTTTGGTAGCCTGGGTGTTAAATGAGAGGGTTTTATCAAGCCAGACCCCAAGGCTCTTAATATTGTCCTTGGGTATAGGGGGAGCACCTAAACAAGGGGGCCACAGGGAGATGAAAAAGGTGGGATTTGTGGGACCCAGGAGCATCAACTCAGTTTTGTCCCCATTGAGCTTTAGGGAGGAGGAAGTCATCCATCCCTTTACCTCCTCTAAGCATTTTGTTAGCCCACCTGAAGATGACAGACCAGCCTCCTGCGCCAAGGAGACCACTAGCTGGGTGTCGTCCGCGTAAGAAATTATTTTAATCCCAAACGGACGGACAATCTCGGCCAGTGGTCTCATGTAGATGTTAAAAAGCGCGGGGCTTAAGGAGGAGCCCTGTTGGACTCCGCACCTCAAAGGTCTGGTCGTGGATACTGTATCTCCATCAAAAACTTGGAAGGATCTGTCACTCAAAAAGGATTTGAGCCATAGCCATGCTCCATCAACTATTCTGACACTCGAGAGGCGGCTCAGCAGGGTGTCGTGGCTGACCGTATCGAATGCCGCACTTAGTTCAAGGAGGATCACTGCCACTGCTCCCCCTTGATCCAAGATTTTTCTGGTTTCCTCGGTGACTGCCAGTAGGGCAGTCTCTGTTCCATGTCTGGGTGGCGTCTAACAGCTGGTTGTTCTCGAGAAAATTCACCAGATGGAGGTTGATGTATCTCTCGAGAATTTTGCTCACCCATGGGAGTAGAGAAATCGGCCGGTAGTTACTGAAATCAGTAGGGTCCAGATTAGTTTTTTTTAGCAGAGGCCGAACCATGGCCCGCTTCCAGGCAGGAGGAACATTACCAGAGATGATTGAGGCATTCAGAAGGTCCATGATGGTCGGTAGGATAACCTGGGATGCCAACATCATGACTTCTGGAGGTGCTGATTCACACGGAGACCCAGATTTTACCTTGCGGGCTATAGAATCCAAAGATTCAGGGTCTAGTGGGGGAAAGTGATTCAATGTTATCAGGGATTGAGATGGAGTATCCACCAAATTTGTCTGGCCCTGAGCTATGGGAGCCATTGCTATAGAGGGGAAAGATGAATAGATTTTATTAACTTTCTGGTGGAAAAATTCTGCCAAGTCATTGCAGTGGGCTGTTGTTATGTCCTGGTGCATACTGGAAGAGGGAAGTTTAGTAAGATTTTTCAAAATTTGAAACATTTCCTTAGGCTTGGACTTGGCTTGTATGATTTTATCAGAAAAGTATACAGATTGGGCAACTTTAACCTCGGTTTTATAGATTTTAATTGCCTCTCTATCGGGCTTTTTCCTCCAAGGAGTAGTCTAAACGCCACCGTCTTTCTATTTTCCTGCAGTGGCGTTTCTTTTCCCTAAGCGCCTCTGAATACCAGGGGGCCGTTTTATGAGAACGTTTCAACGTGATTTTGCCATCCAGTCTTCATATTCCTGATTGGCCAAACATGGGTCCTCATTGTAGGAGGGCTGGTCAATCGATAATCTACTTGCCCAGGCATCGACGGGTAGCCGCGCCCACGATCTGGCATTCCTTACACTGGGTGTAGAGGGGAGTGGTTTGAATGTGGTCCAGGTGAAAGGCACAAGTAGATGGTCAGTCCAAGGGAGGGAAATAGGCAACCCGGCCACCAGGTCTATACAGTTACTGAACACATGGTCCAGTAAGTGGCCCTTGATGTGAGTAGGTGTTTTCACTCGTTGGACTAATTGTAGTGCAGCTAGATCGTCTACAAGAGTCATAGCAGTGCGGTCCAGAGTAGTATCAAAATGAATATTAAGGTCCCCTAGCAGAGTATAATTATAGGCAGTGCTAACCCGTTCAGCCACAATCGACGGAAGAAGATTGTGAAACTGTTTAGGGGGTCCCGGGGGGCGATATATGACCGTACCTGAGAAGCAGTTGTTAGGGGAAAATTCCAATGCTAAGCTCTCGCATTCTGGGATTACTTCAGAGATTACTCGACAGTGGAATTGCTCTTTATATATAATGGCTAAGCCTCCTCCTCTCCCTTCAGGACGGTCCAGCCGAGTAATTAGAAAGCCTGGAGGGAGGGCTGTCACTAAGACAGGATCAGAGTCCGCCGCAAGCCACGTTTCAGTGAGAGAAACTGCATCTGGCATGCGTTCCTCTAACAAAAGTGCAATTTCTACCCTGTGTTTTGGCAAGGACCTGCAATTTAACAAAAACATACAGTAGTCCTGCATCACATCCCGAGTCTGAGTAGGTTTGAGGGTTTGTTTGCACCTTGGACAGATCACTGGAAGCTCCATGGCATGATAGAGGTGCGAGCGACATTCAGTTCCCAAAGACCTCATACTAAGCAGAGCTTCCGCGCTATAATGCCTGGCATATTGTGGCTGGGATGTAGGGGGCATGGCCCTCGGCACTGTCCAGGCGCGGACGGGCGCAGACGGGCTTGCCTTAGGCGCCGTCTGTTGACTGGTCAGACCACCACATCATTCTATTCCACATCAACCAAACGATCCAATGTCTTCATCATACACAGGTTTCCACCCATCAGACGAGAAATCTCAGACAGACTCCCCTTGCCGACCTGGAAGAAAGGGTAAGCTCACTCCTTCCCACCACCCCATATGACCTTTCTGCAACTGAGCTCACCGCGCATTACAACGTAGCAATGACTTCCATACTAGACCAAATAGCTCCCTTGAAACAAAAAAAGAGTCAAACATTCCATCTAGATCTTGGTTCAACACAGACCTGAACTCCGAAAGATGACAACTAAGAGCTGCTGAAAGACTCTGGCGCAACAACTTATCCACAATCCACCTTGATCAACTCAAGTCTGAACGCAGGAAGTACAAAAAACACATCAAGAACGAAAAAACGTCCTTCTGTGATGCACTAGACAATGCCAAAAATCGGCCCAAAGAACTCTTCAATATCATAAGACAACAAACATCCAAGTCCCCTTCATCCACAATGCAGGCGTCCAAAGAGTTATGTGATAACTTTGCCAGCTTCTTCAATGAGAAAATCACCAAGATGGAGCTCTCAATGGATGACTCCCGCCCCCCTCCCGACAGCCCGCTCCCCGGAGAAGAAAAGAACAACACACCCAGCCCCCCCCCCCCAACAACTGGAAATCTTTCAACCCCATCTCCATCTCCGAATCAGCGATCATCGAAATGATTACCAGTTTCAAACCCTCGTAACACATTGCGGATCCTATACCGGCCCAACTGGCTAAAAAGCTCAAACTCACCCTTCCCCGCTCTGGACCATGATTATAAATAGCTCCCTGAGAATCGGAGTCATGCCAGACTGCCTCAAAATCGGCCAAGTCACGCCACTACTAAAACAAGCATTTACAATGCAATAGGAATCGCAATTTCGAGATTCTGAGCTACTGGCATTGTAAATAGCAATTTCATTTACAATACCAATAGGTAAAACTTTGCCAAAAGCGAGACCTATTGTATTGTAGAGCGCATTGTCTCTAAAGAAGCGCCGCGCTCACCGGTAAAGTTAAAAAAAATTGAAAAAAGAGATGAAGCACGGTGTCCCCGAAGCGGGCGCCGCACCCCCAAAGTCAAAGTGTCTTCCTTCCTGAAAGATTAATACTGTGGGAATAGTCCAAGGTTCTGAAATGTCATATCCAGCCAGACACATCAGTCTCTACGTTTGAAGATGTCTCTAAGAGCTAAAAGGTCTTTCATTATCTGTCCAGTGCATTTGGCCTTCTAGAATCCTGCACTACAAACATTACACTGTATTTTGGGACCAACATTTTCTATTTTTAGTAAATATTCTGTACTTGTCTCCCTATTATTCCAGGCCTTTTCTCTGTAAAGCGCTCTGCCACCCTGCGTCTTGGGTCCTGGCACCATATATCAAGAACCACATTTTAAAAAGTACCCCAAGATTGATGGAGTATTCTGTGCTATATGAAGGACTGTAATTAGAGCACATTCACGGAGAGGCATACTCAGCAAGCATACATTTCATATACAGACCAAGACTTTGAGTTTGAGAAAGTCAAAAACACTTTATAATCTTCAGTTACCACTTAACAATTGTGGATGACACTAAGGATTGTACTGTATCCTTGTCAGACTGGTGCGTGTAGCCGCCAGTTTTAGGGTTCCAACTTCGGTGTGCCAGATCTGAAACTGATCCCAGCCAGGGCACCGCGTGGACTGAAGAGGGCTTCTATCGTTAGCGAAGAAAGACCTTTTGTAACGCTCACTGCAGTTTCCCAGGTGTACAGGCGCTGCCCCCTGTGGTGGCACACTTGGACACAGGTGGGGTCATTGGATTGAGGTGGACCTAGACCTCGAGTCAGCTCCAGTCGCTGCCAGAAGTGAAACCTGGTGCCGCCCCCCTCTATTCCAGGGATGTGGTGACACTGCACGTACACAATGCACCGTCTGCCATTCCTAGGACCTTGTAGGGCTCTCGGTCACACTTACCGCCGTCCACCCAATTCCCAGATGTCCACACTGGCCAAAGTTGGAGTAACCCGCAATGATATGTTTGGGTGCTGCCTTCTCCCCCATTGAATTCAACAAGCCAAAGGAGTCTGTCTTTGGGGGTCAGAGAAAAGTGGATCAGGGCATCACTCACGCCCATCTCAGGGTGATACGCTAACCGCTGCTGGGAAACAGGAAACTGAAGTACCTTGCCCTCTGAAGACAAGGCATTACCGAAGGGGCACCAGTATTACCTCCAGCTCAGCCTTTCAGCCTCTGGGTGTTGATAAAAAGTGTAATACGGCAATGTTACTTGATTGTCCTGTCTGAGAGTGCTGTAGTTACAAGCATACTTGTTTCTGGGAGCTATTTGTAATGTTCTTGTCCAACTCGACCGGAGAACCTTGTTCGACTAGAGAGACTGTTCTGGGGGTACGTCTGCTCCAACAGCCCAGGCACCTCATTACTCACTGCACCACTCTACTTCACACCCCCGGAACAGGCCATTTCCACTAAATGTAATCAGTTAAACGCTTTACTCTTTAACAAAGGTATATAATAGCGCGCTCAGCTCCGGGCTGGACATCTAGGCGTGGTTGGCTCAACAATGCAGCAGGGGCTGAAGCTGCCGCGTTACCTGGAGAAGCTCATTCAGAGCGGACAAGAGACCGTTTTGTGCAAGTATTTCACCCGCTGGCAGCATGTCAAGTACTGGTGCCCACGAGAGTAAACAGTAACACAAGCCCCAGCAGTGCCTGCGCTGCACAACCGAGGTCTATTCTTAAAACTTAAGATGCGGTGATTGTCGAGGCGGGCGCTCTCCACCATGGTGCCGCCTGCAGCAGAGGTTCGGGACTCCGAGGAGCTGTTACAGAACGCGAGGAGTAAAGAAAGTGAAAGCGTGCCATGCGCGCGTTCTGCTCAGACGTGATCCTTACAGAAAACGCCCAAGGAACTTTGCAAAATGAAAGCAAAGCAGCGCGTGCATATGTCCTGTCCAGGCGCGTTCACATGCTGTGTCCGGGCAGGCATGCTGAAGGAAGACCGGGAGGGAACCAAACATGCTTCCCTCCCCATAGAAAGCACTGATTTGGCAGGCGTGTCAGTAAGAAGCATGGGTGGAGGTTCCACCCTCGCTTCGCAAGCTAAAGCGATGACAATAGATCTCGCCAGGAGCGAGCCACGCATGCGCTGCATCGCTAGGCGAGACCTAAAAAACGGGCTCTGACCCAAACTATCTCAATAACTTCTGACCCGTCTCCAATCTCCCGTTCGTAGCGAAAACACTGGAAAGATGTGTTCTCCTTCAACTCACCCAACACATAGACAGCAACAACCTGCTAGACCCTCATCAATCGGGCATCAGAAAAGGTTGCGGTAGAGAGACAGCATCCTGACTGTCATTGATGATTTCTACAAATCTCTAGATACAGACCGATGCAGTCTACTCATACTCCTAGATCTATCGGCAGCCTTCGACACAGTTGACCACAAACTACTCATCAAGGTACTTCAAGAAAGGGTCGGAGCTGAAGAGGTAGTCTTGCAATGGTTTACCTCCTTTCTGCAAAACCGCACCCAACAAATAAAAATCCAAAACTCCATGTCTGACCTAATCCCCATTAACAGGGTTGACCCTCAAGGATCAGTCCTCTCCCCACAACTATTCAACATCTACATGGAGCCTCTCACCAACATACTCAAAAAAGCTAATATTGCCTTCCACCTCTATGCGGTGACATTCAGAGACTAAACAACACCCTAAAAGAAGTTAAACACTGGCTATCCCTCAACCACCTGAAACTCACCCACGATAAGATGGAAATCCTTCTCATATCAAATAAAGACCAGACTCCCCAAATCACAGAATGGCTTAAATATATTGATGCTCTCAACTGCCAGCTCACTCCAGCCGACTCAGTTAAATCACTGGGAATCCCTCTGGACCCAAACTCAGACATGATCAAACATATCAAGAACACTGCAAAGAGCACCTTCCTCAACCTAAAACTTCAGTGTCCTTCTTCATTTTTTCTAGCGAAGTGTCCACTGTTGGGCTGAAGAGGTGTACTTTGTCGAATGGCTGGTTGAGAATAGAGGCTAGAACCCTGAAATTCTCAACCAAGCATGCCTGTGTAGCAGTACCCTGGTGTTCACTGCATGGGCTGCTGTGTCTGCTGCGTCTAAGGCGTACCTGATGGAGGTATTAGTGATTAATTTACCTTCCTGAATAAGGTCATATGGCCTTTGATTTGTACTAATTGGGCAGAAATTGCATCAGTTTCTCTAGCGCATCGTAATGAGCCCTGTCGTAGCGAGCTGATAAAGCTTGCGCATTAGCAATGCGCAAATGATTAGCTGCTTGCGACGCTACTCTCTTACCCGAAGCATTGATGAATTTCGACTCCTTTTCAGGAGGAGGGGCCTCTCCTATGGTTAGTGAGTTTGCTTTTTTGCAAGTGTTGGAAACTACAAGAGAGTCTAAAGGAAGCGGACCCTTGATGTAAGTGGGGTCATTAGGTGCTGGCTTATACTTTGTCTCCACACCCTGGATGTAATAATTCTTGCCCACACAGGATCTTTAAAGAGCTCATCTGTATGCTTAAGCATCCCTTTGAGCACTGGTAATGTGTGAGTAGCTCTCTGAGAGGAACTTAAGGTTTCAAACAAGAAATCCTCTTCAAGAGCCTCTTTGTGTAACTCCACCCCATGATAATGAGTAGCCCTGTTAAGTAGCTCTATGTATCCTATGTTGTCGTCAGGTGGTGAGGGTTTGGAAGGATATAGATCCGGATCATTATCAGTGTTTGGATCAGTGTCATAGTCCTCCTATGGGTCATTAATGTCCTGTGGCCCATCATCATCCCCATCCCCTTCATCATCAGGGGATAGTGGTGGTGAAGAATTTGTGGGTGTGATGAGAAAATTTGGATCAGTGGGTGAAGGGGGTGGAGAAGGGTTAGTACCCACATTGTTTCTCTTTAAAGGAATGTAGTATTCCTCCTGTAGTCCCATTTTCATCTTCTCTGGCAATTTGGCATGAATATGTTCAGTGTCCGGATGTACGACCGGTTCTTTTTGTTTAGAATCCGGAGGCGGAATGTCAAAACAAGGCTCTTTTGATGGAGTCTTTTTCTCTTTGGGTGCTGTTTTTGGCGTCAAACGTTTCGACTACGAAGCTTTCGGCTCCGAAGAGTCACTCTTCGGTAGCGAGGGAATGGTCACCAAGACATGTTTCGGTTTCGATGCCGAAGGGTCCGGCTCGGCACCGGCATGGGGCCGACTCAACACCGAGCGCTTGTCCTTGTGTTTCGGCGCTGGGCCCGAGGGCAGGGCGCCCAAAACTTTTTCTCGTGCCGATCTTGGCCCGAGGACAGAGGAAGGACAGGAGCCTTTTTCATTGTGTAGTGCTGGGGTAAGGGGGTTTCTGTACTCACGGTACGACGACCCGGTGTAAATTGCTCCTGTTCTTCCATGTCATAGTCTGCCTCAGACACAGAGATATGCTCTGCTTATTCTTCGGCTCCTTGAGCGTGGAATTCTTCTCTGGCGGAATCTTCATCAAAGACGTCCTGTGCGGATCCGCTTTGATGTTGCATTTCGTGACGTCGAGCCTGACAGTCACAGAGCGTCTTCTTGGATCGAAACGATTGGCACGCGTCACAGTCTTGTTCATTGTGTTCCGGGGATAGGCAGAGGTTGCACACTTCGTGCAAGTCGGTGCGCGGAAACTTTGCGGGACACCCGGGAGAGAGCTTGAATGGAGTCTGTTCCATCAACTGCTAGCGAACCCGATGCTGGTAGGCTCACCGACTCTCCACAAGTTTTCAGATCGAAGACCTTTGAGTCTAAACGATACGCAGAGAATGGGGAACGCGATCGAGAAACAATACCGTCGAGGGTAGTGGTTTGCGTGACGAAGGGAACCAGAGAAACGGTGCCGAAGCAGAGCGGAGCAATTCACACCCAAACACCGATTGTGGAAAAAACAAATTAACAATGGAGTTAAAGCCAATGCGAACTATCACCGAAAGGAGTCACCTACCTCGCGACTGGAAAAGACATCTTCAAAGAAAAATAAAGTGCAAATATCCGGACCCAACGCTAGATGGCAGGCTATGCAAAGCATGTGATCTACAGCTCACATGCCTCGACCAGGCTGTTTTGATTGTGAGCAGCTGAAGGGGACAATTGTGAAGTAGTTCAAACAGTACACACAAGAAGGTGAGAACCAGGTTAAGATCCCACTGGTGTATTATAAAAGGAGAAGGGGGAAACAAATGAGTAAGACCCTACATAATTCTCTGTACAAGAGGTGATTTAAAACGTGATGGTTGATCTGGCAACCAAAGACAATCAGACGGGGCCAAAAGGTAGCCCTTCAGAGTGTCCAGAGCAGAGCCCTGCTGGGCCAAGGAGAGAATGAAAAGAACACTGTCTGAGAGGGAAGCAGACACTGGGATAACAGACAGTTCTGTACAGTATTTACCAAACTGTTGCCATCAGCAGGCGTATACAGACTTTGTGGAGGAACACCTGGCTGCTAGAATAACTTCAGACTTCGGCAGGCAGGTCAAAAGCTGTCAACTGTCGCCACTCAATCTCCACGCAAGGAGGTGGAGAGTAGACAGGTTTGGGTGGGGGACCCTCCCCTGCTGCTGCGACACAAGATCCTCCTGAAGGGGCAGCCTGATCGGAGGATCAATACTTATTTCCAAAAGCTCTGGATACCACAGACTTCATGCCTAGTCCAGAGCCACAAGGATGACTTGTGCCCAGTCCCTCCTGACCTTCTTGAAAACTCTTGACAGGAGTGGTATGGACAGAAAGGCATACAGCGACGAAAAGCATAGCTGAATGAGAGCCGCCTCGGAAACTCCAACGGGCAAAACTGGTGACATTGCGCGTTCTCTTTGGAGGTGAACAGATCTAATTGAGGCTCTTCCCACTGTCGGAAGAGACCTTGTGCCACCTCCGGATGGAGACGCCACTCGTGATCCGCGAGGCACTTACGGCAAAGTTAGTCTGTTCTGGCGTTCAGGTAACCGGCCAGATGTGAACCACCAGGGAAATACCCTTTTGTTCCAGCGAAGTCCAGAGACCTCTCGACAAAGGGACCACGACCTCCAGCTCGCCATGTTAGTTGCAGTACCACTTGGTGGTAGTGTTGTTTGTGAACACTTGAATTAGCCTTCCTTTGAGGGATGGTAAGAAGGCTTTCTCCCAGATGGCCGCCCCATCCCAGAAGGGATGCATCCATCACTACTGTGTGATCTGGGAGGGCAAGAGAGAGGGGACCTGCCTCTGACCCCAATCGCGGTTTGTCAGACACCACCGTTGTTCATTCACAGTGCCCTCCAATATCTGAAACAGGTTGGCGAGATTTCCTCGATGCCGCGCTCATTGAACCTTCAAGTCCCACTGCAGCGCCTGCATGTGCCATCTTGCATGGTCCACAAGAAGGATGCAGGAGGCCATAAGAACCAACAGCCCCATAATCATTATCACCGAAATCCAGGATAGAGGCTGAAACATCGGTATCATAGCCTGAATAGCCTGGACTCGCCACTCGGGAGGATAACTCGAAACTGCACTGTCTGTGTCCAGACTGCTGTGATGAAAGGGAGCGTCTGAGAGGAAGTCAGGTGTGAATTTAGCACGTTGATGGTGAACCCCAGTGAATGCAGGAGGTTCATCGTAGTCTGGAGGTGGGAAACCTCTTCTTACCAAAGCTGTCCAGCATTTTGGATCCCCTGTCCGGAGGTGCAAAAGGGAATGCGCCACGGGAATTAGAGGCCTGAACCACCAAGCTCTGTGGGGTGGGCGGAGAGGTAAGCTGGGTCGCCCGGTGCAGGGCAGTGGCAACGGGCAATAGTTCTGATCACAGAAGCCCCTGTGCTGGGCTTGGACCAGGTGTGCAGTAGAACGTCGGTCAAGACCTCGTTGAAATGCAGTAAGGGTTCCGAAGTGGGGACACCAGGCTGCGGGACCTCCGTCAAGACTTTAGTCTTGATTGCCACTGTAGGAAGCTGCAGGTCCAAGACTTCCGCAGCCCTATGCACCACCATTGCAAAAGAAGCCTACTCCATAGCCAGGTTAGGAGGAGACAGGATACCAGGCTCTGGGGAGATGTCCATGCTGCTGGCATCACCCAGGTCTTCATACAAGTCCATTTCCTCGTTGGGATTCAGAATTTCGAAGGGATCCTACTGCTTCTCCCAATCATCATCCATTCCTAGCTCTTCAGAATACGGGACAGGGCATTTCCCTGCGCTGGTCTCTGCATTGGCGGATGCCCAACCGGCTCAGTGTCCTCTCGAATGACGATGGGGAGGTGCCGCCGGTGGAAGCCAGTGACGCTAAGGGTCTCTACGTCGGATGCGGTGCCAGGGAAGGTCAGACTAGTGCGACCGGTGCCGATCCAGATCCAGATCCAAGAAGAGATTGGAGAGGAGCCCGTGGTGCTAGTGGAGGCATGCAACCCACGGAATTTCTATCTGTTAAACCTGTGGGGCCCGAAGGCGCACCGGCAGGTTCAGGCCACCCAAATATGGTGCACATGACGTCATAAAATTCCTGTGATTGGGCGTGGATCGCTCCCAGTCTTGGAAAAGGAGGGAAACGTGGAGCTGACCCAGGCGCCTGCTCTGTGGAGCAAGGCCTTGAATGTCGAGACTCCTCTGTCTCATCGTGTGATGTTCGGGGTGAAGTCGAAGCAAGTTTCAACTTCTTCTGCTTCTTACTTGACCTTGACGACTTAGAGTGGGAGGAAGAAGACTTCGACTCCCCTGGAGCGGTGATCGGACCTTCCTCTCGATCGAGACCGGGAGCGAGTTCGACTGGGCAATATCCGTGGCTCCGGACCACAAGCATATTTAGGGACCGCTCCCTCAAAGCTTTCAGTGCCATGGCCCGGCTGTCGTACCACAACTTAGTGCTGTGGTCTTGCTCCAGGCACCGCACACACACCAGGTGGGGTCTGTGACCGACCAGGCGTGGTGACGAGCGCTGCACGGTTTGAACCCAAAGGCATCCTACACACCGAAAGGGTCAACAAAAAGTTTTTAAAAAGTATGTCCAAAAGTGACAGGGGGTAACTTTTCTGATTTACACTGGCTGCGTGGAAGGCACGTTAAGAAAATAACTGATGTCAGCACACCGAGGTGGCACTGATACAGACGATGCGGACGTCATGACGACAAACCAGATGCCTACGATGTCACATGCAGTTGACAGATGCCACCTATTGGCATGCAGGGGTACTGCTATCAAAAATCTTCAGATCCAGCCTGACGCCTGGAAGGTTTAAAGGTAAGGAATCTGCGGCTAGATGTCTCTATCAGATATCAGTATATTCTTTTCCTCAGTTACCTTAATTCACAAATTGTGAACAGTATTGCTTAGTTATATACAAGTATAACCTGCCAAACAAGTCTAGTGAGGTCAAAGCTGCATGTGAAACCCACACATGCACCGTGTGGCCCTCACTATCAGTCATTCCGATGTGTCTCACCTCTCTATTTAAGTCTTTCCTCTAACCAAGAAAGCTAGATTGTGACACGGTAAGAGATATGTTCAAAACTAAGCATCCTGGCTGCATTTCGGAATGTGTTGTAAACACAATACAGGTTAGGGGTGAGAACCACTGCTTGGAATAGGTCCCAAAACGTTAGTAAGGGGTCACAGCCAAATTCAAATGTTGATGAAAATAGATCGTTCTTCATTGTTACAAATTTTATGGTATTCGGTATTGTTCTTGCTGCAGGACATTGGTGAGTTAGTGTGAGCAGGTCGTACAGTAGACTTTTTTTGTTGACAGTATCCAACATGAAAAGTCAGCCAACACTATGGTTAAGCCTCTGAACAGACATTGGAAGAAAGTTCTACAAGTACCTTGGAACACTGCCAGTGTTTGTCCACCCAAGCAACATGGGCAGATTCCTAGTGTGCCCATATGGCCAACACTGGGATCACTTTCAGTAGGGAAGTCACTTCTGTAGCCACCCTCAACCTTGTCTGTCGAAGAAGAGCTAAGCTCAGAATCTAAGAAAAATGTATACAGGGGGGGGTGGATAGAGCACAATACTTGCCTGTGACAGTGCATTTTCGCATGAAATATTCAGTCCTTGCTAGTATTCAAACTCTCAATTAACCAAGTCTTCACATAGCAAGTGCTGGGTATCCATGGATAAGGGGGATTTAAAAAAGGCTCAAAACAAAAGGTGGACAGACCAACACCACCAAGGGAACAGGGAGAAGATTACTGGTGTTAAAAAAGTAGTGACTTTGGCATCCTGGCTAATGGCACGTAGGGAAAGATTAGCACGTATCAGTTACAGGTCAGATCTTCCTTTAAGACACTTAGGTCACAGTAGTTCCAGGTAACAGCAGGCTGTCGCAGACCCTTTTACTTTTCAGGAAAGCATTGAAAACGTGGCTCTCTTAACCCAGATGCCACTGTATCCAGCCTGTTTCACTGATCGCCCTCATGCATTGCAGCGCCAAGACACCTTTGGGTATTCGAGCACCATATAAAACTTTATAACATAAAGAGTGTGAGATATGTCCATGGTGCCTGCCAACATTGCACTTGGGTTGCTGTCGCTCTCTGTTATTCGCTCTAGTTCGTTCACTCGTATTGCATTCCCTCACCCTTTGTTATTTGGTTTCTTTATATGTCCCTTGCGTTTACTATCTCCCTAGGTCTTTCCTGCTCCTACCTACCTCGTTGATGGATTTTTTTTGTGTGTGCTTGGTTTATGTTCTACTCTACAGGTGTACACCAGCTGCATGCAGATTCAAAGATGGCTCTAGGTACCTCATAGGGTTCATCACAGTTCGTCTTTAAGTGCATGCTGATAAGTGGCTCCTTATCCTTTATAGTATTCTTACTTCCTTGATATTTTGTGCATGATGCTGAAATCCACACATCTACCTTAGTCTGCGGCATTTACCAGACGAGGCACCTCGTTGTACCATGCGCTGATTTACTATGATCTCCTCTTCTCTTGTTCTGTTCCCTCCTTTTCCTTGGGGCCTGGGCTGGTGACCTCCAGGTCCAGACCCTGTTTGGAAAGCTGGGGGTTTATGTCTAAGCTAAGAGGAAGATTACCTCACCTCTCATCACTGGTCTGGACAGCAACTTATTACAAGGATGCAGTTTCTAGTGAAGCATTGTGTCCTGCAAGGAAATACCTCTTTTTGTATGGCCAAGCTCCAAGTGTTTTGACTGATGCTGGTTTTCATATTTGAGAGTGCACCAAAGCCTGCTAACTAGACCTCTCTGCCAGTGCCCTGACCTTATAAAATGTATATTACAGTGGCTTATACCCCATTGGCATAAGCTATCTTACCTAGAAGTCCCTAGTATATGGTACTCGGGCACCCTGGGCATGTAAGTTAGAGGGTCAACCCAGGAAATGCAAGACTAGTTGTGCCACGCTGGAGGTCACACAGGTAGACAGAGTCTCCCAGTTCGCCACTGCAGACTGAAAGAGCTGCTAACCCAACTCTGCCATTAAAAGCACTCGCCAAGGCCCCTCTGTAATGAGTGGAAGTAACCCCTATGGCAGGCCTACCGAGCCCTCAGGCAGGGCACAGGATATTTCATGGGTGAAACCTGTATTTATATGTTATGGCAGTAAAAATGCGAAACTGTTTTTACTGAGTAACGACTTGGAGAGTACAGGATTGCAAGCTGACCCCCTCAGCCGTGCTAACACCTGAACGATGCAACCAAAGTTGATACTCAAAGGTATCAACTCGTTGCATTAAGCCCGACTTGGTTCCCAAATCAAAATTAATGTAACTAATTGTAGTGAGCAACTTTTACAATGTTGCCACTTTGTTGCCTGTAGTACCCTGAACCCTTAATGGTTGCACATGGGGCCTTGTCTCAGAGACAGCTTTCTGCCCTGATGGGAAGACATGCAAATGACTCCCAGGAAGGACTACACTAGGGGTCTGCACAGGAGAGATGTGCTACTTCCCTCCTGCAGAAAGCCACACGGGTGTTGGCTCTAAAGGCAAACTTCAAAGGAGAAGCCGCCTTTGAAGGGCAAATAGGGAACACTTCGGAGAGGGGTTGTTCTACTGGTTAGTCAGCCGGGCTGGCATTTGGGACAGGAAAGAGGAACCGGTTGTCAAACTGGTTTTCCAGGGGCAAGTAGCCAAACCTCTGAGTTGGGCTAGGGAGCTCTGAATGCCAAGAGAGGGGTTCTACCATGTTGGAAGTGGGCACAATGGTGCATTCAGGAATTGACAGATGCCACAATTCACAGGAAGTGGTCATCAGGAGGGAGGGAGGGAACCTGGTAGCCTATTGCCCATCAACTGCATCTGACCCAGAGGGCATTTGTGTTATAGCATAAAAGGGCACCCCGAACTCAAACTGGACGAAGGACCAAAGAAGAGCTGCCGTCCTGCAACAAGGAATCGCAGAGGGAGACTGCACCTGCTGAACCTAGTGGCTAGCAAAAGAGAAGGGACTGAGTCTGCTGTGTTTTGCTCATGGAGAAGGTGTTTCTCGAGCCCAGCCGAAGCAAGAAACTCCAGTAGTCAGTTGCCTGACCTCCGGTTCGCAGTACAGTGCCACATCGGCTGAAGAAGGCTGATGTGGTGAGTTAGTAGCCCTAATTTTCAAGCTGCAGTTTCTTGTCGCCATGCAGCACCAGAGACCAGGACCTGATGCTCAAAGTTGCACCCATGTGTGCTGGACCTAGAGGAGTCGTCGGAGTTCAGCTTGGCCACCAAGAAGTTATTGCCCAGGAAAGGATTTGGTTGTAGCCGCGATACCGGCGACTGGACTTCTACCAGGACTAAGAGGACTTAGAGAGATGTCGACCCATGTTTCCTCACTGAGTTTGTGGACTGAGAAGTAGCTTCAGAAAGACCCCTGTTGACTGCATCGCATCCACAGCATCCTTGTGCATCTTCAACATTCTGTATCCCTTGCAACAGGACCACGTCCATAGGGACCTATAGCCAAGGGGTAAAAGTGCCTGGAACTTGCTAAATACTGCTCCTTCCATCAAGGTAACTGTCGGTCTTGCTGGTCCCCCTGTCTGGTTCACTGCTGGAGCTGGTCACCCAAAGTAACTCTAACCTACTGCAATACAACTAGACAAGGTTTTGCTCCAAAAGTTTTAGTGTCACATTCATTGAATTTGCCAATGCTTGTTCATTGGTGAGTAAAAAGCTGTGATTTACTGTATCTTTTAAATTTATTATCTCCGGAATCCTCCAGTGGATCTTTTTCAATTTGGTGTCTAAAAATACAGTCTATTTTTAGGTCTCGCCTGAGCCAGCGCATGCGCTGCTCTGGCGAGACTTTTAGTAAGGGCTTCAGAAAATGCTACCAGTGGCCTAGAGCTTGCGTGCACGAGTGCGTGAACGCGCGCACCCGCCAGCTTTTATCACCCGAGGCGTGCTTTTTAAAAAAAATTCCTTTTGATGCTTAGCGCGCGCGCGTGCACTCCCCCCACCCCTCCCACTTGTTTACTTTTTGCCGCGAGACCATTTCCTTAGCGCACGCGTGTGCACTCCCCCTCCCACTTGTTTACTTTTTGCCGCGAGGCCATTTCCTTAGCGCGTGTGCACTCTCCCCACCCCTCCCCACTTGTCTTCCGTATTGTAAGTAAAAAATAAGGAAGACGAAAAAGGTTACCGCGCATTTATTTTACACGTCTTAATGTATTTCACTTGCCTTAATCTATTTTACTAGCCTTTCTTTTATTGGTACACGGATCCGACTTTTCTTGTTGATCTAGTCCTCTTACTGTTTGCTTATTTCACAATTCGCCCGTTTTTTTTCGATATCCACCCAATATTCGGACTAAGCTTGACGGTCCTGTCATTCCTCACAGAGGCAGCAAGGTCCGGTTCGGCATGGAATATATGAGGTAACATTCATGCCGGGTGGCCGCCAGTGCGCGTGGCTGCACTGGAAAAGATGCGTTGCTGCCGAGCTCTCGATGCCAAACAGGTCACACACGGAATGCAGAGTGCCCTAGTTCAGGAGATATTTTTTTGTCACGCGCTGCCTCTCTAAGGGTTTCTTTCAGTCTTTTCCAAGGCTGGCTAAGCTGCTTACGTTCAGCACAGCCCATGGACGCGAGACACGGTTCTGATGGAAGGCTTGGAGAAAAGGAAGGCGGGGCGATGTTCTGAGGAGAGCACAATTTCCTTTCGGGATTTCTCTCGTACAAAAGCCGTCTCTGCAGTTCTGTTCAGAAGCAAATGTAATCTCCAGATGAGTAACAATACCGGAAAATCCCTGACGTAATCATTCTCTGCGCGGCTTCCAGGGAACATCGGTAACAATGGACACTGCAGAGGGTCATTCATGCAGGACGATCTGCGCCACGTACACCAGCGCGCCAGCCTCTGCCCACCCTGCGTGGGATGCACAGCCAACTCTTCTCAAGGTTTCTGATTCGGGTGGGCAATTCCAATGTATGAGAGAAAGGGCATACATCTCTACAGTGTTTTGGGGAATAACTGTTTTAGGCTCTACAGTTTTGACGTGCGTAAGAAGCGAAACATATATATTTAGTAATGTTGGTCTTAATGGCCAGGACCATTGTCTGTATACAGTGCTCATTTTATACTGCGAGTAAGGGTACCGTGCACAGGTACCAGAGTTGCCCACGCTCAATTGCAAATGCCATCATAGAAAACTCAAATTTCAATTTAATTGCTAATGATGTCATTTGAGAACCCCTGCAGATACCTATATAAATATAATCCTATAGATTATCACAAAATAATAGCCCACACGAGCATGCCTGAAGAACACTAGCTAGCACTAAAGATTTCCATTCTGGGTCTTGATTGACAAGTTGTTTCTTTTTCTAGAATTCAAATACAGATATTTTTAATTCTACGGGTAATTTTCAGTTCACTGAAACAACACAAAGAAAAAAAAGTACACATAAAGAGACATATTAACAAGTCATGATGTCAGCGACAGGGGCCCGTTTAGTGGCCGCATACTCTAAACGAGACAAAGAGTTTTCCTCCTGAGAAGAAATTATAGGCAATATAAGAAAGGAACAGAAAACAATGACTGAAACGTATGAGGTGGGTGAATCACCCATCTATCTACCCAGTCGATACGAGGTCCCAATGGAAAACAAGCATTTGCAATGCATTAGGTCTCGCATTTACGCGAGTTTGAGCTATTGACATTGCAAATAACAATGCCTATTGGCATTGTCATTTACAATGCCAATAGCTTTAACTCGTGTAACTGCGAGACCTATTGCATTGCAAATGCTTGTTTTATTTCTCTTGTGGAGGGCAAACTAACCTCTGTGGCCATATTCATGTATTTTTCTGCTTGTTGGCATTTTCAGGTAATATTTTCTGATGCACGCCGTGATGGTTCTGTTTGTATTAACTTTTAACAAAATAAAGAGCATAACGCCTTTAGCGTGTGAATAAAAGCGACAGCCTGTTTTGTTAAAGCTCTATGCATTCTGGGATTCTTGAGCCCATAGTCGCCAATGTTAAAAGCGAAAGTACTAGGGCCGTGTAGCAAGCAACGTGGTATTGGTTAACAAGACAAGGCCGGCGGAGCGTGGCGCGCGCGCTTGGGGGTGGGGGAGCAGGTCTTCCGGAGAGGAGCACTCAACGCGCAAATGCTGTTCATGTGAAGCGCGTTCACAGACAGCAATCACCACAACCACAACACTGCGGGTGCCCCAGTCTGTCTCCCTTGAGAGGCATCTCACACATTCTACCTATAGGGGCAGCAGAGAAGAATTTCTTTTTACACGTATTTTGTTCCTGAATCAAATCTCACCTCCAATGTGATTTCTATTTTGTTTCGATTTTAAGCTTTCAAAGTTTTTGCAAAGAAGGAAAACCTAAGAGCCCGACTCCCCCATGCTGAGAGGAGGGAAAGAGATTCAACGATGCTCGAGTTGCCAGAGAATAGGCACAACTCCCACTTTCTACGGTGAGTAAAACGAAAACCCAAGAAGTATCGGTTTGCATGTGTTGTTTTGTGGACGAGCGAAAGTCAATCTGATTTTAACTAGCGCACGAGAAACAGCAGTGGTTGCGCCAGGCTGCCTGTTGGTCTTGGGGTGGAGGTTATTTTGTCTCAGATGGAGCATAAAAAAACATGGAAGGGGGAGGGACGAAGAAGCACAGGAACATGCAATGTTACGGCAGATACTAAAGGATTAAGACGTTAAGGAAAACCAGTGAAATGTTGGAGTCTGTTACTTCAGTTCACTTTTTTGTAAAAATATTGTGTCGCATTTAAGGTAAAAAAAAATATTAAATATGTGTATTAGCTCAGCACAGTTACTGTCTTTTCAGCCAGCACAGTTACTATCTTTTAAGCCAGTGTCCGAATCACTGACGGACATTTATGAGCACTCCTCCCCCTCTCTTTCTCGGCTGAATGTTATGTAGAAATATGGAGCTGAAATTAAATTGACTGGTATACCTTGAAGTTGTATTTTCTCTCGGCGGGTATTTTTTTATTTCTCTTGTGGAGGGCAAACTAACCTCTGGCCATATTCATGTATTTTTCTGCTCGTTGGCATTTTCAGGTAATATTTTCTGATGCACGCCGTGATGGTTCTGTTTGTATTAACTTTTAACAAAATAAAGAGCATAACGCCTTTAGCGTGTGAATAAAAGCGACAGCCTGTTTTGTTAAAGCTCTATACATTCTGGGATTTTTGAGCCCATAGTCGCCAATGTTAAAAGCAAAAGTACTAGGGCCGTGTAGCAAGCAACGTGGTATTGGTTTACAAGACAAGGCCGGCGGAGCGTGGCGCGCACGCTTGGGGGCGGGGGAGCAGGTCTTCCGGAGAGGAGCACTCAACGCGCAAATGCTGTTCATGTGAAGCGCGTTCACAGACAGCAATCACCACAACACTGCGCGTGCCCCAGTCTGTCTCCCTTGAGAGGCATCTCGGCGACAATAGGTCTCGAGAGCGAGAACTAAAAACGGGCAAAATTAACATACCAATTTAATAGGTTGTGCATGTGTTTTTTCTGATAATGTCATACATAGTTGTTTGTACAGTGGCGATTGTGTGCACCAAAATAAGTCAGATCACTGCAGCATAGGGTGCTGAAAGCAGGCTAAGCAAGTGAAACGTTTTCAAGAGTGTATGTGTGCAATATGTACAAACTGAGGACAGTAAAGAAATACTAAAAAAAAAAACAGAATGTTTAAGATAGAAACAGTTTTAAATGATTAGAATGTTATTGTTTCGACACTCCATGCCCATCAAAGCCCTTTGTGAACTACCCAATGCCTCCATCAGAAAATATTAAGCGACGCCCACGGAGCTGCTTTGCAAACATCAAGGGCAGGAACCGTCAGCGCTAATGCAGTAGTCCCAGTCTTTGCTCTGGTCAAACCTTCTGGAGGTTGCTTCTTCGCTATGGCATAGCAGATCTTAATGCAGAGTATAATCCATCAAGAGCTGGTTGTCTTTTGCACAGCTTTACCCTTCTTCCCTCCGGTGAATCCAATGAAAAGCTGACCGTTCAATTGGTGATCTGTACTATGATCAATATAACAAGCATTGGCATAGCCAATAGGTCTCGCCTTTGGGACCTTATAAGTGTTTAGCCATGCAGCAGTTGATGTTGTTGCACCAAGGATATTGTGCTGCATAGCTAAATACTTATAAGGTCCCAAAAGCGAGACCTATTGGCTATGCCAATGCTTGTTGTAAACTGGTGTCCGATTTTCCTGAGCTTCTCGATGACTTTTTCTACAATCGTTTTGGTGCTGTTTAAATGCTTTACAATTGTTCCTTTATGTAAGCCTTGCTGCTCAGAGCTACAGCTCCCCAGAGTTGAGGTAGAGGGTTTACCAAACGACACCTACAGGACCTAAAGGTGTGGTTAAGTATATTATACAGTGAGGTCACACAACCACACTATGTAATACACCCCATTTCCTCACATTCCCTATATCCTGGAGAGAAAATTTTAAACTTCTTAACAGTTTGATTGATCAACAGAAATGGACTGGAGCGCTAAGAGTAAAGAAATATGGTGCATCAGATTATCGAAAGGTCAGCACCAACAGAATCCTTCCCTGAACATCAGGACGCATGCTTAACAATATGCAGTGAGGTGATTTCATCCACTTCTAATGCTTTCCACCAGTAAGCTGAAATGCCATTCAACTTCTTGGTGCATCATCCATTCCTTTCCTGCTACATGGTATCTGTTGAAAATTTACTATTTTGTTGTCCATGTCTCAAGAGGTGCTCACAAAGGGATTTCCTTCTGAGCGAAACAAATTGAAAAGGCATTTGCCTTTAAGGACGAGTCTAGGATTGAATGACTTTATTTTAAACATATAGTGTGGCTGAGTGGTCAGTTTGAATTAGAAATTTGTAGTGCTGCCCTGCCAATAGAAAGGACTTGGTAGGATGTCTTGTGCAGCTCTCATTTATTAATATGCACTGTGGACTCTTGTTTGTGATAAAATGCCCTTTAAGAGTTTTTAAACTTTGGCTAGTGTTGTGCTTAAGTGAGATTACTGTTAGAATATGATATTATTCAGAGTTGTTGCCTGAAATACATAAAACTAAAAAGTATGATTGCCCTAGTGAAAAAAACTAAAAGCTGCTACCCTTTGCTTTTGATTCTGGAGTGAAATCTTCTGACGAGGAACTTTGTATTAAGTTGATTTTCATATAGGGTGTATCGTTATCAATAGACCTCACCAGTGCCAGTTTCCCCTGTTTTTTACGAAGCAAATAATAGATGTAGTATTGGTAATTACAATGAAAAGTTTACATGAAAAAAGCTAATGACACCCATTTCCACCCTTAACACAATATCTGACTAAGTTAGGGATTTGGTCTTAATACTTAAAATATTTCTCTTACCTCCTCATCTTCATCTTTTGCAATGTAAGAAGTGAATCCACCATATTCGGCTTTCCAACCTTAAAAGAAAATGAATTACAAAACTCAGAAAATATATTTTGCAACTTGAGGCATCCTAGAATAGCACTTTGGAAGATGGCAGTGTGATGATAACTGAAGTTGATAAGTTTAAATCAAAATAAACCTTGAAAATAGGAATAAGTATTTATTTTTTGCTTAAATGACAAAATATTACTATGCATCACTGCTCCCAGTAACCTGTAGCTTGTTTATTATCCACCTTTGTCTCCTGCATTAATGTAGCTCACCAAAAAATTAAGACCTTTGGAGGGATGAGATGTGGCCTCTGGTAGAATGCCAGTCTCCCTTATTGAGGTAGCTTGCCATGAAAAGGATGCCAAAGGGGATAGGGTACGACTTCGCAATAAATTGCGTACCTTTGCGATTGTGGTGTTCTCTACAAAATGGCAGCTCTTTTGTTGGTTTTTGTGTTCGATTAGCTCACAACAAAATGTTGGCTTTGCCAAATGGGTAGAGACATCCCACAAATTAGCAACATCCTGTGTTGGTGTACATCACCAGATCAGGACAGCTGTGCTGGTGAACTCTCCATAAAATTAAGTAAATGCCAGATAAGAAACAGAAAGCTCACTCAAACAGAGGAGAGAATTTAGTCATCTAGGCAAACAAAGTAGATGATAGACCGCCATGAAATAGAAAGGGACTAGACCCACTGAGGAGACAATGGAAAGTGAGACACTCTCACTGAGGGTATGGATGCAGGTCCTCTGGAAGAATCCTACCTTCTGAATGACAGGGAGACACTTGCCAGTACATACAGTAATACACCTACCTATGGGGTTTTCTAAACAGACAAGGAGCTGTGGGGTCGGAGAATAAGGGGATGGGAGAGGGGCACACTAACTTCTGGAGTTATGTGGTGGATGTTTACACAAGGAACTCAGGATGTCTGGGAGGTGCAAAGGTGCATAAAGGAAAACTGACACTAAAAAAAGGAGATAGTTCCCTAGCTAGCTGCTGAGATATTATAGACATAGAGGCAATGGTAAGGGGGCATCACGATAGCTAAAAAGGTATGACACAATACACAAAAGGTACAATGTACAGACTAGACTCACAGATGAGATTAACTACAAAGGTCGACAAAGCCAACTCTAATAGAGCTACTCCCAGACAGCTGTCCTGAGAGAATAGCTTGCAGTTATTAGAACAAATGGGGCAGAAATGTCCTTGATAAAATTGAAACTAAAATCTATAAAAATCTATTAACAATGCAGAGGGCAAAAACACATATTGGACCTTTTAAGAACCAGGCATGGAGGATAGGTGATCAATGAACATAAAAAGGAAAATGCGGTTAGAACATTTTTCCAGGAACTTTGCATAAGCAGCCAGGAGAACCCAAAATGAATCTGGACTTTTGTTGAAGCTTCTCGGATTTGTAGGATAAGGAGAAGCCAGAGAAGACCCTCACTAAGGCAGAAGTGGTTCTGGCTTTGAAAAAGATGAGCGAGGAAAAGCCACTTGGCCCTGATGGGGTGCCATCAGGATTTTACTAGCTCATCTTCCCACACCTTACAAAGATCTACAACTCCTTCAAAGGAGGACAAGATGTAACACCACTGATGCAAGAGGCAGACAAAGGAAGTTAGACCTAACTTGCTCCTCAATTCCAGTGAAAAAAAATCTTTAAGAAAATCCCAGCAAATAGACTTGAAGCCCTTCCTAGTGTAGGTAGATCAGATGGGATGCATTAAGTACAGGCAGGATTGGGATGACGGCAGGAGAACTGCACTAGATGCCAAAAAGGATTTAATTCACATTGGTTGGGCATATTTAGAGGCTATTGTGATTGCTGTTGGTTTGTGCCTAAAATGTTGACCTGGACACTGCCAAGCTACATCACCCTGAGGGTGAGGGTGAAGGTCTATGATAGGAAGATAAAGAGCTCCTTGTGTGGAGTAGGAGGCAATTGGTGTAGGAACACACCAAAGTATCAATGGGATGGAACTGATCAAAATGAATATTTGCGGATGACATTTTACTGACAATAACAGACCCAAAAGCATCTCTTCCTGCCTTATCGGAATTGATTTCCAGGCAGCTGCTTTAAAACTATCCATTAAAGGAATATTTCATAACCAAGCAGCAGAAGCTGATTTGCTGTTAGTAGAATGAGTTCTTGATTTTCCTGTAAGTGGTTTGTTTTCAAGTTGGTAGCAATATGAAATACAGGAAATTATCCATTTAGCAATGGATTGCTTGGAAGAATCCATACCGGTTCCAAGCAGACCATAGTGAAAAACAATTGATTTGTTTTACATTTACTTTTTGTTCTATCTACACAAAACTTGCGGACTATTCTAACATCTAATGAATGTAGGAATCTTTCTGCTGGGGTTGTTGGGTTGTTAAATACTAGCAACAAAATAGTCTGATTTATATGGATATCTGATACGACCTTGAGTATCAAAAACATAATGTGTTCTTAGAACTACTCTATTGCTGATGAAAGGGCTTTAATTTCACTGATTCTTCTTGCAGAAGTAATGGCTACTTAAAAAACCTACCTTCCATTTAACATGCAGCTTTATATATAGGCTAAAATGAGGAGACATACATTTTGATAAAAACAGATTGACTTCACAAGAGGGTGGAAGTGGTCTAATCGAAGGATACATTTTCTTAAATCCTTCCAGGAGTCTTTCATTACTAGAATGATGATGATTTTTTTATCTAGTCTTTTTCTGTATGCAGTAATGGAATCCAGATGAGCACTAATAGAAGAATGTTGTAAATTTGAAGTCAACATGGTACAACAATTTCTTCCTGACAATGAATGGGGTCATATCCACTGTCTAAGCACCATATAACACATTTTTCCATTTGAAAGCATAAGAAGCTCTAGTGAATGGTAGTTTGGCTTCTTTAAGAATGTTCTTACAGTCTGGTGATAAATCAAACAACTGTATTGTATGACGTCAGGGGCTATGCTCCCAAATTCAGTGAGTGTACAATGGGGTGAAGAATCTGTCCTTGAATTCTGAATAGTAGGGTCTCTTTGCACAGTAACTTCTTGTGAGGCTTGACATATAGGTGAATAAGCTATGAATTCTGCCTTTGCTATTCTGATCACTGTTGAGTTGATATGTCGCAGCTTGATCAATACAATTGGTATTATTGGGATCGAAGGAAAAGCATAAAGAAGTTTTCAGGACCAACTGATCAAAAGGACATTCCCAGAGATCTTGGTTCCCACGCTCGTGAGGTGTAATTTGGGTATTTTGTGTTTGCTTCTGTTGCAAAGATGTCTATTTCTGGGAAGCACCAGTTGTGGAAGATATCTAATGAGATGTTTTTTTTCTAATTCCCACTTGTGAGTTTCTTGAAAACACCTGCTCAGAAGGTGTGCTTGACAATTTAGCAATCCTGGTAGGTGAACTACTTGAACCAATAACCCTCTCGCTAGTAAGCAATGTCAAATCAATTAGGATTTCAGTGATAAATTCTGGGTCTGGTGCGGTCTTGTTTGTTGAGATAATGCTGTGATCTAAGATTCTGCTCCTCTTCATCGATGGTGAGAAGACTCTGTGGGCTAGATAAACTGCGTTCATTTCTAGGAAATTCATGTGGTAAATATGTTGTTTTTCTGATCTTAGCACCTGCATGGTTATATCCTGAAAATTAGTTACTCAACTTGTCAGAAAGGCATCAGTGACAATCGTTTGGTTTGGTAATTCCTAATGGAAAAGGATTCCTTTAACAAACTTCTTCCTGACATTATGGTGTTGCAGAGATTGACAAAGGGATAGGGAGCAAAAAAGAGAGGCACGGGCAAAAACCAAAAATATTTGTTAAAAGAAGTAAGTTGAGGAATCGCTAAGACACCGCAGTAGGTTCCCTCCTAATCCCTTTCCAAAAGCAGATGATAACAGCTACGATCTGCTTTTTTTATCTCGCCAGATACTATAGCTCACTACCCCCCTCCCGGACCCATGATGTTAGTAACAACAACAGCATAAGTAAGAGGGCTATTTGGTTTTTTCATGCAGCTATTTTTATGTGAGACATGCTTTGGAGCAACGGCGCCTGGCAAACACCACAGACGCTTGTTTTTAGCATGCCTGCCACTTCACGAGTTCGCTATATGTTTGACATACACTCCGGCCAACTAGCCACTACGATTGCACCTTGTCAATAGTGCAGACATCACTAAGTAATCGTAATTAGACACAAATAGTGCTTTTTAGTCTTATGAATACCAGTCCACACTTTCACAAGTTAAAGATACAACGAATAATCACTCGTACTGCGGTCTTGCTAGCTAATATTGCTACCAAGAGACCCACTCTCGTTGTACAGCACGGCTCCATAAAATGTTTGTTCACTCAAGCACGGTTGTAACTGCAATCAAACAATGTTTTGTCTTTGTATGTTTCTTTATATGTGGTTCGTCTGTCCCATTTCTTTTTCAGACATTCTGAGCCCCGGATAATAGGAGGCTCCTGGGTAAAACCGTGAGTTTTACCTTTTGATCTCCACAGGTCAGGGTGCGCCTTAGAGTGTGCATACCGCCGTGGAGACTACCTTGGTCCTGATGAAAGCTTAGCCGATTAGGCACCGTAAGCAGAAACATGTCGACCTAAAAATTGGTCAAGCCCTGGTCAACATCACTGGCCAGAACTTGCCCAATTCACGTTTTTATTGGTTTTTGATTTGCCAAGAATAAACTTGTCATTGGTTAAAATCATTCACCTTTTAATCTCACTTCCCTTCACAACCAGAAACCCGCTCCGCTGTAACACAGGCGTCGCAGCACACCAGAGAGGCATTCGGCCTCTCTGGTGGGAACCCGATGATGAAGCATGTCACCAACTAGGTTGGTGAGTGAGGGTTCTTTTAACAAATATTTTTGGTTTTTGCCCGTGCCTCTCTTTTTTGCTCCCTATCCCTTTGTCACTCTTTTGTTGTTTAATTGATTTAATCTGGGGGAACAAGAGTGATAGTCCCTCACCCTCTCTTTGTTTTTGAGAGTTGCAGAGATTGAGTCACTTGCAGAGAAGGAGTTATACTGTCCTCCCAGATGTCTTTCCATTGTGACTATTGATCCTCTGGGCATTGTTGTAAAGATCTCATACAGACGTGCATTGGAGATCAGATAAATGCATGAGTCGATGGACCTCCAAAGGTGAAGGAATCTGATGAGCTGTTATAAATCATTTGAGTAGTAACTGACGGTATTTATGTAAAACGGTAGATATTTTCTCCTTCCAAGGATGCACCTCTCCTTTTTGCTGGTTTAGAGTTGCCTCTAAATAATCGATTATCTATACTGGCAACAGTGTTGATTTTTCTAGATTTGTATATAAACTCATGCGTTATAATTGATTGGTTGCAGCACTGAAATCCAATTGTGTCTGGTATGCTGATTGTGCCTTGAGCAACTAGTCATTCAAGTAAGTGTGCATTTATATTCTTTTCTTTTGGAGGTGAGCAGCGATTATTGCCATGCATTTGTTAAAAGTCCCAGGAGCTGATTTCAGTCCAAACAGTAGAACTTTGTATTGAATATGGGTCTTGCTGACTATAAATCTGAGGAATTTTCTATGTTTTGGTATTAAAGGAATGTGGAAATTCACATCCTGTACATCCACAAAACACATCCAATCTCCCTTCATTAGTTATGGATACATTTTGTGTAGGCACAGCTTTCTGAATCTGTTTTTGATCCATTTGGTTGCTTGTCTTCGATCCAAAACAGTCCTTAATTCTTGAGTTGGGCCCTTCTTGGGTACCATATAATATCTACAATAGAAGCCTTGTCCTCTTTGAGATGGAGAAACAGGTTCTATTGCAACTATTTGGAGGAGGAATTGTACTTTGTGAATTAGAAGATGTAGTTGGTGTTTTGGTGGGATTGATGGAGGTGATGCTTTGAATTGAATAGTATACCTAGACCGGATAATCTGTAGGGCTCACCTGTTTATAGTAATAGCTTTCCACTCTGCCACGTGGTTTGCGACACTCCTTCCCACTGGAGTGGGTAACAGACAAGGAGTTGTTCACTGTTTTGATTGCAAGCAAGGTTCTGAATACGACCTCTGCTGCTGTTGATGTCCTCTGCCATTTCCACGATGGTGTTGGGCGTGTTGTAGTGACTGATGACCTTGGCGTTGGGAGTAAGAGGACCACTGACTGAATTGAACCCTCGTCTAGATTGATATCTTTAATCTCTTCTCCTACATTGAGACCTGAAAATACGTTTTCTTTTCTTCCAAATCAATGGCTTTTAATGTTTCAGGTTCTTTTTCCATCCAGTCCATTTTCTCACATGTATGAGGCTCAAAATAGAACAGCTCTTGTAAATGGTAAATTCATGCTCTTTAATGCTCCTCTGGTTTTAAAGTTGTTAGTCTGAAACAAGAGGTTCTATGAAGTGCAATGCCATAACAGTATGAAGATACGGTCAAGTCTGCGGAATCTATTGCAGTAATGATTGATTGGATACTATTTGTCCTTCTTGTATGCTCTCTAAGAAATCTTGTTTTCTTTTCTTTGGGCGGTCATATGCGAAGGTCTGAAGTGATTCCCGTAGAGCTCTATCTTACCTGCCCAGTAAAACTGAAGCACTTGATGTTTAAAAAAGTCTACAGCAGCTGACCCACAGATCCTTCTGTCCACTTGATATGTTCTTTTACTCTCCTTTTCTGGAGGGACTGACATATCGGGTGTTGAAGTGTGTCTTTTTCTGACTGCCAAAACTATGAGCGAATCTGGTTCTGGCTGTTGTCTCAGTTATATGAGATCTTGATCTGCTGGCTTGTATTTCTTGCTGACCCTGGGTGTTGCTGATTGTAACATTGCTGGTATTATTAAGTTCTTCTCAGCTAATTTCTTACAGTCAGAAACCAGTAGCAGATTTGGTCCTAGAGAGTCTCTGGACTGTATAGTCTCCATGATGAAAGATACTGCTGTTTGTGTGGATTCCATCTGGCTGTTTAGTTTTGTAGCTTATCAAGACATCGTGGAATGTAAGAACAACATCAACAGGGGAAAATCTACCTGGAGAAGCTGCTGGGGATGTAGGAGTGTAAGAGGTGTAGTAGTCTGTGGGTTATGATCAAGTAGTTATAGGAGAGAAAGAAAAGGACAATCTTCCCTTATTTTGGTCCAGTCTGTGTCGAGGTGATACTTGAGGAACTACTCTTATTGCTCATTGTGGGAGCCGGCCTCGTGGCGTGGTCCTGTTTCCCCGCGCTAAGCCGCACGAGGTCCCATGCACATTGGGGCTCCTCCATCTTGGATTACACGTCACTCCACGTGACCACCTGTATGACCCTGCTCTACCCGGCCTCGGTCCCAGCGAGGCCCGACATCGAGACGCCAACCCCTGGCTCGGGGGATACCACGTGAGCCCTTCCCACTCTCGGCGGAGGGCAGTATCGATGGGACCCCCTACCGTCTCTCCACACCTGGGTGTGATCACCCCACAGCTCTCTGGGGCCTGGCGCCTCTCCTGCTGGGCGTCTGGCCGCCCCCTACCCGTCCTCTCCGCCCCCTCCGGGCGCACAGGTCCGGACATCAAAGGGCTCCCGTCCTATATCTGGGGCGACCCGACAACAGGGCAGTAGTTGTATCCTGGAGTCGAGAGCCCTGCTGATCGGATCGCGGCTGACCCCACGAAGAAGACTCACCCGGAACCACCCCTCGAGCCCTGCTGACGACGTCGCGGCTCCACCGTGCTTAAAGACCTTCACGAACCCTTGGGGCCCTGCTGACGCTGTCGCGGCCCGACCTTGTTGAACCTTACCACCGGAGCCCAGCTGACCTCGTCGCGGCTCGACCGAAGTGGACCTACCACCAGAGCCCTGCTGACCGTGTCGCGGCTCGACCTAAGCGGAACTACCATCCGAGCCCTGCAGACGACGTCGCGGCTCTCCACGTCCGAGCCGCTCTGAGACCAGCATCCAAGGTCTGGCGCAGAGCCCTCCCGTGCCTGGCTGGCACTAAGACTGTCCCGCTACCCTATCCTCTTGAACGAACACTGAGACTCTGACAGGATCCCTCGATCCCTCTGTAAATATTGCCCGTATTACTGCTGATAAAGAATCTAATCTCGCAACTACTATTGAGTCCTGTGTGGTGGTGTTACTGGGCCTAGTACGATCATAGGAGAAAGACCTCCCCGAGGAGGCTTCTCAGCGGCGCTCGGCTATAACTTTGCGGTAGGAAGGTGCCGGAATAGTCTCCCCGACTACCCGGCGGGCCTCCCTCCAACATTTGGTGGCCAGCGGCGGGATCCGAGCAAACGCAATCGTACAAGCAAGTAACGCAACCACTACCTGACCAGACGAGAAGAGAAAAAGGGAACCATGGATGGCCAAGAAGCAACCATGACCGCAACCTTCCAGTTGGAGAAACTGGAGGAATACACCCACAAGGAACTCAAACAATTCTGCAAAGACAAAGGGATCCCAACCACAGGATTGGGCACCAAGGAGGAAATGCAGAAAGCCCTGAAAGCCTGGGCAGAACCCGAGACCCCTCCACCCCGAGCCGAAGGGACCTCGGCCTGGGACGGAAACCTGCCGACCACGGCCCCGACAAACGGGGAGCGAACCATCCCAGACACCAGCCTTTCCCCCGAAGAGATACGAGAACGGGAAAGGGCCCGGACACACGAAATGGATCTTGCCCGACTCCGGCTGGACGGTGAGCTCCTACTGGCGGAGAAAAAGATAGCCCTGGAGCAACTACGACTACAAGAAGAAATCGAGGAGAAGAAAAGGCATCGGGAGCTAGAGGAGAGACGGCTAACCCTCGAGCACGAGAGGAGCCTTAAAGAACTTGAACTAAAAGCTAAAACCGGGGAGACCAGCAACCCCGGAGCCCGGGACGCTCTGCCCCCGACCGAGCCAAAGGTTCACATCCCCAAGGATGTCGTCATGGAGTACTATAAAAATGACGACATCCAGCAATGGTTCCGAGCGTACGAAGTCGCCATGACCTCCCATCGGGTACCCCGGAAGGATTGGGGCGCCGGCCTATGGGGGAGGTTCCTCAGCGAGGGACGGGATACCCTGCTGCAACTCCCCGACGCAGTGATTACCTCGTACGACCACATGAAGGAAGCCCTACTCACCCGCTACGGACTGTCGGCCGAGATGTACCGGCAACGCTTCCGGGACTGCAAGAAGATCCCCGGTACCACATGGGTCGAATACGTGGACTTCTTCAGCCGAGCGTTGGAGGGATGGATCAAAGGGAGCAAGGTCACCTCATATAACGAACTATTCGACCTCATTGTCTGGGAGCACCTCGCCAACAACTGCTTTGTGGAACTAAGGCAACACCTCCTGGACAGTAAACTGACCGAGCCCCGGAAGCTCGCCGCCGAAGCGGACCGATGGGTCAACACCCGGGTCCCCCGGAACCCCGTGGGGGACTACCAACGGAGCACCACGGGACCTCCCCGCCAGCGAGGCGGAGGAGGAGGGTCCCACCGCAGTCGAGAATTCCCAGCCGGGCCGCCCAGAAGTCCGCCACGAGGGCAAGCAACCAACCCCGCTTCCCCGACCCAGGGCCGAAGAGGGACCCCTATCGCCCGGTCTGGACCACGACCGACAGTAACCTGCTTCGGATGCCAACAGACCGGCCATTATGCAAGTGACCCGGCTTGCCCCATGAACCGACGGAACGGGACCACGGGGCCACCTCCACAACAAATTGCCGCCGCAGCCCTGGGGGAGGGAGAGGACGAGGAGGAGAACCACGACGACGGGTCCCCCGAGTGGGAACCAGCCGCCATGTCGCTTGTATGCCTAGGCTCCCGAGAAATGGTGCCCCGCGCCACCATCCCAAGCAACACCCAGAAGTACCAACAGTGGGTCACCATCAATGGGCGACGGGCCGAGGCCCTCCGGGACACTGGGGCCAGTGTGACCGCTGTCTGCTGCCATCTGGTGACCCCCGAACAGATCCTACCACATGTCCTCTGCCCTGTCCGTACCGCCGACAACACCGAGAGCATGTGCCGGATGGCCCGAATCCCCTTCGAGTGGGGAGGAGTGTCCGGCACCCTAAAAGTGACTGTCCGCGACGACGCCCCGGTGGACTGCCTCCTGGGGAACGACCTAGAGAGCTCCCCCTGGGCCCAGGTGGAGCGCCGAGAGCATCTGGGGATGCTAGGACTACCCGAGTGGGCCTGCGCCACCACTCGGTCCATGACCGTCCAGCCAGCTGCGGCCCCGGCCCCCGACAAACCGGCGGGCCCCGAACCATCCACCTCCTCCAGCCCGGAGGAACCTGACGAGGAGGCCGGGCCCTCCGAACTTTCTTCCAACGAGGCCGCTCCACTCAGCGAGATCCCCGAGCTGGCCCAGTGGCGCCACGACGGGGGCCCCACCCGTGAACAATTCCAGCAAGAACAGAAGGGCTGCCCGTCCCTCGAGGGGGCCCGACAGCAGGCGGCCGCCCAGGCTGCGGGGGACCCCTCGGGAACCCACTGGGTCTATTGGGACAATGACTTATTGTATAGCGAGCAGAAAGTCGCCGAACTAGGGGCCAGCCGGGTGCTGGTGGTCCCCCTCCGATTTCGAGAATTCCTCTTGAACCTGGCACATGACGTGCCCCTCGCCGGACATCTCGGGCGGGACAAGACGTACAGCCGCCTCGTGACCCATTTCTATTGGCCCCGAATGAGACGAGACGTGGACCAGCACTGCCAGTCCTGCCTGACCTGCCAAGCTAGCGGGAAGACTGGGGGACGCGTGAAAGCCCCCCTGCAACCATTTCCAGCCGTCCACACCCCGTTCGAACGAGTGGGGATAGACATCGTGGGGCCCCTCGACCCCCGGACCGCCCTGGGCCACCGCTTCATCCTGGTACTGGTCGACCACGCCACCCGGTACCCAGAAGCTGTTCCCCTCCGGACTGTGACCGCTCCAGTGGTGGGCCGGGCCCTGATGGGCATCTTCTCCAGGGTGGGGTTCCCCCGAGAAGTGGTGAGCGACAGGGGGACGAACTTTATCTCGAAGTACATGAGATCCCTCTGGCAACAATGTGGGGTCACCTATAAATTCACCACCCCTTACCACCCCCAGGGGAACGGACTGGTCGAGCGGTTCAACCGAACCCTGAAGGGGATGATCAAGGGCCTGGAAGAGCCCCTCAGGAGGAGATGGGATGTCCTGTTGCCCTGCCTCCTGTTCGCCTACCGGGAGGTACCCCAGAAGTCCCTGGGCTTCAGCCCCTTCAAACTGTTATATGGGCACCCCGTCCGAGGGCCCCTCAGCCTGGTCAAGGAGGGTTGGGAGGCGAACGTCCAGAGTGCCCCGCCCGACGTCTACCGGTATCTCCTGACCTTGCGGAGCCAGACTTGAAAGTTCAGTGCCCTGGCAGAAGCCAACCTTGAAGCCAGCCAAGAAGATATGAAACGCTGGTATGACGAGAATGCCTCAGCCGTCGAGTTTGAGCCGAGCCAGCAAGTCTGGGTCATGTCACCCGTGGACCCCTGCGCCCTGCAGGACAAGTGGACCGGGCCCTTCAAGATAGTTGAAAGGAAGAGCCCCGTCACGTACCTGGTCGATATGGAGTCTCCGAGGAACCCCCTCAGGGTCCTGCACGCCAACCGGCTCAAGCCCCATTTTGCCCGAACTGAACTAAGCTTACTACTGGCTACCGACGATGGGGGTGAAAGTGACTCCGAGCCCCTACCAGACCTCCTGGGGTCCTCGAGCCAAGACGGCTCCTTGGAGGGCATCCACCTCTCCGCCACCCTGACACCAGAACAGCGCCATGATTGCCAGAAGCTACTGCAACCCTTCGCTGCCCTCTTTTCTCTCACGCCCGGGGTAACCCCCTGGTGCGTCCACGACGTGGACACGGGGGATAGCCCCCCTGTACGACACCGCGCTTATAGAGTGCCTGACCGAGTCTGGTCCTGCATCAAGACCGAGGTCGCCAAGATGCTCGCCCTCGGAGTCATCGAGCCTTCCGACAGCCCGTGGGCCAGCCCGGTAGTCTTGGTGCCGAAGGCCGCCGCCCCCGGCACGGCCCCCGAACTCAGATCCTGTGTCGACTACCGGGGCCTGAACGCAGTTACCAAGACCGATGCCCACCCTTTGCCACGAGCCGATGAGCTGATTGATCGCTTAGGGGCCGCCCGCTACCTAAGCACCTTTGATCTCACTGCTGGGTACTGGCAGATCAAGCTCACTCCAGGCGCACAAGAACGATCAGCTTTCTCTACCCCCGACGGCCACTACCACTTCCGGGTGATGCCCTTCGGCATGAAGAACGCCCCAGCGACCTTTCAGAGGCTGGTAAATAAGGTCCTGGCCGGTCTCGAAGCCTTCAGCGCGGCCTACCTCGATGACATTGCTGTCTTCAGCGACCACTGGGCCGCGCACCTACGACACCTTGGGGAAGTCCTGGCCGCTCTCCAAAGAGCCGGCCTCACAATTAAGGCCAGCAAGTGCCAGATCGGTCAAGGATCTGTGACCTATCTGGGCCATCAGGTGGGGAGTGGCCAGGTGGCCCACCCTCCGGTTAAAAGTGGACGCCATCCAGGCGTGGGAGCCCCCCGCCACCCAAACCGCTGTCCGGGCATTCCTGGGCCTCACAGGCTACTACCGACGCTTCATAAAGGATTACGGCAGCATTGTGGGCCCCCTTACGGAACTCACTTCAAAGAAACAACCCAAGGCGGTGCACTGGACGCCCCGCTGCCAGACCGCGTTTGATACTCTCAAAGCAGCCATGTGCGCTGCCCCTGTGCTACAGGCCCCCGACTACAGCAAGGAATTTGTAGTCCAGACCGATGCCTCGGAGTACGGGGTCGGGGCAGGCCTCTCCCAGCTGGACGCCAAGGGCCTCGACCGACCGGTGGCCTTTATCAGCCGCCGACTGCTGCCGCGAGAACAGAGGTGGAGCACCATCGAGCGGGAGGCCTTCGCTGTGGTATGGGCTCTCAAGAAGCTCCGGCCCTACCTTTTCGGTACCCACTTCAGGGTCCAGACTGACCACCGGCCCTTGCGGTGGCTCATGCAAATGCGGGACGAGAACCCCAAGCTGTTACGCTGGTCCATCTCGCTACAAGGGATGGACTTCACTGTTGAACACCGGCCCGGCAACGACCACGCCAATGCTGACGGCCTGTCCCGATTCTTCCGCCTCGGCGAGGAGAACCCCCAAGAAGATGGGTGACTCTCCCTGCCTTCAGCTGGGGGGGACGCGTGTGGGAGCCGGCCTCGTGGCGTGGTCCTGTTTCCCCGCGCTAAGCCGCACGAGGTCCCATGCACATCGGGGCTCCTCCATCTTGGATTACACGTCACTCCACGTGACCACCTGTATGACCCTGCTCTACCCGGCCTCGGTCCCAGCGAGGCCCGACATCGAGACGCCAACCCCTGGCTCGGGGGATACCACGTGAGCCCTTCCCACTCTCGGCGGAGGGCAGTATCGATGGGACCCCCTACCGTCTCTCCACACCTGGGTGTGATCACCCCACAGCTCTCTGGGGCCTGGCGCCTCTCCTGCTGGGCATCTGGCCGCCCCCTACCCGTCCTCTCCGCCCCCTCCGGGCGCACGGGTCCGGACATCAAAGGGCTCCCGTCCTATATCTGGGGCGACCCGACAACAGGGCAGTAGTTGTATCCTGGAGTCGAGAGCCCTGCTGATCGGATCGCGGCTGACCCCACGAAGAAGACTCACCCGGAACCACCCCTCGAGCCCTGCTGACGACGTCGCGGCTCCACCGTGCTTAAAGACCTTCACGAACCCTTGGGGCCCTGCTGACGCTGTCGCGGCCCGACCTTGTTGAACCTTACCACCGGAGCCCAGCTGACCTCGTCGCGGCTCGACCGAAGCGGACCTACCACCAGAGCCCTGCTGCCCGTGTCGCGGCTCGACCTAAGCGGAACTACCATCCGAGCCCTGCAGACGACGTCGCGGCTCTCCACGTCCGAGCCGCTCTGAGACCAGCATCCAAGGTCTGGCGCAGAGCCCTCCCGTGCCTGGCTGGCACTAAGACTGTCCTGCTACCCTATCCTCTTGAACGAACACTGAGACTCTGACAGGATCCCTCGATCCCTCTGTAAATATTGCCCGTATTACTGCTGATAAAGAATCTAATCTCGCAACTACTATTGAGTCCTGTGTGGTGGTGTTACTGGGCCTAGTACGATCATAGGAGAAAGACCTCCCCGAGGAGGCTTCTCAGCGGCGCTCGGCTATAACTTTGCGGTTGGAAGGTGCCGGAATAGTCTCCCCGACTACCCGGCGGGCCTCCCTCCAACACTCATGGTCTAAAAGGACCAGGCGACATGAATGTTGCTATTGATACCATTATTAGAACTTGTTCTACAGGACATGGAAGTTTCCAAGGAACTAGATACACGGCAGGCCTTGGAGGAAGGATCAAAGGCTCTAACGGTTCCTAAACAGGGTCCTCTGCAGGAACTGTGAATCTTGGAGCTGGTAAAGTCTCCTCCATAGGAATAGCCTTATGAGGAGACAAGGAGTAAATTGACACCAAAGACATTCTCAATGTCGAACTTCTGAATGACAATTATTCTCAGTCAGTTTTGAGCTGACTTTGTCGATACCAAGTAATGATGTTTCTACATCGAACATTGTGCATCGAGTGGCATAATGTTGTAGCTCGGGACTTTGGTGCAGGAGTCAAAGTTCTAGTTGATGACGGTACCATAGAAGTCTGTACTTGAGGTATTGATGTCTAATGTGTCGTCAAACTCCTCGATGGTCGGCATGTCAGTGCAAATGGTCTCAAAGTCGACCGGTGTTCTTTGGGGTGGTGAAAGTGTATGAAACAGTGGTAATTATGTTCTCTATGCCTCCTCTTTTCAGATCTCCCTCCGTGAGAAGCTTTTTCAGCAAGAGATGTTGGTGTGAGGCTGTAGGAAGCTGGCTCTTTATATGATTTATGTAAATGAGATATATTGTGTAAAGAGTCAAGGGGTTCCATTATGCGTGGACAGGGGGGCTTGCTATGGCAATCCCAAGGTGCTCTTTTAGGGGGTAGTGAGGTCGAGCAGCCTTCAGCTTACCACAAAGACATCTAAAAATACACACAATAGTCAATAAATGAGACACGACTCAAAAAGAAGATCCACACCAATTTATAAAAATAGTAAGTATCTTTATATATGTTTAGGCATCAGAAGAAAATTGTTCCGGTAAGTACGTCTTTAAAGAGAAGTAATATACTACTTACCAGTATGCATCTGTTCTTGGCATGTAGAGCTGCAGAGTCACACACTGAGGATAAGATCGCCATCTGGTGTTGGGCTCGGATGATTGCAGGTTGTTGTTGTCTTCGGAAGAAGCCTTTGGTCACGAGGTTGGTGACTCCTCCCCTGGACAACAGTGCGCATGGGCATCCACTCCATCGTCAGATTGTTTTTTCGCCATGATGGGAAAAGATGGAGTGTATAGGAATGAAAGAAAGGATGTCCATGTGTAATGTCTAAGTAAGACGGATGCTGGAACAGATACAGGTCCCGGGGAGGCGGGCGGGCGTGTGTGACTCTGCAGCTCTACATGCCAAGAACAGATGCATACTGGTAAGTAGCATATTCCGTTCGAGGCATATGAGCTGCAGATCACACACTGAGGATAGATTATACAGCAGTGCTTCCCCTTAGCGGTGGTCGCCTGTATCCGTTGCAGCAGCTTGAAATAAAGTTTTTAGGACAGCCTGGCCCACGGAGGCCTGTTGTTTGGCCTGCACGTCAACACAATAGTGTTTAGTGAAGGTATGCGTGGTAGACCACGTGGCTGCCTTGCAAATGTCTTCTAAGGGAATGTTACCTAAGAAGGCCATAGAAGCCCCTATTTTACGCGTGGAGTGCGCCCTAGGGGGAACTGTAAGTGTACGTTTAGCCTTTAGGTAGCATATTTGGATGCATTTAACTATCCACCGGGCTATACCTGATTTGGAGATCGGATTGCCTTTATGTGGTGGTGCGAAAGCAAATAAGAGTTGTTTTGTCTTTCGAAAAGGTTTTGTCCTGTCGATGTAATAAAGCAAGGCTCTTTTGACATCTAAGGTGTGTAGGGCCCTTTCAGCTACGGAGTCTGGGTTTGGGAAAAAGACTGGTAGCTCTACTGATTGGTTAAGGTGGAAAGGGGAAATCACTTTTGGAAGAAATTTAGGGTTTGTCCTAAGAACCACTTTGTTACGGTGTAGTTGTAAGAAAGGTTCCTCTAGTGTAAGGGCTTGTATTTCACTTACTCTGCGTAGGGAAGTGATTGCGATAAGGAAAGCTACCTTCCATGTTAGGAATTGTAATTCACATTTGTGCATAGGTTCAAATGGGGGACCCATGAGTCTTGTCAGAACCACATTGAGATTCCACACTGGGGCAGGTGGCAATCTTGGGGGAAGAATTCTTTTGAGACCTTCCATAAACGCTTTGATGGCTGGTACCTTAAAAAGGGACAGGTGTTGCCTATTTTGCAAGTAGGCTGCCAAGGCTGCTAGGTGTAAACGTATAGAGGAATAGGCTAGATTGCATCTTTGCAAGTGTAGTAGATAGCAAATGATGTTTTGGATGGAAGCATCCAATGGATGTATGTCATTATTAGCGCAGTAGATGGCAAATCGTTTCCATTTAGCGGCATAACACGCTCTAGTAGTAGGGCGTCTGGCTTCCTTTATGATATTCATACAGTCTGGAGGGAGATTGAGGTAACCGAACTCTAAGACCTCAGGAGCCAGATCGCTTGGTTCAGTGTTTGAGGATCTGGGTGTCTGATTTCTCCATGGTTCTGGGTTAATAGATCCGGGGAGAGGCGTAGCCTTTGATGTGGAACTAAAGATAGTTCCAGAAGTGTGGTGAACCACGGTCGACGTGCCCAAGTGGGAGCCACTAGTATTAGTGTTAGTGACTGTTGTTTCAGTTTGCGTACCACAAATGGAACTAGTGGGAGAGGCGGAAAAGCGTACGCAAATCTGCCTGACCAGTTCATCCATAGGGCATTGCCCTTCGACTGTGGGTGTGGAAACCTGGCGGCGAAGGTTGGGCATTTTGTGTTTTCGGGAGTGGCGAACAGGTCTATGTCTGGTTGTCCCCACTTTTGGAAGAAGGGGAGTAGAACCTTGGGGTGTAGTTCCCATTCGTGGATCTGCTGTGTGTGGCGACTTAGGAGGTCGGCCACTTGATTGTGGATCCCTGGGAGATGTTCTGCTAACAGGTAGATGTTTTGGGGAATTGCCCATCTCCAGATTTGCTGTGCCAGTTGGGACAGTTGGAGAGAATGTGTCCCTCCCTGTTTCTGTATATAATACATTGTCGTCATGTTGTCTGTGCGTATGAGGACAGTTTTGTTCTTTAGGTGAACTTGAAAGGATTTTAGTGCTAGGAACACTGCTAAGAGTTCCAGGTGGGGGGGGAGGAGCCAAGATGGCGACCGGAGCAGACGCTTGAGCGCCCGGCTCCGTCGGTCCGTGGCCTCGGACTACTATCCTGATGCCCATCCTCGCCGATTCTCGAGGTGCACCGTGTGCGAAGACGCGCTGACCGTGCTGCTGCTATCCCGGAGTCTCAACCCGCCCGGACGCCCGAGTTCTGGGTGCTTTTGTCCTCGGCACTGAAACCCTGCGCCCTTACGGCCTTTGCCGGCCTCCTGGAAGCTCCGCAGTTACCGGACCAGCTAGCGCTAACCTGAGCCCCGCGGTCCCGATCTCGCCTCGCACCATGGATCGTTGCCGGATGAGCCCGGGGAGAGACGGCCGGACACCTTCTGCACCCTGTGCCTGACGGGCTGGAGCTGTGGGGTGGGCCCCGGTGCGGTGAGTCTCCTGCCCCGCTCTGAGGACCGAGCTGTGGGGGGCTGCTGCCCCCTTTGCCTATTGCCTAGCCAGCGGCGAGGGGGACCGGCGAGAAGATAAGCGACTGTCGGCCTTTCCTGTTGCGGCGTAGACCTGAGGGGAATTGACCCCTTGCCACGACCCCCCCCCCCTGGCCATTGCACCGTATAGCGGCAAAACATGGCGTTGAGTGCCTGCTCGCGGCTGGGGGGTGATACTCCGGTCTCGCCCGCTGCCCACTTCGCCCTCCCTCTTCCGGACACCAGCTCCACAGTGCCGTCCCGGATTGCTGCCGATGTTGGGGCCCAGCTTCCGCTGACATGCGGCTCCGTTCTGGCTGTCCTGCGGGACTTTCAACTACAGATGTGCGCTGGCCTGCAGGCGCTGAGTGAGAGGTTTGACCCCATACTGTCGGCTGCGGGCCGTGAGCGCACTGTTTGTCATCCACAGGGCGTGGGTCCTCCGGTGCTCTTGTCCTCTTGCGGGGACGCAGCGGCGGTGTATGATTGTGCTACACTGGTGCCTTCATCTAGCGCTCCCGGCGCCCAGGGTCCACCGCTCTCCACCTCAACTGCGGATACTTTGTCCCCCTGGTCATGGCTGCCTGCTTCATTGTTCCCTGCCTCACCGCGTCCGCGAGGCTATCCTGCTGAGCGATACCTAACGGCTTCGAGGGACCGTCCGCGGTGGCCCACTGCTGCCTTTTTGTGGAACTCCTGTACCTTACTTGCCAGGTTTGGATTTTATGTGGTGCAACGAGGGACCTCAATCGATGGTCGGCGGCCATTTCGTGATCCTACTTCACCATCCTCTCACAAGCGGCCATCTTGTCTTTGTCTGCTCGGGACACGGGGCCTTCACGCAGGAGCTGGTTTAATCCCAAGCCCGCGATCGGGCCAGGGCTAGACTGACTTCTATCGCTATGGTTTATGGACGGGCTGGCCTGGGACTGGGACTGTATGTATGTTTTGCGCGCACTCGTCGCGACTTGTATCCCTTGCTTAAACTGTGGTGCCATGGTATCTTTGCATGCCGTTTTTTGGCGTAGAGGGCTCTCAGTGTGTGGGGGCCATAACTGGCTGATGGTTCGGGGCGCTCTGGTGTCCAGTGGGCTCCTCCCCACCTTCTTTTCTGTTTTCTTCCCTTCTTCACTCTGTCCCTACTTTCTCTCTTCTCTATATTTCGGGTTCATTGGGCGACAGGCACTATGCTGGGGGGGGGGGTAGGCCGTAGCCTCCGCATTGGTGTAGGGTGGGGGGGTAATACTCTGTTCTCAATTAGTTCTATGGGCCTTTCTTCTTTTATGTCTCTGTGCTCTACTTTCTTCGATTCGGGGTCCGGGTGTGGGGTGGATCGAGTGGGGGCGGCTCTGGAGGGGCGCGTACTTGCTCATGTGACTATCCTGATATATCTCTGCACCGCCTCACTGATTGAGATTTTACTCCCATTGTTGTTCTTACTGATGTTGCTGCTCGCCCGTGTGGTGAAGCTATCTTGCGGACTCGAATCTACTTTGCTCTTATCCTTCATTGACTTTTTTCTCTGATAAAATTATCAAAAAACTTAAAATTAACCTTCACCTCTCCTTCCCCGGGTTTCAAAGATATCTCCAGTATGTGACTCATAACCTGTTGTTAATCCTGACCGTTGATGCACGGGGGCTGTAATGTGGGTATCAGTGCTTTACTGTATCGTGGCCGGCCTGACGGTTGTAGGCCCGTATTTGTTCTTTTAAGATGCACGAATAAAGGTTTTTAAAAAAAAAGAAAAAAAAAAAAAAAAGTTCCAGGTGGTTGATGTGGAGCAGTTTCTGTTGACTGGTCCATCTGCCCTGAGTGGTATGGTGAAGGAGGTGGGCTCCCCACCCTGTGAGAGATGCGTCGGTAGTTAGCACAACTTGTGGAAGAGGCTCTAAGAACGGTCGTCCTTTGGACAGGTTGATGGTGTTCCACCATTTCAGTGAACGAAGTGAGCGACTGTCCACCAACACCAGATCGGTAAGTTGTCCGTGAGCTTGGTTCCACTGTTGTGCTAGACATTCCTGTAAGGGACGCATCTGAAGTCGTGCGTGTGGAGATGCAGGACGCCATCATGCCTAGGAGCTGCATGAACACTCTTGCTGGAAGAGATGGATGAGTTTGAAATTGAGAGATGAGATTTTGTATACTGGCTATCCTGGCAGTGCTGGGATAAGCAATGGCTTTGGATGCATCTATGGTTGCTCCTAGATACTGATGTAAGTGGGAAGGTTGTAGATGGGATTTGGGGTAGTTGATAGTGAACCCCAAATTGTGGAGAGTTTGAATGGTGCGATGAGTGTGGAGAACGCATTTTTGGTGAGTATTGGCTTTTATGAGCCAATCGTCCAGATAGGGGAAGACATGGATCTGTTGTCTTCTGAGGTGCGCTGCCACGACTGCTAAGCACTTGGTGAACACTCTGGGTGCTGTTGTTACTCCGAATGGGAGAACTGTGAATTGATAGTGTTGCCCATCTACCACAAATCGTAGATATTTTCTGTGAGCGGGATGCATAGGGATGTGAAAGTACGCGTCCTTGAGGTCCAATGTGGCAAGGAAGTCTCCCTGTTGTAACAGTGGGAGGACTTGTTGGAGGGTGGTCATATGAAAATGATCTGAATGTATATACTGGTTTAGCAGTCTGAGATCCAGTATGGGCCGTAATGTTTTGTCCTTTTTGGGAATGAGGAAGTATAGAGAATACACCCCTGTTCCCTGATGTTGAAGAGGGACTGGTTCTATCGCATGTTTTTGTAACAGGGATTGAACTTCTTGTTTGAGGAGAGAGGGATGATGTGAGGACATTGGACGTTGTTTGGGTGGTATGTTTGGGGGGGATTGTATGAGTTCTAGGCAGTAGCCAGACTGGATAATTTGTCTTACCCATCTGTCTGTGGTGATGGAAGTCCAGACAGGTAGGAATTGTTGGAGTCGCCCCCCGACCGGAGTGGAATGGTCTGGGGGGAGTGGTGGCAAGTCACTGTTTGGTGGCTGGGGAGGCGCGGGTGTTGTTATTGTTGCCCCGCCCTCGACCTTTGTTATTGTTTCCCCTATAACCTCCCCGGAAATAACCTCTGTTAGGGGATGTTTGTCCAGAATTTTTAAAGGTGGACGTGGTCTCAGTTGCTGTGTTTTTGGAGCCTCCTCTATAAAAGGAGCGACGAAAGGAACCCCGGTTTTGAGGAGACTGCAGTGCTCCCATGGACTTGGCAGTTTCATTATCTTTTTTTCATTTTTTCTAATGCAGTGTCCACTGCAGGGCCAAATAACTGCTCTTGGTTGAAAGGTTGAGCTAGAATTGCGGTTTGAACCTCTGGTTCTGGAAATACGGAGCCAGGCATGTCGTCTGAGTAAGACGCTAGTATTGACCGCCCGAGAAGCAGTGTCTGCCGCATCTAAGGCGCATTTAATAGAGGCATTAGATATTAACTTGCCTTCTTGAATGAGGTCAGCGGCCTGGGATTTAAAGGGATCAGGCAGGTGTTGCATAAGGTCCTCAAGTTGGTCATAATGCGCCCTGTCATACCGGGCTAACAGGGCCTGGGTATTGGCAATACGCCAGTGGTTCGCCGCCTGTGCGGCGACTCGTTTGCCTGAGGCCTCTAAAAGTTTAGACTCCTTGTCAGGGGGGGGCGTTTCTCCAGTTGTCTGTGAGTTAACGCGCTTCCTGGCATTTGATACGACCAAGGAGTCTAAAGGGAGCTGGGCTTTAATGTATGCAGGGTCCTGCGGGGCTGGTCGGTACTTTTTTTCGATGCGGGGGTTGAGAACCCTCGCTCGAACAGGGTCTTTAAAGACCTCAGTGGCATGCTTTATAACCCCTTTAATCATGGGAAGTATGTGAACAGTTTTTTGTGACTGCTCAAAAGTATCGAGGAGAAAATCCTCTTCAAGGGGGTCCGTGTGCATAGTGACACCATGGAATGTTGCTGCCCTATTTATTAGTTGGCCAAACCCCAAATGGTCATCAGGAGGGGAGGGCTTGGAGGGGTAGGTAGTGGGGTCAGGCATGTCAGGCATTGGATAAGACCAGTCATCTACTGGTGCTGTGTCTGGAAATGTAAACGGGTCGTTTGGATCAACAGGATCATTAAATAAATCAGGGTCCGCCCCTCCCCCTAAGTCATCATTATCATCCTGTGGAGGAGGTGAATGATAGGGAGATGGTAAAGGTAAAGGAGGAGGAGGAGGGGGGGACGGGTTAGGAGGTAATACAGGAGAGGAAGGACGAAGTGGTGAAGTGGCACAGTCCTTTTTCCGTATGGGAGCTGGAGGAGGTGTAATGTCCAGCTTCCGCTTTTTATATGGGACGGCAGTCACATGTCCAGTGTCGGGATTGATATAGATCCGCTTTTGAGTAGGATCTGGCCGAAAAAGTTCATCTGGCTCCGAAGGTGGTGGCGGCGACGGCCGCTTCGGGTCTTTATGAGCTTTTTTCGGTGTGGATGTAGTTTTCGGTGCCGATGATGTTTTCGGTGCCGAAGGATGTTTGGGGTCCGATGGATTTTTCGGAGCCGATGGAGTTTTCGGTGCCGATGTATGTTTCGGTGCCGATAGCTTCGGTGCCGAGGGACTTTTAGGCATCGATGTCGAAGAACGTTTCGGCGCCGGTGGAGACTTCGGTGCCGAGGAACGTTTCGGTGCCGAAGGAGATTTCGGTCTTGAAGCCTGTTTCGGTGCCGATAGTGGTTTTTTTGGTGCCGAGGGTGTTAAAGGCACAATCAGATGAGGTTTGCTCGAGCCCGAGCCACCTACAGGCTTAGATGTCTTCGGAGCCGGGCCCGAGGGCGGGGCTTCTGAAGAGGATTTTCGGTCGCGACTGGGCCCAGCTGGCGGAGTCTTGACCAATGCTTTTTTGGATGGGGAAGGGGCAGGGGGGGTGGTACTCACACGCTGCCCTGGAGTGATGAGGTCATCGGAATCGTCGGCCTCGGACACGATCTCGAGATCTTCGGTGTCATCTTCGGGAACATCTTGAGCAAAGATGTCCTCCGGTTCTGGAGCTAGTTTGGCCATAATATGGCGTCGAGCTCTTCGGTCCCGGAGGGTCTTCTTCGAACGGAAAGCGGCACAAGCTGGACAGGTGGACTCGTTGTGTTCCGGCGACAGGCAGAGGTTACAAACCTCGTGGTGGTCACTGTGGGGGAACTTCGCTCCACACTGGGGGCATTTTTTGAAGGGTGTCCTGTCCATCAGCCGCTTCCGGAACCGGTCCGAGTTGATTTCGACGTCGATGGAATGAAGATTAAAGAGTTAAATCGATTGCTAAAAGTTTTCTGCTGGAGCGGAAAAAAGTTCATCCGAACCCAATGGCGGAAAAAAACAATCTGACGATGGAGTGGATGCCCATGCGCACTGTTGTCCAGGGGAGGAGTCACCAACCTCGTGACCAAAGGCTTCTTCTGAAGACAACAACAACCTGCAATCATCCGAGCCCAACACCAGATGGCGATCTTATCCTCAGTGTGTGATCTGCAGCTCATATGCCTCGAACATACTTTTCAGTTCAAAACATTGTAAGACAGTGATGCACTTTACCTTGTTGTGCCCTGGGCTCCTGCCAATCAGGTGCCCAGGGCCTGTGTTCCTTCCCTAAAAACTGCCTAACAGCCAAAACCCAAATTGGCAAACCCTGGCCACATGTCAGCCCCTGGTAAATGGTACCCTAGGTACCCAGGGCCTTTTGACCAGGGAAGGCCTCTAAGGGCTGCAGCACTCATTGTGCCACCCTTAGAGGCCCTGTACCCTAACACACACACACTGCTCTTGCAGGCTGAGTGTCTGGATACAAGACAAAACAGAGAGTCGACATGGCACACATCCTTGTGTGCCATGCCCACAACCTACACTGCCCTGGCATACATCAGCAACCCCTCTAGCTGGGTGCCCTATGCCAGTGGTGTGGGCACAGGAGCCTGAGCCCTGTGCCCGTACAGTACCCAGGTCCATTCCTGGGTCCTGTAAGTGCAGTGCTGCCAGCTAAGAGTATATGGTGCTGGGAGCTTGTCAAACACGAACTCCACAGCACCATAATGGCAGCACTGAAGACTGAGAAGTTTGGTATCAAACTGCTCAGCACATTAAATCCACACTGATGCCAGTGTGTAATTTAATGTACAAAGCACCACAGGGGGCATCTTAGAGAGGCCCCCTGAAACCTAAACCTACAATCCACATCTGTTTTGAGGCTGCCTAGGCTGCCACACAGCAGACATGTTGCTGGACCCCTGGGTAGGAGAGCCCCTGCTCTCCTGGGTCTGCAACAATGCACATCCTGGGCGAGGTGCTAAATCTCCTCCCCCAGGATGGGCAGGGGGAAGCTTCAAAGGCATTCCGCCTCTGTGAGCTTCCCCAGGCCACTGCAACCCCCCACTCTGGCGGTATGCTTGGCCGGAAACCCCAAATAGGGACAGGGGATGTGCCAGCCTGCCAACCCAACCCCTCAGGTGGAGGAGGCGAGGTGAAGCACATCTCCGGGCTCTGGCCTTCTTGAAGATCTTGAAGATGGGAAGCCCTGCCCAATCAGGACTAGGCTCCTGCCCCCCTCCCACAGGAGAGAGGCAGGATAGAGGGAGTACCCACCCCAGGACAGGGACCCATTGGCCCCTGCCCTTCACCTACCTGTAACGCCCCTAAATCTAGTATTTAGGGGCACCCTGAACCTTCCATCCCCAGATTCCAGATTCGAAACTACAAGAAGAGCAAGAAGAACAAAGACCTGCCCTGCAGCTGCTAAAAAGAGGAAGACACCAACTGCTTTGGCCCCAGCCCTACCGGCCTGTCGACCCTCGAACCTGCTCCAGCGCGGCATCTCTCGTGGCCAGCAACCTCACCAACCCCGGAGGACCTGGCTACCTTTTGGCTCTAAGCCCCTGGGACTCCCATGAGTAGAGGCTCTACTCGAAACCTATCTCTAACCCCTGGCAGCAGCCCGGAACCGCGAACCCAGCACACTCTGCACCAGCCGAGCCTGGCCAGTGCCGGAGTGAACAAAGACCCTGAGGACGACCCCACGACTGTGACCCCGAGTCCGGCACCCAAGGACCTCCCTCGACATTCCTGAAGAAGCCTGCAGCCTCAGAACCAGGTGCCCCCCCCCAACCGCGATCAACTGAGGGTAAGATTTCCCGACACCTAAAGGCACCCCTGCACGCGGCGCCCCACGGCCCCCTGTGTCCAACCCCGGGGTACCTACCTATCCTCTAACTACCCAACTTACCTCTCGAATTGGTGGTGGCACCTGAAGAGTCCTCGTCCCCGAGCTTGCAGTCTTTTTCCTAACCGGAGATTTCCCATTGACATCCATTGAGCGCCCGAGGGCTCAAAAGCACTCTGCACCCAGACGCCCGAGTGGCCCTGGCAGTGAAAACTCTATTCCTTCCTACTTCCCCACTTGCCCTGAGTAAGTGACCAGGAGCCCAGCTCCCACAGCCGCGTGGCTTGCCAGTCAGCAGCCACCAAACAAGGCCCCCCTATCCCTCACAGGATAACATTGAGCCTAACTCTCTCTGCACCCGGCCACCCTAGAGCCGCTGAGGGTGAACCAACTGTACCTACCTGACCCTGGGAGACCCCGGAGTCTGTGCCCAGAACCTCAACTCTGCCAGTTGAGTACTTACCCTTAAACCGTAAACTCTATTTTCCTCATAGGGTAACATTGACTGGCTTTTTCCTGAAATTTCTTCTAAGTGTGGACTTTTCAAATCTTCAAATATTCACCAAAAATCAGCCGAGTGTCAAAAACAAATTTACTCACCTGTTCCTAGGTGAACTCCCAGTGCTGGATCTTGGTGCCCAGCACTGACTCTGAAAAATCTCTACAACTGTACCTACCCTTAACTCAATTTTCTTCCATAGGAAACCATTGACTGTTTTTCTGTGAAATTTCTTCTAAGTGTCGATTTCTGCAATCTTTAAATATTCTTCAAAAATCGTATAATATCTGAAAACGTAATTGCTTACCTGTTTTGGATAAAGGTCCCAGTACTGAGTCTAGGCACCCAGTACTGGATTACAGAAGTAACGAGAACATACTGTACCTGTAACCTGCATGTTCTTCCATAGGGAATCATTGATTGTTTTCTCTGAAATATTTTCTAAGTGTCAACTTTTAAAATAGCTAAATATTAGTTAAAAATCATTACAGTAATTGAGTAGACTTTCATCACTTGATTCTGAGTACTGACCCAGGACTGAATCTAGGATCCAGTCCTGGAATTCCAAAAGTAATCCTGAAAGTAATCTGTGGCAAATAACATGAAACTTCCATTGAACTCAATGCATTATTGTGTTTAAAATAGTGTTGCCTATTGCAACCACTTGTAACTGTTTACAAAAGTCAATTACATCTTGCAAAAGTATTTATATAAAGCATCTCATTCTGAGAAAGTATATTTTAATTCCAATTGTTGGTTCTAAAATAAAACAAGCATATATTTTTTATATATAAACCATTGGCCTAGAGTTCAGTTATTGAGTGTGTGAAACCATTTGCTGACTGAGTGTGTACAACAAATGCTTTACACTGTCCTCTGGTACTGCCTTACTGCTCGACCAAGCTACCACTTCAGAGAGTAAGGTTATACCTAACTTTAACCTCTGTCAAACCCTGGGGGACTGTGGACTCTGTACACCCTGTACCTATTAAGGAACAGTATATACAGAGCCACTTTCTCACAAACATCGACAGAGCAGTTTCTGAGTTCTGCAATGTTAACCTATGGGAGGAAAATCGTATGCGGTTTATGAAGTTCTTGTCAGCAACTTACGGGACCCTTCTCCAGAAGTTAAGTTGAGTGATGGGCAAGGTCCAAGGCAGCACCAACAGAAAGCCTCCAGCGGCACTAGGGCAGCCAGGTGCAGAGGTGCCCAACAGCTTTGAGTGCACAATGTTATCCTGTGGAGAATGGTCACAGTAGAAAGAGGTTGCAGGAGGGGACTGTGAGACCAGTCCAGTGAAATTAACGGGTGGCTTCAGTTCTTGCAAAGTTAGGGGACATGGGGACACCTTTGGTCCTCTTCTCCTCGGGACGGGGCGTCCGGGTGCATAGGGTCTTTGGGGTGTTGGGTTTCTCCATCCGGCAACATTCACGGTTGAGGGGGCCTGCCAAAAGATGCTGCAGGTGACGTAGGGGAGGTCACGAGGAGTCACTCCACAGGGGACTCGGTACCTTGAGGGCCACGCTGACATCGGTGCCCCACTTTAACACGGGCTGGGGCTCGGGTGCAGTGGTGCTTGGCGGCTTAGGGTTTTGGTCCTTTTTTATGCTGTCTGCAAGGGATAGTTCCACTGTCTCTCAGGAGGTCTTGGTTCCTGAGCGAAGGCTGGCAGGTATCCTGGGATTTGGGTACTCAGACACTGCAGGACAAGTCAACTTTTGGGGTGATAGGTGAAGTCAGCTGGCAGCGTTGGCGCCAACTCAGTTGCTGGTCTTCTGTTCTTGCTGTTTGACTCTTCTCATCCGTCTTCTTTCTTCAGGTCATCATGATCTGCTTTTCTGGTGCCAGCGGCTCCCCTAAATACTCAATTTAGGGGCGTTAGGGATGTCTAGGGTAGTAGCCAATGGTAGGCCTGGGACATTAATGGAAACACCAATACCCCTGGAGGATTCTGACCAGTAAGTATTCCCCCAGGAAACCACGAAAAAGTCTCACACAAGGTTAATAACCACCACAACATCAAACAGTGTGGTAAGTAATCTACTCTTTTTCTGCTATATTTCATACTGTGTTACAATCTGGATCATAAATTGAGACTTATCGCTGGCATATCACTATCTTTCTTCTTCCCAGGTGAGGTAAACATAATTGTAAGTTGATCATTACAACTTTAAATGTTTTACCCCTCATCATTGGTGGCACAATGCCAAGACAAACACATGCAATATCATAATACTAAATGTAACAGACTACAATATTACATGCTCTTGTTTGTAGCTGTGCATTTTACAGATCTTATACAGAAACATTTGTCACATATTTTCAAATAAAATATGTTCTATGAAGGCGAAGCTTGCCCATGGACATCATTTGCAGTTAGTCCGTGGTCGCAGGTAAAGGTTTTGCCCCCTCTGACGCCATGGGTCGCAAAGGACCTGCCAGGAGTAGCAGGAAGCAAGCTAGAGGTGACATCTGCGTCCCCCGACTGCCTCCAAATGACTTTCATGAGCTTGTCGTGTTTAAAGATAAATGCTCTCTCTCAGAGCTCATATGCAGCTCCCAAGGTGGCTGTCTGTGGCTCCACTGAGTGCCCAGGCCTTTTGCAGGGACATAGAAGGTGTGCAAAGTGAAGGTGTACCAGGCGTCTAGTGCAGACTGCCACTGGGTTGGCTTTAGCATTAGATTATACAGATATGTGGGGCCTTGGTGAGTCAGAGGAGAGGCTACCTTAAAGATGGCTCCACTCCTGTAGGAGGTGACTGAGGAACAAAACTGGAGTGAACTTGATGCCGTAGATGACCTGTGGAGTGTTTAGTGGAACACGCTATGACCTGGAATCTCCTGAGGAGAACCCTCAACAGAAGTAGTGACGCATCACCAGTTGAGCAAATGAAAGGGTATGGGTGAACTTGGCCGCTGGTGCAAATAGGCATGTCTGTTGTAAGTGCCCCTCCTCTGACAGAATTCTGAAGCACCAAATGTGCGTTGCCTTGTGAAGAATTACTTACAAACGAGTCAGAAGACACCCCTCGCCTCAGTCTCACTAGGTTGACCCAGGTTGTGTCTTTGATTTACTGCAAGACTTAAGACCAAAAATGAAGGAGATGGCAATTAAGACACTATGGTAAAGATTCAATCCATGAGAGAAGAGACTAAATGGTAGGTGAACAAACTTAAGGGAAAGTGCAGTCCATGGACCTGCAGTTACTGGCCCACAAATCTGAGAATCAACAAACATCTTTCATGAAGTATGTAGTGACAGCTATGACTCCACTGGAGTCCAAAGTTGAAGACTTAGAAACACTCATTGAGCGCACAGGATGAGAGTACTAGGGGTTCCCAAGACCTTGCTTAGTGAGGATATTAAATCCCTACCGTAGGATTTTTCAGCACTGAGGTTTTCGGTGGTTCTCCTCCAGTCTATAACAACAACATCCCCAGCACACATCTTTTATATGGGTATGACAGCTGTAGCCACAGTAAATCAAAAAAGTATTCCAAGTATTAGTATGCGTTTCTTTTGTTCTTTATTCTTCTTTTTTGTTCCTTGGTTTTCAGTATTTATACAGGTTACAAGCCATCATGTGTTTCGTGGCCAGCAAGGGATTACCCTGTGACTTTTTCAAGGCTCCTGAGTCCTGTATTCTGTATTGTTTTTCAGTGTGGTTATAATTCCGACCCACACGGTCTGTATGTATAGCCAGTAAAAAAAAAAAAAAAAGAGTCCAAACTACCTGGTCCGTTACCGTATGTGTGGACGGTGTTACCACTTCTGTGGGTCCTGTCAAGTCCTCGAGTGGCGACGATACACGTGTTGGCTTGTAACCTGTATAAATATTGAAAACCAAGGAGCAAAAAAGAAGAATAAAGAACAAAAGAAACACATACTAATACTTGTGATACGTTTTTGACTTACTGTGGCTACAGCTGTCATAACCATATACAAGATGGGTGCTGGGGATGTTGTTGTTATATACTGAAAGTGTGGCATAGGCTGCAATAATTTGGGAAGACTACTGGTTCTTCCCACCTTACAGCACCTTCAGATTAGACATTTGCATAAATACAGATAGTGGGTGACATTGCCCTTGTAGCGCCACTTCCCTAAATAGTATACCACTGTTCGTTCTGAAGTACAAGTTCTCCTCCAGTCTAACTGAAGATTAAAAAATGATCTCATAGAGAGAAAGGAACCATTATCGTGAATTTGGGCTCCATTTGAGAGAAAATTGATTAAGGCAGCATGAAGCCCTCGTTTATAATGGAAAGATCACAGGATCCACATTTTTCCTGGATTTCTCACAAGTGACTAAGTTGAGGAGACCAGATCTGCAGATCCCAAAGAAGAAAATGATTGTGCTGGGCTTGATGGCCTCACTCTGGCATCCAGCAATGTTACAAGTAGAAATGACCAGTTTGGTGAGTGTGTTCACGCAAACAGAAGCATCCAGGGACTTTCATACATCAGTGCTAGACAGAATGCAAGCAACAAGAACCACCCTTGGCCAAGAGCAGACTATGCAGGTAAAGTGTGCGCTGTCCACATTGATGGTGGTTAATAGTGAAGTGTGAAACAGAGCATTTGTTCAGAGGGGTGTGTATGGAACATATTTTTTTGAATGTATTTTGATTACTGTAATAAACAGGCTCGATATCTATAGCAAAATGTATAACCTCTGCACAGTTTTGTCATTCCCTTTCAGATCTTCACAAGCGAAGGAAGAGAGTGAGATAGTTGTTGCCTTTAGTGGCTGCTGAGTGGAGAGCTCTATCAACAAAGTTGAAATAAGGTATGTTCATTTAGTGACAATGCCTGTGTTTCGGTCTAATGTCTTAATGTTGGTGCATCAATAAAAAATGGATTAAAGTTTAAAATATGTTCAGCAATAAACATAAAAACAAAGAAGGTTATAGAAACACCTGGCCTCAGTTTTGCCATATTACGAGAACACCAAGTCCCATTTCATTGAGCAAGATATTTAAAAAAAGAAAAAGACTGAAGTAACTCTGCCACTGAATAACAGTTTGTGTCATGTCAAAAGTCTTTATGCAGAGTCAGACCATTTTCAATTAAATGTGTTGTCTCCTGACAAAACTTGCCACATGATCCCATCCGAAAAAAGTTAATCTCCGTTTCACACAACTCTGCAACAAAATAGAATCCAAGAGTAATGCAACATCTAAATACAAGTGCAGTTTCCATTCACTCAAAAGCCTATATCACCTACCATCACAACCAAAGAAAAGAAGCAGATCCAGTGCAAACTCGCAGTTGTCGGTGTCTGTATCATGGATTAAAGTGTAGTGGCCATTTCTCCAGTGCCTAAGCTCACCTCTGCAAACAGGAACACTTGTTTCTATAAAAGAAAAAGAATATTGTAAAGAAACAAGTGACTGAACACTGCCCTACAAACATAAGAGTGATGAATTATGCATGTAATTAATGTAGGTTCATGAGAACAAAAGTGTATATTTTTCAAAATAAAAAGATTTGAACAAGCTAGCTCATCAGTATGCTTTTTTGATCTTTTACTGTGCAAAGTACTTCAGCCTCAATCACTGCTATGGAAAACGTGTCACAAGCATAAAATAAGGCTGGAGCAGAGGCTATGTTCCAGCAGACAAAGGGGTAAACAATCAGTCTTCCGCTGGCTTTCCTATATCTGATGGCAGGTTACTGCCTTTCAGCATCCTTTCAAACTGAGACTTAGACACATAAAAAGATGACTTACTTTCTACAGCTGTCTTTCGTTGTTCTGTTTCAGCTGTTAAACGCTCAGCGTGATTTGCATCTGCATTGGAAGAGCTTGGCCCAGCTGAGTTTTCCATCCTTCTCACCACTGCTGTCCCCTCATTCTCCTCATCCTCATCTTCACTGTCCGAAGATGCCAGAAAATGAAGTTTTAGCCCAGTCAAGTTGGAAAGCAGTAAGAACATGGCCTCAGACTGGAGTAATTCACTGCACTTCTTCAATATTTCAGGTAGTTGGTCTTCTTCAGCTTGCTCATAACATCTGCAACACACAAGCTTCACAATTAGAATTATGGGGTAATGAAACGATTGCAAAAAGAACAATTGATGGACAGAATGCAGAACAATGTCATACATTCACCCCACTACAGAGATCCGGGCCCAAGTCCTTTGTTTTTTGCTCCCCATGCCATTCCAGTTTGAACCCAGCCATATGCAAATCAGTCTTGACCCTGCACCCAATGGGAACAGTCCAGCCCGAACTGCAATGCCAGGTCCTCCCTGGACTGGAAACAAGGATCTTAGGACCGGTTTTCACTCCTCATCAGCCAGGATAGCTTGACTCCAGTGGCATGGAAAGCACGGGACCCACATCTGGGCATCCATCCCACTCGGGATGACAAATGCAAAAAGAACAATTGATGGACAGGATGCAGAACAATGTCATAAATTCACCCCAGTACAAAGATATCGGCCTAAATCCATCGTTCTTTTGCTCCCCATGCCATTACGCGTTGAACCCAGCCATATGCAAATCAGTTTTAACCCTGCCCACAATGGGAACAGTCCAGCCCGAACTGCCAGACTAGGTCCTCCTTGGACTGGAAAAAAGCATCCTAGGCCTGGTTTCGGGGTTTAACCCCTCATCAGCCAGGATAGCTTGACACCAGTGGCATGGAGAGCACAGGACCCACGCCTGGGCATACCCGTCCCACTCGGGGTGACAAATGCAAAAAGAACAATGGATGGACAGAATGCAGAACAATGTCATACATTTACCCCAGGACATAGATCTGGGCCTAAATCCATCATTTTTCTGCTCCCCATGCCATTCCATTTTGAACCCAGCCATATGCAAATCAGTCTTGACTCTACACCCAATGGGAACTGTCCAGCCTGAACTGCAAGACCAGGTCCTCTCCGGACTGGAAACAAGCATCCTAGGACCGGTTTCGGGGATACACCTATAAGATGTAACGACAACAGAAATATAAAATAACAGTTTTATAAAGAAACAAAAATCAAAGTAATCAGAAAAATGCATTGGGCCAAGGATTTCTCAGAAATTATCAGGGTGCTGCAGATGGCTGTTTGTTAACCTTGAAACGCCCTTTCCAAGCATGTAAACAGCTTTCCATAGAAGTCTGAGGTCTGTATCAATCAAGATATTATGCTTGAACTGGTATGATTTCAGATGAAGATAACGAGGTACAAAAAGTATTAATAAAACAATACTTGGGGCGTGGCTTGGCAGGCCAGCATGGCAGACATGAGCTGCGCGCGCACTGTCCCACCTCACACTGATTCTGCATTTATCCTGCCTCTTCGGCGCGGAATAGAGTCCCAGGGCTGTCCCGTCACCGTCGCCCGCTGAACACTATCCCCGGAGCCGGTCTTTGATGTCACCGTAGGGTCGCGGGCAGAGATGTGGTGATAGACGTTGGTGGCAGCCTGCTTGTGACGCGGCCGCACTCCGAGCCACGGGGTCACCTGGACTTTCATGCCGCATAGCCTACAGAGGAGGTGAGCCTTGCGCCGGCGGGAGCCTCTGTTGCAGAGCGGGGCCCGCCCAGCAACATTGGTGCCCTGCAGTCCCCGGCTGGGGGAGCTGGTAAAGTCGACGGCCTGTTCGGGCCACGATGCAGGGTGGTGAAGGCCTCGAGAGTGCGGGGCGCGGCCGGCTGGCTGCCATCTTCGAGCCACAGCTTCTGCCTGCATAGCTCCTAGTGGAGTGGGGGCCTCCAGAGTCACTTTGGTGCCCCACGTGTGAGTACAGCCGCATTGTTTCAGAGGGGTGGTCCGGTGGCAGCCGGCGCCCCAGCTTCTTCGTTACCCCCCCCCCCCCCCCCTCCTTAGAGGGCTTGAACCACCTGGAGGGGTCGGGCCACAGGGGGGGCAATCAGGTGAAAGCATCACTGGGAGAGGGAAGATCCTGGGTGTTGACCAGTCCAGAGTGGCCCACTGTGCTCCTTTCCCAGCAACCAGACTGCCCAATCGCCTCGGCCGGCTGCCGGCAGGACAGCGTGAGAACTTGGGGCTGGGAGAATCCTCCTGATCTTGGCACGACTGGGGAGGCATGTTGGGGACATCGACGACCGAGTCGGCTTGCGGTGGGAAGCGTCGCTGGGGTCGGCGCCCTTGATTTCTCGTTGGAGTCCCGGCATCTTTCCCCCCCCATTTGGAACCTATTCAGGGGTGGCACCACAAGGGGTTCGACGGCCGTGTCGGCCCGCAAGGGGGGGGGGGGTATCCCGTACCGGGGGGATCTAGCAGGGCCGGCCGGACGAATGGCGGTTTAAGGGGCAGCCTGCCTCCATCTGGACGGTACCAGGTGTGAGACCCTGACCTCCATCTCAACGGCTAAATACCCACCTCCCGGGGGTTTTCCGGTCAGGGTCGGTGGCAGTGATCAGGGCCACCGTGACCAGGGACAAGCCCGGCTGTGGCTCTACTAAACAGAGTACCATGGATAAATTCACAGGCCAGGGGGCTCCGGTGGCGCTGCCTGGGGGGTCTCAAAATGCTATACCAGATAATGTGGCCCTCATGACTGCCATTACGCAATCTTGGGCCGCCTTGGATGCCAAGAGCGGGGCGGTCGGCTCTGACATAATGCTCCTGCGCCAGGACCCGAGGAATGCGGTAGCCCGCATTACAGAAAAGGAGACAAGAATTTCGGGCGTGGAGGACATGGTCGCCACACTGCAGCAGAAGGTGTAGTCCCTCGAGACCACCCACCGAGGCCTAGCCTTGAGGGTCGAAGATGTGGAGGGGAGGGCGCGATGCAACAACCTGCGCTTTGTTGGCTTTCTGGAGGATTGCGAGAAGGGGAATATGGAGTGATTTCTTACGGACTGGCTCGAGGGTTGACTCCCCGCAGGGGAACTCTTGACTTGCTTTGTGGTGGAACGTGTGCACAGAGCTCTGATACAGAAGCCCCCTCCACCATCCGGGTGCCCGTCCGCGGCCTGTCATCGACAAGCTCCTCAATTAACAGGACAGGGACACTATCCTGAAACAAGCCCGGGCTAAGGAGGCATTGCTGTTCAATAACTCATGCATTTGAATCTTTCCGGACTACACAAAGCTGGTGCAGCAGCGGCGGCAGTCGTTCCTGGCCGCCAAGGCCCGCCTCCTTGAACTCAAGCTCCCTTACGCCCTACTTTATCCGGCCAGGCTGCGGGTAGTGTACCGCACCCACTTCTTTGACACACCGGAGGAGGTGTTTCACTGGACGGATGAAACTGTGCGGCTTCGTCCTCACTCTCCCCCGGGAAGGGAATCCGACTCTTCTTCAGGCGGGCCTGCCCGGAATCAACACGGGCCGAGGGGCTAGACGCTCCAAGTCCAGGCGCCGCTCACAATCTGCAGGTCCCGCAGCCCGGGAAGGGTCCATGTCTCAGCCACGTGTTTCAGCAGACTGACAAAAGGATGATCATGCAATCTTTTAAACTTGAGTATTCTGTTTAGGCCCAAGGGGCGTGTATGTTGGCCAGTCTCTCCGTGGGACTCCACAGAAGGAGAGGGGTGGGACCTCCTGTTGGGGTCAGCCTGCTCTGCCTGCCGCGATAGGTACTTCACCGTTTTGGAGGTACGGGGGGGTGGGGGGGGGGGGGTTGTGGGATTGCACTGTCTACTTGTGTTCTGGACTCTATTGCGTTTGGTGGAGGATCCTGGTTGCTGCCATGGTATTGTATAGGTTCTGCACGGTGTAGGAATGTCTGTTAGCACGCGGGAGGCCCCTGGTCTTGTGCGGGTTCTTAGTTGGAATGTTAGAGGGAAGTCAGCGCTGACGTATTATTGTTGCAGGAGACCCACCTCATGGGCACTAAGGCAGTATGCTTCCGGTGTTTCGGATTTACACAGCTCTTTCATTCCGGGTTTGTGAGAGGGTCCAGGGGGGTTGCTATTTTAATACATCGAAGAGTTGCATACAGACGTTAAGACTTGGGGAGATCTTCAGGGAAGGTACCGGTTTGTGCAGGCACGGTAGGGGGTGTGATTTTTGTATTAGGGAGCGTTTATGCCCCCCGCCTCTGTCCTGGGGGTTAGCCAAAAAGATTCTGACCCTGTGGACAGATATACCCGAGGGCCTTGCAATGGTGGGAGGGGATTGGAATGATGTGATGGATGCAGCCATTGATAGATGGAGGTCCGGGGGTTTATCTGAGGCCCGCCATCCCACTAAACTGTACTCCTTAGTGACGAGTCTCGATCGGGTAGACCCCTGGCGCAGGATGCATGGTAATGCACAAGGCTATACGTACCTTTCGGCAGTCCATGGTTCCTTCTCCCGCCTGAATTATTTGTTTTCCCCACGGGTCTTTGATGGCAGAGTGGTAGCAGCCGAAATCCTCCCATGAGGACTTTCTGACCACTCTCCCATGGCACTTACCATACGAGTTGAGGGAGCCTGTGGGCCATTCCAATGGCACCTCTAACTCTGGAACCTTCAGAAGGAGGATTACAGGGAACGAAAGGGTGATGGAAGAAATGGAAGGCCCACTCACTGAAGAAGAATTGGGGGCAGCCCTGGGAGATCTTAATTCTGGCAAGGCCCCAGGCCCTAATTGCTTTCCATGTGAATTCCTTAAAAAATATTTTTTGCAGTTGGGACCCCACTACCGCAGGGTGGTCGAGGAGGCCAGGGACGGGGGGTGTCTGCCCAGCAACTATTGCCATGCGGAGATAGTGGCTTTACATAAGCCCGGTAGACCGCCGGAACTGCACGCCTTGTATCGCCCTATCTCCCTCCTGAATGTGGAGGCCAAGATATTGGCTAAAGCTTCGGCGAACCGCCTTTGCCCCCATATAGCGTTGCTGGTACACCCGGACCAAGCTGGGTTTATGCCCCAGCGTGCAACCCGCCACAATATTAGGCAGGCACATGCGGCCGTTTTGACGATCCAAGGTCTGGGGGAGCGGGCTGCGCTACTGTTAGCGGATATGGATAGGACATTCGATTCCTTGAGTTGGGTCTATTTATTCGCACTCTTGTGGTGGCTGAACTTCGGACCGCGTTTCTTGCCCTATCTTAGCCTGCTATATACTGATTTGACGGCCTCGGTGCAAGTGGCAGGCTTCCTCTCTTCTGCATTCTCTATTGGGCGGGGCACCAGACAAGGGGTGTCCCTTGGCTGCTTGGGTGCGGATGGACGCTCAGGTGTCCGGATTTGAATGGGCGCAGGGACTGTTCGATCGCGTCGCCCTTTATGCTGATGATGTTTTGTTCTTTCTTACCAACCTGGAACGCACAGGCCCTCCGTTGCTGCGTATCATGCAGATCTTCGGGGAAACATCCGGTTTATATATGAACCCTAGGAAGTCCACGCTGTGGTTGTTGGGAGTCCAGGCTAGTTTGGTTCTTGCGCATCGTCTGTGCAAGTAGTACAAGGAGGCATGAAATATTTGGGGGTATATCTGTCCAATTCTCCCACCACGGCATGGGAGCGTAAACTTGCACCAGTATGGGAGCGGGTGCGCGAGGACATTTAGACCTGGTCCCACATGCCCCTGTCCATTTACGGCTGGTCAGCCATTTTTAAGATGGTGTCACTCCCACAATTATTCTATCAACTACAAAATCACCCTTATCCGGTTCCTCCGCGGTGGTTCCGGCAGGTGAATTCAGTTCTGGGTCAATTCCTTTGGGGGGGGGGGGGGGGGGGTGGAGCAGTACGGGTAGAGGTCCGGACGTGCTTCCTTTCAACGTATAGCTGGGGACTGGCAACCTCTGATATCTGGTCTTATTATGTTGCATCGCACCTCCTTGTCTTAAACGAGTGGTGGTATGGAGACAGGGCAGACCCAGCGTACGCTGTGGAGTGGCAATGCATTGGAGATCACTCTCTACACATTATTCCTTCTTCTGCCCCGCTGAGGCGTCCTCTTCCGTCGGCCACGCGGATTGTTTTTCAGATTTGGCGGCAGGCATTGCGGAAGATGGGCTGGTGGAATAGATTGACTAGGAAAACTCCATTATGGCACAACGGTCGTTTTCTGCAGCTGTTGAGTCTCGCCGGGTTTCGTTATTGGGATAACATCGGGATATCTACCCTGGGGGACGTTATGCGTGGCACGGTGTTGAAATCCTTCCAAGACATCCAGATGATTTTTCAGATGCCAAAGACTCTTTTTTTAAAAAAATATTTACAATTTCGGCATGCCAGCGCTCCCAGCTTGGAGGGTCTGGACTCAGTGCTGGAGTTTAGTCCGGTGGAAGCTAAGGTTTTTATGGGGGATCTCCTAGATCACAAGATTTCCAAAAGCTATCAGTCTCTGGTTACACACTGTTCCCGCTCTTTGCAGCGTCTGAGGGAGGCCTGGGAGGGAGATGTGGGTCAGATGGAAGAAGAGGACTGGACAGAAGCTTTGGCATCCCCATGTGGGGTGGCCATTGCAGTGTGCCTGCGGCTAATCCAATTCAAATATCTCCACTGGGTTTATTTTACCAGGGTTAGGCTATGGAGGGCGGGCTTGGTGGCTTCCCCGGGGTGTCTCCGCTGTGGGCATGAAGAGGGGACCCTGATACACACTATCAGGCACTGTACAGCGCTAGCATGCTTCTGGAGGGTACTGGCCTGTCTCTCTGAGGTTCTGGGGTGGGAGATTCCTCACTCACCGAAACTAGTTCTCCTCCAGGTGATGGAGGGGATCGGGCAAAAAACAACAGTTGATGGACAGAATGCAGAACAATGTCATACATTCATCCCAGTACAGAGATCTGGGCCTAAATCCATCGTTTTTTTGCTCACCATGCCATTCCAGTTTGAACCCAGCCATATGCAAATCAGTCTTGACCCTGTGCCTCATGGGAACAGTCCAGCCCGAACTGCCAAGCCAGGTCCTCCCTGGACTGGAACCAAGCATCCTAGGACCGGTTTCGGGGTTTCACCCCTCTTCAGCCAGGATAGCTTGATTTCAGTGGCATGGAGAGCACGGGACTCACGTCAGAGCATACCCGTCCCACTCGGGGTGACAAATGCAAAAACAACAGTTGATGGACAGAAGGCAGAACAATGTCATACATTCATCCCAGTACAGAGATCTGGGTCTAAATCCATCGTTTTTTTGCTCACCATGCCATTCCAGTTTGAACCCAGCCATATGCAAATCAGTCTTGACCCTGTGCCTCATGGGAACAGTCCAGCCCGAACTGCCAAGCCAGGTCCTCCCTGGACTGGAACCAAGCATCCTAGGACCGGTTTCGGGATTTCACCCCTCTTCAGCCAGGATAGCTTGATTTCAGTGGCATGGAGAGCACGGGACTCACGTCTGAGTATACCCGTCCCACTCGGGGTGACAAATGCAAAAACAACAGTTGATGGACAGAATGCAGAACAATGTCATACATTCATCCCAGTACAGAGATCTGGGCCTAAATCCATCGTTTTTTTGTTCACCATGCCATTCCAGTTTGAACCCAGCCATATGCAAATCAGTCTTGACCCTGTACCTCATGGGAACAGTCCAGCCCGAACTGCCAAGCCAGGTCCTCCCTGGACTGGAACCAAGCATCCTAGGACCGGTTTCGGGGTTTCACCCCTCTTCAGCCAGGATAGCTTGATTTCAGTGGCATGGAGAGCACGGGACTCACGTCTGAGCATACCCGTCCCACTCGGGGTGACAAATGCAAAAACAACAGTTGATGGACAGAATGCAGAACAATGTCATACATTCATCCCAGTACAGAGATCTGGGCCTAAATCCATCGTTTTTTTGCTCACCATGCCATTCCAGTTTGAACCCAGCCATATGCAAATCTGTCTTGACCCTGTGCCTCATGGGAACAGTCCAACCTGAGGAGGGGATCGGGGGCAACATCTATAAGCGACATCTCATGCTCCTGGGCTTTACTTTAGCGAAGAGAGACATAGCTAGAGCCTGGAAGGCGGTGGTTGCCCCCTCAGTCTCAATTTGGAAAAATGGTCTTGACTTTAGTATGGGCCTCGAGCTCCCCATCTTTGAGGCTATAGGGTGCCCTAGGAAGCTCTACAAGATCTGGAGGTGCAGGGCAGATTACCGTGGCTTGGAGCTGGAGCCACCGCGGGAGGAACAGGGTCGAGGCCCAGAGTAGCTGGCTGGCCTCTCCCGTCTCCTGGACTCCTTTTATGTGTCGCCTGTGATTCCCCAGTAGACAATGGTATTGTGGATGTTGGGCTCTGGTGTAGATTGTTGGCAGTTTGGGATAGTAATATGTTGTTCTGGAATATATAGACGGTATGTTGGGGGGTGGGGAGGGAGGTGGGGTAGTTGGTTATTTGCAGGGTTTGATTTTATTTGTATTGCCTTTCATATTCTCCAGTCCTTAACTATGTAAAATGGTCAAAGTCAAAAATGTGTATCTTACATGCGGCAGTTGTCTCTGGGATTCAGAGGTCTGCATCTTAAGTGCTATTTTGACAAATAAAATCTGTTAAAAAAAAAAAATACTTTATAAAGTTAAATGAAGGCCTTGGTGCAAAAGAATGACCTGGATATTGTGGCTATTACTGAGACCTGCAGGGATCACCAAAGCTAGTGCATAACCACTATCACACATCAGAGGCGACGGGACATCACCTGAAGTCTGCAACTTGCTGGAGAAGCTGAGAGTCTGCCTAGAAATCTGCCTGCCAGCTAAGAAAGAGAAAAAGAAAGCCTGGGCTTACAGAAGGAGAGACTTAAGGTGGAGAAGTCAGCCTGTTCCCTGCCTTGGGCAACACCCTGTGCTGACTGCTATCAGAGAGCAAAGCTGCAGTTGACCCAAATCGTGAGGGGTCTCCTGGTGCAGTTACCCACGGTTGGGGCTTACTTGCCGTTATCTGGCTGAGGGTGTAAGGGTAGATTAGTCAGTGGGCTGAACACTATATTGGTGACTTTCCAGCAATAAAAACAGAAAGTCCCGTAATCGAAGACAAACAACAAAAGGTCCCACTGAGTGAAATCACATTTCAAACACTATTATCTTTGAACCTGAAAGGGCCAGAGAAGGTTTTCAGAATCAAGACAACCTCCACAGACCAAAAGAACTTGCCTTTACAATCAGGGATGTGAAGACCAGCAACCTCTATGTAACCCTAGCAGGGTTATTATGGATTTCCTTGCTCAAGTACACAAATGGAAAATGTTACTTTACTTGCAAGCCTCTGTTCGCAACAGCATGGTCTCGGACTGTTAGATTTTTTTAGCACAGCAAGTGAGAAAGTGTATGAAGTGTCAAGTGAGCCTATCAGGCTACGCAATGCATCAGTGATCCACAAGGCCTCCGAGAAGGAGACTGGGCGCATGTGAATCTACAGCACTACATCCTACAAACAGATTCTTTCAGAGTAACACTTTCAGTTCGGAGAAAGTGTGACTGTAGATACACATGCTATGCATAGACTGTAAAGCAGTATCATCCTTAAGCGCTGGATAGAGTGTGGCTGATGCAAATGTCTGGAACAAAGTCCTTGTGAATATCTGGCTGACCACAGCCTGTTGGTGACGCAGGATGTCCACGCGATAGTGCTTAATAAACGTATTTGGGATTTGCCAGGTGACGGCTTTGCAGATGTAAGCTAGAAGAATCTTGCTATGGAAAGGCATGGTTGCTTCTTTATTACAGATGGAGTGCACCATGGGTCAGACATGCAGGACTCTTTGCTTTGAGGTAGCAGGTTTGGATGCACTTGACTATCCATCTCGCTGTGCCAGCCTTAGAGTTGGGATGGACTATATTAAGCTTTGAAAAGGACACAAACAACTGGCCAGACTTACAACAAGACTTTATTTTGTCAATGTGATACATGACAGATCTTTTAACATGTGTAGAGCTCTTTCCATTACAGAGTCTGGATACTGAAAGACCAGTGGGAGCTCTATAGTTTGGTTAAGGTGGAAGGGTGATACCACCTTAAGGAGAAATGTAGGATTGGGTCTATGAATAACCCTATCTTTGTGAACTTAAATTAAAGATTCTTGTAAGGTGAGTGCTTGCAGCTCACTAATGCATCTGAGGAAAGTAAGAGACACAAAGAGGGCCACATTCCAGGAAAGGAACTGAAGGGGCATGATTGTAAAGGCAAAGAGGGTGGCTCCATGAGCCTTGTGTGGACTACGTAAAAGCTACACATGGGCTGCAAGCATTCTGGGAGGGATGTTCTTCTTATGACCATCCATGAAAGCTTTAAATACTGGAATCCTAAATAGGGATGAATGGCCCCTTGTTTGCATGTAAGCTGCAGCGGCAGGTAAGTGTAAGCATACTGATGTGCAGGCAAGGCCTTATTCCAGAAGGTGTGAAAGGTAGCAGATGATGTCTTGGATGTTAGGTTCTAAGGGGTCCAGATGTTTGGAAATACATTAGACAAATATTTTTCATTCTGCAGCCTAACAGGCCAGTGTAGTGGGTCTACAGGCTTCCTGCAAAATGTTCATACATTCTGGGGAGGTTTAAGTAGTCACATTCTAAGACAACAGTTGCCAGATTGCTAGACTGAGCTCTCTGGTATATGGAGTCTGATCTGATCTCAACTCTGAGGTAGGGTCCAGCCCATGTGGAAGCCACCAGGACCAGTGTCAGGGATGTTTCTCACATCTTCACCACCAAATATGTGAAGGAGTGGGAGAAGAGGAAAAGCATAGACATCCACATTGCATTGCCCATGGACTGTGGGTGCAGGTATCAGGAGGCGAAGTTTGGGCATTTTATGTTTTCATCCAATGCCCAATCTCCTGTGCTAGGGCTGGGAGCTAGGGAGAGTATGTGCAACTGTGTCCCTGTAGGTCCCCTCAGAGGGATCACTAGCAGCTATCCGCAGCCTCAAATCTGAATCTCCGTCAGATTCTTGCTCTTCCAACCTGTGAGCATTACGGGGGACTACCATCAACCCACTGGCTAACAAGGTGCTTAATGCTTCGCTGTCCACAGCAACAGTACCCTTTTCCTGGTAGCAGGCTAAAACCCAGCCCCTGCTAAACAAAATCCTCGACAGATCCTACAGAGCAGTCCAACTTCAAGCCAATATCTCTACTATCTGCCCTGTCTAAGGTACTGCAAAGGTTTGTTAATCAGCAGCTCTCCCAGTACCATGAAATCAATAACTTGCTCCATCCTAGCCAGTCCAGCTTTAGACCTAATTTCAGTACGGAGACGCGTTAATGGAGGTTGCCAAATACATTATAAGAACCCTGAATGCTGGTGGAAAGACAGTGCTGATTATGTTAGATCTGTCAGCGGCCTTTGACATGCCCCACACTCCAGGTTTCTAGTGCATCTCCAATCCATCTGAATAATTGGACAAGCCTAGGACTGGCTTGCCTCCTTTTTGGAGTGCAGAGGACAGGAGATATGGGTGCCTCTCTTTTCCCCAAAGTACTGTGAATTGACAGCGAGCCCCACACTATTCAACGTGCATCTTACCTGACTAGCCCAACTGGGGGAAGCCATGGGGGGCAAAAGTGATCTCATATGCTGAGGACACTCAGCTACTGTTCTCTTGTGGTAGGGGAGAAGAGATTGTGGGTGAATCCATCAATCCTGCCTTACAGCTGTATTCCACTGGATGACCACTCATCAACTATAATGCAACGCAGACAAATCCGAAATACTATTCTTCGGTCATAAACCCCTGGAAACATGGCAGACCTTCTGCCTTGAAGAGGGCCCCCCTCCTCCCACTTTCTTCCTGAAGCTGTCGGGGGAAGGGGGGGGGGGGACAGTTAAGGATCTGGTTGTCAAATTCGACAACTGTCTATCCTTCCAACCACAAATTAAGATGCGGTAGGCACCTGTTTTGGGCTACTGCACATTCTGAAAAAGTTCTTGCATTTCCTTTCATTCTCTGCAAAGAAGTCGGTCGTCCAAGCACTTGTAACTTTGAGGTAGGACTATGGAAATGCCCTACACCTGGCACTTTCTGAATACCTGCTAAACAGACTTCAGGTGGTCCAGAACACAGTAGGCCGCATTCTTCTTAGTCTGCCACCGAGAGCGCATGTGTCTCCTCACCTACGTGCCCTCCACTGGCTCCAAATAAGGAAGGGAATCTTGTTTAAAACACTGGTCTTGGTCCACAGAGCACTTCATCATATAGGTGCAGGTTACCTCAGGCAAGAATCAGCTTTTACCTTCCCTCTAGAAACCTGCGGTCAGCCAAGAGCCTTCAGGCTAGGATACCGAAGATTAGCCCTGCTAGAGCGGGGGGGACGTGCCTTCTCCTTTCTAGGGCCATCTGCATGGAATAAGCTACCCCTCGAGATAGGCTCAGTGGATGCTATCTTGATGTTCAAAAAAGGGCTGAAGGTGGTCCGATTGTACCGTGAAGGTTACCTATGAGCATAGTGCCAGGACACTCCCTGGAGTAGCCGTGCGCTATACAAGTTGCATTTCATTCATTCATATAGGTAATACACGGTGGTCATTTTGTCTGTCTTGATGAGCGCTACTTTCCCTCAAATTACCTGGTAGAAGACTGAGTGCTAGGTGTATGGCTAGCAATTCTAATTCTGATGTGGCAGCTCTCGTATTGAAGGGCCAACACCCCCATGGACGGTCATCCTGTTGAGATGCGCCACCCAGCCTGTTAAAGAGATGTCCGTGGTGATAGCCACTTGCAGAATGGCATCTTCGCAAGGCCTCCCCTGTAACAAGTTGTTCCTGTTCCACCAATGCAGAGAATGGACCTTTATTAATACCAGATTTTTCCAGTGATCCACACCCTGTGACCAATGCCCCCGCAAGACACTTTTGTAGAGGTTTTATATGAAGCCTGTTGTGGAGTACCATGCAGATGCACGAGGCCATCCTCTCTAAAAGGCAATTCATGGTTGTAACTGCAAGTTGATGATTGGGCCGAAAAAGAGCCAGCAGCAGCTAAAATGCCAACATCCTCTGTTGGGGGGAGCTTTTCCCGTAACTGCATTCAACAGGGATGCCAGGAAGGACTGTATCCACTGATGTTTGAGATGGGACTTGGTGGCATTTATGGTAAGTCCCATGCTATGGAGCAGGTAAGTCACTGCTTGAGTGTGGGCTAGCATTGCTGCCTTCGGATTCCCTTTATCAGCCAATCGTTGAGGTAGGGGATGAAGTGAGTGCCCCACCCCGTGAAGATGGGCAGCCACTACGATAGTCAAGTGAAAATTTCTAGAACTGTAGTAACTCCAAAACGAAGTACTTTGGATTGATAGAGGTGTCGACAAAATGACGGTACCAGTTTTGGGCAGGGTGGTGATGGGTATGTGAGAACCGGCATCCTTAAGGATGAAGGCAGTCATGTAAACGCTTTGTCAGAGCAGAGAGAGGACATCCTGAAGGGTAGTCTTATAAAAGTTGGGACAGGGTGTAACTGTTTAGAGGCCTGAGGGAACCATCCATAGAGAGTAGATACACGGTCCCTGATGGTGTGGAGGCACTCTCTCTATTGCGCCTTTCTGGGGATGCTGAGAACCTGTCTGCTGGGTGAGACTTTGGGAGGGATTGTGAGAAGCTCTAGACAGTAGCCAATGCAAACCTTGGCTAAAAACCACCGGTCTGTTGGTATTTCCTGCCAGTGAGAGAGGATATCTTGTATTCTCTCCCAACAGGTGATGTGAGAATGGAGGGGAGGTGGGGCCAATCACTGCTTGAATCTGAAGCTTCTTTACTAGAGCCACTTATGCCCTTGTCTCTGTTGTTACTCTGGTATGTGCCCATGGTGTAACCCTTACCCGCTGCCCGTTGGAAGGTCTGCAGATGCCTCTGGTAGGACTGCAGCTGGTCTGCCTTAGCTCCTCCAATTTGCTTTTGGCTTGTGAAAGGAGCCTTTTACAGCCATTATTTGAAATGTGCGTATGGACTTCGTAATCTCTTTCCTTATTTTTTCCAGCATCTCACCAACCTGGAGGACAAAGAGATGCTCACGGTCGAACAGGAGATGCTGCTGGACCTCTGGTTTGAACCCAGAGAAGCAAAATGTGGTGTCTGAGGGGTATGCTAGTGTTGATGTCTCTAGAGACTGTGTCCATGGCGTTGAGTGAAGAACAAATGTTAGCATTCCAGATGTTCTTGCCCTGCAGAGGCCCTCTTAAGGGAGGTATGGACTACCAGGACCCAGGAGGGACATGAGTTTATATGTAAATGTGGCCACTAGGGGAAGGTTTGGATTTCTTCTCAATCCTAGATGTCCCTAACTAGCTCCTTGAAGTTGTCCAGGGCAGACTTGAGCATGCTCCTAAGTGTGGGTAAGAACTGCACTAAGCATTTGGACTAGACAAGGAAGTAATTTTTTTCCTGAATGACATGCATGTTGGCCATCTGAATGACTTCAAGGTAGGCTGTAAGATCGTTGGGCAGGGATGGGGTAACTAGGAAGTGGTCCAAGTCAGGATTGCCCAGGGGAGGTAGACATTATAGTCATCCCAGGTGTCATCTGTGGGCCCTGGGTCAAAGGGATGGTTGTATGGGTCAATGAATTCATAACGACCACCTGGGATTATTAAAAAAAAAAAAAAGGGTGCTTGGGGCCCCCGCAGATTACACTGATGGCATGGTCTTCATTTGAGGCCTGCTAGTCTTGAGAGCTGGCTTGACATCCTCCTCTCATTCGTGCTTTGGTGTGCTTGGAGGCCCTTTCCCTGGACTGGGATAGGCTGCAGAGATTATGGCTGGGCAGCCATCCTCATCCTTCTTTAGCGCCGAAGGGGTTTTCTTCTCCGAGGATGTCCAGGGCTTCAGAGAATGGGTGGTGGTGCATCTTGTGATGTGACTAGCATCTTTGCCTTCGGTATCTTGGAACCGTTTTCTATTTTTTTTTAATAACACATTTGATTGAGACTATTTTATATCAACTACATCTATACCAAGCTCAAGCCATGTGGGTAACAACTGAAACACCAAGCAGTGCCTAGAATATACATAATGTCATACAGAGCAACAAAATTGACAAATATCAATGACATCATGGCATGGATACATAGTACATCAGACAATAACCGTGGTCTCAACTAATTTGCAAGGAATCTTAAGTCCACGCCCCCTAAATTCAGTCTTATTTCTGTGGGACCCCCCAGTGCCTTATGCACCAGCTTTTTCAATGCTGTGCAGGAATCCATTCCTCAGACCCATTCATGTATGGACAGGCCTGTGCGTCCCTCCACTGTCCAGCAAGATTGGCCACCATATGTGCTATTGCAAGTAGAGAATGGACTGCTCTGAGTTCATTATCCCCAGCAGACCAATGTTGGGGTCAAGTGCCAGAGGGAAACCCACCACCCGCCCCATATGTCTATAGACTGCCAACCAATATGCTTGTGCCCCGAGGTAGGTACACAGTGTGGAAAGGGTTCCCGGGGTGGACCCACACCACAGACACGCAGAGTCACGGGTTCGATCCATACACTAGAGGCGCTCGGGAGAGTAATAAATCCTATGGAAATACTTGAACTGAATCAAGAGAAGACGCATAAATATCGCAAGTACCCTCAAAGCCATTTCTTAGGGCCTTTTTGAAGCAGAGGATGAGGAAGGACTCACAGGAAGCGTGGTCATGGTCGGTAGAAAGATACAGGGTGCAGACATCATGATAATCCGACCACAAGTATTTCAAGTTGAACTGGGGGCAATGCTGAAAAGGTGTCCGTTTCAACACACTTCTGGTCAGCATTCTCTTGATTCAAAGTCCGAAAAAGGACACTTGGTTCCTGACCGGCGTGGGAAGGCCCTTGGTGCATTAAGCATTGGTTGTCGGTCCTCCGAAAGTATCCAATGACAAAACATGACAAAACATTGTTGAGGCACAGACTGGTTCAAAATATAAGTGTCTGGGTCAATATATAACTGTGTGGGCCAAAAAACACATGTTGGAAACACAACTAACTCAGAGCACACTCTCTGTATATGTTTGAAATAGGTGGCATTTTTTTTTTTTTTTTAACAGAGTTAGTGCCCATTCGCATTGGTCACTAAGGGAGGAGTCACAACACATCTTGCGACTCAAAATACTTTTTGGAAGAAAAACACCTTGCAAACGTCCGAACATAACACTAGCTGGCAGGAGCATGTGTATCTACAGCTACAAGTGTTTTAAACAGATTTATATCTCAACTTTCACCTAGGTGTGAGATGCAGGGGTTGTCTTTTACGACTAATAGAAAGACATCATTACAGATATTGTGAACCATTAAAATATAGTTTTAAGAACTGTAAATGTAGACATTACATTCAATAGAATTCAAGATATACCTTTTAGAAAAAGTATATTTTAATGGACCATTCAAGTTTTTGAAACTGCCCAGAAGGCTAGATATTAAACCTACCTCTTATTTGGAGGCCCTCTTGTCCTTAATATGATGTCTTCATTCGCCAGAGCTTGACAAACCTCTTGAAATTTAGCCAACTAGAAAAATGAAAGTATTATTTGCATCAAAACTAAAGCTAAATGTGTGAATGTTTATTGCTCTGCAATAAAAAAAAAAAATGAGGTGACCGCCAAGTCCAAACTGCACCGCCACCTGTAGAGTGCACTGGATCACTGTGGACAACCTCTTTTTTTTTTTCTGCTCAACATTGCAACTTTCATCCTGTTTGCAGCAATTGATCACAAACTTCAGACATCTCTAGAAAATATCAAGACCGCAAACTGTTCATTTCCCCCTCAAAACCAACACTGGATTTTTGATGATGTTCTCTTTGCAAGCATAACTTCAGCATCACCAATAGTATCAATTTTCAGGCAGCCAATATTGTTTGCATCTGTATAAGAAGTCAAATTAACTAAATTGTAATATTCTCTTTAAAGAAGCAGGTTGTGGCAATTTGAAACCTGCTCTACAAGGGAGACTAATCAGCTGGTTAATGTAGTAGTGCGACACTCCCTTTGTGTCAGAATACCCAGCTCACACACAGCACCCATCTCTTTTGATCTCGTCACCCCAATGGCAAACAGTTACAAAACAATAAAGGGAGAGTGAATAAAACACTGCATGACCATGTTTGGTAAAAGGAACGACCAGGACGAGGGCATCACTTATATTTATATCAGAAATATAGCATGTATGAAGTAGAAGAATTCCTTATACCTATCCCATCTGAACTACCTCCAAAGAAAGAAGAGCTCTTCCAGGAATTACTCCAATGGGCTGGACCCCACCAATGTAAGTCACTGACCTAGCCACATGAGAGATGAAGCAAAGAAAGCACTTCATGCAAGGGGCAAAGCATTTGTTCTTTGCTAACACTCATTGGCTAACCAAACCTACTTTCGCTTGTACTGTGCCTCAGTTACATTCTCATTCAGGTAGTTTCTGAACAGCCTCATTTACATTACATTTAAAGATACCAGGTGACTGAATTGTGGATTATGTGCAGAGATGACTCATTGAGAAGCTTTCTATCTTAGCATACTATCTGAAAATCAGACGCAAGTCTCCCATAGAGATTACAGTGAGCGTATAGTTCTGGAACAGGAGTAAAAGCAGCTCAATTCAGATGTGTCCAACCTAGAAGTGTGTGGCTCAGAGAAAGAGAGCGGGTCCACGATAATCCATGATGTACAGAACTCAAACTTGCTTTTTGCCTTGATGCAAACAGGCCCACCATTTGATCCCCCAGGGAAGGAATATGGAGAGAAGAAAATCATTAATTTCCGATTCGCAGGTACGCATCTGCTCAAGGTGTCTTACTGAAAACAAGAGAACTTATCAGAAGGAAGGCTGGTGGCTTAGTGCACTGCATGAGAAATATACTTTTAGGCGTAATACAACAAAGGGTTACTTTACTTGTTTGTTTAGTATATTGCAGGCAAAATGGTCCATGATGATCAACATTCTATTTCCAGCAGAACATTTTTAATACCAGGAAGACTTCCTTTGGCTCCATCATAATCATACGGATGGGAGGAGTTTAAAGCCTGATGGAACAAACATGCATTTGAGTTTAGCCGATGCTGATAGCATCTGAAAAGGACTAGAAGCTGACTCAGCAAAAAGTGACACCCTTCCTCTTTCACCTTTGTTTGCCAGGTTTCTCCCTCTGGCTTCTTCCTAGCAACTGGTCTTTGATCCAGTCTAGTCATACCACACCACTGAGGTGCATATATGTTTTTTTTGGTTAGAAGGGAGGAACCGAGGGTTGGTCCTCAAGACTACCCTGTGCTCATGAATTTGTAGAAAGAGTTCTAGGGTGGTGAGCGCTTGTAGTTTACAGAATCCACATAGAGAAGTGATGGTCATAGAACAGACTGTTTTCAACATCAGAAATTTGAGTTCAGACTGGGCATGGATTCAAGTGGCTGTCAACAGTTGAGTGAGTACAGTATTCAAGTCCCACATTGGTGTTGCAGTAGTCCTTTGCGGAGCTACCCTTTTTTGCTCTCTATGCCTCTAGGAATCTCATTACAATTGGTAGGGTGAAGAAGCTTTTCTCCATGAGTCCTCCGGGGTAAGCCAAAATGGGGGCTAACTGAACTTTGAGTGGTGCACAAGTGAGGCTGCTATATAGCAGGTGAGTTAGATATGTCAAGACTGTTATGCTGTCTGTCCTCTTATCCCAGATGCCTTGCTTTGTGCATCAGTGGATATAGCTTTTCCACCTAGTGGTGCAGTTTGCCTTCTATTCTCCTTGAGAATCTCGATCGTTCTGTGTGGGAGGTGGAGGCGGCTGAATTCTAGGTGCTCAGGAGTCAGACTAGCTAGCTTCCGGTGACCGGTCTGTCCTCTGGGACTAGGTCCACATCTTTAGCAGAGATATCCTTCATAAGCTGTTAGATTTCCATTAGGTCCAAGAATCAAGTTTGTCTGGCCCATTGTGGGGCTATTGGGATAAGGATAAATTCGGAGTGTTCAAATTTGTCTATTACCACTGGTATCAAGGGACTCGGTGGAGAGGCATACGCAAATGTTCCTAATCAGTTGATCAATAAGACATTTCCCTTGGACCAGTGATGTGGTCATCTGGATGTAAAGCCTTGGCATTTCCACTCCCGGACTTGCAAACGGATCGATGTCCAAGGTACTGCATCTGTGGGAAATGTCTTCTAGTGTTTATTACTTTAGCTCCCACTCGTGGTATGCCTAGCCTTTGTGCTTAGACAAGTTGGATGCCTGGTAAGTGTATCCCCACCAGTGTTGTCATTCTGTGAATTTTACACCTTCATGTGTCCTGCACTTGTGGTGACAGGGGGTAAGATTTTGTCCTCCCTAGTTTGTTGAGGCAGAACATGGTAGTTGTGTTGCTTGCCTGGATCAGCAAAGTTTTTCCCTTTGCAAGTGCATGGGAGACTTTCTTTGTAAGGAACACAGTCTTGAGTTCTAAAAGATTATAGTGTCTCACGGCCTCTGTTGGGCTCCAAAGTCCTGTGGTTGTTAGTTTCCCCATATGCGCTCCCCATCCTGCATGGAATGTGTCTGGGGTGAATTGGTTGCTTGAAAGGTCCCATGGAAACATGCTCTGTGCTCTACCCCTTATCTCCTTTGAATCCTTTCTGTGACAATCACTAGATCCTTTCAACTCCCAGTGGCTTGTGACCATCTGGCTGGTATCCATTCCTGAACGGGGTGTGTGAGAAGCTGGTTTAGTATATGGTGCTCACTTATGTAAGTGTAGCACCCTGCACTAATCCAGACATCCCTTATGGTGATTTTAGTGGTCTTAGACAACCTTAGAAAGCTCTCTAAGTGGTAGCTGTGGAGAGCAGCCACCAGGCTTCGTCCAGAAGGAGTGTAAAGCAGCTTGTTTTACCAGTACTTAATCTTATGGTATAGGTTAAGTGAAAAAAACACACAGTGTAATTATAAAAATATGTATTTATTATTAACACACACTAACACAATATTTTCTCTCCTACCCGGAGATACAAACACAATACACACAATACTTTGTCATCAGAATATGTAAATAGCACAGAATACACAGTGGTCCCCAGGGGGAGATCAAACCATATAATATAATAGTGGAATGCAAATGACGACCTAAGTCAAGAATGGACCCAGAAGACGTGGAAGAGCCTGGGACCCAAGGAACCACCCGAGGTGAGTATCTAGGAACCCCACGGAGGTTGTTTGCAGAGTGGGAACAGGACCTCGTGCTCAATGTTAGTCAACAGATAAGTTGCAGTTGCAATTTTAATGAAGGACACTTCCCAGCAGACCCTGAAGAAACTTCGTAGAAGATGGAAGGCTGGAGAGTAATCCCGTGGATACCCCAGGAACCAGGATACCTACAGCAGGGAAGCCGGGTGCATAAGTGCGAAGTGACATCGGACCACAATGAAGTAATCCTGTAAAGGTGCTGCTGGCGAAGAAGTTGAAAGTGTACAGTGGAACCCAAAGGTGGATTCAAGGCGAGAGGTACCTTTAAGCAGAGGGGACAGTCCATGCCACTCAGGAGTGACCAGGCACAGAAGATGAATGCCCACTGATGTTTGGAGATGCATGAGAGTTGACAGTGCCCTTGAACTTGCAGCTGTATGGACCAAGCGATGCAGAGGAGGACCAGGAGCTGTGCACGAGCTGTCCCAAGTCAAACAAGATGTCAAGAGCCAAGGGATCAGTGTCCAGCAGGGACACCAACAAGCCTTGGCAACTGCAACCAACGTAGTTGGAGAAAAAGGTGCAGTGTCAGGACCAGCAAGGTGATCAGGCAAGTCAGAGCAGATCCTGAGCAAGTAGGGGAGCCCAATGGAGCCAAAGAAGACCATTGAGAGGACCCACAGGCCGAAGGCACAAGAGTCGCAAGAGGACCTAGAGCAGCTCACCAAAAGAGGAAGGCCCACAGTGCAAAGGACAACGATGTAGGGGAAGATCTTGGCTGCAGGAGATGCTTGAGGTTAGAGCTTATTGGAGCCCAAAGATCTCTGGAGAAGAGTGCCAACAAGCCTTGGCAACAGCAAGTTGGCGAGGTGCACAGGGGTGCTGTTGCTACAAGGGATACTGGCCTCAAACAGTGCAGGCCTCGAGGGAGTTACAGAACAACCACCTGCATTGCTGAGCCCTTCAGTCAGCTGCGTTGTGGTGCCTGCAGATGCAGGGGAGTTACACCTTCACTCCAAGGGAGATTCCTTCAGGTGTCTTGGATGTCCACATGCCTTGTGAAGAACCTGTATGGAGCACAGACGTTGCAGCAGACTTGCAGGACGACGAGACCAGGAGCCGCAGGAGTCTTCCCAGTTGCAGTCTTGGTTCCCAACGCGACGTCCAGCAAGGTCCAAAGTGCCCAGATGGTTGAAGTTTATCGGAATCTTGTCCCACAACGAATCTAGGGACCCACCCACAGGTAAGCCCTTAAGTACCCTAAGGAAAGGGTTGGAACGATTCAGGGTCCCTTCCAAGAGGAGGGGCTGGACAGTGGGGAGGATACTCCCATTTCCTTGGTCCAGTTTCGCGCCAGAGCAGGAGCCAACTGCTTCCTGAACTGGTTTGGACTGGAGGATGCAAGAGGGGCACCAACTGTGCCCTTCAAGAGTCTGAGTGGCGCTTGGAAGCGCCCCCACCCTGTCCCAATACACTAACTCCTGTGAGGGAGGTGGTCACACCTCCCTGAGGCAGGATATCTATTGTCCTGCCTTCCTCTGCTCCAGCTTGGCTCAGCAACAGGAGGGCAGAATCTGGTCAGCAGCAGCCGTAGTTTGCTGTCTGGGTCTAGAAGACTGGTACTGGGAGCACGGAGGGCCTCCTGGAGGAGCTTTACAGTATATGGAATCATACCTCCCACCCCCTTTCTGAATTCCCTCGGAGGTGCTCTTTCTATGGTTCGTTTTTGATGAGCTCCTGTACCTTCTTGCATAGCTGCAGGAGTTTGTCCTTTGGTTCTAATCTTTCCCTTGATGGTAATGAAGGAGGCCTTTTGATAAGTTTGATGCAGTAGACATGTTTTAATATATTATCCATTTGTCTAATGTGACTGACTCCCATTCCTGGAGGCATCCCCTATTCATCCCCCATTAGTGTTCTTTGTTCTGGAAGTCACTTATTCGCTGACCCTCCTTCTCTTAGGTGTTGCCTTCGCCCTCTTGCTCTCCCTCGAAAGGGCTTCCTCACAAGGTATTGCAATTGTTGTGACAGCCTGGGTTGTTTATTTAACAACTAAACCATAGTTGGGGGAGGGGGGGCTGCACCATGTGTGAACCCTTCTCTGCTTGGTAGTCTTCTGGCAGGCATGCTTCGCTGCTTGAAGGACCCATAGGATTGCAAGGCTTCCACTGCATTTGCTGTCTTGCTTGATTTGCCATAGTGCCTCAGCTACAGGCAGACCAAAGAGGGGATCTTCTGTGAAAACCATATTAATGCATGAGGCTTGCACCACTTTTTTGAGCCCCAACACTTTCAGCCAGGCATGTCTCCTGAAGGTTGTCCCAGTGCACATCTGCCTGTCTTTGCTGCTTTGAAGACCAACTTGAGACAGGTGTTGGTAATCGTATTGTCTTCCTGTATTACCTTCTTAGCTCTTTACCTTGTACCTCTCAGGGAGATGCAGCATGAGGCCTTCAATCTAGTTCCAATGCTGGTGGAAATAGTATCTGAGAAAGGTGTTGCAGTAGGCAATTCTCCATTGGGTTGCTGCACATCTCTCCATCTTTCTCCCCACCAACTCCATCCAATTGCTCTCCCTGACTGGTGAGGACCCTGTTAATGTGGGGGCGTTACCTCTTCCTCGCTGTTGCCATAATGATGAAGTCCACAGCTGCATTTACCTTGATTTAGGTGGGGTCCTGCAACGAGTGCTTGTATATTTTCCTCTACCTGTGGAGTCAAAGCCTTCAAAGTGGATGGCTCCTGGAAGGCCTCTCTTCCCTGGTCAGGTATGCTCAGTAACACAGGGAGGTATACATTTCTCTTTTGTGAGGGCATCAGTGCTCTAGTAGGAAACGGGAATCTTCCTTTTCCTTCTCAGGTTGCACCCTGTAGGTGTCCACCAGCCCCTTGTCCAGCAAGTTATATATATATATATATTGATATACCATTTGGTGGGGAAGGCCTTGAAAGACAGGTACTGACACCTTGTTCTGGAGTTTCAGTGTCAAGTTCTTGCCACACCTGCTCTTGTTGTGCCTATCCCGTAGAAAAATAATTTGTCTTCTACTTTTTGGTTGGGATCCAGCATTGGCAGGCTCGATCCCCGGTTGTTCCTCTTCTCCTGGTTTTAGTTCAGAGGCTTTTGGAGGTATACATAAACCCTTCGGAGTCTTCTCAAAGTCCTTCTTCTGCTGAATAAGTGTTTCCATTTCAGCCTTGAGGTGAAGCTTCTTCCGCTGGCCCTCAAGCGCCCATCTTGGAATCTTATACGTATGGACTAGATGAATTCATTCTGCTGGACGGGGTTGGGTCAGAAAGGAATCTGCAGTTAGATAAAGTAGACACCAGATAGAGCATTACTGAAGGTACGTAACTTGTTCTTCTGATGAATACTTCTAACCGAATATTCCTCACGTTATGAATAGATAAAAAGCAGTACCTTCCCATGGGGTGGGTCGTTGATATGGCTCAGATCAGAAAATCCTCTAGGACACACAGGCAAAATGCCCCTCCTGCTGGACCTCGCTTTCCAGGCAGTAGTGCTACATGAATGTGTGGAGAGGCGCCCAGGTAGCAGTCTAACAAATGGTCAAGATTGGCAAACCACACACCAGTGTGGTGGTAGCAGCGGTTGCTCTGGTAGAATGAGTACCGAGGCCTTCTAAAGGCTGTTTCTTGGCCAGTCCCTAACAGATCTTTATACACAAGACAATCCATCTAGATGATTATTTTTTTTTAAACAGCTTTACCCTTTTTCGCCCTGAGAAAGCTACAAAGAGATGATCGTGCACACAATGGAGTTTGGTGCAATTGATGTAAAAGCTTATGAACCTCTTTAGGTCGAGGCAATGGAATCTTTTTTCCTCTTTAGACAGATCAGATGGGACGAATAAAGCTGGCAGGGTGATATACTATCCCATGTGGAAAGGCGTGACAGCCGTCGGGAGAAATGTCTCTTTCATCCTGAGGACAAGCTTATCCGGAAAGAAGGTGGTGTACAGCTGGTGAACAGATAGTGCCTGTAATTTACTCATATGACGAGCTGGCGTGATCGCCATGATGAATGTCATCTTCAGCATAAGTAGGTGTAGAGAACCGTTGTTTATTGGTTCAAACAGGACACACATGAGGAACCAAATTATTGTCTCGCTGAGGCATCGCAAATGGTGTTGGTGGGAATACATGGGTTTGCCCTATCAAAAAACACACATCACAATAGGAGATCTGAATAAAGATGGTTAATCAGGTAAACACAGGAATGCCGAATTGGGACAAAAGATAACCTTTAACTTTTGCCACAGCAAGGCCAAGCTGGGTTGGCGAAAGGCAAAAGAACAATATGTCAGACAACTATGCCCCTAAAGGCTAGATATTTCAGGAGGAACACCAAATAACAAACTTCTCTCAGCATTCCGCATAGACTATTTTAGTAGACAGGGTGCTTGCCTGCCAAGATGACACCCACTACTTTGAGAGGGAGGATATAGGACCTTACCTAGATGCTGCAATAGTAGGTCCTCCCACAGGGAAAGCCTGAACAGAGAACATATGCTCTCCCAGTCTGGAGCCACTAAGATAACTTGGGCCTGGTCTTTGCTGATCTTCCTCAGAACTCTGGGCAGGAGTGGCAGAGGCAGAAAAGCATTAAGGAGTTCAATTTAATCTAAAGTAGTCCCCAAGCAAGGCATGCCTTGGGAACTCCCCAACACGTTCTCTGCGTAAAAATCAAGCCAGGGTTCTACCCATTGCTAGAAGACTTCCTGTCCCACCTCAGAGTGCAGCCGCCATTCATGATCCGCTAGGCAACGGCGGTAGAGTTCGTCTGCCCAGGCATTTAAAAAGATCCTGCCAAGTGTTGTATGACCAGATGTCAGGACTGCCAGATTGAAACACTACTGACCTTCGGAGCCGTCCAGAGAGGATGATGAGAAACTGGTTCTTCTATTCCCTTCCACGTCGCCTTCCAAAGAGTGCTTTATAATCACTATTTTGCAAGAGAACGCACAGGGGAAAAGGGGAATTGGAGAAAACAAAGTCTGGGGGGTGCTTTGGAGAAGCGCTGGTTAGGAAATCCTCTTGGACAGTGCGGATGGCTAAGGTGTCATGGAACCATTGACCATACAGGAAGAGCCCTGTGTGCAAGACAGGAAACAGAAATGAAGACGACATACACACGTAGGAAACATCCACAATACTGCGCTTTGCTCTTGTTCCTGTGTACTCACATCCACCTCCCTCAGAGCACTCCATGCACTACTCAGCTGGGACCCTGCAATGACCAGGGGGACGTCGCCCACCAACCAGTTTGGGTGTGAAAGCAACAGGTAACGTGCTGGATGTTCCAGGTCCTATATATTGAGCTCTCCTCCAGGAGATACTAATGTGGTGGATAAGGCATCAAAATAAAGCAAACAAAATGCAGGAAAAGAAATGTTAACTCAGGAGCGCAGAAGGAAGTTCCATCAACTTCTCTGCATTCTATTTCCCAAGAGGCGCTCATTGTTCCGTCACAGGAGCGGCTAGGGAAACCCAAATCGTCAGGAGTTTGAGGAACGCATTACCTCTGCGTCCCTGTACGGCCCTGTGACCGTTTCACAGCCGGAGATGAAGGTGCGGACAGAATTGCGGGAACTGGCAGTAGTCGATGCTGGGGAAGTTCTGGTTGTGCCTTTGCTGATAAGGCGCGGCACCCACCTCCGAGCCTCCAGCAAAAACACACGCGGCAATTGTCAGCCGCAACAGACAAGATGCGCTGGAGGACTACAGCGCGTGAGAGGCAGTCTCTGTAACTCCAGGAAGGAGTTGACCCGGTAGTGCACAGGAAACGCTCTCAGGAGGAGAGCATTACGGGCAAGCCAAACAATCCACACGAACCAAGAAAGCTGGAGACCCGAGGAAGCGGTCAGTAAACACAGGGAATCGGATTGTCAAGCACCTGGACGGTGTATAGGAGGGGCTTATATCCTGCCCTCAATCAGTAGTGGAGTTCAGATGCCTGTTCCTGTCATGATCCCTGGGGCTGCTGGGAGTTGTAGTTCTTCCGGCACACACGCCTCCTAGTCGTTCTACAGTAGAGTAAGGGGTGAAAGACTGGCTATGTGTACCCCTTACGTGTGTGATCCTTCTGCCTGAGACCACCATGACACCAGGAAATGCCCTGATGATTCAGCCACTTCCAAAGGCGCACAACTTCCTGGTACATGATCAACGATCCCACTCTGCCCTTTTTGTTGCAGTACCACATGGCGGTAGCATTGTCTGTGACGATCTGCACCCGTTCCCCCTTGAAGGATAGGAGAATCACTTTCAGTGGCAATGGTATCATTTGTAGCTCCAACAAGATGAAGTGGATACAGGATTCTGCCAGAGACCAGAGTCTTCTCATCTTCAAATCTCCCAGATGAGAAGCTCCAACCCAGTAATGACACATCCATCACAACAGTTATCTCTGGGTGGGTAGGCAGAAGGGTCTGCCACCAGTTTAACTGCGGTCTAGCAGTCACCATTACAGGTCTATTGCAATCTCCTCCAACACCTGGATGTAATCAGACAGGTTTCCCTGGTGCTGAGCCCACTCAAACTTCAATCCTACTGCAAAGTCCACATGTGCCACCTGGCACAGGCAAAATGCAGCAGGCCAAGAAGCCTCAGATCCGCTCTCTGTGAGACCCAGGTTGAACATGGGAATCATTGGTTGAATGTCTTAGACTCACTGAGGTGGAGGGAAGGCTCTGAAATGAACAGTGTCCAGAATGGCTCCAATTAAAGGGAGTCTCTGTCAAGGAGTCAGATGTAACTTCTGCGCACTGATGGAAAGACTCAACAATGTCAACAGGTTGGCTGTTGTCTGGAAGTGGTTCACAACAGAGGTTAGCAAGATTTCAGGAGCCAGGCATCAAGGTATGGGAAACTCTGCAGATGGGCAGCAACCACTACCATCACTTTCTTCAACACCTGAAGTGCTCTGGTAAGGTGCGTACCCAGAACTGAAAGTACTTGTGGCCTACCTGAAACCACAGGTAGCATTTGTAGAACTGCACAATGGGAATGTGGAAATACGCAGCCTGCAGAGTAAAAGCCACCAAAAAGTCACCTGTAATCCAGGGCTGGGAAAATGGGGCCAGGTTGAGAATTATAAACTTGTCCTTCCACAGAAATGAGGTTCAGAGGATGAAGATCGAGGTTAGGGTGAAGACCGCTATCTTTATTTAGCACCAGAAAGTAACAGGAATAGCAACCAGTCCTAATACCTGATGGAGGTACCAGCTCTATTGCTCCTTTGGCTTGAGAATTTGAACTTCTGCTAGGAGTATAGAAAAAATGTCCTCTGGGAGGAGCTGTGATGCAGGAGGTATATTGTTGTGGGGTTGGTCAAAAAGAGAAAGGAGTAACCATTCTGGACAGTTTGGAGCACCCTCTGGTCTGATGTGATCCTCCTCCACCCGGTGAGGTAAAAAGTGATGAGACCTACCGACCAATCATGTACTTCTGAGTTGAGTTGGTTACTTATAAAGCGAGGGCTGTCACTCTGGAAGGAGCATCCTGGCGCTGTGCAGACAGAAGTTAAGGTAGACACAAGGGAAACCTATACGAGAGATGGACAGAATCCATCTGAAGATGCGAAGATCCAGGTCTTCAAGGCCTTCCTGAACTGTATTTCTGTTTCGATCATCCTTGGGTGTGTTGGCATGAGATTGCAAGCTTTGGTTCCTAATGCTGCTACCGCTGAGTGGAAATTAAATCTGTTTTGTGGCGGCTGTGGAGAGGGAGGTAGAAATTTGGTTTGTTTGCTGCCCTAGTGGGCCTGGACGTTGACAGCTGGATCTCTGCTCATGCCTCGAAAAACTTGGGAGGACTGTGGCCGTTGGGATAAGGTACAACGCTGCCTCTGCTGGAACCCCCTTCCAAAGCCTCAAAAGGGTCAAAACTGTAAGGAAACTGCTGTACAGACAGTGCTAACCCAAGAGAGCAAGCTGTCGCTTTGCTTTCTTCAAAGTGCTCTAGGGCTGAATCTATTTTGTCTTCGAAGAGAAGTGTGCCATCGAATGGCATCTTCATGACAGACTGTTGGACAACCCTCAAAAAACCTGTGGAGCGAATCCAAGCGTGGCGCCGAAGTACCATGCTAAACCCAAATGCCCTACCCAGGTAGTTAGTAGTATCCAGGCCCGATCTGATGGAGTATACTTTGCTGCATCCCAGCGTATCCTGAATGAGGCTTTGGAGAATAAACCAAATGTCATCTGGGACGGTTAGGAAGATGTCCGCTAATGCACGTGAGCAGCTCCCAAGGAGGCAGTTGGTGTGTACCGATCTGAGGCTTACTGATGAGAAAATCCATTTCAGGAATGCTTCCACATGGATTGTCTCGGTCTGGCAGGGTTGTCGGTAACGCATTTGGATTTAATTATTTACTTGAGGAGGCCTGCACCACAAGGCTCTCTCAAGTAGGATCCTGGAGGAGGAAGACGGGAGACCAGGGAGTAGTAAATGGCTGGAGACCACCTTGGATCCTTATGGTCCAAAAATGCTCCAGGGGGATCCGGTCAGGTACTAAATATTCTGGCCATGGCCACCTTGGATTTGTGGAAATGTTGCAAAATGGCCCATGGAAGTTGAGGCACATTGTGATGAGAGACGGTTCTCAGGACACAGACCAAGGTTGCAGCTTGGAAAGACATGGAGCACTGCAGATGACCGAAGAAGGGGAGCCGTGCTTGGACTACTTCTGTTTCCCGTATTTCTTTGACTTAACAGAGGATCTTGACTTCAAAGATGAATGATCTCAAGAGTGGACACAGGAGTGAGAGCATGCCCACATTCTTGAGTTTGACCGAGACTGGGCCTTCTTCGCTATCTGATGGTGTTCTGCAACAGAGTTTAGCGTCAGGGTCTCGGAATGGCCTTCAGGCACATATTCGATCCCTTGTCACATGACTTTTAAATCATGTTTGGCGCCCTGACACAAGCGACAGACCTCGTAGGGGTCCATCACAGACATATATTTTCAGAACGGATATGTCCTCTGCACAATGGAAGCAAACCTTTTTGTGGAAAAAGTCAGTAAGGCCTGACAGAATTCTAGGGAGCGAGCTACAGATCCCTTTTCGAAGGCGCAAAAAGAAAGAAAATAATGGGTTCACCCTGCAGATGTGGCAGGCTATGTACGGGCCCCAACATCACATCCGAGGTGGGAAAGGCCAGACACAGAGCAGCACAACGCCACTTATCGATGCACCAGGGAATCGCTGCGAAAATGCTCAAGATCCAGTCTGGCAAATGGGGATATTGGCAAGGTGAGGAATCTGCAGTTAGAAGTATCCATAAGAATGTAAACTTAGTGCAGGTCTTTCTGTACAAATTTGTAGTGGCATTCAGGGAAGAATTTAAAAGGAATATTATCCATCTCCTGCCACTGCCTCATCTGCCTGCATTCTCCAGCCACATACTCCTGGTCTGATAAGTCCCCTGTGCTGAGAAAGGTCCCTTTGCATGTGGTCTAAGGTGGTATTTGGTTGGTATAAAATCTTTTATTGGTGTATTCCTTGATAATCCATTAGTTATTGGTGATTCTCTCAGAGTCCTTCTGTTTCGGTTCCAAACACAGTGATGGAAAAACAGAACCTGAAGATGGCGATTATGCACACACAGAGAAAGATGACCATTCCAGACTTCAACCACTAGATGGCAGAGCACAGCATATGAATCCTTAAAAGATTCCCATTGAAAAAGTATATGTTTTAGAGGTAATTGGGGGGGGGGGGGACAGAGGGGAGTGGCTGGAAAATGGGGAATACTTACTACTTAAGGGGAGGGGTTAAGGGAGTAATAAGGAGGCGTTGCAAGAGGGTTATGGAGGGACACGCACCGACCCACAAAACAGTAAGCTGATTGCTATTCGCAAGCTGCTCTACTATGGTTACTACAGCCAAACAAGCATTTGCAATGCAATGGTCTCGGCATTGTTAAGGTTAGAGCTATTGGCATTGTTCATGACATTATATTTGTTTATGTTCTTAAAACATTTAAAGAAACAGCACTGTTATTTACAATGTCAATAGCTTAATCACTCTCAAATGCGAGACCTATTGCATTTGCACCCACACAGAGCCACACACAAAGCCACCCACACACACAGAGCCACCCACAGAGCCACTCACATAGAGCAACCCACACACAAATAGAGCCACCCACAGAGCCACCTACACACACACACACACACGCAGTAGCCCACTGACCTATTTACATTATGTGCACTTTGTGATCTGCATGGTACATGTTCTTTGCTGCAGGCACATTAACCCTATGTGCTACCTTTCCAGGAGTCAAAACTTCCACGAGACACAACTCCGATCTCTCTCTAGGAAGAACATTAAACACCAGAGTCATCATGACATACAGTATTGAATATGCTACTTACCAGTATGCATCTGTTCTTGGCATGTAGGGCTGCTGACATTCATATCTGTGCATAGATCGCCGCCTAGTGTTGGGTCCGGATGTTTGCACGTTGTTGTCCTGGAAGAGTCTTCGAAGTATCCTTGGATAGGTGACTCCTCCCCTGGACTACAGTGCGCATGGGCATCCTCTCCATCCTCAGATTGTTTTTCGCCATTGTGGCAGTGATGGAGTAGATACAGAAAGTGATGACCATGCTTACAGTAATTCTGAGAGCTGCAGCTGCTACAGGCGCCGGGGAGGAGGGAGGGCGATATGAATGTCAGCAGCCCTACATGCCAAGAACAGATGCATACTGGTATGTAGCATATTCAGTTCGAGGCATGTGGGCTGCTGAATTCATATCTGTGCATAGAATGTATAGCAGTGCCCTCTATTAGCGGCGGCTACCAGTGCCAGCTGCAGCGGTCTGAAAAAGGGTTTTGAGAACAGCCTGTCCTACAGCTGCCTGCTGTTTTGATTGCACATCTATACAATAGTGTTTGGTAAATGTGTGTGTAGTGGACCAGGTGGCTGCTCTACATATATCATGCAGGGGAATATTTCCTAGAAAAGCCATGGAGGCCCCTAACTTACGTGTTGAGTGGGCTCGTGGGGGAATAGTTAATGTGCGTTTTGCCTTTTGATAACAAATTTGGATACACTTAACTATCCATCTGGCTATCCCTGCTTTGGAGATGGCGTTACCTTTGTGGTGTGGGGCAAAGGCAACGAACAGTTGTTTTGTCTTCCTAAAGGGTTTGGTCCTGTCGATGTAATAAATGAGGGCCCTTTTGACATCTAGTGTGTGGAGTGCCCTTTCCGCGACAGTTTGTGGGTTTTGGAAGAAAACGGGCAGTTCAATAGTTTGATTCATGTGGAACTGCGATATTACCTTGGGCATGAATTTGGGGTTGGTACGAAGTACGACCCTGTTGGCATGAACCTGTATAAATGGCTCTTGAACTGTTAGTGCCTGGAGTTCACTAACTCTTCTTAGAGAAGTGATCGCTACCAGGAAAGCTACTTTCCAGGTGAGGAATTGAATCTCGCATGAGTGGAGAGGTTCAAAGGGTGGACCCATCAGGCGTGTGAGGACCAGGTTGAGGTTCCACATTGGAGCTGGTGGGTGGCTTGGTGGAATGACTCGTTTGAGTCCTTCCAAGAATGCTTTGATGGCAGGCACTCTGAATAGAGAGAGGTGCTGCCTGGTTTGTAGATAGGCTGATATTGCGGTCAAATGGACACGTATAGAGGTGTACGCCAGATTGCATCGGTATAGGTGTAGGAGGTAACAAATGATGTTTTGGATGGATGCGTCCAGCGGGTTAATGTCATTATTACCGCAATAAATGACAAACCTTTTCCATTTGGCTGCATAGCAAGCTCTTGTAGTGGGTCTCCTGGCCTCCTTGATGATGTCCATACAGTCAGGTGGCAGGTTGAGGTAGCCAAACTCTAGGACTTCAGGAGCCAGATTGCCAGGTTCAGCTGTTGCGGATCTGGGTGCTGAATCTCTCCATGGTTCTGCGTCAAATGCGCGGGTTTGATCCGCAGCCTTTGATGCGGCACCACGGAAAGTTCGAGGAAGGTGGTGTACCATGGCTGGCGTGCCCACGTAGGAGCAACTAGGACGAGTGTCAGGGAGTGTTGTCTGAGTTTGCGAGCCACCAGCGGTATCAACGGCGCTGGGGGGAAAGCGTACGCAAATCTGCCGGACCAGTTCATCCATATCGCATTGCCCTGCGACTGCGGATGTGGGAACCTGGCGGCAAAGCTTTGGCATTTTGCGTTTTCGCTTGTGGCGAACAGGTCTATCTCCGGATGACCCCACTGCTGGAAGTACGGCTGGAGTACTGATGGGTGTAACTCCCACTCGTGCATCTGGTGGCTGTGTCTGCTGAGCAGATCCGCCATCTGGTTGTCCTTGCCTGGAAGGTGTTCCGCCATGAGGAACATGTTCCTCTGAATGGCCCACTTCCACATGCTCTGAGCCAGATGAGACAACTGTGGAGAGTGCGTTCCTCCCTGCTTCTGTATGTAGTACATTGCGGTCATGTTGTCCGTCCGGATCAACACGACCTTGTTGCACAGATGTACTTTGAATGCCATCATGGCTAGGAAGATTGCCATCAGTTCCAGAAGGTTGATGTGCATTTTCTTCTGTTGTGTCGTCCATAGTCCCTGCACTGTGTAGTGGAGTACATGAGCTCCCCATCCCTGGAGAGACGCGTCTGCTGTCAGTACTATTTGTGGAACAGGCTCTTGGAACGGTCGGCCCTTGCAAAGGTTTTGTGGATTCCACCAATGCAGAGAGTTGTATGCCCGACCGCTCACCAACACTAGGTCGTTCAACTGTCCTTGAGCCTGATTCCACTGACGTGCTAAGCACTCCTGAAGCGGGCGCATATGTAATCTCGCGTGCGGGACTATGAAAATGCAGGAGGCCATCATGCCTATCAACTGCATGAACACTCGCGCAGGAAGGGAGTGTTGGGGTTTGAACTTGGAAATCAGCATTTGCATGCTGTTGATCCTCACTAAATTTGGCTGAGCTGTGGCCGCCAGAGTGTCTTAGTCGCACCCAGGTACTGTTGTACGTGTGCGGCCTGGAGATGGGATTTTGGGTAATTTAGTGAGAATCCCAGACTGTGAAGGAGGTGAATGGTGCGGGACATGTGGCTGGCACATTGCTGGGCTGACTTCGCTTGAACGAGCCAGTCGTCCAGGTAGGGGTAGACGTGTATGTGCTGCCTCCGTAGATGTGCCGCCACAGTAGCTAGGCACTTTGTGAAAACCCTGGGTGCTGTTGTCACGCCGAAGGGCAGGACTTTGAATTGATAGTGCTGTCCCTGAACAGTGAACCTGAGGTATTTTTTGTGTGAGGGGTGAATGGGTATGTGGAAATACGCATCCTTGAGGTCCAGTGTGGCCAGGAAGTCTCCCTGCTTGAGAAGCGGAAGGACTTGCTGGAGAGTGAGCATGTGAAAGTGCTCGGAAAGAATGTACCGGTTCAGGGGTCTTAGGTCTAGTATAGACCTGAGTGACCCGTCCTTTTTCGGTATTAAAAAGTAGAGGGAGTACACTCCCGTACCGTGCTCGTGGACGGGTACGACCTCTATAGCGCCTTTTAGAAGCATACTTTGCACCTCTTGCCGTAAGAGCGTTAAGTGCTCTGAGGACATAGGACGGTTTCTTGGAGGTATTGTGGGTGGAGTGGAGGTTAGCTCTAGACAGTAACCGTATTTGACAATATCTTTGACCCACCTGTCCGTGGTGATGGAGTTCCACGTGGACAGGAACCTTTGTAGCCTTCCCCCGACAGGTGTTATGTGGTCGGGAGGAAGGGAGAGGGCGTCACTGCTTGTTCTTGGGGGAGGACCTGGTGTTGCCGTAGCCGCGTCCTCTGCCCTTTGTACTGGAGCCACGATATCCACCCCGGGTGTTTTTATCGTAGGTGGTTTGAGTATTGCCTTTGTTGTATGTCTGCTGTGACCCCTGTCCTCTACCTGCTCCTCTATTTCCGGGGCGACGAAAGGAGCTGCTCCGAAAGGACTGAGTCTGGAGAGCCCCCATGGACTTTGCAGTGTCAGTGTCCTTTTTTATTTTCTCAAGGGCTGTGTCAACCTCCGGCCCGAATAAATAGTCTGGGTTGACAGGTTGGTTTAGTATATTATTTTGCACCTCAGGTTTGAACCCGGAGATTCGCAACCAGGCATGTCGTCGCAGCATGACGCTTGTGTTTATGGCCCTGGCAGCCGTGTCTGCAGCATCTAGTGCACACTTGATGGAAGCATTTGTGAGTAGCTGTCCCTCTCTGATAAGAATTTCTGCACCTTCTTTGAACTGGTCAGGGAGATGTTGGAGTAGTTGCTCCAATGTATCATAGTGCGCTCTATCGTAGCGAGCGAGGAGCGCTTGAGTGTTGGCTATGCGCCATATGTTGGCAGCCTGGGTGGCAACTCGCTTGCCAGAGGTCTCTAAAACCATGGACTCTTTGTCTGGGGGAGGAGCGTCACCTGTCGTTTGCGAGTGTGCCCTCTTGCGAGCATTCGCAACGACAATGGAGTCGAGAGGTAATTGGCCTCTGATGTAAGTAGGGTCCCCAGGTGCTGATCTGTACTTTTTGTCGATCCTGGGGTTTATCACCCTTGCCCTGGTGGGTTCCTTGAAGATGTCCTTGGCTGGTTTGAGGACCCCTTTCAACATGGGCAGAGTCTTTACATGCCTTTCCGAGGAAGCGAAAGTGTCCATAAGGAAGTCGTCTTCCACGGTGTCAGAGTGAAGCTGCACTCCATGATTATTCGCAGCACGTTCAATAAGAGCGTTGAACGCTGCAGTGTCCTCTGTGGGAGATGTTTTCGCTCCATAGAGTTGTGGGTCCTGTGCATCCAGAGGTGCACTGGGGTCTGCAGGGTCGCCCCAAGTTTGATCAGGGTCCTGTTGGTCATCAGGGTCCATGTCTCCGTGGTAAGGGACTTGGTCATCCATATAGTCTGCCAACGCATCCGTGTCGGAGTGTGTGGGAGAGAATGATAGTGGATCCTGGTAGGGCGAGTCGAAAGATTCGCAAAGCACAGGTTCTGAGTCCACAGGCAGCTTTCTTTTAAGTGGGATCCTGAAAGGGTCCAAGGGTGGCTCCGAAGTTATCCTCCGGTCATGGATAATCATCCTGCCGGTGTTGGCGTCAATGTAATGTGACGGAGACGTCTCAGCAGGTGTAACCGTGGTGTGGGTGACCCGTGTCCTGAGTTGGAACATTTTTGGGATCGTGGATGGCGGCAGGCCAAAAGTTATGTTGGCTGGCGCCGAAGAGGCTGCGTGAGCTTTTAGTGGGCCGGAGCCCGATGTGTCCTGGAGGACCGCTTGGGTTTTGCTGCCTTGTGCTGCAACGGTTCGCAGTTGAAGCGCTTTCGAGGCCTTAGCGCCTACCAGGTTTGTAGAGGCGGCCGTGGACTTTTTCGGCGCCGGTGGGTCATCGGGTCGAGGGGCGGAAATGGCCGTCGACGTCTTCGATGCAGGAGGCTTTGGTGTTGCCGTGGAAGCGACGTGAGACGCAGCAGGCAGTATGACCTTTGGTTTAGGAGTCGATGGTGTCGGCGCCGCGAGCCGAGCAAGTTTGATGGCACCGAGGGCCTTTTTCCGTATTCCGACTCCGGCGTCGGCCGCTTCAAGTTCGGCACCGAAGTCTCGTTTGGTGCGCTCGGTGCCGATGTGTGTCGCTGGCGTCGAAGGTGTGGAAGGCCTCGATCCGACTAGCGCCACTTTCGGTTTCGGTTTCATTTGTACCAGTGCAGCTTTCGGTTTCGGTTTGGTAGAAGGGAAACCAGCCGGTTTAGGTAATAATGGCTGCCGCTGAACGTCCGAGGCCGGGCCCGAGGGCGGGGCCGAAGAACTGCGGGATAGGTCTCGGGTAAGGCCCGAAGGCGATCCCTCGACCGGAGCCATAGGCTGTGGCACTGGGCTCTCGTCAGTCTGAACGGGTAGGCCTTGCTCGTCATTGGAGCTACTCTCTTCGGCCCCTAAGGCCTCATCGCCGTCTCCTACCTCGGTGTTGTCTTCATCTCTGCGAAAGAGTGATTCGTCGATGTCGTCCAAACCGGAGTCATGTTCGGAACCGGGATTGGAGGGTAGGATTTCCAACTCCTCGACATCTTCGGCGTTGAAGATGTCTGCCGGGGCCGGTGCCGCGTGCTGCGCTTCGAGTCTCGCCGCTCGTCGATTCCGTAGAGTCTTCTTGGAACGGAACCGGGCACAGGCCATGCATGTCGATTCGTCGTGGTCCGGCGACAAGCATTTGTTGCACACCGGGTGGACATCGATATGGGGATATTTCGCATTGCATACCGGGCACCTCTTGAATGGTGTCCTCGACTCCATCGTCGGTGTCGTCGATGGTCAGGTAAAAAGCGAAAAGTTGTTTCCGAAGTTAGTAAGCTAACAGGTAGGGTCGAAACCGATCGAGTGAACAGTACCGACGCGAACTAAAGGCCTTTTGGCCTCGACAAAGTTTTTTCCTAACTGGAGTTAAGATAGCACATCCGAACCCAATGGCGGAAAAAAACAATCTGAGGATGGAGAGGATGCCCATGCGCACTGTAGTCCAGGGGAGGAGTCACCTATCCAAGGATACTTCGAAGACTCTTCCAGGACAACAACGTGCAAACATCCGGACCCAACACTAGGCGGCGATCTATGCACAGATATGAATTCAGCAGCCCACATGCCTCGAACACTGTATTTCAGCAATCTGGCACCCCCTACTTAAAGTATCACCTTGCTCTTAACAGTCACATGGAAAGCCTGCAAGGTTTGCACCCTAATAATAGGTCTCCCACCCTCTGTAACTCGACAGCCCTTTATTTGAGACCGGAATTAATTTTCCGTTAATACTCCTTTCACAGACGTCTTCTGTTCGTATTCACGGGAGAGCGTAGATTTTTTTTTAGGTCTGGCTTGAGTGCAACTGTCACCCGACCTTTTAACCAGTCATTTTCAACATCTTACACCACTCCTAGATTTTCCAACAACCGAACTACAAGTCCCACAGTGCACATCCAGCTGTGGGCAGTGTCATAGCCAGTGACAGTTTGGCTCTCCAAGGGAGAGACTAAGCTGTTTGGAGAGTACGTCCATTGATATCTAAGGGGTTGAAAACAGTTTTGGAGGGTGGGAAGATTTTCAGACCTGATGATCCCACTAAAGTCAATGATGGGAAGGGAGGGGGTGGGTCATTTTGTATATTTTGGGGCTGATGAAGAGTCCAAGGAGGGTGACATACCCCCAACGAGAGTGCTTTTAGGTCTACGGAAAGTAGTATGTTATCCATGTTCCCATTACCGCTAAATGTGGTTAATAACATCCTGACTGTATTTAAATGTGTACTTTTCGGGCTGAAGATTGCCTACAAGTTTACCATGGCAGTCACACTTGTCCGCATTGTGAAGTGGGACTCACGGGTCTCCTCTAACACTAAGCCAGGTAGCCAGAATTACCTGTATATCTCAGTGTTTTCTTTGTAATGAACGGGAACTAGGCTAACGCAAGATGTCTGCCATTAGAAGCTGTTCGTTTACCCTCACCGGCGACCACCAACAGTTCCGCGCTGTTGACGTATATCCAAGCCCACAACCATTCATTTTTTTTTTTTTTTTATTTTTTTTTTGAAACCGTTTATTGCAGGTTGTAAAAGTTACAGGTATGGGCCTACAACCACCCGGCCGGCCGCTAGAATGACAAAAGCATATTGCATACATACAGTAAAAGTCTCTCGGCAGTGCAGAGCAGTGAAACAGGAGTAATCAGTGGTGCAGGCCACACAGCTCCAAGCCCATAGTACGGTTCCCTTTTCTTGAAACAAAACAACACCAAAAAACCACACCCGCAAGGCAACCCGCGATCCAAAGTGACAGCACGTGCTCCATAAGTGGGGGATCCAAACCAGCAGCAGAACTCTGAGGAGGGGAATGGGAGTAGGTCAGGGACTGGGGGGACCGCGCGCCCGCGGCCGAGGGAGGGGGGCCGTCTAGGGAGACGGAACAGGTGAGGCAGCCGGTAGCAGTGGTGGCTCACAAATACCCCCGCGGTAGGCGTTCCAGGGGCCCCAGAGTTTCACCCACGCCCCAGGCTTACCCCTCGCCACATACACCACCTTTTCACGAAACATACACCAATCCATATGCTCTTTCCAGGCCGATACCGCAGGGGACCTCTGGGATCCCCACAATTGAGCAATGTCACGCTTAGCTATCATGTATCCCAGAGTCACCCACCGCGTCTGCGGGACCGAATAGTCATTCGGTTCCCATACATTCAGCAAGCATCTCCTCGCTTCAGGCAGCAGCGCGACACGCGTAACCACACGCAGGACCTCATGCACACCACGCCAGAATCGCTCCACCTTCGGGCACTCCCACAGTATATGCATGAAAGTCGCCAGCGCACCACAGCCACGCTTACACAGTCCGTCACCAGCAAAACCCATACGCAGAAGCCTTGGCCCCGTCACGTAAACCCGGTGAAGGATCTTGAGCTGGACGAAACAAAGGCGAGCCGGGATGGCCACCTCTTTCGGGGAGGCCACCGCGGAAATCCAATCCTCGCCGTCCAGCTCCAGCCCGTCGGCAACCCAGGCCTCGCGGAGACTAGTCAGCAGGCACGATCTGTCGTTGATCAGTTTTTTATATATGAGGGAGATCGTGCTGTCCGGTACATGGCCGTCCAGCACTCTGTCCTCCAGGGGGGAAGACTCCGGAATGGATGCGACGTCCGGGAAGACGGAGCCCAGCGCATGGCGGACTTGTAGGTACCGAAAGTACTCACTGCCCTGCAGCTGAAACTCCGCCTGCAGCGTCTCAAAAGTTTTGAATCCCCCCCTCGTCCAGAGATCTCCCACCGTGCTGATTCCGATCGTGTCCCACTTCTCGAAGCCCTTCGACGTCCATAGGGAGCCCAACCTCTCAGACGCATACAGCGGTGACGCCCGGGTCAAACGGTTCTTCCACCCCATATCTGCATTAGCCGCGTGCCAGACACGCACCATAACACGCGTCGGTCCCGTCAAACGGGAGTCGGGCGTGCCAGAGTAGAGCGCGCGATTGTAATCGCCACCGGGTAGGAGCATTTTATCCATCTCAAATGCCGGGTTCAAGGCGGGCCCATAAAGGCCATGATTAATTGCAGCTAGTTGGGAGGCCCAGTAATACCGTTTAATGTCCGGGAGGGCGACCCCCCCATCGTACCACGGGAGCGTCAATTTAGCCAGAGCAATGCGCGGCCTCCCGTCCCAGAACAGGCGCCGCTGGAGGCCCTCCACCTCACGGAAATAGCGTGCCGGGACCAAGTCCATAGTATTCTGGAGGGCGTAGAGGAATCGCGGCAGGGACATCATTTTGAACAAAGCCGCTCGGCCGAGCGGCGAGAGCGGCAGACGCCGCCAGCGCACCACGTCCTCCCTCAAGCGCCAGAGGGGGGGCAGCAAATTCCGCTCATAGCGGGCCTCCGGGTCAAGTGTGATGTAGATACCCAGGTACCGAAAACCGTGGGGGGCAATCTGGATCGGACAGTCCCGTGGTAGGGCCGGAGCCTCCCCGGAGAGCACATAGACACAGGATTTCGCCCAGTTGATGACCAGGCCCGAGTTGCGACCGAATGAGCGCAAAACATCAACCAGGACGATCAGTGATTTACGCGGGAAGGCGAGATACAGAAGGATGTCGTCAGCGTAGAGGGACACACGGTCCTCATGCTCGGGGGTCCAGCGGAGACCACGGATAGAGGGGTGCCACCGTAGCCACTCCGCCAGGGGCTCCAGGGCCAGGGCAAACAGGAGAGGCGACAGGGGGCAACCCTGTCGCGTACCCCTCCCCAGCGCGAATGGGGCCGAGACTCGCCCATTCACTACCACCTGCGCCAATGGGCCCGAATATAGCAATTTGACCCAGCTAATGAAACCCGGGCCGAACCCGAATTTCGCCAGCATCGCCCAGATGTATGGCCATTCAAGCGTATCAAACGCCATGGTGGCGTCCAAGGATGCCAAGATGGCCGGCTCCCGCACAAATGGGACACGCGCGAGCACCCCGTGCAAGCGCCGCAGATTGAGCGCCGTGTTGCGGTGCGGTATAAAGCCAGATTGGTCTTGGTGGACCAGGTCGCCCACCACGCCAACCAACCGGTTGGCCAACACCTTGGCAAGGATTTTGGGCTCCGCGTTCAAAAGCGAAATCGGCCTATAGGATGTGACCCGTTCACGGGGCTTCCCCTCCTTGTGGATCACCACAATTGTGGCCAGGCGCTGGTCCGGCGGAAGGGAACCCTGCGAGTGGGCCGCCAGGAACATCGCGCGCAGGTGGGGCGCCAACACATCCGGGCGTAGCTTGTAGAGCTCGATGGGAATACCATTGGGGCCCATGGCCTTGCCGGATGCAACCGAGCGAATAGCCAAGGCAATTTCGTCCGAGGTGGGAGGGGCGTCAAGCGAATCCCTGTCCTCCACCGTTAGGGAGGGCAGTGCGATGTCCCGAAGCAGGGCATGGGAATCTTCCTCCGAGCAGGGGGAAACCGGGGAGTAGACTTCGCGGAAATGATCCGCGAAGCAGGAGACAATGGCTTCCGGCTCGGTGACACACGCACCATCAATACTCTCAATCACAGGCACCACGCGGCTCGCTCTCTCCCTCTTATCCAACCACGCAATCAATTTGCCAGCCTTATCACCCACATCATACAATCGCCCCTGCTGCTCTCTACTGAGGCCCCTGGCCGCCTCCGTGACGAGGGCCCGATAGGCCGCCTGCTTTAGGTGTAGAACATGCAACTTGGCGTCTGTTACCCCGCTCCCCAGGTCACCCTCCAGTTCTGCAATCTCGGCCTCTACCCGGGTCACCTCCTCCCGCTCGAGCCGCCGGGCATGGGAGATAAAGGAGAGGGCCTCCCCTCTAAGGACTACCTTGAAAGCCTCCCACAGGGAGATGGCGGAAGAGACCGACCCCACATTCTCGTCGAAATATCGCTGTAAGGATTTGATCAAATCGGCACGAATGGTGGGGTCACGCAAATACCATGCATTGATTGGGGCCACCCTGCCATCCCCCCTCGGGAAGACATCGAAATGCAACAACAATGGGGAGTGGTCTGAGATACCCCGTGCTAGATGGCGCACCTCCCCCACCCTCCCTGCATGGGCCGCCGGGACAAGGATGTAATCAAGCCGCGAGAGGCTACCATGGGCACCCGAGTGGAAGGTGTACTGTAGCAATTCGGGATGCTTTAATCGCCAGCAATCCACCAGGCCCAGCGTGTCCAGAAGGCCGGGCAGCCACGCCTGTGCCCGGGGGAGGTCCCTAGGGGGATGGCGATCCATAGACCCAGAGGCTACCGCATTAAAGTCCCCTCCAACCACCAGCAGGCCACTCGGAAGGTCCAGAAGGAGGCGCCCCAGGTCCGCGAATGTGGTGACTTGTAACCCAGGCGGGACGTACACGGATATAAAGACAAACACTCTACCCTCCATTCTTCCCACCAAAACCGTGTAGCGTCCCCTCTCATCATGGCGCACCTCATCAATCTCCAACGGGAGCGAGTTCTTGATCATAATACCCACCCCCCGCGAGCCCGAGGTGAAGCCGGAATGTGCCACCAAACGATATCCCCGCCGATTCATTGCATGAAAGGAGTTACCTATAAGGTGCGTCTCCTGCAGGAAGACAACATCTGGTGAAATACGTTTTAAGTACTGCAGGACCACACCACGCTTAATCCTATCCCCCAGGCCGTTAACATTCCATGACAACACAGTCAAATCCCTACCCCCCATCATACGTCGGATCAATCGGTCGTCCCCCATCGAGCATCTTAATAACAACAACATAGTAGCGGGTTTGCCCTGCGGTGCTAACAAACAACACACCCCCCCCACCCCCCGGTCCCAACAGAACTCCCCCCTCCCTGCACCCCTGCATGAGCCCAGACAGCCCCCCCAAAGTGCAGTGTGCCTGTCGCCCCATAGCTAAATACTAACTCGTCCCCCAGAGGAGGAGGGAAGCCCCCAACAGACCCCACGCAACCTCCATAGGAGGGGAACATACGCAATCAATAAATGGTGAAGGAACAACGTCCAGAGCAAGGCCTATTCAGTCACCCCTCAATTCTGATCCGGCGGGCCCTCCTCGCCAGCCGCGCCCCCCCCGCCCCCCCGGCCCCGATCTCCAGGCAGAGTGTCCAGCCAGTCCCCAGCCGCCTCGGGCCGGTCAAAGAAGTGCGTGCGACCATCCACCTCTACCCTCAGCTTGGCTGGAAAGAGCATTGAGTACTTGAGGTTCAGGTCCCTTAGGCGACGTTTAACCCCAAGAAAGCTCTGTCGCTGCTTCTGGACCGCCGGAGTAAAGTCAGGGTAGAAATGTATCTCCATGTTGTCAAGCTTGACCGGTCCCTGTTGCCTGGAGGTCTGGAGGATAGCATCTCTGTCCCGAAAATTAAAAATCCGGGCAATGAGCGGCCGCGGCGGGGCACCAGTCTTAGGTCTGCCCCCGGGGACCCGGTGAGCACGCTCCACCGCAAAAAGCTTACTCAGCCCCCGGGGCTGGAGATGGGTCAGGATCAAATCTTCCACGAAGAGATCCGCCGCCTCCGCCTCTCGTCCCTCCGGGACCCCCACAATACGGACATTATTCCTCCGGGCCCGACCCTCGGAGTCCTCCAATCGCCGGTCCATCAGGGCGCTCGCCTGGCCAAGCCGGCGCACCTCTTTCTGGAGGGCCACCACGTCTGTCGTGAGGCTCGTCGTGGTATGGGCCAGGGAGTCGACTCGGTCGTTTGTTTTGGACAAGTCTGCCCTCACAAGGCTCACATCCACAAGGACCGAGTCTATTTTTTGCGCTAAGGTGTCGAAACGCTGGTCCACCGAGGCCTTCATCTCTACGATGGCGCCCATGACGTCCCGGAGGGTCAGATCCCCTGGATGAGCAGATGCCTCCGTCGGGCCCACCGGGGATGCACTCGATGTCTCCGGAGAACCCTTCTGAAGCGTGTAGCGGTCCATACTGTTGGCCTGGTGCGCCGTGCCACGGCGGGTCGTCTTCACCTTCGCCCGGTCGCCATCTTGTTTGGTGGACATGCTGGCTCTTCCACAGTCGTGCCAAGCTCCCCAAACGGGCCGCTATACCAGTCACGGGTGCCAGGGGGGGGGCAGGGGCGACCACCGAACCGCGGGTCAACCCACCGCCGGCGGGTCAGCCGGGCTCCTGGACAAGGCCACCGCACCCCGCTCCGCAGCCCGACCCGGCTTGAGAGCTAGGAGGGCGCAAAAGCGAGAGTGAAAGTGCGGGGTACGCCAGTCGCCCAGCCCCGCTCGCCGCTGTTATTCACTTTGTCCCCGGATCGCCCCACTACTCCAATCCGGGGGGCCGGCGAGGAGAAGGCCGCAACCTTCGATCGATGCTCCCACCGGCGTTCGGGGTCCGATTCGAGCCCAAAAAACGGGTGGCGCCTCAGCTCCGGTTCCCCAACACAGTCCCCTCAACAAGGACAGGATATCGCCAGGATTAATTCAGGAGGTCGCGGAGGTCCTCGGGAGCCTCGCACCTACGCGGCCATCTTGGTTGCGCGCTAGGCTCCTCCTCCCCACAACCATTCATAGTCACCCCGACCGACTATGGCGGCAGCGGTATGGGACCATTGGCATGGTTCTGAGAAAGCCCCGTCTTAAGATGGTCGCCACGCCAGCGCCCCGCAGATTGTAGGCAGCCCATTGTACTCCTTTTTCGGAGGTGGGCGCACGCGCAGTGACCTCCCGGCGGGTATTAATGCAGGATGGGCATGCGAAATGTGTGCATTACTGTTGGGTTGCGGGTAATAGGAGCCCTTTGAGATTAAGACAAGTGGACGGGGAAAGACTTGAGGGCTCGTGAGTAAATGCGAGGGAGCTGTGCCTGTGAACCTTTTGGGTGAAGTCATAAGTGGGTTGAAGTCATAGGTGGCTAATGGGTAAGACGTTGGTGAGCTCAGGTTAACGGCTCAGACATAAAAAGCTTGATAGTTCGACATGGGAGGATAGCTTATGGCAATGGGTTCGACTTGGCTTACCTGGCGAGAGCCATGAACACCGCCGCCTTTCTCCGAAGCGAAGCAGAAATGCCTCGGAGAAAGGCAGCGGTGTTTCCGGATTCGGGGGCGTGTTCTTCTGTTCTCTCCTCTTGCCATTGGCTGGAGGAGATAATGAGAAAAGTAGCAAAAAACACGCCCCCGAATCCGAAAAGGACGGGGCCTGTTCGGAGAGACAAACCTCTTCTCCAATGGCTGTCCAGCATTTAAGAGGCCAGCCAATGGAGAAGAGGAGAGAAGAGGGGCGGGTTCAAGCCCCTCTTCTCCAAAACATTAAATCTCGGAGCGAGACTGCGCAAGCGCAGCCTTCGAGCCGAGACCTAAAAAGGACCCAAACCGATTGTAAATGCACTCCAACTCAGAGCTGGAGTAAGTTCAGCACCACACATGGACACTCACAGGTACTGGAGCACCTCCCCACAGAAAATAATAGAGTCAGGGGCTTAAAGTAAAAACATGCAGGAAATAATGTTAAATTAAATTCACTTAAATAAATCTAAAATATAAACACATTTAAATTATTGCTAAAAAAGACCTTTAAATAAAACATTTTAATTTCTTTAAATGTTTTGAAATTTCTAGATAAATGAAAAAAAAATGTTCAATAATTACATTACTATTAACTACAAGTATCACTTAATTATTTCTTTATAATAAAAACATTTATTTTACAATAAGTGTAATTGATTTATTATAAAATTTAGAAAAAATAATGGTGTAACATATTGTTCTACAATTCAAACAAATATCTAAAATTAACATTATTATTGAACATAAAAATATATTAATTTCTTTTTTCTTTAAAACCTTCTCTGTACTTTGCCATATGTAGATCTCCACCCTGGTGGCCATGATATCCGCTTAGTTGTAAAAAGCTACAAGTAGTAACTTTACCCACATAAATTAAGCTCCACCCTCTGAATTCAGAAGGTGGAGACATGCAAGTCAACACTTTTGAGTAACTTTACAGTTAGAAACGGTGAATAGACCAAAGTAGCAAGATACACATGAGTAAATCTATACATGTAATTTACCTTTGTGACTAGGTCTCTACGTTCTTTATAGCAAATGAAAGCTTCCCACATTTGTAGCCATTCATGAAACAAGGGTCTGTTGGAAATAGACATTATCCTATGGCCAAAGTAGATTCTGAAGATGAATGCATAGGATTTTTGAATCTCAGCAATATTTTGTGGATAGCATAGTCTCTAGTGGCTGTTTTTCTACCTTGAACTGTTGCATTACAAAGAGGACTTACCTTCCCATTGGTAACTGGTAAATGGGTCAAGGAAAGTGTGTTAACCTGTCATTCTGAGAACCCCAAAATGGTCTCTTGCAGTAGAAGCAAGAACATGGATGAACATGCTTATGGGGGAGAACACCAGGGATAAGATTACAACAATCCTTACTGACGTCCATTGGCTACCAGCAAGCTAGATAAGGAATATGCTACTTACCAGTATGCATCTGTTCTTGGCATGTAGAGCTGCAGATCTATACACTTTTGCATAGATCGCCATCTGGTGTTGGGCCCGGATGTTTGCAGTTTGTTTTTCCTCTTGGAAAGTCTTTGGAAGTCACGAGGTTGGTGACTCCTCCTTTGGTTCGTATTGCGCATGGGCTTCGGCTCCATCCTCAGATTGTTTTTCGCCAGCAGGGAAAAGATGGAGCGTAGTGATAATAGTAAGAAACCCATGTGTGTTGTATCTAAATAAGATAGACTGGAACGGATACAGGTAGCCGGGGAGGCGGGTGGGCGTGTATAGATCTGCAGCTCTACATGCCAAGAACAGATGCATACTGGTAAGTAGCATATTCCGTTCGAGGCATATGAGCTGCAGATTATATACTTTTGCATAGATTATATAGCAGTACCCAGCCCTAGCGGCGACCACCGGTATCCGTTGCAGTGGTTTGAAATAGTGTCTTTAGTACAGCCTGGCCCACACTAGCTTGTTGTTTGGAGTGCACGTCTACACAGTAATGTTTTGTGAAGGTGAGCGGTGTTGACCATGTGGCTGCTTTGCAGATGTTATCTATGGGTATGTTCCCTAGAAACGCCATAGAAGCCCCTATCTTTCTTGTAGAGTGGGCTTTAGGAGGAACAGATAATGTTCTTTTTGCTTTGTGATAGCAAATTTGTATGCATTTTACAATCCACCTAGCTATCCCTGATTTAGAGATGGGGTTGCCTTTATGCAGTGGAGAGAAGGAGACAAACAGTTGTTTAGTCTTTCTGAAAGGTGGCGTTCTTTGTATGTAGTACAGTAAAGCCCTTTTAACATCAAGTGTATGTAGAGCCCTTTCCGCAACAGATTGAGGTTGCGAGAAAAAAACCGGTAATTCCACCGATTGATTAAGATGGAAGGGGGAAATGACCTTGGGCAGAAATTTTGGATTTGTGCGAAGTATCACCTTGCTGTGATGTATCTGTAAAAAGGGTTCTTGTATAGTGAACGCTTGTATCTCACTAACCCTTCTAAGGGAAGTGATAGCTACAAGGAAAGCTGTTTTCCAAGTGAGGAACTGTAGCTCACATTTATGCATTGGTTCGAAAGGCGGACCCATTAGCCTTGTAAGAACTACGTTTAGATTCCATACAGGGGAAGGTGGCGCCCTGGGTGGAATGACTCGTTTGAGGCCTTCCATAAAGGCTTTAATAGCAGGTACTCTGAACAGTGATAAATGCTGTCTGTTTTGTAGGTAAGCAGCAATTGCTGCTAGGTGTAGACGTATGGATGAATATGCCAGGTTACACCTTTGAAGATGGAGCAGATAGCATATGATGTGCTGTATGGATGCATCTAAAGGGTTGATTGTATTGTTATGGGAGTAAACAACAAATCTTTTCCACTTTGCGGCATAGCATGCTCGAGTGGTAGGACGTCTGGCTTCCTTGATAATGTTCATGCAATCAGGGGGAAGATTAAGATATCCAAATTCTAAGATTTCAGGAGCCAGATCGCAAGGTTGAGCTGAGCTGGGTCCGGGTGCCGGATTTCTCCATGGTTCTGGGTTAGGAGGCATGGGGGCAGGTGCAGTTTTTGATGTGGTACCACCGATAGCTGTAGTAGTGTGGTGTACCAAGGCTGCCTGGCCCATGTTGGGGCTACCAGAATGAGTGTGAGGGAGTGCTGTTGTAGCTTCCTTACCACTAATGGAATTAGCGGGAGAGGTGGAAAGGCGTATGCAAATTTGCCTGACCAGTTCATCCATATCGCATTGCCTTTGGACAATGGGTGTGGGTATCTGGCGGCGAAGCTTGGGCATTTTTTGTTTTCGTGGGTGGCGAAGAGGTCTATCTGAGGATGCCCCCACTTGTGGAAGAATGGGCGAAGAACTTGTGGATGCAGTTCCCATTCGTGCATTTGCTGCGTTTGTCTGCTGAGCAGATCTGCCATGGTGTTTTGTATGCCTGGGACGTGTTGTGCCAGGAGAAAGATTTTTTGTGGAATTGCCCATCTCCATATGCTCTGTGCTAAGCGGGAGAGCTGGGGAGAGTGTGTCCCCCCCTGTTTTTGAATATAATACATTGCAGTCATATTGTCTGTGCGAATGAGGACTGCTTTGGCTGAAATTTGTTTCTGAAAGGATTTCAGGGCTAGAAAGATCGCCAATAGCTCCAGATGGTTGATGTGGAGTAATTTTTGCTGTGGCGTCCATAGACCTTGCACTGTGAGGTGTAGAAGGTGCGCTCCCCAGCCGGAGAGCGATGCGTCCGTTGTTAGAATCACCTGAGGAACCGGGTCCAGGAACGGCCGCCCTTTGGAAAGGTTTGTGGTGTTCCACCACTGCAGAGAGTGATGGGTGCGGCCGTCCACCAACACCAGATCCGTCAGCTGTCCCTGGGCCTGGTTCCACTGCCGTGCTAGGCACTCTTGAAGTGGACGCATGTGGAGTCTTGCATGGGGCACTATGAAGATGCAAGATGCCATCATCCCTATTAGCTTCATAAACACTCTTGCTGGGAGAGAGTGCTGAAAAATGAATGTTTGGCGCAAGGCTTGTATGCTTGCGATTCTGGCTGAATTGGGATAGGCTATAGCTTTGGAGGTGTCTATAGTGGCCCGAGATATTGCTTTGTGTGAGATGGTATGAGGTGGGACTTTTGATGGTTCACCGTGAAGCCTAGCTGGTGGAGCAGTTGGATGGTGCTGTTTGTATGTTGCACACATTGGTCGTAGGACGCGGCTTTTATCAGCCAGTCGTCCAAGTAAGGGAAGACGTGAATGTGTTGTCTTCTGAGGTGAGCTGCTACTACCGCTAGGCATTTGGTAAACACCCGTAGTGCGGTTGTGACCCCGAAGGGGAGAACCCTGAATTGGTAATGCTGACCGTCCACCACAAACCTGAGGTACTTCCTGTGAGAAGGGTGTATTGGAATATGAAAGTATGCGTCTTTCAAGTCCAGTGTAGTGAGAAAGTCTCCCTGACAGAGGAGTGGGAGAACTTGTTGGAGGGTGACCATGTGGAAATGGTCCAAATGTATGTATGCATTTAGAGGCCGGAGGTCTAGAATGGGCCGTAGGGTCTCGTCTCTCTTTGGGATTAGAAAATACAGAGAGTAGACCCCTAGATTTTGCTGATTGACGGGAACCTGCTCTATAGCTTGTTTTTGGAGGAGGGAGATTACCTCCTGTTTGAGCAGTATGGTGTGTTCTTGTGACATTGTACGGTGCCTGGGTGGAATATTGGGTGGGGTAGATGTTAGTTTGAGACAGTAGCCTGACTGAACAATTTGTGTCACCCATTTGTCTGATGTTATGGTCTCCCAGGTGTGAAGAAAATGCCGTAGCCTGCCCCCGACTGGAGTGGAATGGTCTGGGGGAAGCGGGGGAAAGTCATTGGGCGGGTGGTGTGGCAGAACGGGTGTTGTTGGTTTTGCCCCTGCCTTTATTATTGTTTCCTCTATAACCACCTCTCTGATAGCCCTTTGAGAAGGTATTCTGAGGAGGGGACTTGTAGGAAGTAGAGGCGCTATCGGCAGAGTAACCTCTGCCTGTGCCCCGAAAGGAGGAACGACGAAATGAACGTCTAGGGGTATGGGATTGTAATGCCCTCATAGACTTTGCTGTATCCGTGTCCTTTTTCATTTTCTCCAATGCTTCGTCCACCTTTGGACCAAATAGGTGTTGTTGGTCAAAGGGGTGATTTAATATAGATGCCTGGACTTCTGGCTTAAACCCCGAGATTCTGAGCCAGGCATGACGACGAAGCAAAACACTAGTGTTTATAGCTCTAGAAGCTCTGTCTGCTGCGTCGAGGGCACATTTAATTGAGGTGTTGATGATGAGCTTTCCCTCCTGTATTAGCTCATGAGCCCTGTGTTTATGTTTGTCTGGGAGGTGTTGCATGATAGCCTCCAGCTCATCGTAATGCGCTCTATCATAACGTGCAAGCAGTGCTTGTGTGTTGGCGATGCGCCACATATTTGCGGCTTGCGAGGCAGTGCGTTTACCAGACGCATCTAAGAGCTTTGACTCCTTATCTGGTGGTGGAGCCTCCCGCGAGGATTGAGAGTTAGACCGCTTCCTAGCTGTGGATACTACCAATGAGTCTAAGGGAGCAGGTCCTTTAATATATGCAGGATCTGTGGGGGCTGCTTTATATTTCTTCTCTATCCTGGGGTTCAATACCCTAGCTCTAACTGGGTCCTTGAACACCTCTGCAGCATGTTTGGTTACTCCTTTTAGCATGGGCTATATTGCTGTGGCCTTATCTTGTATGTCAAAAGTGTCCAGTAGGAAATCGTCCTCAACTGGCTCGCTGTGTAATTCTACCCCATGGTAGTGTGCCGCCCGCTGTATTAAGTGGTGGAACCCCAGGGAGTCCTCCGGAGGAGATGGCCTGGATGGATAAATGTCATCCTGAGGCATATCAGGTACATCAGGGTTGTGGTAATCCTCCCATGGGTCTGGTGTCCCTGGAGGTGTGGGGTCTATTGGGGCGTCTGCCGGATCATAATCTGGATCTCCATAATCAGGGTCTGGAGATGGGGTTGGAGAGCGGGGAGGCAAAGGTCGCGGAGAAACGGGAGGTGGAGGAGGTGGAGAAGGTGGAGGAGGTGGAAGAGGTGGTGGGGAGGGTACTCTGAAGGGGGATGTGGCAGAGACCTTCCGTTTTGGCGGTGGAGGAGGATCTGGCTTGGTTAAATGTCTCTTTTTGGAAGACAAAGTTAAATGACCAGTCTTTGGATCCTTTGTTAAAGTTTTTTGATAAGGATCAGGTGTAAATAGTTCTCCTGGCATCGTCTGTCGGTGCCGACGTTTTCGGAGCCGAGGGCTTCGATGGTTTCTCCATGCCATGCTTTTTCGGGGTCTCCGATTTCTTCGGTGCCGAGGCAGGCTTCGGCGCCGGAGCGTCGGTGCCGAGGGGCTTATGCTTATGCTTTGTCGGCACCGAGAGTGCAGGTTTCGAGCCCGATGACTTCGGAGCCGAACTGGGTGTGGTTTTCTTCGGTGCCGACCGGTGTTTTTCGGCACCAGGAGTAGGCTGGCTCGAGCCCGAGCCGCCGGGAGACTTATGATGCTTCGACACCGGGCCAGAAGGTGGGGTGATAGAAGCTGTAGGTTTGGTTTTCCCTAGGCCCGGAGGCGAAGGTGTAACCGGAGTCTCTTTCCGTGTGGGTACGGGAGTGGGAGGGGGTAGAGTACTCACGACCCTCTGCGCTGGTGTTATCTCCTCCAGGTCGGAATCGTCGGCCTCGGAAGCGCTGACGAGTTCTTCCACCTGCTCGGTGTGCTGCTGCCCCGAAGCTCCGGTGTCGTCTCCGAAGATGTCGGGTGGAGCCGAAGTCGATGAGTGCACCATGGTGCGTCGAGCTCTTCGATCCCGGATGGTCTTTTTCGATCGAAAAGACTTGCAGGCGGGGCAGTCTCGGGCCTCGTGTTCGGGAGAGAGGCAGAGGTTACACACCTGATGCAGGTCGGTGTGGGGAAATTTAGACCCACATTTTGGGCACTTTTTGAAGGGAGTCCTTTCCATCGGCCGAGACCGGAGTCGAGGGAGGCCCGAAGGCCGGTGCCGATGTCTGGAATCGAGAAGTGCCGCCGAGAGAGATGAAGATGATGATTTTTGTCTTAAGAATCTCGATGGACGAGGATTTTCCGTCGAAGGTCGAACTGGAAAGGTTCGAAGCCGGAGCACGAAGTATCACATCCGAGCCCGATGGCGGAAAGAACAATCTGAGGATGGAGCCGAAGCCCATGCGCAGTACGGACCAAAGGAGGAGTCACCGAACTCGTGACTTCCAAAGACTGTCCAAGAAGAAAAACAAACTGCAAACATCCGGGCCCAACACCAGATGGCGATCTATGCAAAAGTGTATAATCTGCAGCTCATATGCCTCGAACAAAAGTCTTTCAGGCTTTGTAAAATGATTTTGGACTCAATTACGATTAAGAGGTGTCATGCAAGAAGCACTCCCTTTCATATTCACAACAGAATGGATCAATGGGATCCCAACTGGGGTGGGTGATAACTGATTCACATAGGCAGATATTCACAGGGGATAGACTTTAGGGGCATGGGGTGGGTGTTGGGGGGGCAAGAGAAGTCAACAGTACAGAGGACCACTGCCTCCTCCCCCAATATATTCCCAAAGAGGTTTTTTTTTGTAAAGCTGCAGCTTTCCCTTTAATGGAGACAGGTGCTTAAAAAACAAAATAATAATGCTTCCCACTTGGGAATGCAAATTTGACCTATTAGTACAGAAGTCGGATTGCAAATTGCATCCCTACTCACAAACCCATTGGTGGACTTTTGCAGATCCCCGATTGAAGATTTCATCAGACTTGTAGCTGTTTGTTTGGGGTTTGTTGAAAAGCACACAAAATGCACCCAGCAATGCTCTATGTCCATGTGGAACCAGAACAGGACTAAAGGTTTAAGATGGATAAAAGGAGAGATGAATAATTAAAAGTTTCGGCAGTGCAGGATTGATTAGACTTAATTTCAAATTGTGCTTCAACAGTTCTGGATATTTGCAAATGTGTATTTCTCAGGTGAGTGGCACTCATCAAATGACATTCGAAAGGAAGACAAAAAAAAATATCTAAGGGCCGAAAAAAGAGTGAATATGTGCAAATTTGTTGAGAGTTTGAGGTACCTGTGGCACCAGTGAAACAATGTTAAGATTCCATTAAAAAAGGCTAAATAGGCTACTGTCTCTCTATGCAAAGATGACTGCAACCGCTTGCTACTGAAGGCCAGAGGCAGGGTGGCAGGAGAGGGGGGAAATACTGTGGAGGCTGAGGTGTCACGAAAGGGATACTCAGCAATCAAGAGACACAGAGAAATTGGTGCGTGGCCCTAAAGTTGACAACATGGTGGTGACCAAACAGAGAGTCTGCATTAGGACAAAGAACACATGTACTCCCAGGGCCCTGTCAGATAGCACCTTGCGAAACCGGCTACTAGGTGGTTGGTGCAGTGTGGCACTGAGGTACAGGAGGGACAGCAGTTGCACCAGGAAGAGAGGGTGCGTCTGTGCGCACAGTCAGGATTTCGTCCCCCAACCCCCCTAAGGATGGTAAATCTGTTCACAGAACAAAAGTGGTGGGCCCTAAAAACTCCATTTACAGCAGTCATGCTCCCTAAGGATAAGTCCGCAATCTGCTTTCTCTGTTGAGAGGGAAGATAGATGGGAATCATAACACAGTTGTAAGAGGTCAGCAGTTAGCCACCATGAGCTCAGAGGGCAATAAAACAGACAAAAGAATAGTGCTGGTTCAAATGAAGGACAAAAGGCAGCTAATCCTGGTCACTAAAGCTGCAGCTAGGAAGAAAGACAACATGTTGCATGGCTTCTAGATTCACAACTTCACAAACTTGAGTTAGGCTACCTTGAGATGTTGTAAAACTTTGCAGCATATCAAAAATTAGCTTCTAACGCCTGGGGCAGAGGGCTTGCTATGGTATGCAGAGTGACTGGGGGCCTGTGAGGGGGAAAGGTCTTCATGTATTCAGACCCAGACGCCAACCAGATCATACATTTTCGTCATCAAGGAGAGTTAAGTTGGGCTGAAGAAGAGCGGATGGATTATAGTGGGCGAAGCAGATGTAGTAATTTCAAAGAGTGGCGCTGCTGAATTCCTGGTTCTATGTTATTGTGCTGCACATTATATAGTCAGAATAAACCATTTTGAGATTTACAAGCCCTGAAATTTAGAATCCTAATAATTATTATTTCCTGTTTTCTCCTTTAACCCACAAACCAGACCGAGGGTCCTTTCAGTAGAAGTAGAACGGAGTTCAAATTTGTGGTGATTACAATATTCATAAACAGTGATCTGGCATTTATGTATTTGTTCCAAGTGAGAGGGAGATTTTACTTATGGTTGATCGTGTTCTTTACTCTACGTTAAACTGTACAGATTAAATGATTTATACTGTAAAAACTACAGCATCAGAAGAAGGTGTGACAGAAGGGATAGCTCAGTACCTTGATGGAAATATGCAATCGCATGGAAGTACTAGTTTGACATATTGAAATCATAGATTGCATTTTGAAAGAAAACAGATGCAAAGTTCCTAGTTACTGAAGTAGTACTTCCTGGAAACCAGGAAAGCCCAAGGTCATTGGTTCATTAGTGCACTAATGACAAATATTTTTGTCACTGGTTTGTGGAAAATGGTGTCCATGCATTATTGAATTTCTACTACATACTGAACATCTTCAATCAATCAAGATTCTATGCAAGTTCACAAACAGTCCGTAAGAGAAACACCCGAATAGAGTAATTAATGCATTCCGAACAACTTACAACACTGGGAAACTTTCTGAGGTTGCTGTGTGTTTATACATTTAATTAATTCATTCTAGAAGTACAAATTGTTAGGAAGACTCAATCAGCAATTTATTTTGGCTTCTACATTTGCTTAATAAATCAGACTGTAGACATTTTACATTTTATTTACTACTATTATATTGTGCGTAACATGAATTCGATCATCTCTATACACAGACTTGTTGGACATCTTCTGTCCTTAAATTTATATGCTTGTCTGTAATTTGTTTCTGAGGGATGTACCTACCTGTCCAGGCAGTGTGTTTTATGACTTTCAGGCCGAGAGGAAATTTTTAAAGATTGGTTTGAAGTAGAAAAGGCTAGGCGACTGGAAAGCATTTTAGGGTATTTTTTTTACCAGGGTAGAAATGAGCGCACTCAGCAGGGCAGCTGAATGGAGAGCATGTTGAACCTATTAGGTGTGATAATGTTGCACATGCTAATGGCAGAGTAGGACACCCATTGTTTCACAAAGTATTTTCAACTGGAATCCAGCTCTTACGTTAACTCTATGCTTCTCAGTGCCGAGACCAGCATCTCTTCTTTAAGCTGGTGGTAAGACTAGCCACCAACGTCTTTTTCAAGACAATCTCGAAGCATTTTTGGGTGTTTGGGATTGAATATGCTACTTACCAGTATGCATCTGTTCTTGGCATGTAGGGCTGCTGACATTCCTATCTGTGCATAGATCGCCGCCTAGTGTTGGGTCCGGAGGATTGCACATTGTTGTCCTGGAAGAGTCTTCGAAGTATCCTGAGATGGGTGACTCCTCCCCTGGACCACAGTGCGCATGGGCATCCTCTCCATCCCCAGATTGTTTTTCGCCATTGTGGCAGTGATGGAGTAGATACAGGAAGTGATGACCATGCTATACAGTAATTCTGAGAGCTGCAGCTGCGACAGGCGCCGGGGAGGAGGGTGGGCGATATGAATGTCAGCAGCCCTACATGCCAAGAACAGATGCATACTGGTAAGTAGCATATTCAGTTCGAGGCATGTGGGCTGCTGAATTCATATCTGTGCATAGAATACACAGCAGTACCTCCTATTAGCGGCGGCTACCCGTGCCAGCTGCAGCAGTCTGAAAAAGAGTTTTGAGAACAGCCTGTCCTACAGCTGCTTGCTGTTTTGAGTGTACATCTACACAGTAGTGTTTTGTAAATGTATGTATAGTGGACCATGTGGCTGCTCTACATATTTCTTGTAAAGGAATGTTTCCCAGGAAAGCCATGGAGGCCCCTAACTTCCGTGTTGAGTGGGCTCGTGGTGGAATCGTTAATGTGCGTTTAGCTTTTTGATAACAAATTTGGATACATTTAACGATCCATCTGGCTATACCTGCTTTGGAAATGGCGTTGCCTTTGTGTTGTGGAGAGAAGGCAACAAAGAGTTGTTTAGTCTTCCTAAAGTTTTTAGTTCTGTCAATATAGTACATGAGGGCCCTCTTTACATCTAGTGTGTGGAGCATCCTCTCAGCGACATTTTGTGGGTTTTGAAAGAAAACAGGCAGTTTGATGGTTTGGTTCATGTGGAACTGCGATATTACTTTAGGCATGAATTTGGGGTTGGTACGTAGTACGACTCGGTTTGCGTGAACTTGTATAAATGGCTCTTGAATGGTTAGTGCCTGGAGTTCACTAACTCTTCTTAAGGAAGTGATGGCAACCAGGAAAGCCACTTTCCAGGTGAGGAATTGAATCTCACAAGAATGGAGAGGTTCAAAGGGTGGACCCATTAGTCTGGTGAGGACCAAGTTGAGGTTCCACACCGGTGCTGGGGGGTGCCTTAGGGGAATCACCCGTTTAAGTCCTTCCAAGAAGGCTTTGATGGCAGGCACTCTGAATAAAGAGAGGTGCTGCCTGTTTTGGAGGTAGGCTGCTATTGCTGTTAAATGGACACGTATTGAGGTGTATGCTAGATTGCATCGGTATAGGTGTAAGAGATAGCAGATTATGTTCTGAATAGATGCGTCTAGTGGGTTAAGGTGATTGTTGTTGCAATAAATGACAAACCTCTTCCATTTGGCTGCATAGCAAGCTCTGGTAGTGGGTCTCCTAGCTTCCTTAATGATCTCCATACAGTCAGGTGGCAGGTTTAGGTAGCCAAACTCTAAGACTTCAGGAGCCAGATTGCCAGGTTCAACTGTTGCGGATCTGGGTGTTGAATTTCTCCATGGTTCTGCGTCAAAAGCGCGGGTTTGATCCGCAGCCTTTGATGCGGCACCACGGAAAGTTGTAGAAAGGTGGTGTACCATGGCTGGCGTGCCCATGTTGGAGCAACCAGGATGAGTGTCAGAGAGTGCTGTCGCAGTTTGCGTGCCACCAGCGGTATCAACGGCGCTGGGGGAAAAGCGCATGCAAATCTGCCGGACCAGTTCATCCATATCGCATTGCCCTGCGACTGTGGATGTGGGAACCTGGCGGCAAAGCTTTGGCATTTTGCGTTTTCCCTTGTGGCGAATAGGTCTGTCTCTGGATGACCCCACTGCTGGAAGTAAGGTTGGAGTACTGATGGGTGTAACTCCCACTCGTGCATCTGGTGGCTGTGTCTGCTGAGCAGATCCGCCATCTGGTTGTCCTTGCCGGGGAGGTGTTCCGCCATGAGGAATATGTTCCTCTGAATGGCCCACTTCCACATGCTCTGAGCCAGATGAGACAACTGTGGAGAGTGTGTTCCTCCCTGCTTCTGTATGTAGTACATGGCAGTCATGTTGTCCGTCCGGATCAACACGACCTTGTTGCACAGGTGTACTTTGAATGCTTTCATTGCCAGGAAGATTGCCATCAGTTCCAGAAGGTTGATGTGCATCTTCTTCTGTTGTGTAGTCCATAGTCCCTGCACTGTGTAATTGAGTATATGAGCTCCCCATCCCTGGAGAGACACGTCCGCTGTCAGTATGATTTGTGGGACAGGCTCTTGGAACGGTCGGCCCTTGCAAAGGTTTTGTGGATTCCGCCAATGCAGAGAGTTGTATGCCCGACCGCTCACCAACACTAGGTCTTTCAACTGTCCTTGAGCCTGATTCCACTGACGTGCTAAGCACTCCTGAAGCGGGCGCATATGTAGTCTTGCGTGTGGGACTATGAAGATGCAGGAGGCCATCATGCCTATCAACTGCATGAACACTCGCGCCGAAAGGGAGTGTTGAGGTTTGAATTTTGAGATCAGCAGTTGCATGCTGTTGATTCTCACTAAAGTTGGCTGAGCTGTGGCAGCCAGAGTGTTGATTGTCGCGCCTAAGTACTGTTGTACGTGCGCAGGTTGGAGACTTGATTTTGGGTAATTTAGTGAGAATCCCAGATCGTGAAGAAGGTGAATGGTGTGGGACATGTGGGTGGCACATTGTTGTGCTGATTTGGCCTGAACTAGCCAGTCGTCCAAATAAGGGAAGACGTGAATATTTTGTCTTCGCAGATGCGCGACCACTGTCAGCAGGCACTTGGTAAAGACCCTGGGCGCTGTTGTTACTCCGAAGGGGAGACCTTTGAACTGATAGTGATTCCCCTGAATGGTGAATCTGAGGTATTTCCTGTGTGAAGGGTGTATTGGTATGTGGAAGTATGCATCCTTCAGGTCCAGTGTAGCTAGGAAATCCCCCTGAGTAAGTAGTGGGAGAACCTGTTGGAGGGTTGTGAGAAAGTGCCATCTTTCTTGCATGGTATGCCCCCACTTTTTGCTAAATTGCTGAATGTACTTCGATTGAGTGTACCCTGGGTTCCTGCCAATCAGGTGCCCAGGGCCTATGTTCCTTCCTTAAACCACACAAACTCCAAATTGGCAAACCCTAGCCACATGTCAGCCCCTAGTAAATGGTACCCTAGGTACCCAGGGCCTTGTGGCCAGGGAAGGCCTCTAAGGGCTGCAGCACTCATTGTGCCACCCTCAGAGGCCCTGTACCCTTACACACACACTGCCCTTGCAGGCTGAGTGTCTGGGTGCAGGACAAAACAAAGAGTCGACATGGCACACATCACTGTGTACCATGCCCATCACCTACACTGCCAAGGCATTTGTCAGCCACCCCTCTAGCTGGGTGCATTACGCCTATGGTGTGGGCACAGGAGCAGGAGCCCTGTGCCCCTACAGTACCCGGGTCCATTCCTGGGCACTGTAAGTGCAGTGCTGTCATTTAAGAGTGCATGGTGCTGAGAGCTTGTCAAACACGAGCTCCACAGCACCATATTGGCAACACTGAAGCCTGGGAAGTTTGGTATCAAACTTCTCAGCACTTTGAACCCACACTGATGCCAGTGTAGGATTTAATGTACTAAGCACCCCAGAGGGCATCTTAGAGATGCCCCCTTACAGCTAACTTACAATCCACGTCTGCTCTGAGGCTGCCCAGGCTGCCACACAGCAGACACGTTGCTGGACCCCTGGGTGGGAGAGCCCCTGCTCTCCCGGGCCTGCAACAATGCACATCCTGGGTGAGGTGAGAAATCTCCTCCCCCAGGATGAGCAAAGGGAAGCTTCAAAGGCAGGCCGCCATTTGGAGTTTCCCCAGGCCACTGCAACCCCCCACTCTGGCGGGAAGCTTGGCCGGAAACCCCATACAAGGACAGGGGATGTGCCAGCCTGCCCACCCCACCCCTCAGGTGGGGGAGGCGAGGTGAAGCACATCTCCGGGCTCTCGCCATCTTGAAGATGGGAGGCCCTACCCTATCAGGATTAGGCTACTGCCCCCCTCCCACAGGAGAGAGGCAGGATAGGGGGTGTACCCACCCCAGGACAGGGACCCATTGGTCCCTGGCCTTCACCTACCTGTAACGCCCCTAAATCTAGTATTTACGGGCCCCCTGAACCTTCCTTCCTTAGATTCCAGATAGAAAACTACAAGAAGAGCAAGAAGAACAAGGACCTGCCTGCAGCTGCTAAAAAGAGAAGAAGACACCAACTGCTTTGGCCCCAGCCCTACCGGCCTGTCGACTCTCGAACCTGCACCAGCGCGGCATCTCTCGTGGCCAGCAACCTCACCAACCCCGGAGGACCTGGCTACCTTTTAGCTCTAAGCCCCTGGGACTCCCACGAGTAGAGGCTCTACTCAAGAAACCTATTTGCTATCCCTGGCACCAGCCCGGGACCGCGGACCCAACACACTCTGCACCAGCCAAGCCTGGCCAGTGCCGGAGTGGACAAAGACCCTGAGGACGACCCCACGGCGACTGTGACCCAGAGTCCGGCACCCAAGGACCCCCCTCGACATCCCGGAAGAAGCCTGCAGCCTCAGAACCAAGTGCCACCCCAGCCGCGATCAACCAGAGGGTAAGATTCCCGACGTCAAAAGGCACCCCTGCACCCTGCGCCCTGCGGCCCCCTGTGCCCAATCCTGGGGTACCCACCTAACCTACAACTACCCAACTTACCTCTCGAAGTGGTGGTGGCACCTGAAACATCCTCGTCCCCGAGCCTGCAGCCTTTTTCCAAACCGGAACATTCCCATTGATTTCCATTGAGCGCCCGAAGGCTCAAAAGCACCCTGCACCCAGCCGCCCGAGTGGCCCTGGCAGTGCCCTCTCTACACTAACCTACTTCCCCACTTGCCCTGAGTAAGTGACCAGGAGCCCAGCTCCCACAGCCGCGTGGCTTGCCAGACAGCAGCCACCAACCAAGGCCCCCCTCTCCCTCATAGGATAACATTGGGCCTAACTCTCTCTGCACCCGGCCGTTCTGAAACCGCTGAGGGTGAACCAACTGTACCTACCTGACCCTGGGGGACCCCTGAGTCCATGCCCGGAATTTCAACTCTGCCAGTCGAGTACTTACCCTTAAACCGCTAACTTCATTTTCCTCATAGGGTAACATTGACTGGCTTTTTATTCAAAAATCTTCTAAGTGTGAACTTTTCAAAACTGCAAAAATTCACCAAAAACCAGCCAAGTGACAAAAACGAATGTACTCACCTGCTCCCAGGTGAGCTCCCAGTGCTGGATCTTGGTGCCCAGCCCTGACCCTGAAAAGTGTTCACAACTATACTTACCTCTAACTCATTTTTCTCCCATAGGAAACCATTGTCTGCTTTTCTGTGAAATTTCTTATAAGTGTCTATTTTTGCAAATTTGAAATATTCTTTTAAAATCGTACCATTTCTGCAAACGAAATTACTTACCTGCTTTTGATAAGGACCCCAGTCCTGGGTCTAGGCACCCAGTCCTGGATTACTAAAGTAACGATAAAGTACTCTACCTGCAATGTGAATTTCTTGCCATAGAGATCCATTGAATGTTTTCTTTGAAATATTTTTTAAGTGCTAACTTTTGAAATAGCTAAATATTATTTAAAAATCATTACAGTTATTAAGTCGACTTTCATCACTTGATTCTGAATACTGACCCAAGGCTGGTTCTAGGAGCCAGACCTGGAATTCCAAAAGTAATCTGAAAAGTAATTTATTACAAATAACCTGAATTTACCATTGAGCTCAATGCATTGTTATGTTTAGGAAATAGGATTGTTTATTGCAACCAACTGTGACTGTTTACACAAATTTATTGCTTAAGACAAAAGTATTTATATTCAACCTCTCATTCTGAGAAAGTATATTTTTACCCCCTTTGTGGTTCTAAAAATAAAGCAAGCATATATTTTATATATACAAACCATTGGCCTGGAGTTCAGTTATTGAGTGTGTGAAACCATTTGCTCACTGAGTGTGTACAATAAATGCTTTACACTGTCCTCTGGTACTGCCTTACTGCTCGACCAAGCTACCACTTTTGAGAGTAAGGTCATACCTAACTTTGACCTCTATCAGCCTCTGGGGGACTGTGGACTCTGTACACCCTGTACATATTAGGGAACAGTATATACAGAGCCACTTTCTCACAAGGGTGAGCATATGGAAATGCTCCGACAGTATATATAGGTTTAGGGGTCGCAGGTCTAGGATAGGTCGGAGCGAGCCGTCCTTTTTTGGGATCAAGAAGTACAGAGAGTACACTCCTGTGCCCTGCTGGGCGGTGGGCACTACTTCTATGGCCCCTTTTGCGAGCATAGCAAGCACTTCTTGCTGGAGTAAATGTAAGTGTTCGGCTGACATAGGACGGTGCTTCGGTGGTATATTGGGTGGAGTGGAAGTTAGTTCCAGACAGTACCCATGTTGAATGATGTCCCTGACCCACCTGTCCGTGGTGATGTTCTTCCATACGGGCAGGAACAGCTGGAGTCGTCCCCCGACAGGTGTTAAGTGGTCGGGGGGTAGGGAGAGGGCGTCACTGTTTATTTTTTGGGGAGGACCTGGTGTTGCCATATCCATGTCCCCTGCCCTTGGCGCTGGATCCACGATATCCACCCCTGTTGTTTTTGTCGTAGGTGGTTTGTGTGCCACCTTTGGCATACTGTTGTTGTGACCCCTGGCCTCTTGATGTTCCCCTATTTCCAGTGCGACGAAAGGAGCCACTACGAAATTGTTGGGTTTGTAGCGCCCCCATAGATTTGGCAGTATCTGTGTCTTTTTTTATTTTCTCTAGGGTAGTGTCAACGTCTGGGCCAAATAAAAATTCCGTGTTAACCGGTAAGTTGAGGATATTGTTTTGGATCTCGGGTTTGAAGCCTGAGATGCGTAACCAGGCATGGCGTCGCAGCATGACACTAGTGTTTATTGCCCTGGCCGCTGTGTCAGCTGCGTCTAGGGCGCATTTTATGGACGCGTTAGTGAGGAGTTGTCCTTCTCTAATGAGGAGCTCCGCTGACTCTTTATACTCCTCTGGTAGGTGTTGGAGCAGTGACTCTAGCGTGTCATAATGTGACCTGTCATAACGTGCCAGGAGTGCTTGTGTGTTGGCAATGCGCAGGATATTGGCTGCTTGCGCTGCCACACGTTTGCCAGATGTTTCAAGGACCTTAGAGTCTTTTTCTGGGGGAGGAGCATCACCATTTGTCTGTGAGTGGGCTCTTTTGCGAGCGTTGGCAACCACCATAGAGTCTAATGGCAACTGACCCCTAATGTATTTAGGGTCACCAGGTGCAGGCTTTTATTTCTTTTCAATCCTGGGGTTTAAGACTCGGGCTTTTGTGGTGTCTTTGAAAATGTCTTTGGCAGGCTTCAGAACCCCTTTAAGCATGGGCAGAGTCTTGACAGTTCTTTCCGAAGATGCGAAAGTGTCAAGCAGGAAGTCCTCCTCAATGGCGTCAGAGTGTAGTTCCACCCCATGATGAGCAGCAGCCCGTTCGATAAGGGCATTAAATGCGGCCGTGTCCTCTGTAGGAGAAGTTTTAATATTGTAGAGTTGCGCGTCCTGAGCATGTGGCGTGACACTTGGGTCTGTGGGGTCATCCCATGCCTGATCAGGATCCTGTATTTCATCGGGATCTGCGTCCCCGGGGTAGATGGTATCGTCCCCACCATATTCCTGCATTGGGTTCGATTCAGAAGGGGTAGGAGAAAAGGACTGCGGATCTAAGTGGAGGGGGTGGAGGTGCTCTTGTAGCACTGGTTCCTGCTCCGCCGGTAGCTTGCGTTTAAGAGGAATTTTGTATGGCACCTCTTCCCTGACTGGAGTGATCTTGCGCTTGTGGAGCATGAGCCTGCCAGTGTCGGCGTCGATAAACTGTGGCCCTGAAGGGTCGTGTTCTGGTAGGCCAGAGGTGGTGGACTGTGTGTGGAGGACACGTGTCCGAATTTGAAAAAGTTTCGGTGCCGATGTCGGTGGCAGCCCAAAGGTAATGTTGGTGGGCTCCGAGTGCACTGTACCGTGTGAGGTAGTGTGGGGACCCGAGGTAGAGTGGAGGGCTACCTGGTCCCGGATACGTTGGAGAGATGCAGAGACCTGTTGCACAGCAAACTGAGATGGTGGTTTGGTGGGCATCTTGGTAGTAGGTGTGGAGGCCGACCCCGACTTTTTTGTCGGAAGGGGGTCACTGGCTGGAAGGGATGCATCGATAGTCGACGTAGTCGAGAACTTCTTCGGCATCGGTGCTTTAGGCGTCGACGTAGCCGAGGCGGCCATTTTGACTGCGGAGGCAACGGGCTTCGGTGTCGGCGCCGAAGGTGTCGGTGCCTTGTGGTGCACGGGGGCGCGCTTCTTCAGTGCGTCGACCGCGTCTGCTGCGGTGAGCTCGGTGCCTAAGTCTTCTTGTACGCGTTCGGAGCTGACGACTTTCTTCGGCGTCGGCGCCGAGGCAGTGGACTGTTTCGACGCCTTTGATCCGACCAACACCAGTTTCGCTTTCGATTTGGAAGGGACTGGAGCGATGGATGTTTTAGGGTTTAACAACCCGGTCGTCTTGGGTAATATTGGCTCTTGCATAGTGTGCAGTGCCGGGCCGGAAGGCGGGGCCGAGGAACCATGGATTAGGTCTTGGGTAAGGCCCGAAGGCGATCCCTCGACCGGAGCCTGACGACTAATTTCGGCCTCCGTTTCGACGGATTGGCCTAACTCCTCAGGAGAGCTGTCTTCTTCAGCCCCATAGGCTTCGTCGATGTCCCCTACCTCGTCAACGGCTTCTTCACGTCGAAAGAGCTCTTCGTCATCGTCGTCCGATTGGGAACCATGCTCCGAAGCGGGGCTAGATAGTACTTCTTCCACGCTCTCGGCGTCCTCGTCCTCGGTGCTATATATGTTGGTGGGTGCAGGCGCTGCCTGCTGCGCCTCGAGCCTCGCTGCCCGTCGGTTCCGTAGAGTTTTCTTGGATCGGAACCGCGCGCAGGCCATGCATTTCGATTCGTCGTGATCCGGCGAGAGACATTTATTACAGACCGGGTGGACATCGATGGGAGGGTACTTGGCGTGGCACAACGGACACCTCTTGAACAGAGTTCTCGATTCCATCGTCGATGGAGCGTCGAAGTGTGGACCAATTCGATTCGAAATTTTGAAAAGGGTGTGGAGCACTAGAACTAGTAGTCGACACCGAACGGTAACTGTACCGACGAAAACTATAGGCCTTTTGGGCTCAAACTAAGTATTCCGAAGCTGAGCTAAGATAGTTGCATCCGAACCCAATGGCGGAAAAAAACAATCTGGGGATGGAGAGGATGCCCATGCGCACTGTGGTCCAGGGGAGGAGTCACCCATCTCAGGATACTTCGAAGACTCTTCCAGGACAACAATGTGCAATCATCCGGACCCAACACTAGGCGGCGATCTATGCACAGATATGAATTCAGCAGCCCACATGCCTCGAACAAATGGATGTTGAGGTTCGTTATGGTGCTAATCAGGGGTTGTCTGGGATTGAGCTGGTGAACTAAGAAGTGTGTCAATTCGAAGAGCCACTTTGGAACTGTTCAAGAGGGAGGCACTTCTAACCATCTGTCCCTCCACTGTGTCAAGTCTGAAGGCATAAGGACAATGCTGAGAATTGCCCATGGAGCTAAAGTGTTCTAGGGAGACCACAGCACTGTTGACACAGAAGCCAAATGAAAATCTCTTGTTTCCAAGCAGGTTTATGTAATGTGAAAACAGTGGAAGGGAAAATAAAGGATCCCTAGAGATGAGGGGGCAAGAGAGTCTAAGAGCAAGCTTCCAAATTGGACCAAACTGTCTCAGCCACAGAGGAGGTGGCTAAGCTATTTGATATGAGAGATGCAGGCCCCGACAAAGGATTACAAGTAAGCTCAGACTAATCATTTGAGGTGGCCACCATAAGGATCCATTTTATGTGTTACATTAGTAACGCTTTTAGGCAGTGTAGCAACTAGCTAATTTTCCCATCGAAGTTCCTCAATGATTGTTTCTCACTTTTACAGATAAGGTTAGCACATAGAATTTCAATTTATGCCGATACTTTGGATATAACCTTTTGGACATGGGTCAAACTTGGTCTCAATTGAAAGATTTGTAGAATACTTCTGCATACATACTCCAGAGTGGGTAGAAAGGACGATGTTATCCAAGTGCTAAGCTCCATTTACAAGAAATTCCGTGCATTAAAACATGAATTCTAAAAGACTAAAACGTTATTACCTTTAGGATGCAAAGGAAGAGTGATGAGTAGTTTTCAATCATGACAGTTATATGTGGAATTCCCTATCCATCAATAACATTGATGATCTTCAGAAATTTAGGAAAGCATCTAACATTTATGTATGAAAACATAGATGCATTCTTTGTACTCCGTGCTTGTATGATTGCAGATTAAGCACCCAAAGCATAACTTTGAAGTTCTGTCATCACCTTATTAGATTGGATAAAATAGTGTAGAAGCTACACCGTAAGGCATACCTTAAGAAAGTCTTTCAAGAGAATCTCTGAACTTTCCTCAAACTCCTCTTGAACTCGTGCCTGAGATTCCACATCCAAATAGGTTGGATTGATCCACTCAAACAGAATTTCATGCTGGAGAGGAAAAATATTAGAAAATCAATGTAAACAAGATGCACGTTATAGCTGAAATGCTATTCCACAGTTTAGATACAGCAACATTTTGGATGCACATCCAAAATGCAACATCCTAGTTTGAAATATTAATTTCCTTCCTTTACTCTCACCCTAGGAAACTGTGTCTATCCTTCATTTTGCTCCGGGCACAACCCAAGCTACAATTACTAAATCCTTTCTCACAAAAAATAACTTTGCAGGCCATAACCATTGAAAACTGACAGTACTGAGCTGAAGACTTGCGTTTCGCTTGCCCTTACACTGCCATCACCAGCCTACAACTAAATACCAACAAAACGAAGTACTCATCATGGGCCCAAACCCCAAAGCATGGAACAACACCTGGTGGCCCCCCGCCCTCGGAAGCCCGCCCACCCCCACGAACCACACACGCAACCTGGGAATCATCCTGGACTCCGAGCTCAAAATGGACCGCCAGATCAACTCCGTCTCGTCCTCCTGCTTCCACACCCTCCGCCTCCTACGTAAAACCTTCAAACAGATCCCCCTCGAACACAGAAAGACCGTCACTCACGCCCTGGTCACCAGCAGACTCGACTATGGCAACACACTCTCTGCCGAAATAAACAAAAAAACTCACCTGTAAGCTACAGAACATCCAGAATGCCGCCGCAAGACTGGTCCTCGACCTGCCAAGACACTGCCACATCTCCCAGCACCTACGCACACTCCACTGGCTCTCCATCGAAGCTAGAGTCACCTTCAAGATGCTCACCCACGCCCACAAGACTCTCCACGACACCGGACCAGCATACCTGAACAACCAACAAATTCCACGCACCCCAGAGGACTCTACGATCTGCCCAGCTCTCCTACGCTGTAGTCTCCCGCACCAGAAAGACCAGATCGGGAGGCTGCTCCTTCTCCTTCCTCGCAGCCCGAGCCTGGAACGCCCTGTCGCTCCACCTCAGACAGACATCGCTCCCCATCTTCGCAAGAAACCTCAAAACCTGGCTCTTCGACAGACCCCCCCCCCCCCCCTTCCTTGATGGACTGGAGCCTGCTAACCCCCACTCCCCCAGTGCCTTGAGACCCTTACGGGCGAGTAGTCGCGCTTAACAAACGCCTGACTGATTAATTGATATACACAGTTGGCAATACAGACAGTTAATTTTCATTCCACCAAAAATTGAACTCTGTTATTTCGCCTCTTGTGTAGTCATGGATATATTTATTACATATTGTTAGATGCTTGGATATGATGTGTGAGACCCAAAACCATAGCACTTTCTAGCATTTTATTTGAAAGGAAATCTTCACAAAACTACAAACGTTCTTCAGTTTCCGTTGATTTGAAAACACTCGTTCAGCAGATTAGTCCATCACATAAAGGGCATGGTCTGTGTTTGGTGATTTTGTCTGGACCACACAGATTTCGTTAGAAGGGCAGCAAACAATGGGTCCCATGTTAGGAGGCAGCCAAGGTCCACTTTTATGCAGCTGAACCTAAAACCCACTTGGTGGGTTTTACGCGCACTGGTACAAGCGAAGCCGGTGGCTGGTGGGCTGATCACGCAAAACACCATAACTAAAAGAGGCTGCACTGTGCATGTGCTGACAGATCCACTATATTCTCTTTTTTTAACAATGCAATTTTAAAATATAGCTCTTTATAAGGAGACAGATTTTATTCCAAGTCTTTTTGTCAATTAAAAAGTGGTACTGTTTTTGAGTAAAACCTCAATTTCAGTGCACAAATAAATAAACATCAGCTTAACCAACAAACACCAGATCATCAAAAAATACATAAATATCACCGTGATGGGACAGAGCACCTGGAGAGCTTTTTGTGCATTTTACATGTTTGTAGTATTTTCTGAAAGAACACGTGTCACTGGAAATGACTAGTACTCCTCCTCCTCCTCCTATCTCTTGTAACTTTGCCCCATTGAAACATTTCCTGTCTATTGGCCACAAGGAGGCAATGTTCTTTTTTTTATCTTTTTTTCTGTTTAGATATAGGATATACATAATATCAAGTACCTTTAAACAACTGCACAGAATCCTCACTAATTCAGAAAATATTTTTATTATTTACCCATTTATTTTATAGGTTATTTTGAAGAGTGCCTGGAGACAAGTCATATCGCTCACATACAACAGGAACCCTGTTCATATGTCATTTCTTGTTGTTCTGTCTGGTACTGGCATTTCCAATTGAAAGGATTGGCTTAACATTTTGGTTTTCATTAATTACTGTCCTGGCTTAGGGTAGGCTTCGGGCCTTTGCTTCTAATAATGTTTCCTTGTGTTTCAATTAATTTGCAGGTAGTCTTTCCAGTAGCTGAATTGAGGTATGCTTTGTGACTCACTGATGCACATACTGTGGGCACTTTAAAAAAAATGTTTTCTGAACAGTGAAAAGAAGTCGGAGTGGGCTCCTGGATTCCACCATGAACTACTTGAGTGCTTTAAGCATGAGTAGAACGCAAACATTTCATCTAGTTTAAGTCCATCTGGCTAGTTTTGTACACACAGCAGCCTGTAAGTTTGTTTTTTCCGAGACTGTTGTATATCACTGTGGGTATAATGTCAGTGAATGTGTTGAGTAGGTGCTGATTTAATGTGCAGATTAATTCATTGTTTTTTTATTGCCTTGTAGCTAGTCCCACTCCACAAACTGAAAGGTCGGATTGATCAAATTCATATGCCAAGGCCACGTCTGCTAAGTATGACTGTTGAGACCGAGTACTACATGGTACAAGAAGGGACTTGATTTAGGGTATCAGTCTGATTCATTGTTGGGCTGATTTAACCTTTGGAAGAGGGACTGCTTGTGGTTGCCATTGGGAGTGGAGGACTTAGTGGTTGTAATATATCATCTACCTCAACCTTTTATTCAAGCTTTTTAACCCAAACTACTAATATTCACGGGGGGGGTGGTTTGGTGGTGGTTTAATGCCAGAGCATGGCAGACGTGATCTAGCTGAGCTTGGGGCCGGGCCCTGAATCCCGCCATTAACTACGCCATTGCGAGGTCATCCAGCTGCCCAACCTGCCTGCCGTGCTACCTGTGGCCCCGGGCGACACTGTGGGTGCACGAAGAAATTTGTGCCTGGCGAAGATATCGACGTTTGCTGAGGCGACATCACCGCTACAGCAGACACCATGAGGGCGGAGGCCGCCGAGACTTGCCGTAGGGACTAACTGGAGCACGGTACGATGGTGCATGGCTGTGGCACGCACTGCACCCCTACGGCCGATGGCCCGGGCGGTATATTGTATGCAGAGGCCGACTTTAGCTGAGGGATCCTGCTGGTGGCCACCGGGCGGGAGCCCCATGGCAGAGAGCAGCGGGGAAAATCCCACCCTGAATGGCCGATCCTGTGACTTCATTTGCAGCTACCGACTGGTCTTGCCTTGGTGAGCAATACTAGAGGGCTACTTTTGTGGGACATACGCTGCGACTCTCCCGGGCCCTGGGGATTGATTGCCCACCTAACTCTGGGAGAAGCCTGGACGGCTTATCGCCTGGACGGCTTATCGCCTGGACGGCTTATCGCCTGGGGCACGGGGCTGCACATTGGGGTAAAGCTGCCTGCGCTACGAGACCCCCGAGCACAGCAGCGGCCGGAGCAGGTGCCGACCCACGACCGCCGAAGCAAGGAAACAAGCACTTCCTCTGCGCCTGGGGAGAGGTTCCGCACCGGTGCACGCTGATACCTGGTCTCATCCAACTGGACCCCAGAAGAAAGTGACTAACGCGACCACTTAAGTCGCGATGAGCCCCTGATCAGATCTAGCCCGGCTGCACTGTGGCTCATTGCCCGGACTGTGTAGTAACATACAACTCACTGGTGGACCTGAGCTGCCGGAGACCCTTGCCAGCTATGGATGGTGGTGAATGAGAGCGGGGATACCCCGAGAGCATGGGACCTAGCGCTGAGGATCTCGTTGGGCATCCGACTGGCGTAGAAGGTACACAAAGCTAAACCACGGTGTGTGCACAATTGTAGAATAGCAGTGCATTGTGCTACGGGCTACTATTCCACTTGCTACTGGGGCCCAACACACCTGGAGATGGGTCATACTAGAGGGAAACAACTAGAACCCCTCTCCTCCGGGGGACCTGACCACAATGAGCAGGACGACGCAGCCCATGCCCCTGATCAGGGCTGCATTCCGCCGACAGCTCTAGAGAGCCCCACAGATAACTGGACTTAATATTGCAAGAAGTTGGCGATTACAGGAAGGCGATTGAACAATAAGTGAGCGCCCTCACCACAGGCTTCACGCTCTTAAAAGGTGATCATGACAAAATGGCTGAGACCATAAAGAATAAGGTGCTACCACAGCATAAGGCTCATACAGCACAGATTGAACTACTACGGCGCCAATTTTCGGGACTGCAGGACAGAGTGGATGACGCAGAAGGGCGGGCTCGGCGCAATAACGTGAGAATAGTGGGAATGCCGGAACGTAGTGAAGGATCCAACCCAACCCAATTCATAGAACAATGGCTGAGGAACACAATTGCGCCGGAGGGCCTCACCGATTTTTTCAGTGTGGAAAGGGCACACAGAATTCCGTTGCGACTCCCGATCACTGGTGCACCACCTAGGCCAATAATAGCACGCATACTCAATTACAACGATCTAGACTCTTTACTACGATCCACCAGAGAAAGAGCCCCGATCCAATTTGAGAATAAACGGATCTCACTTTATACGGATTTCACACTAGCGGTACAGCGACAAAGAGCCTCATTCCAAGAGGTTAAAAAGTCGCTCAGAGTCCATAATCTGAAATATGCCCTCTTATTCCCACACCGTCTAAAAAGTTATATATGAGCAGAAATCTCACTTCTTTCACAGCCCAGAGGAGGCTGCGGAGTGGATTGAGAGCTGCGGGAACTAGAAAGGCAATTAGGCAGACTTGAACAGGCAGCAACCTCGGATGCCACAAACGAGGCAGCCCAGCAAAAAGCTCATATCAAGCATGCAGAACTCCTAGAACAGCTACGGATTATCGACTATCGCACCTACACACAAAGACAACAGGCGGAGGAAGATAGGGTGGGTGCCCTCCAGGCTAGGATTATAGGGGATGCAACATTCTCTACCCCCATCCAAGAGATTTCCACATTAGAGGGAACCAGAGTCAACATACAAATGGACATAAACACGGCATTTATGAGATTTTATGAAACACTGTACGCACCACCTAGAGAGTTTAGGGAAAATTACTTTATAACCTTCCTCAATGGGCAAGAACTCCCCCAGGTACTAGAAGCATGTACAAAAAGAGCTGGCAGAACCCATTACAAAAGCTGAAATTAAACTAGCAATTAAAGATCTCCCAAGAAACAATACCCCGGGACTGGATGGGCTACTGGTTGAGTTTTACGAGACGTTCTTGCATTATTAGTCCCCAAACTAGAACGATTATACCAGGCAGCCCTGGACACAGGATCCCTCCCTCCCACTACAAGGCAGGCGCTTGTTACATCTCTCCCGAAGCCCGGCAGTAACCCTATGGACATGTCAGGACTATAAAACCTTGAGCAAATTATTGGCTCGTAGACTACTTCACCATTTACCGCAGTTGATACACATAGACCAATGCAGCTTTGTGACAGGCCGCAGCACCTCCCTCAACATCAGACGATTGCATCAGGTACTAACCTCCACATCGGCGGACAACCTCGGAGCGGGCTGTATCTCTCTGGACCTGAGGCAAGCTTTTGACACACTGAATTGGAGTTATATGCTACGAGCCCTCTCACAATTTGGGATACCACGAAAGTGTGTGAGATGGGATACCTTATTAGACACGGAACCCTCGGCACGCGCCCGCACCGGAGCCCACATTTCACAGGCCTACCCGGTAGACCGGGGCACACGTCAGGGCTGCCCACTATCCCCCCTATTGTTTGTATTAGCGCTCAAACCTTTAGCTATTAGGATACGTATGGTTGCAGCAGAAAGGGGTATTAAGATAGAGAATATCACCCACACTCTCTCCGCCTAAGCGGATGACATTCTTTACCTTAACAACCTGCAGGGTGACCACGAACCCATCCCAACAGTGTTTCACCAATTCCAAGTTCTTTTAGGCCTATCCATCAACGACTTCAAGTTGTACGTCTACTATTTCCATGATACAGCGTGGCTAGAACCAGCTTTGGCCTCTGGATATTCCATGTTGCGTCCGTCACATTCAAATACCTTGGCATACAAATTTATAGGGATGCACGGGATCTGCTGGACGGTAATCTGGACCGTACCATTAAAACACTCAAAACCCAAATCACATTCAGGTCCTCCCTGCTGTTGTCCTTGGCGGGAAGAGTGGCTATCTTCCTAGACTGCTATATTTTTTGAACTAATTTACCAATAATGATTCCGGCACACACTTTTAAAACTTTAAGGCAAATGCTACTTACCAGTATCCATCTGTTCTTGGCATGTAGAGCTGCAGATCTACACACTGTGCATAGATCGCCATCTGGTTTTGGGCCCGGATGTTTGCAGTTGTTTTTCCTCTTGGAAAGTCTTTGGAAGTCACGAGGTATGTGACTCCTCCTTTGGATAGTATTACGCATTGGCTTCGGCTCCATCCTCAGATTGTTTTTCGCCAGCAGGGAAAGATGGAGCATAGTAATAACAGTGAAGATGCCCATGTGTGTTGTATCTAAAGATAAACTGGAACAGATAAAGGTAGCCGGGGAGGCGGGTGGGCGTGTGTAGATCTGCAGCTCTACATGCCAAGAATAGATGCATACTGGTAAGTAGCATTTGCCGTTCGAGGCATATGAGCTGCAGATTACACACTGTGCATAGATTATATAGCAGTACCCATCCTTAGCGGCGACCACCCGTATCTGTGGTGTGAAATAATGTTTTGAGTACAGCCTGGCCCACACTAGCCTGTTGCTTAGTTTGCACATCTACACAATAGTGTTTAGTGAAAGTGTGCGGTGTTGACCATGTAGCTGCTCTGCAGATATCATCTAATGGGATGTTCTCTAGAAATGCCATTGAAGCCCCTATTTTAAGTGTAGTGTGGGCTTTAGGGGGAACGGATAGCGTTCGTTTTGCTTTGTGGTAGCAAATCTGAATGCATTTGACAATCCACCTGGCTATCCCCGACTTGGAGATGGGGTTGCCTTTGTGTGGTGGTGAGAAAGAGACAAACAGTTGTTTGGTCTTACGAAAAGGTTGTGTTCTCTCGATGTAGTAGAGTAAGGCTCGTTTGACATCTAATGTGTGAAAAGCTCTTTCTGCAACGGTCTGTGGTTGCGAGAAGAATACTGGTAGTTCTACAGATTGGTTTAGGTGAAAAGGAGACATGACTTTAGGGAGGAATTTTGGGTTAGTACGGAGAACAACCTTGTTATGGTGCATTTGGAGAAAAGGTTCTTGAATGGTAAGTGCTTGTATCTCACTGACCCTTCAAGAATGGCGGTTTTCCATGTTAGGAATTGAAGTTCACATTTGTGTAGAGGTTCAAAGGGAGGTGCCATTAGTCTGGTGAGAACGATATTTAGGTTCCACACAGGTGAGGGTGGCACTCTGGGGGGAATTATTCTTTTGAGGCCTTCCATGAAGGCTTTAATGGCAGGTACTCTAAAAAGTGATAGATGTTGCCTGTTTTGTAGATAAACTGCTGTGGCTGCACGTTACTGCTGCGTCGTTACTCGGTTTTCGCCTACCTACAACGCCATAAGGTGGCCATTGCCCTTCTCCAGGAGACCCATATGACGCAGCCGGAACTAGATAAATTACGTACTCGATGGAGGGGTCAACTCTTTGGGACCACATACTCTGCACACGCCCGTGGCACATTGATCTGGGTAAGGGCGGGTACACCTTTTACATGCGCAGACACGGTGGTTGACCCCGCTGGGCGATACACATTGGTCAGTGGGAAACTTAATGGATAACATGTGCTTCTAGGCTCCCTCTATGCCCCGAACGTCGACCAGCCGTCGTTCCTGGACCAACTCTCTGTGGTGCTAACGCCGTATGCGGGTCTTCCCTGGCTATTGGGTGGGGACTTTAACGCAGTACTCGACACATACCTCGACAGGTGCTACCCGCCCCTCCATAGCACACAGGCAACCTCGAACGCACGGAGTCTCGCTGACTGGTTGTCACACTGGACCTTACGCGATATGTGGCGCAGCTTACATCCCAGCGACCGTATTTATTCGTATTATTCGGCGGTACACAACCTGCACGTCCGACTAGACAGGGGGGTGGGCTCTCCCTCCTTGGCCCCTCTGGTAACAGAAGCAGAATACTTAGACCGGACCCACTAGGATCATAACCCACTTAAGCGGAGTCTGTGTTGGGACCCAGGTAGACCCCCCGTTCCAACGTGGTGACTACACCCGGCCGCTCTCGAGGACGCGGAGTTTCGTGCCTCATTAGGCACGGCGGTTGAGCAGTTCTTTGACTTAAACGAGGGAACGGCAGGAAGTGTGCTGACGGAGTGGGATGCACACAAATCCACCATGCGGGGACATTGCCTGGGGGCGACGGGGAATATTCGTAAGCAACTCGCGTTGTCACTCCTTGGAGTCGCGCCTTCTGCCGTGTGAACGCCACGGCGAAGGGGGAAGTCGGGACTCGACTCGGCTGGTGCGGCTCTGGACGCGTCATGCTGAGCTGCTTGAGCGACAACGGTGCCACAACTACGCGGCGCATTCGGCTCGGGCTCACGCCACATCTGATAGGGCGGGGAGGTTGTTGGCCTGGATGCTTAGACAGGAGACGGTACATGCGCCGATAGAATCTCTTCGTGGGCCGGACGGGACACTGGTGCACACACAACGAGAGATCCACCAAATACTGACAACGCATTATACGGCCCTATACACCTCGACAGGGCGCCGACAGGCGCAGGATCTGGATCAGTTTCTGGAGGCCGCCTGTCTGCCCACGGTTCCGGGTGACCATCAGGAAACACTAGAGGCCAACTCGCGGTGGAAGAGATATGGGAGGCGGTGGCTTCACTGGCCTCTGGAAAGACTCCTGGACCGGATGGACTTCCGGCGGAGTACTATAAAGCCTATCGGGAGTCCCTGGTGCCCAGGCTGCATGCGCTGTATCTCGCGGCCCTTGAGGAGGCCACCCTGCCTGCCTCCATGAGGGAGGCCTACCTGATCTCACTGCTCAAGCCCGGGCGTGATCCTACCAACTTGGGGTCCTACCGCCCCCTTGCCCTTCTCAACGCAGACTACAAAATTCTGGCCAAGGTCTTGGAGGAGCGGCTGGCCCCAACAGTACCAGTGTTGGTGCACAAGGATCAAAACGGGTTTGTGCCAAAACGCAGCACCTCTCTTAACCTGCGACGGTTCTTCCGGGTGGCCGCGGATGGAGCGCAGCTTTGGCCTAGGGCAGGCTGTCTGGTCTTGGACCTTGAAAAGGCCTTCGACTGCCTTGAGTGGGGGTACTTGGTGGCGGCGTTATCACACTATGGGTTGGGCGTCGGGTTCCTGCAGATGGCGGCGCTCCTCTACAAGAACCCTGTGGTGCGGGTAAGAACCGGCCCTTACGTTTCTGAAGCCATCCCGGTCGGTCGCAGTACTAGACAGGGGTGTCCTCTCTCGCCCCTCCTTTTCGCGCTCGCAATAGAGCCTTTGGCTGCTACACTGCGTAGCGTATTGACGGACGGCATCCCCCTGGGTGACGCGACTCATCAGGTTTCCTTATATGCGGACGACCTCCTGGTCTTCATCAAAGATGTGGCACACATTTTGGGGGACTTGGAGCGCGTCCTGACTGACTTCACCGCGCTCTCCGGACTACGAGTGAATGCGGCTAAATCGTGCCTTTATGCGTTCCGAGCCGATACTCAGGATCCGCAGTACTGCCTGGGGGGCGTGCCGGTCAAGTGGCAACCAGACACCTTCCGTTATTTGGGCATCCAAATATACCGGCAACCAGCTGATCTAGTAGAGGGTAATTTGGGTAACGGCGATCAGAGCCCAGGTGCGGTTTTGGGGTGCTCTCCCTCTCGCGGTCACTGGGCGAATCGCTCTAATCAAAATGGTGATTTTGCCCAGGCTCCTATACTATTTTGCCAACCTAACCATTTACATACCGGCATTCTTCCTTACAGCCTTGGAGCGTTCGCTCCGGGATTTTGTGTGGGGTGGTGCGCGCCACAGAGTCGCACTATACAAGCTATACCTCCCCAGAGGTCAGGGGGGTCTTGCGATGCCGTGCTTTGCGCATTATTATCTAGCAGCACAATTGCAATGGGTGGCCAGGTGGCTGGCAGACAGAGAGCGTGACGACACGGCGACCGCGGAGCCCCCTATTTCTCTGGCTGATATCGAGTCGTTCCACCCGACCGCAAAAGTGTTTAAGCCGGTGCCCCTCCTCGTTAAAGTGGCCTACAAGTGTTACCGCCGTGCTCTTTATCTAACCCGGAAATGTGTCCCTTATGCCCCTGCCATGCCGATAGAGGGCTCCCCTAGTGGGCGGAGGGTGCTGCGCTCGGCTGGGCTCGCAGACTGGCACGCAGCAGATATTCACACATTGGGGGATCTCTATCGGGATGGTGCTCTTATCCCATTCGCCTTGTTGGCGGAGGAGACAGGGTTACCAACCGGCCAATTTCTTTGTCACCGCTCACTGATATCGACGCTGGCGAGTCGATGGGGAGATCTTAAAGAGGAGCCAGAGCAGCACCTCATGATGCAATACCTACATGTCATTGGGCGGGGGAGGCAGATGATACGATGGTTTGCAGCTTCTCTGCGCGCGCAGACGGCGACCGACTTATCCCCGTTACGCCGTAAATGGGTGGCGGACCTGGCCCGCCCCATGACCGACAAGGAATGGAGCAGAGCGCTGCAGGGTCCAACACGGATCCCCAGGAACATGCGATTCCGCCAAATCCAATACTTTATTCTACACAGAGCATATCTCACACCCGACTCTATAAATCCGTATTTCCATCGCGCAGACGCGAGCTGCCCTCGCTGCGGGGTGCTGGACGCTGGACTGGTTCACATGTTGTGGAGCTGCCCCGCACTGGACTTGTACTGGCGGGCGGTGTATGGAGCCTTAAGTGCATGCACGGGTCGACTGGCCCCGCTTGAGTGGCCGGTCTGCCTGCTGCACCTGTTCCGCAGGACCCCCTCCACGAGGGTTGCTTCTCGATTTTTCGACCTGGGTCTGGTGGTGGCAAAGCGATTGCTTACCAAACGCTGGAAGGCGGCGGACCACCCCCGGGCACGAGCGTGGCGGGGTTCAATGCTGGTGTGTGCAGGGGCGGAGAGCACAGCACTCTTGAGGGAGGAAACACTAGGCCTCAGCCGTACACCAATAGCGAACCAGTGGGACACACTCTTGCAGACACTGACACGCCTAGATGGGGACACCCTGAGATCCTGCGAGGTGAATGCTGGGGATACCCTTGCTGAAGGGGAGGGGGGTGGCGGTCAGATCGGGCGCCAGACATGAAAAGTGTCGCTAAGGCATTAGTGTCTGGGTGAGGTGCTGGGAAATGGTGTTGCTATCAACGGAGCGGTCTGCATGAGGGGACACAGGGTTGGTGGGAGGGGGTTGGGCCGGGAGATAGAACATGGGGCTGTTCAAGTGAAGGCTGGAATTTCTGCTGTTGTTTTGTTGGGACACTTGTTGTTTTGCCCCTTTTCTTCCTGTTTACTGAGCTGGTTATAGGAATACAATGGGGATGTGTGGGCGAATTATGAGTGGCTCCTTCAGGGGAAGCCCCCCAACGTCGTGTAATCAAAGGGGGGACGTTGGGATAATGGAGCTGGCTGAGAGGCTCACAATGCTAATCCTTCCTAGTAAGTGGGCGTAGCACCCGTTCTCGTTCATTGTTATACTCATGACTAGAGATGTACCATTGGACCTATTTCAGTCATTAGCCACTAGATCGCTCAATTGTACCATGTACTTTCATTGTATTCTATAAAAACAAAAATACCAATAAACAGATTTCATAATAATAAGCTGCTATGGCTGCAAGGTGCAGTCTAATGGACGTATAGGCTAGATTGCATCTTTGTAGGTGTAGTAAATAGCCTATGATGTGTTGAATGGACACATCTAGGGAATTGATGGTATTGTTGTGACAATAGACAACAAAACGTTTCCACTTGGCTGCGTAGCACGCTCTAGTGGTGGGTCGCCTAGCTTCTTTAATGACGTTCATGCAGTCAGGGGGAAGATTTAGATAACCGAATTCTAGGATTTCAGGAGCCAGATCGCAAGGTTGAGCAGAGCTGGGTCCGGGTGCCTGATCTCTCCATGGTTCTGGGTTAAGAGGTGTGGAGAGAGGTGTAACTTTTGGTGCGGTACTACACATAGTTCCAGCAGTGTGGTGTACCACGGTTGTCTGGCCCAAGTTGGAGCTTCTAGGATTAGTGTGAGGGAGTGCTGTTGTAGTTTGCGCACCACTAATGGAATGAGTGGGAGAGGCGGAAAAGCGTATGCAAATCTGCCAGACCAGTTCATCCATATCGCATTGCCTTTGGACAATGGGTGTGGATATCTGGCGGCAAAGCTTGGGCATTTGGCGTTTTCGTGGGTGGCGAAGAGGTCTATCTGTGGATGCCCCCACATTTGAAAGTACGGGTGAAGAACTTGCGGGTGGAGTTCCCACTCGTGGAGTTGTGTTTGTCTGCTGAGCAGATCTGTCATAGTGTTTTGGACTCCTGGGACATGTTGGGCTAGGAGAAAGATTTTCTGGGGTATGGCGCATCTCCATATGCTCTGTGCTAGCTGAGTGAGCTGTGGAGAGTGTGTGCTGCCTTGTTTTTGTATATAGTACATGGCTGTCATGTTGTCTGTGCGGACTAGGACTGCCTTGCCTGAAATCTGTGTTTGAAAAGATTTTAGGGCTAAAAATATGGCTAGTAACTCCAGATGGTTGATGTGGAGTAACTTTTGTTGAGGTGTCCATCTGCCCTGCATGGTGTGATGTAATAGGTGAGCTCCCCAGCCGGAGAGCGATGCGTCCGTTGTCAGTACTATCTGAGGAACCGGGTCCAGGAACGGTCACCCTTTGGAAAGGTTTTTGGTGGTCCACCACTGCAGAGAGCGATGGATACGACCGTCTACCAACACCAGATCGGTTAATTGACCCTGGGCCTGGTTCCATTGCGCGCTAAGCACTCTTGGAAAGGACGCATCTTGAGTCTTGCGTGAGGTACTATGAATATGCAAGAGGCCATCATTCCTATTAGTTGCATGAACACTCGAGCTGGAAGAGAGTGTTGTGTCTGAAATTTTGCGTGTAGAGCTTGAATGCTTGCTATCCTGGCAGGACTGGGGTAGGCTAGCGCTCTTGAGGTGTCTATAGTGGCACCCAGATATTGTTTTACGTGGGATGGTTGGAGATGGGACTTTGCGTGGTTTACTGTGAAGCCCAGTTGGTGAAGTAGCTGGATAGTGGCGTGCGTGTCGTACACACTGGTTGTATGGACTGCCCTTTATTAGCCAGTCGTCTAGGTATGGGAAGACATGAATGTGTTGTCTCCGCAGGTGTGCTGCCACTACTGCTAGGCACTTGGTGAATACTCGTGGTGCTGTCGTGACTCCGAATGGGAGTACTTTGAATTGGTAGTGTTGGCCATCCACTACAAATCTGAGGAACTTCCTGTGAGCGTTGTGAACAGGAATGTGGAAATAGGCGTCTTTGAGGTCTAAAGTGGTCAGGAAGTCGTTGTGGGAGAGCAGTGGAAGTACCTGCTGAAGTGTTACCATGTGAAAATGGTCTGAGTGTATGTATCGGTTTAGAGGCCTAAGGTCTAGGATGGGCCAAAGAGTGTCGTCCCTTTTTGGTATGAGAAAATATAGGGAGTAGACCCCCATATTTTGTTGGTTGGTAGGAACCCGTTCTATCGCCCCCTTTTGTAGGAGGGAGATTACCTCCTGCTTTAGTAGTGTTAGATGTTCCTGTGACATTGGGCGTTGTCTGGGTGGAATGTTTGGGGGGTAGATATTAGTTCTAGGCAGTAGCTTGACCGAATTATTTGTGTTACCCATTTGTCTGAGGTGATGGTAGGCCAGACAGAAAGGAAATTTTGGAGTCTGCCCCCGACCGGAGTGGGATGGTCTGGGGGGAGTGGAGGGGAGTCATTGGGTAGGTGCAGAGGCAGAGCGGGCGGTGTGTCTTGCCTCTGCCTTTATTATTGTTGCCTCTGTAGCCGCCTCTTTGGTAACCCCTTGTAAAGGTGGATTGGGTAGGGACCTTATATGAAGTGGAAGCGGTGTCAGAGGAGTAGCCTCTGGATGTGCTCCGAAAGGAAGAGCGGCGAAAGGAGCGCCTGGGAGGGTGTGATTGTAAGGCTCCCATAGACGTCGCCGTATCGGAGTCTTTTTTAATTTTTTCTAGGGCCTCATCCACTTTTGGGCCGAACAGATGTTCCTGGTCAAAGGGGTGGTTCAGGATGGAAGCTTGCACTTCTGGTTTAAAACCCGAGATCCTTAGCCAGGCATGGCGACGGAGGAGGATGCTGGTATTAATGGCTCTGGAGGCGGTGTCAGCTGCATCTAGGGCACAGCGGATGGAGGTATTGGTTTTGCACTCCTAAATTAACTCATTTGCCCTATTTTTATATTTGTCAGGGAGGTGTTGCATTATGGCTTCTTGTTCGTCATAATGGGCCCTCTAGTATCTTGCCAGTAGCGCTTGTGTATTAGCGGTGCGCCATATGTTGGCAGCTTGGGATGCAGTGCGCTTGCCCGATGCGTCCAAGAGTTTTGACTCTTTGTCAGGTGGTGGTGCTTCGCCTGACGCTTGGGAGTTTGCCCTCTTTCGTGCTGTAGACACTACTAGGGAATCTAGTGGTGCTGGCCCTCTGATGTAGGCGGGATCTGTAGGGGCGGCTTTATATTTTTTGTCTATGCGCGGGTTAATGACCCTGGCTCTGACTGGGTCTTTAAAGACCTCCGGCGCGTGTTTGATAACTCCTTTGAGCATGGGCAGAATGGAGGTGGCACTATGCGTGGTGTCAAAAGTATCGAGAAGGAAGTCCTCCACCACGGGGTCGGTATGGAGATCCACCCCGTGATAGTGTGCAGCCCTTTGGAGTAAGGGGTTGAACCCTAATGAGTCTTCTGGGGGGGATGGTCTCGAAGGGTAGAGATCATCTTGCGGGACGTTAGGAATGTCAGGGATGTTATAGTCGTGCCATGGGTCTGGGGAGCCAGTGGGAGTGGGGTCCCCTGTAGGTAGGTCATGGGGTACGTCCCCTATGTCATCACAGACATCATCATTATCATCATCCGGAAAGGGTGTGGGGGAATGATGAGGTGGGGGGGGGGGAGAAGGGGGAGAAGGAGGAGGTGGAGGAGGGGAAGGTGGAGGGGGTGGAGAAGGCATTCTGAAAGGAGAGGTAGCAGAGTCCTTCCTCTTTGGAGGTGGAGCTGGGGCAGACTTTTCCAGCTGTCTCTTTTTGATGCTGAGCATCAAATGTCCGGTTTTGGGGTCCTTGATCAATGTCTTTTGCAATGGATCAGGTGTAAAAAGTTCTTCAAAGGGTGGTTTGTCCGTGGGCGCCGAAGGCATTGGGGCCGTCGATTTTCTTGTTTTAGAGTCTGCGCTAGTCCGCTGTTTGGAACTATGCGGCCTGGAAAGAGCTGTCTGTTTACGCGGTGCCGAGATGGTTTTCGGCTTCGATATATCGGTGTCGGTGGCCTTGTGTTTTTTGCTCGGTTCCGGGGATGGTGTCGGTACCGAGGAGCTGGAGCTGGTTTTCGGCGCTGAGTGTTTCGATATGGAGCTCGGTGCCGAGGAGGAGGCCATTTTCTTTTTCGGCGTCGGTGCGGAGGAGTATTTCTCGGCACCGACGGTGGGCTGGCTCGAGCCCGAGCCGCCGGAAGGCTTAATAGGCTTCTTTACCGGTCCTGAAGGTGCGGTGTGGGAAGCAGTGTCTTTGGTCTTGCCTAGGCCTGGAGGCGAAGGCACGACCGAAGCCTTTTTCGGTGCCGTCGAGGGGGGGGGGGGGGGGACTTCGGTACTCACGACCCTCTGTGCCGGAGTGATGTCCTCCACATATGAATCGTCTGCTTCGGAGGCGCTGACGAGGCCCTCGTCGGTGTGTTGTTCTTCTGGAACGTCGACGCCTTCCCCGAAGATGTCGTCTGGAATCGCCGTCAACGAGTGTGCCATAGTTCTTCGTGCCCTTCGGCCTCGAATGGTTTTCTTGGACCGGAAGGACTTGCACGCCGGACAGTCTCGAGCCTCGTGTTCAGGGGAGAGGCAGAGGTTACATACTTCGTGAAGGTCGGTGTGGGGGAATTTGGACCCACATCGAGGGCACTTCTTGAAGGGAGTCCTTTCCATTAGCCAGGACAGGAGCTTGGTTTGGCCCGAAGGCCGTCGTCGACGACTGGAATCGAAGGTCTTGATCGATGAGAGCCGCGCCGAGTGTGGAGATCGCGATCGAAAACAATACCGCGAATTGGGGTGAGGATTGCGCGTTAATAGAAGAACTGGAAACTGTTCGGAACCGGAGCGCACAGATCACATCCGAGCCCGATGGCGGAAAAAAACAATCTGAGGATGGAGCCGAAGCCCATGTGCAATACGATCCAAAGGAGGAGTCACATACCTCGTGACTTCCAAAGACTTTCCAAGAGGAAAAACAACTGCAAACATCCGGGCCCAACACCAGATGGCGATCTATGCACAGTGTGTAATCTGCAGCTCATATACCTCGAACATACACTTTTATTGGAATTAATATGGGGTAAGGGTCGCAGGAGAGTTGGACTCCCAAAAATCCAGCTGAATACAGACCAGGGGGGCCTGGGTGTCCTGGATTTCAAGGCTTATTGTTATGCGAGCCAACTCCAGTGGCTCTCCTACTGGATTGCAGGACACAATCTGCAGGAGTTAGGGATGACGCAACAAACTTGGGAAAGGGGAATCCTCCATAACCTGTTATTACCGAGAGGAAGGCCCCTGACAGCGGATCCTCCACTGTTAAAGGTGGCCCTCATATACTGGAAAAAAGCTCTCCAATACACGAATAGTTTACTACCATATGGCCCTCATGTTCCATTGTTAGGAATCCCCACACCGTCCAGAATAGTCACCACTAGATGCATTTCCAAATGGTCGAGCTAGGGAGTGAATACTGTTGGGATGCTATTTTCCAGCAACATGTCAACGGACCACAAGAATTTTGTTAGGAAACATGGAGTCATGAATTCCCAATACATCCTACATGCTAGCATTAGCAGATATGTTAAAGGTACTTGGGCACCAGACGGTAAGGAGCCTCCCACGCATGACTTAGTACACACATGATACCTCATGGGCAATGGAGGGCACTTAACCAGGTGGCTGTACAGAGGTACCCGCTCCCATGCGGCAATTCCACTCCAAGTGTTCAGAGAAAAATGGAACGGGGATTTAGGCAGAGAAATAACAGATAAGGAATTGGAACAAATTTAAAATTATCCAATATGTGGTGTTACATAGGGCTTATCTGACTCCTCACCGATTAAGATGTTTCCGGAAATGGTGGACCAATGTCCCCGGTGCCACATACAAAACGCTGATTTATTACACATGCTATGGGCATGCCAACGACTGGTTTCCTTCTGGGCAAGTGTGTTTAAAATACTATGTGGGGCGGCGCCTGTAGCGGGGGGAGATACAGTCAAATACTGCATTTTAGGATTATGCAATAGACGCAAGAAGCAAGGGGTACAATACCGGTTCGCAAACCTGGCTTTTATCCTGGCGAACTGGTCAATTACGATGCGATGGAAATCTGCACTGCTCCCTGTGGCTCTAGCCTGGCATAGTGATGTTGTTAGCAGGGGCAGGACTGAAAGTATGGAAATTAGTTGGGAGGTAAATAGAGGCCTACGAAAGAATCCAATTTCTTTGGAGTGGGATGCAATTTTGGAACTGTTTATTTCCGCTGAACCGTTGTTGCACTGTGACTTAATTAGTCATCCTATCAAACTCAGGAGCATAATTGAATAACAGACCCCTTTTGAAACAAACAAAGCCATGTTATGAACACTTAGAAACTTGGTACCTGGGACTATATGGCTGAGAAGGACTTGTATGATGGTCTATGTTAATAATGTAGTGAGTCTGGCGTAGGGCGGGGGGTGGGATCTTTAAATTAATCTCTTTAGGAATGCGGGAGGGTATTACTTTGCTGGCATAGAATTATTAACATTGTTTAGACAAAATCATCGCAATAGTATATTACCATATGTTATCACTGCCACTGTCAAGTATACACCTGTTGATGGAACTATGCAAGCGGTAATAATTCATCTGTAACTGAGATATGTTGGTTTTATATGATCCTGGTAATGTAACATTCAATGCCATCTTTCTTTGTTATCTTTGAAAATCAATAGAATTTTTTTTTTTTTTTTTAATCTACTAATATTCACTGAACTTTAGTTTAGGTGGTGTGTGTATATATTTCACAAGTTATTGTTTGATTTGGTAATGCTGAATGATGCAATGACTCTAGTGAGGTCAGTGTTGGTTACTGTGCTTGCTTGGAGCGCTTTGGAAACCTGTCTTTCGGTTGCTATCTCTGTGCACATTACTAGACTCTTTTGTGGCAGTACTTTTATTTCTCTGCCTGCTCCGATTCTGCAAGGATGTAGAGCACTGGACTTACTTGGAAACCTGCAGGAACTCCGGGGACGGTTCCATAACTTGTTCAACATTTCAGTAAGGGTTTATCAGGGTACAAATCCTCCCAAGTAATACCTCTTACAATTCCAGCAAACTGTGAAGTTGCTGCATGCCAAATACATCTCAAACTGCATCCTTTCAGTGGGCTTCTTCCCTCCAATTGGATCGCCATCTATACTATGTGATCCATTATTTATTTTGAAAATCTTTTTTATTGAGAATACAACAAATTGTACAGCAGCAAGTATACCAGAGCAGCCATGTGCACAAACAGGTTAAGTAACATAGCGAGTTACATTTTCTACTATCAATGCCGATTCCCCCATCCAGCCCACTGCTGTGTTCAAAGGCAGCTGTTTTCGGGACAACTCCGCCTAGAGTGGTGGCAGGGATGATGCAAAGCTTACTCCTATAAGCATTTCATTTGTCCCAGAACTGTTCCCATTTCTTAGGGTAGCCCCTGCCTTCATAAACTACTTTCTCAGCCACCAAGCACCAGTCCAAATCTTTCTATCTCTGAGGGTTGGTGCCGATGTTGTCCCCCACTGTCGGGCTACGTTGCGTTTAGTTATCGTCATCCCCAAAGTTAACCAGGCTGGCTCTTTACACCTTAGGTCAGTAACGTCTCATATATTAAGGAGACACCACTTAGGTGAGAGAAGCAAATCCACCCCACACACCTCCTGCATATGTTGTGTGATAGTTTCCCAATAGGGTTTCACCGCTGGACACTCCCATAGTATATGATAAAAAGTACCCTCTTGCCCGCACATTCTGCGACATTTAGAGTCTAATCCCTTGGCCATCTTGATTGATGTTTTGCAGGAGAGGTAAAACCTATGGAATATTCGGAGTTGGATTAATCTGAGCCATGACGACATGGCCGCCCCTTTGGGGAAAGCAAGGGTCTCCAACCAATCTTCGTCCTCCAGTTCCCCTAGATCAGTGATCCCGGATACGTAGGAAAGGGTCTGGGGAGTTATTAATTAGTTTTTGGTAGGTCAGGGAGATCCCCCTATGGTCCATATGGTCGTTTAGGAGCCTGTCTTCTAATTGGGGATGCTTCTGGGAGGTCGCCGCCCGGAGGAATTGTTGTCAGTAGGGCATGTCGTATTTTCAGATATGTAAATGTTTCTGGGGTAGATGGGTCATATTCCTGATGCAGGCCTGGGAATGGGATGACCTCTCCCCTTAGACCATAGGTACCCCCACCCTAGAAATTCCTACGAGCTCCCATCTATCAGAGCCAGGGCAGCCACGTAGCATACCTAGTCTTTCTGCATCCCAGATCGGTGTAGCTTGGGTCACTTTATTATTCCACCCCATCCTCTTGTTTTTCCAGGTGCCAGAGTTTAACAGTGTGCTCTGTTGGGCCCCCCAGACACATGACATATCTGTCCATTCGGTATGCGGGCTCATCTTGTGGCCAGTGCACCAACTGCTTGATAACCGCTAATTGGGCCGCCCAGTAATATGTCTGGATGTTAGGCAATGCAATCTCGCTGTCAAACCACCCTCTTGTGAGCTTCAGTGTGGCTATTGCGGTGGCTTTCCATCCCAAAGCAGAGTTCTGACCTCACTCTCTAAGGCCTGAATGTAAGACCCCTGGACCAAGAATGGTGTATTTTGTAAGGTATAGAGAAATCCCATGTGGAGTGCTACCTTTCTTTATTTATCCTGCCATTCAAAGCTGATGCCATCAACAATTAGTATTGCAGTGTCAAAAGAGCATCCAATTTCTACTAAATGTTACCAACAGTTTATCGCTGTTCTACAGTATTCCAATGGGTTTTCCAATGTAAAATGTGTGTAAATGGGAAAACCAGACATTTATATTGGGAAATATTTCCAATTTTGTTTGACCTAGATATAAACTATCATTTCTTTATCCCAGTAATATATGCAGCACCATTCTTGAGCCCTGGGGAACTCAAATGCTATTAGACAATCTATTAAAAAACGTTATCCTTTTGTGTGTAGAACCTCCAAGAATGGCATACTACTGCACAGCTCAGTGAACTGCAAAGTGCCTCCTTTTTAAGCATTACTATTCACAAGTAGCAACCTCTAACCATCAAGGATTACTTTTGAAAGGGATATAGATTTAGCAAGCCAAATAAAATCTGAACAGAAAATGCAGGATTTTGCGCCCACATGCAACAAGAAATAGTGTTAAGAAATTTGGCGCATCCGTTGCTTGAATTTATAGACAGAGGCAACCATTTGGAGCCCTTAGAAGATCAAGTGTCAACCAGACGGAACCCTCTTCCGAATTCTGCTTACCCCAGACATTTTTGCATGAGGTTTTGGTTGTTTACTTTCTTCTTACTGTCCTGAGGAAGATCCTGACAGAGGTTTTAATTCAGCACAATTGTTTAAGGGTCGAAACGTCGATGATCATCATTACCATACCTGTACTACAAGACTGATTGGGAAATTAAGAATCGGACAGTTGTAGTTTCATTACTTAAACGAAGATGCACATTGTGCACCCAGGCCTTATCTGCTATGATTGATAAATACATTTTGTTATTTGTACTTAAACTCCGATTTTTATTTGTTACGGGCACTGTGCCAACCATCGCCTATATAGTAGCTAGTGGCCATAACTGTGATAAGACAATATATATTCTATCTAGAGAGACTTTTGAATTCAATCTGTGTGTTTCATTCAAACTTGGCAATGTAACTTAATTATGCATGGGAGGACAAGGATATAGCCCCCATATGAATTTCAAGATGGTATATTTATCAATCCGACACAACCACTTATTTGCTTGTGTATTGTAGTCTGGCACAGGCAAAGTGCAGGAAACCCCGCAGGCACCGTGCATGTAGATAAACTAGTTGGACTTGAGAAATCTAGATGGAAGAAGAGAACCTCAGGCCAACTGATACAGCAGTTAATCAACAGCATAAGGCGGAGATCACAGGAGCAGAGTGATAGAGGTTCTTATGGGAAAACAATTCAGGTTCTCATCACTCAGGGCAATGCACCATATTTATCCTTCCATCCGAACACCTGCAGGCTTAGCAGTCCTGGAATTTGCTCCTGACTTGAACATCATCCAAAATTTCTGCCCCAGGTCCAATCCTTCGTGGCAGCTGAGACACAAGATTTCCACTTGAAGTCACAGATGAGGTGATGTTCAGGCTTAATATACCATTGTCAGTGGATGTCCGTTAAACTGGCCACTCAGAAGTTGTGCAGCACTTGAAAATTTGGGGGGGGGGGATCCAATCAACATCAAGTGCATCTTCTTTCTGTTACAGAACAGACCATGGTAAACCTAGTGATCAACCTCTCTGGTTCCATGATGATGGCAGCACCTCAATTAATCAATGTCTGCTGCTGAGCAGCCAGCCTTTCTACCAGAGCTTGACCTCGGCGTAGAGAAGGGATAAATAGAACATTCCTTTAGTTCAGCCAACAACAGTGCTCAAGCCCTTGGTTGCAATCTTTGTGAGGGAGTACCTTCACTCAGGCACATGCTCACCTTAATGGGCTGATTTGATCCAATAAGGTAAACCCAGATAAATATTACTACAATCGTGCCTTCTCTGGTATGGCTCCAAGGATCTGGAACTCCCCCCGAACTCAGGACGAATCCTTCCACGTTCCTCTTCAAGAAAGAAGCCAAAAGTCTCCTAATGAAGAAATTCTTACCTCAGTCTGGCCTCGCCACTTGATGCCGTGGCCAAACCGTCGATCCGTGGCCCGGTGGCCTGGACCATTTGAATGCTCAGACTTTTCATGTCTGTGAATTTTCGCTTTGTATATTACGGACTTGACATTTTATGACTCAGGAGAATGTTTGATCACTTTTGACTGTGAAATTTTAGCTGTGTTTACCATGTTGGACATTTAAGGGTCATGAGGATGTTCAGACACCTATGACTGTGTAATTATCACTTCGTTTATTTTCTCCTGCTGTGATATTTTATGTGTATGATTTCTTCTCTTTGGTTACTCTTGGTTGTTTACATGTACCCTCTTGCCACATATATTGTAAAGCGCTCCGATACCCCCGGTGGTCATGTTCGCGCTATATAAAACTTTATAAATAAATATATAAATAAATAAATTCCTGCTTTACTGAAGGTTTTGGGGATTGAAACCTGACACATAACAATCTAGCTACAATGAACTGCACAGATGGTGGTGGGGAAGAGGAAGGAGCAATGCTGTGGGAGGACGATGGACACTGGGTGAGACAGCTACCTGGAAGGACTACAGCCTACACACTCCTGCAACTTACAAAAGTGACCCTCCTTTTGCCCACATTGAGAATCCAGCCTCTGGTACCTCACGCCAGGAGTACAAAACCTTACACATAGACACACAAACTTCACATTCAGTTGAAATGATAGGGGAGCCTGTGATGACAGACTATGCATATTTATGGTTCAATCATTTTTATGAAACGTTTTTCAACATAGGAAACACAAATGCCAGTTATCATAGCTGCTTATTTGTTTCTGTCCAACCACAACCCGCCTCCTCGAATCACCACTCCTCTCTTTAACTTCACAGATTTAGCAAGGAGGGCCAGTAAGCAGCCTCCCCCAACATAGGTGCGGGTGAAATGGTACATGCCCTTGCACTATCAGCTAGTTGCCACCAATCATTAGCTTTGTTGCACCCCAGACATGGAAGGAGTGGCCACCCTTGTTAAAAAGTAGTTTACTTTAAATGAACCGATCTCTGTTGGAGTTTCAAATCCATACTGAAAACCTGCTGGTAGACTTGTGACATCTCTTTCCTGCCCAGGTAAATATAAGGGGTTGATGATAAATGAGGACAGAGATCCTGGCACCAGTGTAGCATCACCAGATGGGAACACATAAAATCTAACCACCTCTGCCTCAAATGTTGCGACTTCTACTCCTGTTAGCCGATGAGGACAAAAAGCAACACTGTATCTCCATAATGCAAAAAGCAAATAGAAGACAAGGGGGCTTATTTATAGTTTGGTGGAGCAGGACATATGCTAAAAAGTGGTGAAGCCCTGCCAGCTCTGTTGAGATTGCAAATGGGTGATCTGCAAAAGACAACAAGCAGAAATTCTAAACTTATCTTACGTCATGAGGGATGTGTAGGTTCCGAGGTAGACTCGGTTCGATGTAGCGTGGTGGCCTCTGAAGCGAAGGGCCATGAAACCAACCACTCACAGAGAGGCGGCACTTCTCTTTGGATAGGACCTCAGCCACCTAGAATGAGGAAAATAAAAAAAGAGCACATTATACCATACATTCAGCGGACAAACTAACCAGGGGAGTCACTCAAAGAATTTCTCAATTAAGTAACAATGCTGCAAACCATGCAAATGTGTCATGCATGCATTGCTTCATGTAAAAAATAAAAAGTATATATTTTAACACAATTTGGCAAACAGTATTGCTGGTGAACAACAAAATTAGCCTTGAATTCTAATCAATCAATGTTCCTACAAGCTTCATGTTTGCAAAGAAAATAGGACCACAATTCTTTAAATTGTTTTTTCAATCTATTGATTAAATTGATTTTATTCAGCCACACATTTCACAAAATGCACCTATAATGTATCTCCTCTTGTCCAGTCTCCAAACGATGCCTCTCCAAAAGCTTCTACTAAGAAAGAGGGTAGAATGAGTGAAAAGAGGAGTACCACTGCTAATACAAATTAAGGAATCTTTGGTTTGATAAATAACTGTCAGTCATCCCTCCAAGGGGACTGTCCACAAGTAATAACTCATGAAACTGATCTGAACCCAACCAGATCAGGTTTTCTTCTTGTAATCCCACCCCACTTTATTGTAATTGAACCCACACCACCAAGTATATGTATTAATTACTTTAATCGCAAAGCTGCATCTTCGGAGTAAAATAACAACTGCCCAAACCTCCTAGAAAGAAGCAGCATCTTGGATTACAACAATATGGAAGGTGGAAACGTGGTCCTTTTTCTGAACAGACTGCATTAGCAGAGATGAGCTGTACCCTCAAAGAAGAGTGCTGTGACAAGGAGTCAGAAGATGAAGTTTGCATTGTAAGTGGTTAACTTAAAAAGGCACATTATGGCACAATAGATACTTTTGGCAAAAAGACAGTATTTTCACTGCATCTTTGAGAAAGCTTATATTGCACACTTTCTTTATTTATTTTTGGTAAAAAGCTTTAAATCCAACTTGTTACAGTGACAGCAAAGTGCAACAAATGAAGAAAGGTGACTAAAGGATAGCAATCTGCCTTAATGAGAGGCTAAGGCATCCAAACAACAAGGTTTGTCAGTAAATACATCAACGTACACACAGCCACATATTACATCAGCAGTTTAACAAAAGGACTAGGAACCCAAATGGGACAATGCACCCATCCTCAAAATGTGACGGTGTTAATGACCAGCCCATTCAAGCAAAGGCAAACCAAGATAAACGTAAAAGCCAATGGCTGTAGGGGGCAGACACAAAGCCCATTCTCTGTGTACTTCTTATAAATAAATGATTACATTCTTGTAGATGCTGTAATTTCTCACCAACAATTTTTAATGATGCATATTAGTTGTAGTGTTTGGTTTTATCTCTAATGTTCTTCTTTTATGACTTTACGAAGTCGAAATAAAGATTAATGAAATGAAATGATTACATGAGGTGTTTAACAACTAAGCGGTCTGTATCCAGACTGAAAAATTATACCAAAATAGGTACATTTTGCTTACCAGTTTCTTTAATTAATTTTGTTCTATTATTAAGGAGGAGCCAAGATGGCGACCGGAGCAGACGCTTGAGCGCCCGGCTCCGTCGGTCCGTGGCCTCGGACTACTATCCTGATGCCCATCCTCGCCGATTCTCGAGGTGCACCGTGTGCGAAGACGCGCTGACCGCGCTGCTGTTTTCCCGGAGTCTCAACCCGCCCGGATGCCCGAGTTCTGGGTGCTTTTGTCCTCGGCACTGAAACCCTGCGCCCTTACGGCCCTTGCCGGCCTCCTGGAAGCTCCGCAGTTACCGGACCAGCTAGCGCTAACCTGAGCCCCGCGGCCCCGATCTCGCCTCGCACCATGGATCGTTTCCGGATGAGCCCGGGGAGAGACGGCCGGACACCTTCTGCACCCTGTGCCTGACGGGCTGGAGCTGTGGGGTGGGCCCCGGTGCGGTGAGTCTCCTGCCCCGCTCTGAGGACCGGGCTGCGGGGGGCTGCTGCCCCCTTTGCCCATTGCCTAGCCAGCAGCGAGGGGGACCGGCGAGAAGATAAGCGACTGTCGACCTTTCCTGTTGCGGCGTAGCCTTGAGGGGAATTGACCCCTTGCCACGACCCCCCCCCCCCTGGCCATTGCACCGTATAGCGGCAAAACATGGCGTTGAGTGCCTGCTCGCGGCTGGGGGGTGATACTTCGGTCTCGCCCGCTGCCCACTTCGCCCTCCCTCTTCCGGACACCAGCTCTACAGTGCCGTCCCGGATTGCTGCCGATGTTGGGGCCCAGCTTCCGCTGACATGCGGCTCCGTTCTGGCTGTCCTGCGGGACTTTCAACTACAGATGTGCGCTGGCCTGCAGGCGCTGAGTGAGAGGTTTGACCCCATACTGTCGGCTGCGGGCCGTGAGCTCACTGTTTGTCATCCACAGGGCGTGGGTCTCCCGGTGCTCTTGTCCTCTTGCGGGGACGCAGCGGCGGGGTATGATTGTGCTACACTGGTGCCTTCACCTAGCGCTCCCGGCACCCAGGGTCCACCGCTCTCCACCTCAACTGCGGATACTTTGTCCCCCTGGTCATGGCTTCCTGCTTCATTGTCCCCTGCATCACCGCGTCCGCGAGGCTATCCTGCTGAGCGCTACCTAACAGCTTCGAGGGACCGTCCGCGGTGGCCCACTGCTGCCTGTTTGTGGAACTCCTGTACCTTACTTGCCAGGTTTGGATTTTATGTGGTGCAACGAGGGACTTCAATCGGTGGTCGGCGGCCATTTCGTGATCCCACTTCACCATCCTTTCACAAGCGGCCATCTTGTCTTTGTCTGCTCGGGACACGGGGCCTTCACGCAGGAGCTGGTTTAATCCCAAGCCCGCGATCGGGCCAGGGCTAGACTGACTTCTATCGTTATGGTTTATGGACGGGCTGGCCTGGGTCTGGGACTGTATGTATGTTTTGCGAGCACTCATCGCGACTTGTATCCCTTGCTTAAACTGTGGTGCCATGGTATCTTTGCATGCCGTTTTTTGGCGTAGAGGGCTCTCAGTGTGTGGGGGCCATAACGGGCTGATGGTTCGGGGCGCTCTGGTGTCCAGTGGGCTCCTCCCCACCTTCTTTTCTGTTTTCTTCCCTTCTTTACTCTGTTCCTACTTTCTCTCTTCTCTATATTTCGGGTTCATTGGGCGACAGGCACTATGCTGGGGGGGGGGTAGGCCGTAGCCTCCGCATTGGTGTAGGGTGGGGGGGTAATACTCTGTTTTCAATTAGTTCTATGGGCCTTTTTTCTTTTATGTCTCTGTGCTCTACTTTCTTCGATTCGGGGTCCGGGTGTGGGGTGGATCTAGTGGGGGCGGCTCTGGAGGGGCGCATACTTGCTCATGTGACTATCCTGATATATCCTTGCACCGCCTCACTGATTGAGATTTTACTCCCAGTGTGGTTCTTACTGATGTTGCTGCTCGCCCGTGTGGTGAAGCTATCTTGCGGACTCGAATCTACTTTGCTCTTATCCTTCATTGACTTTTTTCTCCGATAAAATTATCAAAAACTTAAAATTAACCTTCACCTCTCCTTCCCCGGGTTTCAAAGATATCTCCAGTATGTAACTCATAACCTGTTGTTAATCCTGACCGTTGATGCACGGGGGCTGTAATGTGTGTATCAGTGCTCTACTGTATCGTGGCCGGCCTGACGGTTGTAGGCCCGTATTTGTTCTTTTAAGATGCACGAATAAAGGTTTTTTAAAAAAAAAAAAAAAAAAAAAAAAAATTTTGGTCTATTAAAAGGGATGATAACAAAATGGCATGTTTAGATAACATTAAGATATATTTTCTGAACAAGGGGTTCATTCCCCTTCCCGTGCAATGCCAGGTGGTAAAGGCGTATCAGGTAAATATAAATACCTTGTGTTAAGCATTTACTGGGTGTGCAAGTACACCATCATGCCAAGTTTCGGAATTCAGAATGGGGAAAACACTATGATATTAAGAGTTTCTCTGTTCGAAGCTGTGCAACCTCGGAAAGTGAGGCGTTTACCCGCACAAATTGCACTACATTTTATATGCTGCAACGTGTGCAGGCAAACATCTCCAGTCTTAGTGCTATAACCCGATTCAGGCACAATGTGGGGTTTGTGCTGCAATGGGATTTGCTCATGAAGGGGAATGACCAGTGTTCCAAAGGCAAGGAGGATGCAACTTTTGACTATGGTAGTTTTCAAATAATTAATTTAGTAGATTATCAAACAATATTAGGTTGAATATGGAGACCATGGCAGAAGAGGCAGGTAGAGAAGCATAGTGATAAAAAAAATCATTAATTTCTCTAGATGGAAAGCCTAATCATAAAATATTTTTGCAAAGTACCTCCTAAATGTAGCAGTGGTGGGGAGAGGTAGAGATGCACTTAATGTGTGTAAGTATGTGGTATTTATACAGCGCAAACCTAGCGGAAGGTCAGTGGAGATTTGTACAAAGGCAAATACACTGTCAACGTGTTAGTGGAGGAGCAACTGGTTTTCTAGAGCTGAAAGAGGGCCGTTACTGCTTTGTGATGTTATCTTCTTTAAAGAGGTAAGTCATCAGCTCTTTCTTATATTGGAGAAGGGTTTGGACAGTACCCTGATGGATATGGCGTGTTGTTCCAGATCCTGGGTGAATGGATGGGAGAAAGTCTTTTCGGTTGCTTTTACTTTTTTACACGCCTTTGTCACCAGAGATGGTGAGCTTGTCAGGGAAGTATTGCGAGGTGTCAGTTATTATGGTAGCTTTGTAGATAATAAAGCTGTTTTGAACATAGTGCATGCAGGTGGGGGACCAAGTGAAGTTTCATTGGGATCAGGGTGGTGATGTGCTCATATTTCTGCAGATCCTTGATAGGGTGTGCTATGACATGTTAGAAGCCCTTAAGGGGAGCCACTGTGGAGTCTGGGAGGCAATGGAGCAGAGTAATTAAACCACCAAGATGCAAGAGTACAGTGACTTGGACACAAGTGCTCATGTTGCTTTCTGGGATGAATAGTTTATCTTTCTTTAGAAGAGATGATAGCAGACTATCCTGGTTTCTGGGCAATGTGTTCCATGTGGGTAAGACTGGTGTCCAAGATTAATCCAAGTGACCCAACATAAGATGAAAGGTGAAGTTTGAATCTGTCCAGGTTCATGAAGTTGATTCAGATTTGGAACAGTTGCTGCTTTTCGTTCTTTGCACACAGCAGGAATTATGGCTTGATTGGGTTGTGTTTCAAGTAGGTGCTGGACATCCAGGATTGAATGAGGTGTAAATAGTTTTTGACACATTGGATGTCTGAAGAAGAGGAGATTTTCAAATAAGGTTGTGTCATCTCCATATTGGTGAATCTGTATGCTGTTTTCAGTGAGTACCAAGGGGCTCCATGTAGTAGCTGAAGATGGCAGGGGAACAAATGGAAGCCTGAGGAACTATGCAGGTGATCAGAATCTTATGGGACCTCGCAGTTCATAAATGGTACTGATTGGACTGGTACAAGGAGAAGCGGTGACGGATTTTTCCAGTGAATTCCATTCAGGACTTCAGGGTGTGGATGGGTGGTCGTCGGAGAAGGATGGTCGACTGTGATGAATGCAGCTAAGGGGTCCAGTACTATTAGAAGGCAGGGGTTGTATTTATCTGCGGCCAGGGGGTCATTGTTTATCATTTTTTAATAGCGGGTTCCATGCTATAGTGTAATCGGACACAGGATTGACAGTTACGCAGAAAAAGTACTTTAGGGTCTTCAGGAGAGGGACGAGCTAGCCTGCCTTGAGGGGTTCAGGAAAGATTTCTTATTTCTCTTAGTCAAATTCCAGGCGTTCTTAGTCACGGATTAGTTAAATAGGAGTTTTGGGGATGAACAAGTATTGGAGCAATCGATTACTGGATACAACTGCTTGTCAGAACCTAAAGAAAGGGGAGGCATGTCAGATGTAATATGATCAAGTATTGGGCTATGCTTAAAGTCTAAAATTTGAATTTCTAGTCAAATACTAATTTGGTAATCTGAAGGGTCTGACTAGCAACATGGTGGAGTTTACTGTCCTTAATCTTGTAATATAAAAGCAATGTTCAGCAAGAACAGCCTTCTAAAGCAAAAGGCGTGAACTAATTTACTCTGCATAACACATGTGCTACTGAAGTTCCCTTGTTCACAACAAGTCAAATGTAAAAAATTGTTCACAACAAATGAAAAGTAAAAAAGGACACACACAAGCTCCAGTTAAGATGACATATTGGCCCACAGCATGACATCTGAACATAAACCTATGATTCGCACCGCTAGTGCAGCTGGTCATACCTGATGATATGAAACTGGAGAAACTTCAAAGAACGCGAACAGGTTCGTGACTGGGGTCAATGACTTCTCAATCTTCACAGGCTGGAAATGTTCTAAACAAAAATAACACAATCTGTGGACATGGTGGCAATGTGAAAGGCCCTACAACAGGAACATGCAGGATAACTCTACTGTGCTTCGCAACAGACAACCCAGGATGTTAGAGTATTGTAGATTCAATAAAAAGACCTGGTCATCAGTATGGTTACTGTATGTGAATATGTAAAATCGAAACAATCTGGTATTAGTGGATATCAACTCAAAGCTCTCTGACAACCACAGGTTAATAGGTAGCAAAGCTGGCATTAGGTGCCTGGCCATTATAGACTGCAAATAAGGGCAGGGTGTTCTGTGAAGGAGGTCCCCTTGTAAGCAGAAAGGTACAGGCCAGTCTTTAAACTAAGGCTGTAGGTCGCCTTTGAGTCCAAAATGAGCCGTTAAGGAATTCTAAATTGTCCAACCAGGGACCTGCAAAGATCTTCTGCAAATTCATTTGAGTATGTGCCTGGACGGACAAGGAGTGATTTCTGGGAGACTGAACTCTGGCAGGGTTGTAGAGCTGATGGCTATGGGAGCAGTCAAAGAGTTCTATAACCAACGAATGCTACCACAGTATTTGAGGGAAATAAAAAAAAAGTGCGTCATCATCGACAGCCATGACCAAATGCATGTGAAGAAATAATCTACTCTTAAAATAAGCATTGGCAAAGCAAGTAGGTCTCACAGAGCGGGAATGCCATGGGAAGGAGTACCCAGGTAAAAGAGCAAGAAAGCAAATGCACTTGCATAGAGTGCTGAATAAAAAAGTAGTCCCCTGAATGCAAACAGTGGAAGGATAATAGCTATCCAATCAAAAGGGTGGTAAAGAAGCTAGGTTTCAGGGGAGGGACAACACACGAGCAGCGGGAGCAATCAAACAAATAGCAAGCTACATTGACATGAAAGCCAACCAATGATTACCAATGGGCTGAGCCAAAGCCCACTATAAGTATTGGTATTATACACAATAGGTCTTTCGACAAATGATAGCTAACAAGTGGTCTGTAGGCAAGACGAAAAAGAGACAAACCCTCACTCACACAGGGTGGCATGCTTCATCATTAGACTGTTCCCCACCAAGACAGTCCTTCTGTCTGAGGCAGGGTCACCTCGAGCTTAGGCATAGGTAATTAGAGGGGGAATAAACAAAACATCGGCACTTATTTTTTTATGTTCTTGATACTGCCCACAAGGTTCTCTAACAAAATAGAGTTTGGAGTTAATCAACTCTTAGAACTTTTTGTGGTAGGTCATTTTTTATTGTACACTAGAATTCTAACAAGGGTTCAAGGTAAATCTCATCTGTAATGTGAGATATGACATAAAAGATAACAAAAAATTAAAGCACAAAAAATTAAAGAAAAGATTTTTGAGAAAAAAAAAGAAAGGCAGGAAGAAAGAAGAAAAGAAAAAACAGAAGAATATTTTCAACAAATCATATCCCCACAGAGATGGTAATTATTTAGAAAATGTATTAGTATAATGTTAATAATAAAAAACAGTAAAATACAGATGGTGCTCAACACGTTACACAAACAACCATAAGAACAATATACTGTGTATACATACAAAGTGGCTGAGGAAAAAATACATATATATGTGGTTTAGACAAAAAAAATCCAACACAAAACACAAATGTGTCCTCTTTAGTTAGGGCCACATGTGGACGTTGACGGCGGTTCGACCATACTAGTATTCGATGATCATCATCAGGACAGGCATTAATGAATACTGGAGCGTCCAATGTGAAGTTCTGAAGTTAGGGATAGTTGGCCAGGTTTCATTCTTCCATTGTTCCGTCCCCCATCCTTGGGGAGGGGCACCACTCCGTTTTGAGTTGGACCTACTCATCAAGTCCAACGCTAAGTGCGTATGAACCCCTATATAAAATATATGTCGTCAAACAGATAATACCATTCAGTCTGCATGCATTTTGCAAAAACATTTCCTACCATCTGTACTGTACAGGTCCAAGGTGCCACCGTCAGCCTCTTCCCACGGAGGAACCAGATATAGAATGAAGGCTATACGTCTTCCCTCAAGTTCATCGTCATGACACAGAAGTGTGTCTGCAATGGCACAAATAGTAGTCTTAGTTACAGAGTCCAACAAATACCTTAATTCTCAACAAAATGACACTTCACTAGAATGTTTTGGTGGCTCACTGTCCTCGAACATTGTTCTTCTGCTCAATATACAAAACTAGCATTAGAACATTAAGTGCTCACTATACCTGAACTCGCATTACATCTCACAAGAGATTCAGGGGCAACCATAGGAGTTTCTTCACAAAACGGTTTATAAATGCATCCACTGGATTCCTGCTTAAATGCAGAGAAAATCAATACCAAAATACAAACCGGTAATTTTGTTAAAGGAAGGCTAAAAATGTAGACTGAGTGGAAATAACTAGGACTGCACGATGCAAATGACATGGCCCAATGAAATGGAATGAACAGACGAGAACTGGTTGTTTCCTCTTGGAAGATACGAGTCATCACGGAGGTGATTAAGGAATGCTAATGGAGTTTTTCACTAAGAGGAATGATAAGTTGTAATTTCTTGGCCATCAATACACAAGAAGGAGGATTTGGAAAGTATGGGAGATATTTCAATTGAGATCAGAAACGGGGAATTAGCAAAGAAATTCTGAAATTATAAGCAAAAACACGGATTTCTCTATTTAGCGTTGTGAACCAGATTTTGATCTTGCTTGTCATGTTCACGAGAGTCAAACTGATCATATCTGTTCCCACCCACGTCTGCAAGACGCAATAGTTGCCTACTCAATGAGAATCCAACACATCCTTAATGCAGTCATTAAAGTACTGTTTTGATCTTTTGTCCCAGTCTCCATTTCACTTAAGACACAATTCCAATCTTTGCATTTTGAAACAAGCAATTGTGCTGCAGCATGTACCAATCCTAGCATTATTTTGCTTGCCCAGATTCCAAACAAGGAAAGAGTGGAAAACCTATGGGTAACATATAGTGCCTGTTGAACTCAGTGCCTACCCACCTAGGACAAAGATCAGCCACTAGATACGAACAAAGACTACTTTAAATACACTATGTAGGTAATTTAGGATGTTATCAGTCCCTAAAAGGGGACACTATGAGAGCGACTAAAAATGAAAGTTGCAGTTGTTAGTAGGCATGTGCGTAATTAAAATTAAGAAGGCTGGGCTGGTTATGGGTACGGGCTGGTGCAAGATTTACACCATCTCCCCCGGATTTCCAAGGACCAGGGAGAGGTCACTGGACACTGCAGGAACCCAAACGCTTTCCAAGGCACAGGCCCCTCTCTTGCGGCAAACCCATTCCAGGGCGTCCTGCCCTTCCCAAAGAAGAGGGAACTCTCCCCGGGGCTTCTCTGGGATAGTTTGAGGCATTCCCAGGCCCGCGTGACTCGGTGCAGGGCCATTTGCCACGTGGCGGGTTAGGGGGGGGAAGGGAGCTCAAGTAACTATAACTCATGCACTAAGGTAAAATAACTCACACCATGGCCATGTACTGCTAATGACCCCACATATTACATCACTCAAGACATCTTCTATGACATCATTGATCAAATTACAGCAACATTTACAATGAAATTATTGATGAGAAAAGTGCATGAAGAGGGTGCGAGTTACAGGCACCTTAGGGCACAAGTCATAGCTACTTGAAATAACTATGGTGAATTTCAGGGGGTTTGTAGGTTTAAATCGTTATGTTGTTACTGAAATTTTCACCTAACTAACATTACTTTACTTTTAATTTTTTCATATATAGGTAGTTATAGTTAGGACCTATTATCCATACAAAAACATTTTTTTGATTTCCCAATATCTTTGGCGCCGCTTGACGAATCTTCGTGTATTTTCAAAACTAATGGTTCACTCAGCTCGTGTCTTGAAAGTTTCGGGGTGGTTCGTCAAGCGGGGGCCGAGAAACAGGGGCGGCCCCAAAACGCGTTTTCCACAGGTTAATTTACATAGGGATTTTGAAACCGGCTACAGCCCGAACTGCTGAACGGAATTACACCAAATTTGGCAAAAAGTTAAGTCTTGGTCCAGAAAGCGTGCTTTTTTTAGGTCTCGCCTGGTGTTAGCAGCGCGCATGTGCTGCTCTCGCCATGTGAGGGCTTCTTGGAATCGCTAAGATTCCAGAAGTCGTGTCGCTGCTCCGCCTACAATTTTGATTTGTGCGCGTTGTTTTGCGTCATGGATGATGCAAAACACAGTGTAATAATTACACCGGAGGCAATCATTACACTGAGGGTTGCCACCTTGTCCGCTTTTGGCCCCGCCCACCGGGATTCGATCTTTTACTTGCGGCTCTTAATTAGCCGCTAAGCACTTTTTTTCGTATTACCGAGTTTGCCTTCAACAATGGCTGACGCGCTTTTCATTTCTCTGTTCTCGGCTTGTTTTTTTTTGCTGGCATTGTGCGTCTATTTTTTTGAAGCAGTACGGCACACACTTCAGCAATGACGGCCTGATTGGGAGAACTCTTTGTTTAAATGCACTGCTTGTTTTTTTTCCCCTGGCATTGCGAGTCCATTATTTTTAAAAGCAGCACGGCACGCGCTTTAGCAATGATGGCCGTCGGAGACGCGCTGCTGGCTGTCGGGATTAACCCCCCGTGTGGTTGCAGCGTGCTGTTTCTAGTGGAGAAAGAGTGTGAGGGGAAAGAGATCCTCATCCCTTACTCATCATCTAATAAGCATGAAGCTTTCAAGTAATGGTTCTTGCCCAGAGACAGGGGGAGATACCCCTTTCCCCCTAAAATGAAACTGGTTTTGAAAAGGTGTGTCCGGGCTAGAGTTGTAGTTTCAGTTTTTGGGAATAAATTCCAATTGCGACATGCAGATCCGGGTGAGATAAGTATTTTTTATTCTTTTTTGGGTAGCTGCAAGAAAAAGGATGGCACAGCCAACACGTGTTTCGCCCCCTAATCGGCCATCAGGCCTGGGGCTTCCTCAGGGCGGGTTGTTAGGTAATTCAGTATTTAGTGACAAGGGTTTGATAACCCGAAGATTTCTAAAAGTGGAGAAAACACAAGGGGAAGGAAGTGGAAGAGGAAAATGTAAGAGGAAGGCATTGTTAAATGCTGGGTTACAGGGAGGGGGAGCGTGGGAAGGAGTCCCTTACCTTAAGTCTCGGCTAATGCCAGGTATTGCAGTTTCCAAGGTCGTGATGATAATAACAACGCGTGGTTGCGAGCAAGTTATAAAGGAGTCATATGAGCACTTCCGGTTCAAAACCCGGAAGTGAACGGGTGCTTTTTGCTGGGAGCCATTTTAGGTTGGGGGTAAATCGAGATTGGTGAAGTTAGACGGTGACGATCATCAGTATTGATATGAACCGAGTGAGGTGCAAGGGGATGGTAGAAGGGTTTTAGAGATCAATAATAGGAGAGAGTGAGCGAAATTGTCGGACATTTAAATTACCTAAAGCAATACATTTGAACATTAGTATAACAACTTATTAACAATACCTAAATACATACATTCACGTTTTGTGGACGCAAGCATGTGTCCAAAATATGCTAATAGGTATCCGTGTGTATTAATGTAAAGATAACGATCAGTTGTTTTTTGTAGGAACTGAGTAAAGATGAAAAATTTGGCGGGGAGGAGTGGAAAGCCAAAATCAAGATTGAGTAAATGTATCAGGTAAAAAAATCACCTGAACATGAGTTGCTGCATAATTTAGAATGCAATTAAGAATGGCACACATATCTCCAGGCTCGAAGAAGCTGTGCCAATAAACTCGGCGTAGAGCAGAGTTGTGTTGGGTCACACTACGGTGCAAAATTGGAGTTTGTAATTAATAATAACATACATATCTCTAGGCCTACAAGAAGCTAAATCAATAAAACTGGGCAAAGAGCTGAATCGTGTTAGGTCACACTGAGGCGCCCTTAAAGCACAAAGGGTACTATCACATATCGATGAACAAGGTCGTGTTGAGTCACACTGGGGCGACCTTGTAGCACCAAAAATTGTTATCACATATTTCTACATGTTTTTATATCAACTGAAAAAACGGCAAAAAATCAGGAGGGTATGCTGTAAGTTCTTTGATGGTATTTGGGGGAACTAATTAGGGGTTATTGTAAACAACAGAAAGGTTGACAAAGGTGGAAATCCCGTAACACTCCATATTGACGACTACATCCAAGAGGCCAATAGACAACTTGCCGACACAACCTGCTATGAACTCCTTACAACAGACCCCACAAAAGAGATACTCAAGTCAATTACAACTATGCTTAACAATTGGTACACCTCTGGACTTATTACACAATCCGAAAAACTCTTTCTGTACATTGCACACCCTACGATGCCCACTCTATATCTTCTCCCAAAGATCCACAAAGGAACTTACCCTCCACCGGGTAGACCCATCATAGCAGGCATCAACTCACCATGCTCCAGACTTGGGGAATATGTTGACAGGAAATTACAAAGTCTTATGAAGGAGATTCCATCCTTTATCCAAGACACTAAGGACATTCTTGACAAACTACAAAACATAACCTGGGAACCAGACTTCATACTGGTCTGTATAGACATTGTCAGTCTCTATACATCTATCAAACATCAAGACGGACTCAGTGCAGTGCAACAATCTTTATGGACACAACCGGCAAACCTACTAGAAAGCAACAAAATGACTTTGGAAATGCTTGACTTCTGCCTAAAAAACAATGTCTTCAGTTTCAATGGAAAGATATACCGACAGACACGCGGTACGGCTATGGGAGCCAAATTTGCGCCGCCGTACGCCTGCATCCTGATGAGCCATGTGGAAAAATTCTGGCTATGGGACCCTGAGTTCGCGGAATATACCGCCCATATTGTTATGTGGCGACGCTATATAGATGACATCCTCTGTATCTGGCAAGGAGATGAGACATTGCTCAAAAGATTTCTGAAGCAATTAGACCAAAACCCATGGGGAATTAAAACAACCCATACCTTCTCCAAGGAAGAGATTAACTTTTTGGATGTAACTCTCTATGCAAAAGACAACACTCTGCAAAGCAAACTCTATCGAAAAGAGACAGCTGCCAATTCCATCTTACGAGCCGATAGCTTCCACCCACGACACAACATAAGAAACATCCCTAAGGGGGAACTGTTAAGAACACGTAGAAATTGCAGTGAAGATGAGGTCTTCAAAACAAAAGGAGAAGAATTGGTATCTAGACTTACACAACGTGGATATGAACAATCAATTCTCAAAAACACAATGAATACAGTGGCCAAAATTGATAGAAAACAGATGTTCAGACAAAACAAAGGAGAAGTACAGAAGCACGATTCTGCTATACGCTTTATAACGGACTACAACAATGGCCACCACCAAATCAGACAAAGCCTCAAGAGACACTGGCATCTGCTTCAACAAACACCAAACCTTAATCAAGACCTTAAAACATATCCAGAGATAACATTCAGACGCGCCCCTAATCTGAAAGACCTCCTGTGCAAATCAGAATTTGTGGACAAAAGGAACTTGGTCAGCACCTTCCTGGACAGACCCCCAGGATTCCACATCTGTAGAAATTGCAATATTTGCAAGCTTAGCAACAACAAAACAACAAAAGTCCAACTAACTGAAGGAAGAGAATTTTCCATAAAAGAATGGATTGATTGTAACAGCAAATTCTGTGTCTATGTGATTATCTGTCCCTGCAATCTTCCATACATCGGAAGTACAATTAGACCACTACGGACCAGGATTCAGGAACATTACCGAAACATTCACAAACATCATTCAGGCCATCCACTTACTGAACACTTTGAAGACCATCATCCTCACAAAAAAGACTTTCGCTTCTATGGTTTGGAGATTGTACACCAAGCCAAAAGAGGGGGGGACCGCGAACTTAAACTCCGAAGACGCGAAAGTGAACTTATAATGAACTATAAAACCACCAACCTGGGGCTCAACAAGGATGCGGAAATGCATGTATGGTTGGGAGAGGATTGATGCCCCAACATACTCTTACAACCGCACCACCTACTACCCAAGACTTAACACAACCTTTCTGTTGTTTACAATAACCCCTAATTAGTTCCCCCAAATACCATCAAAGAACTTACAGCATACCCTCCTGATTTTTTGCCGTTTTTTCAGTTGATATAAAAACATGTAGAAATATGTGATAACAATTTTTGGTGCTACAAGGTCGCCCCAGTGTGACTCAACACGACCTTGTTCATCGATATGTGATAGTACCCTTTGTGCTTTAAGGGCGCCTCAGTGTGACCTAACACGATTCAGCTCTTTGCCCAGTTTTATTGATTTAGCTTCTTGTAGGCCTAGAGATATGTATGTTATTATTAATTACAAACTCCAATTTTGCACCGTAGTGTGACCCAACACAACTCTGCTCTACGCCGAGTTTATTGGCACAGCTTCTTCGAGCCTGGAGATATGTGTGCCATTCTTAATTGCATTCTAAATTATGCAGCAACTCATGTTCAGGTGATTTTTTTACCTGATACATTTACTCAATCTTGATTTTGGCTTTCCACTCCTCCCCGCCAAATTTTTCATCTTTACTCAGTTCCTACAAAAAACAACTGATCGTTATCTTTACATTAATACACACGGATACCTATTAGCATATTTTGGACACATGCTTGCGTCCACAAAACGTGAATGTATGTATTTAGGTATTGTTAATAAGTTGTTATACTAATGTTCAAATGTATTGCTTTAGGTAATTTAAATGTCCGACAATTTCGCTCACTCTCTCCTATTATTGATCTCTAAAACCCTTCTACCATCCCCTTGCACCTCACTCGGTTCATATCAATACTGATGATCGTCACCGTCTAACTTCACCAATCTCGATTTACCCCCAACCTAAAATGGCTCCCAGCAAAAAGCACCCGTTCACTTCCGGGTTTTGAACCGGAAGTGCTCATATGACTCCTTTATAACTTGCTCGCAACCACGCGTTGTTATTATCATCACGACCTTGGAAACTGCAATACCTGGCATTAGCCGAGACTTAAGGTAAGGGACTCCTTCCCACGCTCCCCCTCCCTGTAACCCAGCATTTAACAATGCCTTCCTCTTACATTTTCCTCTTCCACTTCCTTCCCCTTGTGTTTTCTCCACTTTTAGAAATCTTCGGGTTATCAAACCCTTGTCACTAAATACTGAATTACCTAACAACCCGCCCTGAGGAAGCCCCAGGCCTGATGGCCGATTAGGGGGCGAAACACGTGTTGGCTGTGCCATCCTTTTTCTTGCAGCTACCCAAAAAAGAATAAAAAATACTTATCTCACCCGGATCTGCATGTCGCAATTGGAATTTATTCCCAAAAACTGAAACTACAACTCTAGCCCGGACACACCTTTTCAAAACCTGTTTCTAGTGGAGACCCTGCAACAACTAAAAGGGGGTGAGTGTCTTATCTCTGGGTGGGGTAAGCAGCAGGAGCCACAACGTGCAGCAACTTTAATACATGGATGCATTGTGCGTCTGTGTGCACTGCGGTTGTGGTGTAGATGTAGACAAGCACTGATTATGCAGAAGTGAAGGGGATTAGCACCAGTCTTTCGCAGTTATAAAAGGGCCATCCCTTCCCCCACCTCTTTTACTGTTGGTTTTGCTGCTAGACAACTGAAAAGCCGGGTTACGTACCGCACTGCTTGTGTGTGAGCCTGACCAAGTACAACAGGCTGGCGTTGTGCGCCCATTTTTAGGTGCCGCCTGAGCCAGCGCATGCGCTGCGAAACATTTAGTAAGTGGCTTTTAAAAGTGCTGCCACACGCTTTCGCCACCAACGCCGCCACCGGCGCCGCCACCACCACCACCCTCGCACCTCACGTCCGCACGCGCAGCCAATGCTTGTTTTTAGTGCAGCACCGAGGAAATTGTACAAGATTTTGGGAAATGCAAAATGAGGGATCTCCTTATGGGCAATGGCAGCAATCGCTACAGCAGTTTTGTCTGATGAAAGGGTTATATACCTTCCTGGCCCTCTCCCCTCCCCCTATAGCTAATATTTTCTTCTTGCTAGAACCTATAACGGTTGACGCTCGGAGACCCTGCCCTGCTTGTAGCGTACAGGAGCTTCTCGCCCCAGAGGGAAGAGGGTCCGGTGCTGCCCCATACCCTCACCCACCACACATGCGTGATCGTGGGAAACATCCCCGTATCTGCTTTCAGCTGACGCCCGTTCGCTAATCGACATTAATAAAGAGTCTGTTAAAAACTGGACCTTCACTTCAGGTGCTTCCTCTGTTATCCTCTCGGGGCTGGGTCAGAGTACCTTTCCCCGCTAAAGTCTATGTGACAGTACTTTTAAAGCCCCTTCACTTTGGGACGGACGTTATACCCGGTCTCCTCATTCACAAGTCTGGGGGTGGAGAGAGGGCGCCTCCCAGGCAGCACGCAGTGGTCAGCTTTGCTGGAGCACGCACGGTTGCTGCCGTATCTCACGGCGCGAAGGACTGCGCCCCAAATTTCATTTCATTTCATAGTGCCGTTCATAGAAAAGTGACTTTCCTCCAGACCGACCTTTGTTTTTAACCAGATACAAATTAGTCGTCAGATCACAAATCACCGCAACTGTGTTTTTGCATCTGCTATATTCTTACCAAAAGCTTTCAAATATTAGCAAGATACCGTTACGTGGGTTATTTACTATTTTTGCTATCAATGTCGAAGTAAAATCGACACAAATGTTCTAACTCCTTTCAAATGAGGAAAGGAGGTTTGGCATATTAATGTATATTTATTTTGTACAAATCTGATCTGTCTCGTCTACCTTTATGGTTGATTGCCACACATGCGGAGCGCGCGACACGCGATGGCATCCCAGCCATCTGCATCTCATTACTGCAAAGCCTCGCACCACAGGCGAATCTTCGCTCCCGGATGGCTACATTTGTCGTAATAGCTTAAGATATGGCATCTGACCTCCTTAGGATGCGCTGTCTTTTCTTTAATGCTGATTTTGCTCCCGTATGCCCCTATACCCTTGTATTCTCGACAGCTTTCGAAGTGCACTAAAGTCAGTAAATTATAACCATCATTATATTTTTTTGTTGTAGTTGTTTCTCGAAATCAATATAAGATATTATTTCGGCAGACAATGATTATGCTTTAGTTATATTGATATTGCAAGGAGGATGGCATATATTTTCATAAAGCATTTTTACAAAGGATACCTCATTGTCTTATAATAGCATGGAGAGTGGGTGCAGTGGTGAATTGAATATATTTTGCCTGTTTCTTCCCCTATAATCAGTTTGCCTTTCTTCTTTTTTTAACTATGTACATTAGCTCGGAAGGGTTACAACTGGTCTTCTTAAATGAGAACATCTTCAATAATCTAGTTACTAATGGAGATAGATTTGTTAATTCCCTACTGGCCCCTCTAAAAACCTGCTTATAGCCTTTTGGGCGTTTAAGGTTCTTAAGGAAACATTCTTTTTAGGAACTCTAGGTTTTCCAAGGTACCCCACTCCTCATCCCAAATACTGGCATCCTTTGATAGCTGCAAAGGGCAGGGAATCTGAAATGGATCTCCTGTTTCTAGATTTGGCTTGTGTAGCCACCAACTTAGATTTTGTATTATCACAGGGGACACTGAGACCTGGACTTCGTGGCCAACCGAGGCTGGATCCTGATGGCGTAAATTATGGTTTAATAATGGTTTCAGGTGGAATCGTGCTGTGGAGCTGTTATAACTGACATCAACCCTTGAATTTTTAACCAAAATCTTGGTGGTGCGGATTGCAGCGACAAAAACGTTTGCAGGTTTTACTGGATGGTGTTAATTCTCTGTTGTGGAAGGAATAAGTAACCCTTTCTTGAGTTGAAAACTGCCCCTATTTATTGTCTCTCCTGGGCTGGTTCCATGTTTGATTTCCAGATATTCAGCTTGAAGCCCATCTGGAGAAGAAGACTGGTTGTTGCAGCCACTGTTTCATGCAATATAAAGACGCACTGTTAACTAAATAATCCAGCTACTGTAATATTGAAAACTCTCTAAGCTGCCACTACACCACCATTGGAGCCAATACCTTGAGAAAAGTATTTTGTGATGTTGAGAGGCCGAATGGTGATGCTTGAAAATGATAGTACCTCTCCTCTCCCGAGGGCACCAGAAACTGCTGGCTTTCAGGATGGATTGAGACGTGGAAGTAGGTGTATTCCAGATCGAATGTTGTCAGGAAGTCGCCTTTCTTGATTAATGAATTGCAATGTGGAGTGAAATCATTCAAAAAAAGTCCGAACTTGACAAACTTGTCCAGAGATTTCAAGTTCAACACAGGCCTGAAATAACCATCTGTTTTTAGCACCAAGAAGAGGGTCAAGTATAAGCCTTCTTTTTTTTTTTGCTGAGGTGGACCAAAGATTTCCAATTTTCAAGTTAAGAGGGTTCTGAGTCCTGCCACCACTGCTCCAGCCAAAGCTGCGGATGCCCCTTAAGTTTTCAAATGTTACATCTGACAAGACTATAAAAAGGACTTCCATTTGTTGCAGAATTGCGGTCATGTCACCATTGTCCTACATGCAATCATACAATTTCTCAAAGTCCTTTAATAAAACTTGAGTGGCGTAAGCTGCATGTATGCTAGCCCTCATAACAAAGTTAGATGATGCATAAGGGGCAAATCAATCTTTTTGTCAACCGTGTTTGATAACGCAGAATCTTCTGAAGATAATGAATAGATGCATTGATGGCAACATTGAATTCACCTTTGAGATTTGGGAAAATTTCTCCTCAAATTGTTCAATTACGTACATCTTGTTCAAGAACAGTAGGACATTCTGTCTATCAACATCTTTCCATTCCTTAAAGATAATCTCTCTAATGACATCATAGAGAGGAAGGTTATCTCGCGGGCGAGAAAGGGGGGGGGAACTTTCCGTGTACAACTGTTCAGGCTGCCACTGTTCTGAGTTTTTTTTTTCCGTTTGATCAGTTTGTGATTCATTGGTTCTCCATGTCTAAGTTGCTTGGATGGCTCACACTGGCTTGTATGGCTAAGTGGCTGATGTGTGGTGGCTGCTGCCCCCCTTTTAAGAGACACCACTGGAACTGATGAGACACAGGCATCCAACCCCCGGGCAGGTTGCGACTGGTACATTTCTTAACTGTGGGGATGTCTGGCTGGCTAGGCCAGACACGGATCGGCGACCCGCATATGTTTATATACTTCCATGTGTAATGTATCCTGCTGAACCACGTATGCTTTCTTTGTTATACCTTGAAAAAAAAGTAATAAAAACAGATTAAAAAAATAGAGAGGAAGGTTATCCACCACAGACCCAATGTACTGGGTGTGAAACCTTTCATCACCCTGGACTTTAGATTAAAACCCTAACACATCTCTTATATTAGCTAGTCCTGGAAAACTTAGCCATGAAAATATCTCCTTTTTGGCAAACTATTCTTCATAAGGGACACCCCAAGCCCATCCGTAGTGTCATTTTCTCTTGCCGAGGGGCTCCAGGCTTCGTTAGACAGGCCTTATTATTAGCAACGCCAATAACTCAAACATTCATTAATGCTAGACCTTTTCAAGCACTGGCAAAGTCAATAGGTTTCGCATTTGGGACCTATTAGACTTACCAATGGTTTTTAGCCATGCGTGCAGCATCTATGAAACTGTGCAGCATGGCTAAAGAAGAATTACAATAAAAAGCCTATGACGTGGCCACTAGCGTCATTTCGTAGGCATGCACACCGTGATGCAGGCAATTTTTTTCTTTTTATTTATAGATCTGATTGGTAACTAAAAATAAACCAGCATTGGCATAGCCAATAGGTCTTGCCTTTGGGACCTTATAAATGTTTAGCCATGCAACAGTTTATGTTGTTGCACCAAGGAAATTGTGCTGCATAACTAAATACTTATAAGGTCCCTAAAGCGAGACCTATTGGCTATGCCAATGCTTGTTTGTAAAACAGCACGGCACGCGCTTCAGCAATGATGGCTTGATTGGGAGAACTCTTTGTGTAAATGCACTGCTTGTGTTTTTTTTTGGGGGGGGGAGGCTGGCACTGTGCGTCCATTTTGTTTAAAAGCATCACGGCACGCGCTTCAGCAATAACGGCCTGCTGGCATTAATCGATTTATTGGCTAAATAATGTTTTTTTTAAATATGCCTTCTATGCAACTCGCCACTTCTATGTGGTCTTGTAACATTAAGGGTCACAAGTTCCTCCAACCAGTTAACTTTCAGGGCTTTAATTGGAAGAAACCCAAGGCGGACCCGAGCGAACTCAAAAACTTCCGGCCCATCTCCCTGCTTCCGTTCCCAGCTAAGGTCATCGAGAAGATAGTTAACATCCAGCTCACCCGCTACCTCGAAGACAACAGCATCCTGGACCCCTCCCAGTCAGGATTCCGCAGCAACCACAGCACCGAGACCGCCCTCATCGCCGCCACAGATGACATCAGGATCCTACAGGACAATGGCGAGACGGCGGCCCTCATCCTTCTGGACCTCTCCGCCGCCTTCAACACCGTCTGCCACCGCACACTACTCCATGACGCAGGGATCCGAGACAAGGCCCTGGACTGGACCTCCTCCTTCCTCTCCGGCAGAACCCAGAGAGTCCGCCTCTCCCCGTTCCGTTCCGATGCCTCCGAGATCATCTACGGCGTCCCGCAGGGATCCTCCCTCAGCCCGACGCTGTTCAACGTCTACATGGCGCCTCTCGCACGCATCACCCGACATCACGACCTCAACATAATCTCCTACGCCGACGACACGCTACTGATCCTCTCCCTCACCGCCAAATCCAACCTCCACCAGGGAATGAAGGCCGTCGCCGACTGGATGGAGGATAGCCACCTTAAGCTGAACACAGACCAGACGGAGATCCTCATCCTCGGGCCCAACCCCTCAGCATGGGACGACTCCTGGAGGCCCGCGTCGCTGGGGACTCCCCCCGTACCCACCAACCATGCACGCAACCTGGGAGTCATCCTCGACTCGAAACTCACCATGACCAAACAAGTCAACGTTGTCTCCTCCACCTGCTTCAACACCCTCCGTATGCTCCGCAAGATCTAGAGATGGATCCCGACAGACACAAGGAAAACAGTCACCCAGGCCCTAGTCAGCAGCAGACTCGACTACGGAAACGCCCTCTACGCCGGAGCCCCGACCAAGCTCATCAACAGACTGCAAAGAATCCAGTATGCCTCTGCACGCCTGATCCTCGACGTCCCGCGCCGCGACCACATCACCCCCCCCATCTGAGGAACCTGCACTGGCTCCATGTCGACAAAAGAATCTCCTTCAAGCTCCTGATCCACTCACACAAGGCACTCCACAAGACCGGCCCAGCCTATCTCAACAGTCGACTCTCCTTCTACGTACCCAACAGGAAACTCCGTTCCGCAGACCTCTCCCTGGCTACCGTCCCACGCATCCGTAGAACCACAGCCGGAGGCAAATCCTTCTCCCACCGCGCCGCCAAGACCGGGAACACCCTCCCCCTCATCCTACGACAAACCAAAGACCTTCTAACCTTCAGGAGACAACTCAAGACCTGGCTGTTCGACCAGCAGCAACAGCACCCCCCCTCTCCCTACCCTCAGCGCCTTGAAACCCTTGCGGGTATGTAGTGCGCTTTACAAATTATTTGATTGATTGATTGATTTATTGATTGGTCCGGGTCCCAGCACTGGCAGTTCTTTAAAACAGGTGCCAAAACGGGTCACTATCGGGTTCTCTATTTTTACCCTCGGGTGAAAAAAAACTACTTGACTCTACAGTTGTAAAACCCATCACTGCTTTTAATGTAACTTCAAATAGACTAGTTTTTCAGTTTTATGTAGCGCAAACTTGGAGTGATGTACATGAGCACCAGGTTATATTCATTTTTGCATCACAGAATATTGAGCCAACGTCAGGCTCAAACCTGCTTGATCAGTTTGAAAGTCAGCAGTTCTAGCCTTAGCCACAACACCGGCGAAAAGAACTGAAGCATTTTCAGTGTTATACACAATGCAGTCATAGTTGTTGCTTATTTATCTTAGGCAACAACCATTGACAAAGCCAATAGTCCTGGCTTGGTTAATTTTATCACCATCATGTTAGACCTCTGCTATTTCTTAATTTATCATATGCTTTTATTGTATTATTCCTTTGTGAATGCGTAATTTTAATGTACTGTAGCTATTTATTTTCCGGTGTTTGCACCATTAGTGTGCCACATGTATATTCACTCAGTTCTTTGTACTGTCTGATGTCCACTGCGAAGAGTCTCTCCTATGTATTTTCTGGATCATGTGGCCTCCCCTTTGTCTTCGCTGTACAATCTGGCTTCCGAGATTTCTCACTAATCGATGACATACTGCAGGGACTATTTAATTTCCATTCAGTTACAGATAATTGTACTTGCAGAAGAGGTCTTCAGCACTACGAATTTAGTGCTGGTTGTGCTGTGCTTTCTTGGCCCCTTGAGCACGGTGGTGGCAACTTTCATAGCCTTATTTGGCTCCTGTTTACTCACCACATGGGCCTCGTGCCGTCCCACCTACCCCCTATTAACCACATGTGCAGTCTATTGCCCCCTTCACAGCAGACAAAAACACATGCTCATCTATCTATGTGCATCAGCAAGGCTTCCGCAAGATGTGGGACATTTTAACATCAGGCAAACATCATTCTATTCATGCCCATCCTGGGTCTTCTTTCTCCTGATCTCCGTTTAGTGTTCACCTACATCGCCATGTAGGTGGTCAGTTGCTTTGGCCTCTCGACGTCCTCCTCTGTTCGATGTTCTATTGCTTCTGCCTGTTGTTGCTAACTCAGAACAAGCTTCTTATTGCATTCCCACATCGTGTAAGTACCTGCACTCAGACCAAATATGAACAAAAATGCACTCCACTGCCAGGACTTTTTTTGTACGATGTGGGAGCCGCGTTTCCAGAGTGGTGTAAAAAGGGGCGTGGCCTTGGACCACCTCTGCAATCCAGCTCTGTGGCGCTTACTGGAGGTACCTGGAGGGCTAGTTGGCCCCCAGGGACTCTCAGGATTCAAGGGGACTCAGTCCCCCAATTCAGAACGCGCCAGGAGGTGTGTCTGCAGAGTGGTGGAGAAAGGGGGCGTGGCATGGTATGAGAAGTTAGCAATCCTGCTGTGTGGGACTTACTGGAGGTAATAGGAGGGGTAGTTGGCCCCCAAGGTTGATGTTGAGGGCTAACTACCCCTCCCGTTACCTCCAGTAAATCCCACACAGTAGGATTACTAAGAGGTGTTCAGAGGCCACGCTCACCTTTCTCCACCACGCTGCAAACGCGACTGCTATGTTATAGTTAGAAATTAGCAACTAAAAAACCTTAGATATTCACTGAAAAAACCATAGGTTTCAGGGACCTTATAGTTAAAAATTAGCATTTACAAAACCTTAGAAATTCACAGAAAAAAAACATAGGTTTCAGGGACGTTCTAGTTAGTTGGACATTTCACTCATATAACACCAAAGAAATTCGGCTGTTGATAGTTAGTAGAGCTAACTATAACTCGCGCCCCTGCAATGCACTGCTGATGACGTCACATATTTCATCACTCATGACATGTTCAGTGACATCACTGATGACATCATTGATGATCTCAAATGACATCATCCACGTGATCATCTGATGCACCTCCTCACACCCCAATAAAACTTTTCATACACCCACTCTAAAATACAGACTACCAATATCGAAACCATAGACAGACCAGTTAGTACATACCTGCTCAGTGATTCATACGTCTACACACACATCTACCCACTAACCCATACAGTCACTCATGCACACAGTCATTCATCAATACAGCCACGGATATATCCACTCATACACCCATATAGACACTCACACACAGCCACTCACCCAAAGACTTACTCAAAAACCAAGTCAGTCACCCAAAGAATTAATAAAATTACACTGCCATTTACTCACCTATACAGTTATACACACACACCACGTCACTAATTCATACAGAAACGTACTGTCTTCAACAATTACTGACATAAGCACACACTTATCCATTAGCCACTGTCACAATCACTCACTGTCACATATACTCACTTATATACTCCAACACTCACAAATACTGCCTTTCACATATGTAGTTACTTACACATATACCACTAAGACATTGATTCACTCACCAACACAGCTATAGGTACACTCACTCACCCATACACTCCCTAACACACGCACTCATAAACGCATATACCCAGTGAATCACCCACTCACACATCCATGCAGGGAGTCACACACACACCCCCACCCACACAGACACTCTGGCACCCATACAGGTTCTCAGACAACCAATCATTCTTCAATATACCTTGCAATAAAGAGATATACCATTCTTTAACTATTTAGAAACGCTCAGTCACTGGATGATGTCATCTAAGATGTCATGAGTGATGTCACTGAGGAGGTCATGAGTGCTGTAGTATGTGACGTCATCAGCAGTGCATTGTGGGGGCGAGAGTTATAGTTAGCTCTACTAACTATAACGGACACATTTCTCTGGTTTTATACGAGTGAAATGTCCAACTAAATACAACGTCCCTGAAACCTATGGTTTTTTCAGTGAATATATATAAGAACTTTTGGTGCAAATATGAGGCGGCTTCATGTGGTAACCCAATGCAAGTTCAACTGACTGACTGACACAGGCACAGACAGACACACACACACACCATTGATTTTTTTCAGTTCAAGTGTGATATATATCGCACTTGAAGGTGCAATGGGTTACTCCAAGGCTAAACTACTTCAGTCAATGAGGCTTCTTCTTACGGACATTAAAAATGTCCAACACTTAAAATTACATTTGTTATATGCAAAAATCTATCTAATGTTCAAGAACGCAGTGGCACTAGGTTGAACGAAAACCCTCAAACCGTGGAACATAATTATGGACCCACTAACTAAGACGGACTGATCTGCAGGCACTCTTAAAAGAACAATATATCAAAGGTCAACACATGAAGCCACGCCATATTTGCACCAAAGGTTCTCTTATTCTCTTGTCTAGGGTGAAGGGGGTGAATCCTTCCGGTACATGACCTACTTATTGCACAATACAAGTGCCCTGAATTTGAGAAGACACAATAGGTTGTTCCGTAACAATCAAATGTGTTTTTTTAAATTTTGGATCATAACCAGTTTGGTATTCAGCAGGAAAATCATTGCAACGGTATATACAAAACCTAATCAGAGACTGCTTTATTTGGGAGATGTTTCTGAGAAAGTGGGTAATTCTTTCTATATGCTACTTGAGAGGAACATGTGTACTCCAAGTTTTATGGCTGCTATAAACTTAAATATATTCTTTGCAAAAACAAAAAAAGAAGTGTTGAGAGTTACTTGAAATGAATTTTGTTGAAGTCTATTTTAAAAATGTAAGGCTATATGCAAAGTCGACCATGGAAAAACTCATAAGAATATTAATGTACTTTTATAAATGTATTCTTTTTAAGATATTGCAAATATGAATGAACCCGAGCAATATGTTTGTACTAAACAACAAATAATTCTCTAGTACTGTGGATTGTGCATACAGTTATTAAGAAGGTGTTTGATCGATTACTTGAAAAATTAAACTTAATTATGTAAAATTACTTAATGCGTGATATTAGAAAAAGGCCATCACTCATATTTCTCAATGTAAATATCCTTCTCTTTGGAGAAAAAAAAATCAAATAAAATGAATCTCTCTTCTAAATACATCTGAACATATCTACAGGGGTACTTGCAAGTTAGTTAGCATTGTCTAGGAGTCACAAGGCAAAATATGTTTAAAAACAGCAGAAACAGTCAAGGTTGCAGTCTATATTACCATGAGATTAGTTATTAAGATCATAATGTTCTGAACACCATAAATGTTTAACTTACCAATCATCTCTGGGTAGCATGAGAATACATGATCAAACAGCTTGCAAGGAATACAAAATACACGAAAAATGTACAATACTGATCATGCTTTCCATTAAAAAATCTGGATTTTAAGGAGAGTACATGTATGTTCCCTCAAGTAGAAGGGGCAGCCAATCCAGACAATGTTCTATTTGTTCCATAAACACTAGTGTGTTTTGTTACCTGTGTATTTATACTGTGCACATGATAAGTCAACAGTTTGTTCCAGTTCAACTTTAGTAACATAGGACAGCCATGTTCGAAAATCTTCAAATAGCACCTTTCTAAAAAAAGAAAAAACACTCTAATCAGGAATATTCACAACAGTGATCCCTTAGTTCTTAAACTAAGAGTATATGCCTAAATTAGGACCACATCATTAAACTAAGATCACAATCTGACAACTGAAAGCTGGCGACTATCACAGGCTTCAAACCCACCTAAACATCTTAATAGCATATCAATTCCACAGACATATACTTTCTTTGAGAAGCAGCATAAATATATTTTTATCACTACTTTTCATCGCCTTCTTTAAACTCATTTTGAACACAGTTTCTTTACATTAGAAGAACATTCCAAGCTGACTTCCTAAGTGAGTCACAAAACCACACAGGCTACCATAGAAAATTGTTAACAGAATGGTTTCCCCAGGCCCACAATCTAGGTTTCATAGAGGGATGGGTCATGGAGGCTGAATGCCAGTGGAATGCTAGTGGGCTAAAAATGTCTCTTGAGGCAAGATCAATGAATTAAGAGTCCTGGCCAGCTTAGGAATGCTGACAATTGAAGCAACAAGATTACGCCACAACCTGATGGAAAAATGGGTCACATCGGTGAAAGGTTCGAGAATCCAGGTATTCAAGAATTTAATCAAACTATGCTTATCGATGTTAAGTAACAAAAAGTTCTAGTTTTAAGCATTACGAGGAACCCCACATTTGGCATGAGGAAGGTTCTCAGGAGAAAACAGATTTTAATTAGCTTACTAGGCTGCTAGTTGCATTAAGATGTGATGACAATAAAAGGCTACAAAAGTCACTAAACAAAAGAGATTGCTTTGAGAACAGGCTACAGAGTGTAGTTGCAGATGAAAGTATTTTTTCCATTTCCAGCTGGGGCTGTATGGATTCTATTCCTTCGAATAGCGTACCAAGCAGCTATCATCCAAGGGAGCAAGCAACCAGTCAATGTTTGGCAGATTGACTGCCCACTTGACCCCCGACCTAGATTTTTATAGAGAAATGTGAATAATGTTGCACTAAGTACAGCAAGAGTAGGACTGAGCACAGGAAGCACATGTTAGATGGAGCACTAAAGATGTGGCTCTCTGTAACTACAGCTTAAAGGTGCTTAAGTTGGTGAGTACAACTTCCTTTAAGTGCTGCTGGGCATGGAGGTATTAAACTGGGCAAGAGCGGGGGAGACTGCACTGCGCCTTGAATATTATAGAGGACGCTGAAAGAAACCATGGGCAAACCTCTGGCAAGGAGTAATGGCCAGGTTTGAAACTGCTTGATCCGGGATGTCCTGAGCACGCAGGAATTTGGGGAGGGAAGCGATGGCAGGGAAGGGGCAAGAGCACCAGAACAGGAATAGCAAGAGGATGGGACGGACAATAGTGCCCCCTTCCCCTCCCACACTCAATGACGTAGCTGGGGGCAGTGGAGGGGAGCAAGTTGTGGCTGTCGACTACCACCATCCCCCTGCCTCTGAGAACAAGCCATCCGTCAGACGCCAAACCACTCCCCCCCCCCCAAACCCAGAACAAGTCGTCCGTCAACCCCTCCTGCTCTTACCTGCACCAGACAACAAACTTAGGGTCCGCCCCACGTGGCAGTAGATCTAGTTACGCCACTGCCCTCTCACCTCATTTATTGAAGCATCACATCAATGCCAATACACCACGAGAGATCCACAGGAACCCACAAGATTAGAGGGCATTATAGGGTTGGGAAAGGTTAAAATTACGTTGTTTCAATGCTTAATCGTGGACAAATTACAGGTTTAATAATATGTGATGCATATGTAAAATGACAAAGTATCACATCTTGACATTCAATGCTATACAAGTTGTACTGTAGAAAAAAAACTCAAAAACAGATTACAAGAAGGAAAGCAAAAAGTGCTGCTGCAGGGCACCTCCGTTTACCTTCTGAAACAACAACTGGAGAAGCTGATTTTGCTCAACTATCCCTTGATAAAAATTTGCCCCAAGGTCCTGTAATGTGTTCTTGTAGTAAGTAAATATTCTTCATTGTTCAGTTAAAATCGTTCGAATGAAATCAAACCTACACATCCAAACACTCATTTGGCAGAGGTCCTTAAATTACAGAAACTAAAAACACTGTAAAAACCACAAGAGTCAGCACATAAAAGTATGTATAAAACATTACCTTTACCTTGTGACATCAAACACACACTGTTAAAATTTAGATTAAAAAAACAAATTGAATGCTATATCCATGAATTAGACTATTCTCACTCTAAATCTTCTGTACCATTCACAGTGTACCTTAATCCTAAAATGGCCGAATGGCAGCACTGAAAAGCCTTTGCCATTTGTGGCATTCTAATATAAGGCTTAAAAAAATACAAATACTATGCAAAAAGGACACCGAGTAATTACTGCTTAAGCAACATTGGTTGTGAGGAGCCTTAAAGTCTTGCTAAGCTGCTTTAAATTCATCAAGGAGTAGTAAGTAATTTACACTAACAGTGTTTGTGCAGGAGCCAAAAAATACACCTTTGCCCGTTTCTTTTAGTAAAAGTCAGAAAGCTCTGGTGAAAAAAGGAAGACCAGCTAATGCTTCGTTCAGAAAAAAACGTGTGAATTATTGGGAACTACTGACCCTTTAAAGAGGTTGCCATATTAATGATTTTAAAGTATTTACATTTGCCAATCTAAATTTTAAACACACTAAAATAAAACATCAATGTCTAAGTCTGTCTCATCACATTAAGTTCCAGCCTCATCTGTGCTTATGAACACGGATAGGTTTTGTGGATTTTAATTTTCCAGAACATGGCCTGGAAATAGGTTTTCTATCCCCCCCTAGCACTGAGGAGTTTATTAATGAGCCAACCCAAGACAGAAAGTCAAATTGACTGCAACTACCCCACAACCCACTGAGCAGTATTTGAGTAAATTATGTGTTTCAGATAACAATCAATCCTTTGAGATACCACAAGGATAATTAGTGGAACACAAACCCTTTTTCATGATGGAAAATCCACACTCAAGAACACCAAGAAATCACAGAATATTTTAAATGTTTATTTTTAGAATCAAAAACCTATCCAAGAGAATACAATATGAATATTAACTATTATGAAAATAAATAGTATAGAAGCATCAACATTCACCAGAAGTGTACATAGCAAACACTATTGTAACATATTAGTAAAATAATAAAGCGTTCCTTGTATCAATATTCATAAATTCACCCTCATTGCCAAACTAAACTACTGTTGGCACCAAAGAAGGGGCGTAAACAGTTTTGAATATCGTTCACACCCTTGTACCTCGTATGAGCAACAGAGCCAATGTTTAATAAAACAGGAGCATCTGCTATTTTTGTCTGCACCGGAAGACAGACTGATATGTTCACAGAGTGGAGGCTAAATGTGCATCTCAGTAGCCTTCAAGCAAAGGAAGGTCATGCAGTTATATACGGCCTCCATCTTGAGTCTTTGATCCGAATCTCCTCTCTATCTCTTCACACTCTGTTCTTATATAACATATTTGATCATTGTTGAACCTTTCAGAATAAACAATTTGCAGAAAAGGCTTTTACACCCTTTCACTTGCTTATATTCTGTGAACCATATTTATAAACAATAAACGTGTAGATTATGAAGTGTAGTTATCAGCTTCCATTAAAGTTTGTTCCTTATTTAAACAGTCACAAGATCAGAGAATTTGATTAATACAAAAGAACATGAATATATTCAAGCAGACTGGATTATCATTTTGCAATGAATAGTGACATGGATATATGTGCAGTGTATATTTCAACATTTATATCTAAATTACCAACATATATCCTTCATGAAAGAGGATACCTACAACAGAAAAGACAAGTATAACATGATTGTGGCAATCTAAATAAAGGTATGAAAAGCCTTAAACTGAAAGATCCTCAACTTTCGGGTTAGCTTCCTGTGGAAGACCACTGCACCACAGATCAAAGAGCATATCAGTTTGACTGCTAAAGCAGATAGAAATGGTATTATCAGTTCCCCTAGTTTTTAACACTTCTAAGTGCGCAATGTGAGAAGGTGAATCATCCACCCATACACCCAAGTAATAATTTCTGGACAATCTTTAAATCGATGCGTTACCAGTATACTACCTTACTTTACTATGTTTCTTTCAAGCCATGACCAACACAGCAGATTTGTTGCATTATTAACTAGTTTACTTTGGATATTAGAAGTATGTAATGCCCCTAGGCCAGGGTATAAAACGTTCATCCATGATGATGGTCTTATCGGGAAATTTTAAATGTCTCAGCCAATTATGGAGATTGATTGCCCTTCTGATTCGTTACTCTTTTCAGATCTGCTACGCAAGTGCCGAGGAGCAGAGGTGCTAGAACGCTTTCCTACTGAGTCCCCGTTGGTGAAAATTCTATCAGTCATATAGCCATAATGTCCGGCGTTTCAGAGTACAACAGCTGGATAGCCTATGACAAGTTTGTTGGAAGGCCCCAATAAATCAATGCCACAGAATAGTGCTGTCCACACAACCACAAGCCATTTGACAGTATATAAAACAGAGGTATACATTTTATGTCTTATCTTTCAAGGACCACTGTGTCAACACAGGGCAAAAGTCACAATGTTTTCAATTTTATCATTATTTTCTGTAAACCCTATCCGATGCAATGGACCACAATTTAAGTGATTTAACCCATTTGTCAAGATCAACTGGGAGAATACACACAAAGTACTTTGCCTCAACATCTAGCAAGGTGATCATCCTATAATTAGTAGCTTAATTAAGATCACCTTTCCTGTGAACTGGGAACACAATCAAGCTGCTGCATGAGGATGGGATGGTATTTTCCAGACAATTTCTATACAAAGGGCAATAGCATTTTAGCCCAAAATGCAAAGTTAAATTTAGTAATATAATTTAGGAGACCATATAAATTGTTAGACATTGCAGAAATATCTATACAAGTCAGAGCAGATTGGTTGGCTGTTGAGGCCACTCTGCTGCAAACGAGAGCTTGAAAGTGCAGCAATAAAGTTTAGAGTGGAAGCAGAGAAGAACCAGAGATAGAAATGAAAGCTCTTGAAGAGTAGAGGCAAAGATGGCCCGAGTGGTCATGCCACGGGCCAAACATCCTGCTCAGTATAGAGTAAATGGTTGCTGTATGCTGCAAGGGAAAACATTCAGGCCGAGCAGGGACAACAACAAAAAAGTGGGCCATACAAGCACATGGTGGGAAAATCCTAGACATTTCAAGTGGCAAAGTGAGGTGCTGAAACAAGGCACTGGTGCCACAATGGTGGTCTCCCCTGAGGAAAAGGTGGAAGTGCTGGGTACTGGGAGGTTGAAGGTGAGCCATCAGCAGAGGTCAATAAAAATGCGATTGAGGGGTATATGCTATAGAGACACAGAGATAAGAGGAGAGGGATCTGCACTAGACCACTGGAGCTCCCAATGTTGCAGAAGTTTCTCCGGGCACAATGTCCTCTCAAAAAAGCGACTCATTCCAAGCAAATAGCTTTAAACTTAGAACAACAGGGGCGGAGAGCTGCATTAAGCCAGACGCTGACAATTCCTATTTCACTGGTGTGGTTTGCCCTTTCACATGATGCACTAGTCCTCCTATAGTGCAATATTTCAATGTACTCGCAATTGAGTTCACAGACATTTCAACCACTTTAACAGTCAATTACTTGCAAAGCGAGTTTGTGAATCTACTGATATGTATTTGATGTGCTTTAAAAATGCATTAGATAAGGGTATTCCATTCATGAGTGTTTACATGCTGTTTAACTGCAGCTGCAATGAAAAGGCCAAATGAAGTGTGGTGCGTCTCACCAGCTCCGACAACTGACTACTGTCCCTCCTGTTCAGGAGCCCTTATTGACATTGCACAGGCATGGTTTACACTCTCTGATGTTGCACTCTTAAATTACACTACATGATAGATGCAAAATTATAGCTTGACAAGGTCACTTGATAGAGAATAAATGTAATGACATATTTAAAAATAACACAAGAACATAGAACAGCAGAGTGCAGAATACAGAAAAAGAAATAGAAGCAGAACACCTCCAGGGTTTTCAAGCAGAACTCCGTCAGAAATAGTTAGGGAACATGGAGTCCGCAAAGATAAGGGTGGATGAGGCATACCAAGAACTGAAAACTAGGAAGGAAGTCAAGTTCCCCAGAGATGTGTTGTTCAAGATGTGTGACGGGGAAGAGAACGCTACCGAGACAGACACGAGTCCACGGAAACCATGCTCACAAAGCGAACATGTGCCACCTTCTCTTCCCTTACAGCAACCAGCAGTACCGTATACAACAGACGGGTGGTACCCCTATCCTTCACAGGACTGGACACAAGAACCGGAACGTGGTTCCTTTAATTCGGCCTTCCAGTCCGACGAAGCCCCGCCCCCTGATGACGTCACGGTGGTGGGTGGGATAAAGACAGCGGAATCCCGGAAGACGACGGACGGCGTTTCCCTGGAGGCGGAAGGAGAGTTGGAGTGGAGGAGTGCCAGGATTCGGGAGGACGAGCGAAGAAGAGGAGAGAGCGACGAACCGAGAGCGGAGCCGAGTAGAGACGACCACTACAAGCCAGGAGGCCAACGACTCCTCGAGCCGCCCCGCCACGTTCCCACGGGAGGAGCGTGGCTCGAACAGGTACAAGGGAAAGTAGCGAGCTGGGTGGGACGAAAGACGCCGCCTCCGCTCTGAACACCGTACTGAGTTAGGGTCATACCGTAGTCACGGCCCGACAAACTCCCTACCCTCACTACGCACCCAACCCACTTGCACGTACTGGAGAGCTAAGAGCACTTGAGCACCCGGTTTCCTTCACCCCCGGCCCCTGTTTGACAGCAGAGTAGGACGCTTGTCCTAATCCGTGCTTTCTTGTTTTTTTTTTTGTTCCCTCTGCAACAACCACTCCGGGACCCCTCCACGAGGGCTGGAACCGGCACGGAGTTTACAGCGGAGAAGCTTATACTGCCTCCCCTCAGTCTGGAGTCACCAAGAAAGAGCAGGCCGGATTCCCCCTCTTCGGCAGCATCGCGACGGGCAGCACGCCAAAAGAGAACATTGTACAAAATAAAACCCTCTTTGCACCATCCTGGTCTAGTTGTCGACTCTGTCACTGCCACCCCGCCACAAGATGTAATAATTTCCAGGTAAGAAGAAAACTATTAAAGCATACTGGGGAATTAAACATTTCCACTTCTGAGAATTCATGAAACTTCAAGATATCATTAAGATCTGGCACAGGGGATTAGCTGCCAAGCAATGGGGCAAAAAGAGGAGGCAGAACAGCCTAGTAAATGGGAAGAGTTAATACTGGTTAAAAAGGAACATCCTAGCTAGAAGGGGAAGATGCATATATAAAATACTTGACCATTTTTATAACTGGAGGTTCAAAGTCACTATTTAAATTAATGTTGTTCAGAGATGTTAATAATTTCTCTCAGCTGGAAAGGATGGCTTAAATGAAATTCACAATGTGCATATATTGCTGTAACGCTTGCTGTTCCACCTGACTGAGGAGTATAAAGTTGAGATGAGAAAATTGTTGAACAGGTCTCAGTTTATCCATAAGGGACAGAGACCCATTGTTTCCAGCAAAATCAAGTGATCCCGAAACGTAGAGGGGACCTGGAATTCTCTGAATGTCTTAAGGTATTCCCAGCTAGGTACTCGATCCCAAAACCAAAGAGGAGCAAACGGGGATGAAGAGGATGATGGCATTTGTATAGAGTACTTTACATAATGAGTCTCAGGGATCTATACTCTTAAATGGCTTTGTGAATTGAAACCAAAACACCACATGACAAATGGGCATAGTCAGGGAGTATTCATCTACAAGTGCTACAAATAGAAAAGACTGTGGCCTCTTTGCATTTTTACTAATAAACGGTTGGGCATTTTGGGGTCGATTCACAAAGGAAGGAATGTAAGAGTACATAAAAAAATACTACCATGGCACAGCTTCCCATACACAAATGCTTTTGTGAATCAGCCCCTATGAATTTTGATAATACAGCTGCACGTTTACAAGTGACCTTACCATACTGGCTTTAAAATGTGCAGGCTTTAAATGGATTGTTTTAATCAAATACTAAAATTAAAGCTTTTTACATAAGGATGTTAGACAAAGATTTTGCCCAACACAAAAAGCGTAGTCCCATCTCTGGGACAAGAAGTGATGCTCCATAATCTTACATTCTGCACTTGGGGTCCAGAACTGACTGAGGAACACTTGACCTTAACCGACTTGGGGACAATCATCAAGAACAAGTTACTTACCTTTGATAACGCTTTATCTGTTAGAGACTATCTAGCCGCAGACTCCTTACCCTAGAATATGCCCCAGGCATCAAGACTAGTCTGAAAATTTTCTAGCAGAACCCCTACACACCAAAAAGGTGGCGTTGTTCAGCTTCGCATCAGCTGCACGGGATGGGATGAGTGTGGTGCCTATATAGGAGCCACCCCAGTGTGAGGGAGCGGGTTCCTTATCGCAACTTTCCAAAGGAGCCACGAAGAACATTGACATACTGGTCTGTATTACTAAGGCCCTCAGAAGGGAGAACTTACTGAATCAGTTAGAGCGAAAGAGGATGGGAGGGTAGGTAAGCAAACTGTGGCTCGAAGATAGAGTCAACCAGACAACCTGTACCAAAGGTAACTTCTTCATCTGATAGGACACTTCTAGCCGCAGATTCCTTACCTTACAATAGATACCCAAGCGTTTTTTTCTTCGGAGGTGGGTCTGTAAACCGATTAGACCAAAAAGTCCTGCAGGACCGAATGGCCAAAGTGCCCATCATGACGAAACTGACCATCCAGGGAGTAGTGCTTGTTGAACATGTGCAAGGACGCCACATTGCTGCCTGGCAGATGTCCGGGACAGGGATTCCACGAGCTAAAGGAGTGGTCGCAGACTTGGCTCTGGTAGAATGAGCATGCATGTCCTTAGGGGGTTGTTTCTTGGCCAATGTGTAGCAGATCTTTATGCAGAGCACTATCCATCGTGAGATGGGTAATTTCTGCACTGAATTACCTTTCTTAGCCACAACATATCCTACAAAGAGTTGATCATCAACCCAGAACTCTCTTGTGTGATCAATGTAGAACAACACTGCTTTTTTTGGGTCCAAATGATAGTCTATCCTCTTCTTCGCAGTAGTGAGTCGGAGTAAGGAAAGTAGGCAAGGTGATATTTTGGCCTACTGAAAAGGTGTGACAACCTTCCGGAGGAAGGAGGCACGGGGAAAAGAACCAGCTTGTCTGGGTAAAAGGTGGTATAAGGAAGGGGGTGCACAGAGGTCCTGCAGTTAGCAGACCTTCTTGCCTGACGTTTTGCCACTAGAAAGGCTGGCTCCATAGTCAACAAACGAAGTGGGCAGTTGTGTAACGGCTCAAAGGAAGAAGACATGAGGAAGGCAACGACAAGGTTAAGATCCCAATGGGGCATGATGAATCGCCTAGGGGGAACCATGTGTTGTAGTAATTTCAGGAACCCAGTCACAATGGGTGACTTGAATAAAAAAGGTTGGTGCGGCAACCGCAAGAATGCCGAAATGGCAGACAGACAATCTTTAACCAGCGGTGCCAAGGCAAGAACAAATAGCAGAACCTGGGATAAGGGTGCAGAAAGGAGGTCAATGTTTCTGGGTGCACACCATGACACAAATTGGTCCCATCTAGGGGAAAGGATGCCTGACTGTTGGAATAACATCACAGACTTCGGAAGGAAGGTCGAAAGCGGTCAACTGTAGCCACTCACTCTACACGCATGACGTGGAGGGTACACAGGTCCAGGTGCAGAGGTCTCTCCTGCTGCAGCGACAAAAGATCCTCTAGAAGGAGTTGCTTGACCAGAGGTGCGATACTCATGCTCAGAAACTCTGGATATCAAACTCTCTGTGCCCCATCCGAAGCCACAAGAATGACTTGGGGGCCCCTTCATTCCTGATCTTCTAAATGAACTCTCAGCAGGAGTGGTACCTGCAGAAAGGTGTACAGGAGACCAGCATTCCACTTGAGATGATAAGCGTCTGAGCGAGAACTGTCTTGAAAACTAATGACAATGCACGTTCTCGTGGTGGCGAACAGATCTAACCAAGCCTCTCTCCCCTCTCGAAAGAGACCTTGCAACACCTCTGGGTGGAGACACCACTTGTGATCCTCTAGACATCAACAACGGAGTTCATCTGCCCTGGCATTCAGAGAGCCGCCAGGTGTTGAACCACCAGGAAAATGCCCTAAAGTTCGAGCCATGTCCAGAGGTGCAGGGCTTCTCAATAAAGGGTCAACAAGCCCACCCACCGTTTGTTGCAGTACCACACGGCAGTGGTGTTGTCTGTAAACACCTGCACTAGCCTTCCCTTGATCAAAGGAAGAAAGGCTTTCCATGCCAACCAGATCGCCTGGAGCTCCAGCAGGTTGATGTGAAGCTTGGACTACGCCAGAGACTAGAGTCCTCTGATTTCCACCTCTCCCAGATGGCTGCCCCAACCCAGGAGTGATGTATTTGTAACTACCGTTATCTCTGGGTGGGAAAGGGAGAGGGGTCTGCCACTGACCCAATTGCGGTTTGTCAGATGCCACTGCAGGTCTTTTGCAGTTCACTCTGAGATCTGGACCAGGTTAGACAGATTCCTCTGATGCGGTGCCCACTTGAGCTTCAGGTCCCACTGCAGAATCCTCATAAGCCAACAGGTATATGTAGGAAGCTGGCTCTGTATATACCATACCAAAGTTAGTATAAAAATATCATTTAGTTATATTTATTTCCTAGAACCAAGCAAGCCTGGCACAGGTAAGGGTAAATGGTACTTTTCAAGGCAGATTGAACAATACAAGCAAGCTGAATGAAAAGGACTTTGACAGCTTTGTAAATGCTTTGAATACAGTTGAAATTACTGTTAGACTACTTTGCAGATTACTTTTTAAGTTACTTTTTCTACTCACTATGATATGCCTATACATCACACTGGAACACTTCCTAGAGAAAAGTAAAGTAAATCAGTTTTTGTATATTTGCAATTTCTTAGAGTTCCATACAAACCAACTCCACACTTTTTAAAGAAAAGCAGACAAAGCAATCCTATGGGATGAAATGAAGTTAGCGGCTTTACAGTTAAGTACTTGGTTGTGGGAGTTGGTTGACTGGGATTAGAACCAGGGTTTCCCCAGGGTCAAGAATGCACTCTCAAAGCACCCTCAGTGGCACTAGGGCGGCTGGGTGCAGAGTGCTGAGGCCCAATGTTATCCAATGGGGGAATAGGGGGTCTCCGGTTGGTGGCTGCTCACAAGCAGGCCACAAGGTTTTGGGAGCAAAGCTCCGGCTGTTAGGCTCAGGGCAAGGGGGGGGGGATCCGATTTAGTACACAAGGTGCACCCACAGCAGCACAGGGGCGGCCGGGTGCAGGGTACTGGTTTGGCATTGGGTGCCCTGTTGGTTTTGATGGGGATTCTCCGGTTTCAACAAGCACTGCAGGCTCGGGGAAGAATATCTTCTGGAGGCAACCACCAGTTGGAGAGGTAAGTTGGGATGCCTGGGTATGCTGGGACACAATCAGTTGGGCCACCCAAGGCCATGGGACGTCAGGTGCTTGGGTGTCTATAGGCGTTGGGTTCTCCTTACTGGCCTCGGTCGCTGGGGACCCTCCAGAAAGGGGCTGCAGGTGTCGGTTGGAGACCTGAGTCAAGTCAGGACGCGGGGGAGACCTCCTCGTGGTGTTGAGCCAATCGAACTCTGGCCGTGGGCGTCAGGTGCAGAGTGGTGCAGACTTGTGGATTTGGCCGGAGCCAGAGTCTGTGGGTGAGCAAACCCGGTGCTCACAGGAGACAAAGTCTTGGTTTGGGAAGGCAGGGCTGGTCCTCTGGTTTCTTGGGGGCTGCTGGCTGCAAGACACACCGAAGTTCGCTGGATCAGGTTCGGGGTTGGGGCAGGCCGGTAGGGCTTGAGCCAAGTCAGTTAGTGTCCTCCTCTTCTTCTTCTTTCAGCACGGCTTCTTTGGTCCTTCTTCTCTCTTCTTGTCTGAGGAAGCACAGTTCGTGGTTGCCCCTAAATACTAGATTTAGGGGCATTACAGGTAGGTACAGGTCGGGACCAATGGGTCCCTTTCTTGGGGTGGATACACCCTCTATTATGCCACCCTCCAGTGGAAGGGGGGCATAAGCCTCACTCTGGTTGGCTGGGTCCCCACATCTGCAAGATGGCAGGGACCATCTGCAAGATGGCGGGGACTGGAGAGTTGTGCTTCACCTCGCCTCCCCCACCTGAGGGGTGGGGTTGGCAAAGGTGGGCACACCTCTCCTCCTAACTTGGATTTCCTGCCGAATCGCAAGAGCAAAGTGGGGGTCAGAACCAGTGGGGGGCCAGTTGCTGGGAGCTTCAAATGGCTGGGTTAGCTCACATAGGCAGCAAACCTTTGAAGCTTCCCCTTCGTGGACCCTATCCATCCTGGGGTTGGAGGCTTGGCACCTCGTCCCAGGATGTGCTTTATTTCAGGACCCAGAAAACGGCAGGCTCTCGATCCAGGGGTCCAGAAACATGTCTGTTGGTGGCAGCTGGCGAGCAGACACTCAGCCAGGACATAGACTTAGGTCTTCAGTAAAGCCATTATGGTGCTGTGGAGTTCGTGATGACAAACTCCCCGCACCATATACTCTTTATGACTTTACTACACTTACAATGTCTAAGAATTGACTTGGACACTGTAGAGGTATAGGGCTCATGCACCAGTGTCCTCACCACTGTTATAATGCACCCAGCTAGAGGGGTGGCTTAGCTATGCCAGGGCAGTGGATTGTAGGCATGAGGGGTGTGTGCCATGTTGTCTCTTCACTTTGTGCTGCACTAAAAACACAATTTTGCCTCAAGCTTAACACAGAAGTTGTGGTTGCTAAATCTTTGTGTGATAAACAAAAATATAATTCAGAAGGGTCTTCTAACTTAAGTTATGAGGCCCATTCGAATTTATAGGCCACTCGTTAGGAGGGTCCAAGTAGGTTACTTGCTTATGTAACTAATCCATTTTGGATACAGCAAGAACATCTTTGAGGTAGCCTTTATGGATTATTTTATTGTTAATTCGAGGTGGGAATAAGGGGAAAATTTGGAATAGCTGAAACCTGATCTACTATGCCAATGTGGGATGCACAATATATCTCCTATTTATTTTTCTTCCTTATACATTCTTTTAAAAGAGAACCAAGACTTCGCGATACTTCTTATTTTTTTGTTTGGATATTAAATGGGTCGCTATTCTAATATGTAAACAAAATGCAGAAAGGAGTGAAAGCAACGTCGACGGAGGGCAGCTTAACTTTGCTAGATGAAAAATAAAAATCAGGAACCTGAAACTGAAATATTGTTCACATAGAAATAGTCCCATAAATTCTGAGATCAAAAGAGGTGATCAATTATTGTCTCAACACAAATAACGTTCATAACAGTAAACAGACAGAACTCTTTAGAACCAGGAAAAAAGAAAGTTTATTATTGGCACTGAAAAGAGGTTTGGCAAAGTTATAACCAACAGATCCTCTTAAAAGATAATGGTTTTCAAATGCAACATGGATTCTTATAATATAAGGAAAACTAGGTATGCTTAAGGCTACGACGCAAGCTTGTATCTGATGAATATGATGGCGGCTACTATGTCAAACTAGATATATCCCATGTGCTTCTGGTCTTCTCTAGCCTTTTGCAGATAACATTCAGTAATCAATTGGGCCCTGCTCTTCTGGCTCAATAACAGCATTGAGAACAAGCAATTTCCTAACACTTTAAATATTCAGCACCTGTGAACCCCCAACAAAGAAATGACACAGTAGAAGGTACTTATCAATAGACTTATTTTTTTATCAATGTGAATTATACAATTATGACAAAGATCTTGACCTTTAGATTAGAAAATGCGAAATGTGTTAAACAACTTTTACTGCAAAGAGAAGGGAAAGGCGTAAAAGCTACCACATTCTAGATATATATTAACCATTACTAAAGATAAGGACTTTCTATATGTCGTATTAAATGCTGAAGCAGAAAAAGCATTTGATTGTGCATGTTAAGATTTTTTGTGGGACAGGTTGAAGAACATGAATTTTGGAAAGGCTCTTATATTTGAGCTGGGGACAAAACCAAAGCAAAAGGCAACTTGGAAGAAAATACAGGTTCCCAATTCTGACAGAGATTTTGGTTTTCTTAACGCGGAAAATACCATTAGGTATTTATACCTCATCATGGATATCAAAAAGTATCATCTGGAATAGTTTTACCTGTTCAGAATTTACCATGATTATCATTTGCACTGCTTCATTCATTTTCCATGAAACAATTACAACGTTTAATATTTCATCACATAGAAGACCTCTTTCTCTAGTAGATGTTTAGTGGCAGTGCTATTTACCCAGATAAAATCCTTTCCAATAAATATATCTTAAGGTTTTCCATCCTCAACACTAAATGTTACTTGAGCAGGTCATGCAAACCACACTCAAGTAAACCACTTTGTTATTCCTAAACATCTACAGCATTGATATAAATACACATTATCTTAATATTGCAAACAATTCAAACAGTGCAATAAAAAAAATAAGATTAACTGGTCTATGGCTCCCTCGTTAATTATAGACAGTATTCCATCTCACGTGAGCACCTAGACTGATGCAAAGAAAATGATAGTAACAATGTTTTACCTTAAAGCAGAGATATGTGGTTCTTTTCGTTTCTTCAGATCACTAGACTTTAGAAATAAAACAAAAAAATGTCAGAGAGAAAATGATTATGACCGCACCTCATGAAAAGCATTCACATTTTTGCTGTGTTAGAAACGAATGTCCTGTTTCTGAAATTTATTTGAAAACTGCTGTTCTATTTAAGTTGCCTAAATACCTTCTGTGTGCCCCCAACTAAAGCAGATCATTGTTATGTTCATTGCAAATAATCTAGCAATCAATGCAAGAGACTTCTTGACCTTCAAACTAAAATGGTTAAACTACTCAATAAAATGAAGGGAGTTACATCTGAAATCACAGTAAACTGATTCACCACTATGTGCGTCCTTACCAGTACATACTGCACAGGTAACCAGGGTTTTGGTGAGGATAAGTCTGTGGGTCAGGTTCTCTGCAGCAGCCATTAATAGAAATGATATAATGATGGCCTCGGTTTTTAAATGTAAGCCTCTTAGGCGATTGTATGGAGTATTACCCTTTAATGTGATTTATGCAGAAACCCTACATGAATTTGTAAAGTCTACGCCTGGGACATGTTGTATGCAGTTGAAATAGAAAAGTCTTTCCATTTATTTTGTCCATTAGACAAATGGCCTCAAGCCTCTGAAGCACAAACCCTTTGGCTGCCAATTTACAGTACCATAGCATGGTCATGACAAAGAGGAGTGTCTGCTGCTAAGGCAGGATATATATGCATAAGGTGTTCATTCATTAAAGCAAAGTTTTTACTGTGAGCAACACTTAAGAAATGCAGTGAGTTGCGACCTCAGCTTTACCGATATTGGCTTCAACATACACAGTACACAAATATTATCAAAATTGGCTAAAATTATAGGGAAATTTGTTTGCTTCCAAAATAAAAAGTTACAGAGAAATACTCGCAATGTGAATAAATGACCAAAGATTACAGACAATTTAGCTAAACTATCATGGAATTTTCATGGACTTGGGTATAATTTCTCAAAGACATCATTAAATAAGCCAGGTTTTTTGTTATTTTTTTAAGTATTTTTATTGGATTTTTGAAATGTTCAATATACATATCATATATTAAAACAACAACAGTATTAGAATCAAGTTACTCAGTGGCAGTAGTAATATATTGCTAAGGTACGCCGTTCAGTGTCCATAAGCAAAATCAGAAAAGGAGTCCATTTACATCATGCAGTCCATGGACACAGAGGATTACGTTCCAACAAATATCTAGCACATGACTGTCACCTTCAGGTGCTGACCATAGTACCTAGTACGTGTATCACCAGAGTTTGTTCCTAATGGTTTACATGTGAGAGTTTCCACCAGCGCACCGAGGTACAAATATAACATTCTTAATCGTCAAAATGCTACTTCATTTGTTTAAGAACCACCCTAATAAAAAGGAAAAAAAAGGAAATAACCCAACGTAAACAATAAAGAAGCAAAAGGGCCTTATGCAGAGGGGTGAAGTATATCGTAGCTAACATAACTTGCGTGAGGGGGAGGCACAGTATAATGAAGCTTCCCGGGGGGGGGTGCTGGAGGCATAGGGGGAGGGGCCCCCCAACCGCAGTCAAAGCTGGCCCAACAGGACAGTAAGTGTTCGGTGTTCTTTCCCCCATACTCCCAGTGCTATCTAAAGGTTCAGTATACATCTCAGTTTAAGTCCCTTCGGAGTGGGGCCCCTGACCTGTATCTGAACCTGTGCCACTAGTCGCTTGCCCCTCATGGTTCTCCCAAGTCACCATCACTTCCCTCCATTGACTCACGGCTATTGGGTGCTTTCTCATGCCATTAGATTCCTCCCAGCTGAGCGCTCTACCTTCTACCCTAGGCCACATGATGACGTCCCTGTACCAGGTCTCAAATTGGTGTCCCCATCGCAATGCGACGTTTCGCCAAACCCAACGCGAGATCTATTAACCTATTCCCAACTTTACGCTTTGGTGGCCTGGGGAAGAGACCCAGGAGGCACGTCTGCACTGTGGGGGGCAGCACTCTGCCCAATACTACTGCGAGCTTACCAAGCACAGCCTCCCAGAAAGGCCGCAGGCCCGGACAATCCCAAGTCATGTGTCCAAAGTCCGCATCCGGGTGCAGGCATATAGGGCAGAGACGGACCTCCCCCCATAGGTCACATTGAGGCGGTGGGGTGTCATGTAAGCCATGTGTGTGTAATTGAATCATTATATATTTGAGCAGTGTATTGCGAGAAATCTTCTTAGGGTAGTGCAGGACCCTCCGCCACTCTACATTCATAAGGACTCTGTCTCCGGTCCTATCCCATTTTGCTCATAGCCTATCTAAGGGACATACTGACGCCGATTGCAGGGCCAAGTAAAGCCATTTCACTAGGTGCCCCCCCCCCCCCGTCCCAAGCATGAACAGGGCGTACAGTACCGGATACGTCTCCGGCTCATCTCTCCCTTTATTCCACAGCTGCGCAAATGTACGTGTCAGGGCCTCATTGCGCAGGAACTGGCCCAGAGGTAGACCACAGTCTTCCATAAGCCCGTCGAATGGGAGCAGGGATTTGTCCAAGAAACAATTCCCAACATGGTCTAGCCCAATCTCTGTCCAGCAGGCCAATTGCTCATTCATAAATACAGTCTGTGGATCACTGAGTGGCAACATAGGGGTGTACTTGGCAAGTTGTCGTTCTCTGCCCTAGCATCGCCTCCAGGCTTCAAAAGCAGTACGCTGCAGCAAGAAGCAGTACAGGGTGTGCGTCGTTGGTATCAATAGTTTCGCCATTACAAGGCTAGGGTGGGAGTCCGGTTGCGATAGGAACGTTCCATTCTCGTTCACATCCTCTACCCATTGCGCCAGCCACTGCAATTGACCAGCCAACATATAAAATTCAAACTTCCATACTCCCAGTCCGCCCTCAGAAACGGGACGCTGTAACGTTGTAAGAGACACCCTAGGGCGCCTGTCGCCCCACACCAGGTCTCGCAGCAGGGCATTCAGGGGGCGAAACCAGCTGCTAGGCATGAGAACCGGGAGATTGACAAAAAAAATACAATAAGCGTGGGAGCATGACCATTTTAGATAGGGAGACCCGGGACATTACAGGCAATTTCAATGGACGCCAAATATGTACACAAGCAAGTAACGAGTGCAGCGCTCTACCCAGGTTGCCTTCCTTCAAGTCATCAAGCGAATGAAATATATTTATGCCCAAATATGTAAACGATTCTGAGCCCATAGTATGTCGACCATCAATGTGTCCGGGGTAGGGCCCGCTACCGGGAACAGATACATCTTTACTTTGTTGACTCGTAGTCGCGATAGGCCCGCGAAGATGTCTATAATTTGTATAGCCGTTGAGGTGCCCTCGACTGCATCTGATAGGTATAACAATAGATAGTTCGCGTACAGGGAAACATGGAGCGTCCACCCTCCAATGTCCATCCCGGTCCCACCTCCTCCCGGCGAAGTCTCTCGGCAAGGGGTTCTATTGCCAAGGCGAATAGAGGGGGAGAAAGAGGGCACCCCTGTCTAGTCCCCCGAGATACCTTATACTCTCTGGAGATTGTTCTGCCCGTTATGACCCTTGCAGTAAGCCCGCGTATAAAAGCTGTATTCACCGCACCCAATCCTTGCCCATGCGCATCATCACCTCGAATAAATATTCTTACCCCACCGTGGCAAAAGCTTTTTCCAGGTCGACAGAAAGCACCGCTGCTTGAAGTCTGGACGGGGTCTCGGCATGATAGAGAATAGAATAGAGCCTGCGAAGGTTATAAGAGGTGTTACGGGAAGGGATAAACCCATTCTGATCAGAGTGTATTAATGTCTTCATGTGCAGAACCAACCAACCGGCCAGCACCTTACTTAGGATCTTAAAAACCATGTTAAGCATGGAGAGAGGCCTATACTCTTTAACCCCTGCCCCAGGCTTATTAATTTTCGGAAGGGGGGATCACCAGGGCTGTCTGGGTGGAGCTAGGCAGCTCCCCAGCCTCATAAGTGTCTGCATACAACCGGACCAGGTGCAGAGCAAGCAAATCTGCAAAACGTTGGTAAAATTCGTCCGGAAAGCCATCCGACCCTAGTGTCTTGCCAACGCATAGATGGCGGCTGTAATCTCCTGCAGGGTTATAGGTTCCCCCAGGTCTTCCTGGTTCGCTTCCTCGAACACACGGAGGGGCAGAGGCTCCAGAAATTCCCTCACAATCGATTGGGGAGCTGTATTTGGGGCCGTGTATAGGTGTTCGTAGAATGTTAGAAAGTAGTCGTTGATCGCATCCGGGTCGTGCACCACCTGACCGCTGTCCAAGCCAATTTGTGTGATGGGGGATCCCCCCAATTCCGGCTTAAGTAACCATGCTAAAAGACGGCCTGCCTTTCCTTCCTCCCTCCCTCTGCACCCTGTCCAAGTAGTCCTTGTGGTTATAAAAGTGCAGCCGCCCAATTGCGTCATTATATTTTGCCCGTGCATCCTGCAGTGCCACTCGGGCAGCGTCTCCAGTACCATGAATGTTGTCTGAGCTGCGGATGCTCCCTTCCAGGTCTAGCAGTTCCTGAAGGAGCTCTCTATAGACTCGTCGCCTGTCCCATACAATGGCCCCGCACTACCACCTTGAATGCCTCCCATTCCACTCGAGTGGAGGATGTTGTTGTGAGAAGTTGGCCTGGTATATGCTGCTCACTAATTCTAGTGATCACCTTGTACCATGCCAAACAACCCTTATGGTGGTGGTTGAAGTCAACCTTGATAGACCAGCTATCCTAGTGGTAGCGTGGACAGTGCAGTCTGCAGGCTAAACTCTTGTGGGCATGTGAAGCCAGCTGTTTTACCATATGTAACCTCCTTGAATACCGAATGAAAGGACACCACACAGATATATATTCAAAATATATATGTATTTATTTACTTAAAAGTATCCCCTATACTCTTTATGAGCACAGAAGCACATTCGTTAAAACAAGGCAGTGTTTAAATATACAAAAGTTGCACAATTATGGATGGGCCAGGTGGCCAGCTAAACCATATACTAAAATAGTGGTATAAGAACCACAAATAGAAAGGAAGGAAGGCCTAGGGCCTTGGGAATCGCTGGGACGACAAGGAGCTAACTGTAGTTAGTGACCAGGAGGCCCACAGGATGCGTGTGCAGTGTGAAAAGTTACACGTGTGCACCTATCGATTTCAATGGGTGCGCAAAAATCACAAAGTTAAAGGAAAAGGAGTCTTCCGGATGGACCAGAACCTAACAACTTGAAACCTAGACACTAGAGAGGTTTCTCTACCCAGGAGCACCGGAGTGCCAGCGTTACCTCACCCACAGGAAGCGGGTGCATAGGGGTCAAAGAGCGTCGGGTTTCGTCGTGCAGGTCTATGGAGCCTGAGGATGATGATGCTGCAGGCGGCCAGGCAGGAAGAGTTCGGGTGGATCCAAGGGTGGATCTGAAGAGTAGACGACCTGTAAGCAGAGGGGACAGTGTTCAAAGTCACTAGCCAGTGACCGGCGTGGAACCAGGAAGGAACCAGGCGATGTCGGGTGCCAACAGGTGAAGAAAGGAAGCTTGTCTCCGCAGCCACGTGGAAGTGAAGGGATCGACGAGCTGTCCCACGAAGGCTCTAGCTGATGGCGTTGTCGGCTTCTTGATCGGAGCAAACAGGCCTTGGCTAATGCAAGCCACGCAGGAATCGATGAAAGCTTCGTGCTCTAACCAGCAAGGTCAGAGGGGCTGCTCCTTTTCACAGGAGCAAAAGCCAGTCTGGAGCAACCAGACCAGCGGTGTTGTTGTTTCGTCGCCAAGATGGCCACTAGCCAACGGGCCAGTAACCGGGATGACGCGTCGAGTGGCAAAAAGCAAAAGGGCCCCACGCAGATCTCGTGGATGCTGGAAGGCTGATCTTTGGTGCAAATGCTGCTCGGTGTTGGGGCTTCTCAGGGCCCAAAGCACAGCGTTGAGGATACCTCGGGTGCTGCGCAGTCAGCTTGTCGTGGACGTTCCAAGATGGCCGGTCCCACGTCTCTCGGTGACTCCACGGGTCTCTTCTTTGCAGGGACGGTGGATCTGGCTCAGAGATGTCTGGGAGTCTGGGTCTTGTCGGGCTCTGGGCTCGGTCTCCGGCGGGAGGCGGCGGCAAAGCAGTCGTGGGGTTGCTGGATGGTGCCTGTGTTCACAGGGTGGTCACTCCTTGGCCACAAGGGAGATTCTCTTCAGTCTTCTGTGCAGCAGAACGTCGAAGTCCAGTAGTTCTTCTTGTTTAAGTCGAGTTTCAGGATGATCTGAAGTCTTGGGACACAGCTCCTACTCTTATTCCAAATCTAGGGGCCGGATTACCCGCTAGGTCCCTCCTCTGGGTGGGACCAGGAAGGGGGGTGGTTACACCCCCCTTTCCTTTGTCCAGTTTCGCGCCAGGACTGGGGCTGGAGAGCCCCAGCTCCGGTTTGAACTGACATATGCACAGGGACACCTTGTGTGCCCCAGGCATGTCTCAATCTATTCAGCCCTCCCTACCCCACTACACAAAATCCTGTCTGGGGTGGTGCAAGCACCTCCCCTGACAGGAAACCCTTTGTCCACACCTCCCAAGCTGGAAGGACTCCCAGCAGCAGGAGGGCAGACTTGTGTCTGTGGTGGCAGCATCCATTTTGTGATGCTGAGGCTCTGTTTAACTTTACCCGGGTTTCAGGTTAGGTACATGTTGTGTCCCTCTAGAAGGGTGGAATGCTACCCCCGTCACCAGAACTGGTGATGGGGTAGTATTCCAAATCGTATGACACCTTACTCGACATGTTTTGATAAAGCCAAACCAAAGTTAGCATTTGACCGCGAGGTACATAATGCACTTAAGAGTATATGGTATGGCAATATCATGAAACAGCTAAAGGACGTTGTTCCGAAAGCTGCAGACAGGCTCAGCTCATGCCAGAGCACCATCTCACATGAAACCAAGCACTCTGCCTCCAGGATTGTTAAGGCTTGCCATAGGAGTGGCTGATAGGTTACCATGTGTCCATATAGGTTAGATACAGATATACTATATCTAAGTAAGAGGTGATTACACCAGCTTACCCCAGTTGTGTCAAATAGTGAGGCCAGGCCAGGGGTGGCATAATACATGCTGCAGCCCCTGGTAGGCCTTGGATACACCTATACCCTGGATACCTGGGGTACACTGTTACAGGGTCCAAAAAGGTGAACCAGTTCCAATTGGGTATGTACCTAGGGTACATGGAGTCCATTTTAAAGAGAGAGCAGACAGCCTGAGACCCTGAATGGCAGGATCTCAGGCCAACTAAGTCGAAAAACCAGCTAGACACTAGGCAAAAAGTTGGGGGTAACCATAGTCCGATATCCACCTTCCTACAGTTGTGTTGGTGTTGATGGGGAAATATGTGTCTAGGAGTGTATGCAGTGACGTCTGAAAAGGATTGTCCTCAAGTAGTGCCGGGTTAAGCCTCCAGGTGGAGATTGAAGGGCACCGTCCCAATGGTTGGTGAGTCATTACCAACGGACTGTGATCCGACAGAGTACGTCCTAAATATTCTATATGTTTAATAGTGCTATTAAAGACAGGAGAGCACAAGAACATATCTAGTCGAGTATGCACTTGATGTACCGGTGAGAAAAAGGAGAACTCCCTATGACTGTTGTGTTGCAGCCTCCAAGTGCCTTCGAGACCCCAATGTGTGATCCATGCACGGTACCCCAAAGCTGTGCGGCGTGGCTGAGACTCCATTAAGGGAGGATATGACCAGTCCGTGAACACGTCTGCAACACAGTTAAAGTCCCCCCCAAGAATCAGGTTGCCCCTCAAGCTATCAGCCAATATGGCAGAAAAGGAATCCAGGAAGCCAACCTGGTCCTGGTTAGGAGCATAAATGTCACCTAGGGGGACCTCCGGCCATGCCTGTCTCCTCACAATCCGTGCATATCGACCTCCCGCATCTAGCCACGACTGCTCAACGGCAAAAGGGACCCCTGGCTTGACCGAGATAAGCAACCCCTAGCAAAAGCCGAGCGGGTAGTCGCGAAAACCCGGCCCCTCCATCTTTGCTTCAGCTTCCCCACTACTCAAGTGGGTCTCCTGTAGGAACGCTATATGGATGTCCCTACGCCTCAAATATGAATAGATATTATGGCGCTTTGCGGTAGACCCCATCCCCCTAATGTTCCATGTTAGGAACCGTAGAACACTATGAGCCCCTGCCATTCCTGTTGGATATCACTAAGCAACATTGCGAAGGAGAGCCCCCCCTCAACGCCCTCCCTTATCTCATAAAATCCCACCCCATTGCAAGCATGAAAGACCAAAAAAAATAACAAAAGGACCCTTATGGTGGTTAACTACCCGACCCCAGGGCAGTGCGACAACAGTCGGCCGCTCAAACAGCATGTGAAACAGTTAGTACTAAATGAGTTCCTAACCTAGTATGGCACTCAACGAAAATGAGAAAGGGACACTCCTGCCAGTTTGAGCGCACCAGCCCCATGGGTAAAGAGGCAGCACGGGGCCTAGAACAGGCAACTATTGGCCAGTACCCTTCTAAGAAAACAGCCACCTTAGCTTACCAAATATATCAAATATTTTCGTCAGCAGTATTTGGCATCACTACTGGCATCTTCACACTGTCACTGTGGGAAGTGTCTTGTTTCATTGCCATCTGTCTCTCTTGAGGAGCCGGCCACCACCTCCGGGGCAGGACTCCGACTCCGCATTAGGTCCACCACAGCTTGCAGCGCTACAGCTCTCTCCTTCTCCATCTGCGATGAGGATGGTTTCCCTAACGAAGTCGTCGTCTCGGGCGCTTACCAAGTTCCGTGGCCTTCTGCCAGGTGACTCCAGGGCCCCTATCCCCTGGTGTCTCACCCTTATAGTTCTCCAGCTAGTTCCATGCATCTTTAGGACAATCGAAGTAGTGAGTGTTCCCCTCCAACATGATATGTAGTCCGGCTGGGAACAACAGAGAGTATTGGAGGCCCTCATCTCTCAATGCCTTCTTGACCTCTAGGTAGGAGGCCCGCTTCCTATTCACCTCCAACGTGTAGTTCGGAAAGAGAGAGACCCTGCTGTTGTCTACAGTGAAGGGGCCATCTGCTCTCGCCTTTTGCAGGAGGAGTTCTCTGTCCCGGAAGTGAAGTAGTCGGGCAACCACTGGTCGCGGAGGCCACCCAGGGGCCAATGCCTTGGCTGGCACTCTATGGCCCTCTCCAGCGTGTAAAAGGAGGACAGACCCTCCGGCGCTACTTCATTTCTGAGCCAGCGTTCCAAGAAAGACACCATATCACTGCCCTCCGTCCCTTTTGGCAGGCCCAGGATTCCTTTTATTGAGCCCTTCGGCATCTTCTGCTCTGCGCTCTAACAAACACACCCTGTTCGTGAGGGTCCCCATCTGTTGCTCCAATGCCTTTTGTGCCGGCGCCAGTTCCGCGACAGAAGACTCGGTCTCTTTGACCCTCTCTGACAACTTCTTATGCTCTTCCCGCAGCAGGCCGAACCCCACCGCAACAGTGCTAATATCCTGATGGAGGGTAGCCTCCGCTATGGCCTCCAATATTTTACTGAGTTGTTGTTGTACTGGGTCATCCGGAATAGATTGCGACAGTTCCTGGGCACTGTTTTCTGGATCTTGGAGGGCCTCGGTCTGGCGACCTCTAGGTTTGCCCATGATGCTGAGGTCCCACTAGTCCAAATCAAGGCCACCTACTAACGAATCAGGTGGAGTTCAGGGCACCCTGTAGACGAAGGCCAGCCAAGGAGTTTTCCACCTCAATTCATTCTTCACCGCGGCTACCCCCTTGCATCTCCAATGATCTCGCGGGCCACGTATGCCGCTCCTCCCCAGAGGATACCAATACCAATATTCAAAACACATTGATAAGGAGTATATTATGGGCAATATATACAAAAATAAATTAGGGGCTCATTTTAAAGAAAATCATTAGTGCACTCACAGGTCTGTGACCTTGCAATGGGGAAGATTTTCAACTTTCAGCAATTCACAAGAGTTTAAATGAGTAGGCCAGGAAATTTACAGCAGTTACAGATTTCCAGGAGTACTCCAAGCAAACGTGTCCATTCCATTTCTGCACAAGCACATAATCAACACATAGTCAACAGTATATTTGCTCATACAAAACTACTAAGCAAGTTCAAATTAACTTCTTGAATCTTTTTTTTATTTTTCTGCGTGGGAAAACATCTTCCCCAGTGGAGTAATTCCTATACCTACACACCACTTTTTTCAGAGAAGTTCCTTATCACCCAGAAAAAGGTTTTACTACTGCCCTTTACGGGAGTACATACCCAACCATGTGTCTTTCAATGACAGGTTAGCAGGTTGTCCAACATCTTTATTTTATTTTAATTCTCTATATGTTCTATTTCCAATGCCCAAACTGCCTTGGATTTCAACTGCCATATAGATCTTCTCTGTAGATCTTCAATACATTGTACTACTTTAGCAGACATCTAGTAGCTTCGTAGATGGCAAGAGATAAGAAAAGGCTTATACCAAGGCCCATTTCCCAGCTGGTTATGCTGGGAGGTGTTGTCTAACCCAGGGCTAATCTCAGTCTAATCAAGGTTTGTCAGTTCTTAAGAATCCCTTGTAGATCCTCAATTGTTAACTTAGGCACTAGACAGACAGTATAACCCACTATCTGCTGCACAATTTGCCCCCCAAAAATATTTCTAGATCAAATGGCTTAAAAGTTATTAAAATGGGACAAAACATAGCTCCATTCATGAACAGTCTTTTCGCAAAGATTAACTAATGAACTTTCAGTTGCTAATTACAGGTATTTAGGCATTAAGCTTATGAAGTTCAACTTAGCCTGGACAGCATTAAGCAGTAGTGAAACGACAAAATAATACACTTATACTATCACAGGCTGTGCTGCATAATTTCTTTTTCTTGGTGCATAATTTAGTCAACCCTGGCACCTAATTTGGCTCTCCAAAGGTGCATAATTGCAGTAGTCCTGGGTATATTAAGAAAGGTGGCCTAATAAGAGCCTTACTAGAATCCAAACTCTAAAATTTCAGCCCAGGCATAAACAGGGAAACGGGTATAATGTTCGTCAGCATTTACACAGCAATGCTCTAAATGATACAAGTGTGTTATTTTCTGAAACATTTCGTCCATTGAGAAAGTTAAGGGGAAAAAAAAAAGACAATCAATCCCTGGCAGGGTGTGCATGATTTGATACATATTGTCAGGCACTCAGACTACATACATAATCAAAAGGTGCCAGTTTACTTTTTAGTATACAATTAGTTATGGGATGGATTGCACTCACTGCAAATCAAGGACAAGATTTCCAGCGGCTATCATCATTAGAATGGGCATTACATAGTTGGTGATTTTTTGTATAAAGTGGTATTCTAAGTGTTTTAAGGACATTTTTGACTAAAGATACCAGTGTTTATTTTCCTTGATGCTGCATAATATCACAAATTCCCTCTGATCAACAATTTCAAACATAAGCTTTTTCTCGTCACCCATATCAGCAAATTTATTGATGCAGCTGCCAGCATTAACTTTAAAGAATGAATCAGAAGTTGGACATCAGCTAGTCTTACCATATTGGGAACAGATATGCTGTTAGAAGAGCAGAACCACTAGAGTACTGTACCAGCATGGACATTTCAGAGGCCAGAATAAATACATCTTCACAACAAACTTTGTTGGTATGAAAAATTGCACAGGTACAACGGTAGACCAAGTAATATAAATCAATTTAGGATTTCATACATAATTCTTATTTGTTCCATGAAATAAAAATCAGTTAGCAAATAAAGGTATTTAAATTAGTAGACAAGGAATGCACTGGTATATTAAACAAATGAAAATTTGAACTATGACCTTTCACATTAAACTTGTGTTCATCAGTTATTCCTGAACCATGCAGCCACTGCTACATGTCTTATGTGAGATTATTAAATTATCTAAATTTCCTCTCTATTGTCGTCATTTGGGTTTCTTTAAACTAACCAAACCCCGATCTTAGTAGCTTGATGGGCAGATATTGCACAGGGTCCTCGATTTCATAATTTAAAACATTGTATGCAAGGTATGGGATTGCTTTTGGTTTAGGGACAGGTCTCAAACTGTCGATGACCTACGAGCCTATGCAGCCATGGGCACTAATTACAATTTTGTACTGCAAAAGACTTTCAGTTACCCCTGGATCAAATGGTTTTAAATTCTCAGACAGCCGAGGGGCATACTGAAGGGCTTTTAAGTTTTCTTTGACGGATGCACACACTTTAAAACCTCCAACGACTACTATGCATCTGGAACAGACCACATTTACAACAGGGACAGCATCCTCTTTTATATTCCACTGTGACTGTTTCTCCAATGGACTACTTTAACCTCGATCACACACATCGTGAAACTCAGATTACAAAACTGACTTTGCAAATCTTTGCAAATAAATGTACAATGATGGAATTATAGATAAATGGTCATGCTATTTCAGAAAGAACAGACGTATTTTATCCTCAAGGTCACTTAATAGGTGTTCTTATCCCACGCTCACTCACCTGTTTAAATTTGTACAAATCATTTGACTTCTCATGAAAATCAAGTTTCAACAGCTCCTTCTGCAGGCCTTCCAAGAAACTCTCACTCTGGATGAAGTTTGGAATTGTACAATGGCGGAAAGGATGTGTGTCAATTACGAAGCATTCTAAAATTGAAACACATATGAATAAAAATACATACCATGCTCAGATTCCATTTACAATTGCAATCTGTTAAATTCTACATAGGTCTCAATTACTGTCTGGATTTTTTCATAGTTGAACAAGTCCAGAGAAAGGGGACACTTCGTCTCGCACTAGGAAGGTCTCTAAGCCCATCATCACCTGTATACTTCACTATAGAGACATGGATTTAGGACTGCAAGTGAAAGTCTTAATTTACAGTTTAAGCTGTCTAAATAAGCTGTCTAAGAGGTTTATCTTTCCAGACTTTTTCCAGCAATTTGGTTACTAAGGATAATGATTTGCTAAACTCTAAAGTATTACAAAGAGATCCATACAATACATCAGCATTCTCCTTTCCAATTTCTTAGTCATTTAAGAGAACTAAGTCCATGTTTTTGCAGTACCCGACGATGTTAAGATGTTTTTGACAAAGCATGAATTGCTTGGCTAGACCTCCACAAGATTCTAAACTGGAATGTAATCCTAATTTGTTTAAATTCATGATTGAGGCACATGAAATGGCTTCTGTTGTACTGAATTTAATGTGGACACCACAGAGCTATTACTGTTAAGAATCCAAGTTGTATTGTATTATATAAGTATTGAAATGGTACTTTCCTACCCCTTTCAAGATACAAAGTATCATGATATATGCCAGGTCGCTGTAAAATTATGATTCTTCGCCTTCCCTTTTCACAGTTTAGGAACTGCATGCAGCTGAAGGTTCACCGTACTGCACAATCCAACCCAGCATGTGGGCACTTTTATGTCGCAGTTTTTTGATATGGTTAATTATTTTGGGAGCCGGGGGTTGCAGTCACAGAAGTGTTGAGGTGTTTGTTGTGGGTTAGGTCATATGTTGATTTATGGGGGTTGTTTGCTGTTTCTCCTACACAAAACAAGTGTTTGGTTGGGGCAAATCTTGGTACAGAACTTTACTTTGCATACATTTAATGAGATAATTATTAGATCGTGACGGTATTCCTTGAAAATGGCACTAGTAGAGTGACATAATGGAACATTAGTGAGGTGAAAGATTAACCTAAGGCTTGAATGGCTCAAGCAAAAACTGATGAACACATGGTTAATGTGAACGATTACAGAGTTGCACTTTATCAGGGATGGTTGTGTAGCATCTACGACTACAAGGGGTTTCCTATCACTCTCGCTGTGTAGTATCATGTTTCAGAAGTCACTTACGTTCAGATCAAATGTGCAAATTACTTACCCCTATGGATGCAACAATGTTCTGTCAGATTGAAAAGTGTATAGGAAGATTATTGTCAGACATACATTTGGAGCTAATGTGGGTCACCCTTCGGCTGCAAGAAGATTTACTGACCATGTGCCTCAAGTTGAATGGTGTTAAATGTGACTTTAACTGGATTTTCACAGTAAATAATAGGAGTAGTAATACAATACAACAGTTTATTAGTCAATTAAAACCATAAACAAGATCATGCAGTACATCGAGTTTAAGAATACATACAAACAAGGATTAAAAAAAGATTTGTCATACAGCTATTACGGCCACTGAGCATCGTGCCACGAGCCCTTCACTTTCTTCAACTTTTCTTCCTAGGTTTTTAAGTGGAGGTGCCAAATACAGAGATAAATTGGATAAAAGTGGCTAAATAGGAAAAGAACTTGCAAGAACAGACTCAAAAGCATCTATCAGATATAAATATTTCCCTACATAAAACTGATATGTATCTGAGGCAATTAACAGGCACTCGCTACACGAACTTGCCAGGACTGCAATTAATATATCAATTTAAACAAGTCCTGTATTACATAGGATGCAGGTTTGGATGGATTTTGGAATTTTTAATTGGTCAAAATTTGTGTGGGAATAGATTTAAGAGTAGTCGAAAATTTAACAGTCTATATTTTCCCTTTAACTTTTTTTAATGGAACTTGGTAGATCGACCTCTATACGTAGTCTGTTAGCTGCAGCTAGGACAGAAGAGTAACTGCATGACTATTATGAGCAAGATGATATGTGGAAATGCGGTCATCGAGTGACAGGGGATAGACAATGAGGCATGAGTCCTAGATTTGAATATTTATGCTGGCTTGATTACTTCTGTATATGGTCCAATCTACTCAGTCCGTCAGCTGTGTTTCCAACAAGAGGTCATTCAGAGTCCACGGGATAAATGAGGCCTAAAAAAATCGCCAATAGATCAAGGCAACTCTTTTCTCCAGGCAGAAGTAACAATACACATATGATAACATTTATACTCAAAACGGTGTATTGTATGGAAGTGGTGTACTAGAAAAGAGTAACAAGTATAACTAACCATGGCGGCAATAACAATTTAAAGGGCAAAGAAAAGTGGGGGTGTGGGAGAGAGTGGCCCAGCGCCGGTTAAAATGGACACTTCCTAGAGCAGCTCCAGCAACCTACTGTTAACTTCCCCTTCATCCACACAAATATCCGGCCTTAAAATAGCAGAGACATGTTATGTTAAACTATGCTGGGGTACAGTAAAAGTTGCATGGTCAAACAGGAATGCTTATGCATAGCTTATGTGAGCTGGTGAGCTTGCCTAAACGTTCAGCTTAGTTAACAGCAAGATGTACTTTTGGGGGCAAAGAGTTCCAAATTATAGGTGCTTGTGCAGAAAACCTAACACCACCCATCCTTTTCTCCTTAAATTTAAGGATGGTCAATAGACTGGAGGAGACTGAGCGAAGTTTCTGAGCAGGAGTGTATTTCTCAATTCCTGTTATTAAGAATGGAGGTCCCTCATCAAGTAAAGCCTTAAAGGTGAGGCAGCAGACTTTAAAGATAATCCTTTGCTCCAGAGGGAGCCAATGAAGATCTCTCAGTAAAGGGATAATGGGGCAATTCCAAGGTTGTTTGAAAATTAGTCTGGCCATCTGGTTCTGAGCAATCTGCGTAATTGATTTATAGGAAGGTCAACGTATAAAGAATTGGCATAGTCAAGCCGGGAGGTTATTAGTGCCATAACCCCCCAGGATTAGGACATCACAAGTTAAAACATAGAGATCTCTTATTTTCCTGAGAGTCAGGAAGCAAGTCAAAATCACAGATCCAATCTGAGGTTTTAGGTAAAGTTCACTGTCTATAATGATGCCCAAACTCCAAGCTGAAGCTTTAGGGGTGGAGGGGTTGCCCCATCTCGTAAGGCCAGACGGAGGGGTTCCAAAGGCCAGTTTTGTTATTTAGGATGGTAATCTAAGTTTTTTCTGGATTAAGTTTTGAAAGGTTACTGCTTATCCAATCCCAAATGCACTCTACAATGGATTGAAAGTCGTCCTGAGAAGCAAGGGAACCATCTAGTCTCAAAAGCAACTGAGAGTCATCAACATAATTATATATTTTACAATTCAAGTCACCTAGTGCCGATTGAGAGGCCTAATGGAAAAGGTGCAGTGAATGAGATGAGCTCTGAGGGACCACACAATCCAACTGGGCTGCTGTGGCCCTCAAGGGTCCCACCCTAACCGATTGAGTATGGTTCTCCAAAAAAAGGATTTAATCCAACCAAGAGCTGAGCAGCGAAGCCCAGCAGCCTCCACACAGGCCACCAGCAAGTTGTGGTTAACTGTGCCAAAGGGTGCAGAAAGGTCCAACAAGACCAGAGCAGAGGTCAGACCTTCATCACAATTCCTTTGCATGCATCCACTACTAACAGTATGACAGACTCAGTGGAATGGGCAGGGCGAAATTCCGCTTGACACCTATTTAGGAATTGCATTCTTCAAGAGGTTTACAAAGAGTCTGTGCCGCATGAGTTTCTAACAGTTTAGTTGGGAAATAGATCGATAATTTTTCAAGAGCTAAGAGTCCTCGTCTAATTTTTTCTGTAAAGGAATTACGGGGGGACCGCACTCTGATCTACAGCCCTAAAGGCCACGCAGCGCCACGCAGCAGTCCTTATCAGGCTCCTGGGCTCAGGGGTAGAATCCCCGTTACCTCCTGCACTGTCGCTGGTAGTCTCCCTCGCCGCCTCCTGCTCAACCGAGGCCGCTGTTGAGGAGGACTACAGCCCCCAGCATCCAACCTGAGACCCGCCCACATCCGGCGGAAAGCGCGCCCGGAGGCGCTACTTCAACCGAGGCTCCCCCGGTGGAGCGGGGGGACCGCACTCTGATCTACAGCCCTAAAGGCCACGCAGCGCCACGCAGCAGTCCTTATCAGGCTCCTGGGCTCAGGGGTAGAATCCCCGTTACCTCCTGCACTGTCGCTGGTAGTCTCCCTCGCCGCCTCCTGCTCAACCGAGGCCGCTGTTGAGGAGGACTACAGCCCCCAGCATCCAACCTGAGACCCGCCCACATCCGGCGGAAAGCGCGCCCGGAGGCGCTACTTCAACCGAGGCTCCCCCCGCGTCGCGGGACGCGCGCGGGCGGCGCCGGGCTGAGCCCGGGCAGAGGGCGGGCCGTCTGTGGCCGTCCGGGGCCAGACGAGGCCGGGCTGGGCCACCCCCTTAACCTAATGTAAGTGAATAACACACGACAAGACACACATCGTAAAGCATCTATTAGCGATTTACTCCTGCTAAACTTGCGATCTTGTGACTTGCACCGACACAGAGGCTGGCCCACGAGCACGAGTACGTTCGAGACTGTGTCCCTCTATTAATTGATGCACACTAAATTGTGTCTGAATGGTTTACGGTCTGTTTCTCTTACCAATCGCTGCCCGGTGTTTTTGAATTGTCCCTATTAAATCGATTCTGGTTCGAGGTTGTAGTGACCTCCCTCGATTTAAGATATCTATTTTATATTAAGCATAAGGAGAGGGGTGCTGTTGTTCCTTTCCCTGATAAATTAATATCAGATTTGCTGTGTTTTATATACGCTGATTGCAAAAATATTCTAGCACTGTATCCATAACAATAGGGTGACTATATATTATATACTAGGTTTTTTATAGCCAATTCCCAATTGGCTTTACTTTGGCTTTACTTTGAACTAAATCGTGCCACACATTATTAATCCATGGCTAAAAACAAATCTACCATGGATAATTATCTTGTGAAGGTAGTAAGTAAAATCAACAATGATAGAAGAAAATCATTGGGTCGCGATAATATTACGGAATTAGTTTCCTTGAGTAACGTCGACAACACTATTTCAAATGCTGTTACACCTACTGTTTTAGCCACTGAATGTTTGTTAACAGAGTTCTTGGCATTACCAGAGTCTCCTATAGTATCAGAATGTCCTTTAACTATGTCTGTAGACCCTGATGCCATACCTCTGAACTCTTTGGATGAATCTAGAGCCGACCTTTTAGTATGCTCCCCTATAAAAAGGGCAGTAAGGCAATGTAGAAAAACGCTACCCAAGCGGGGGGTGGCCAGCACAAATTACCTTGTGAAGCTATTCCTCAAAAATTCCTACTGTCAAAAGGGAACAATGACTATTAACTGCGGCACTGACATAGATATGAGTATAAATAGTATGTCCCGTATTATCAAGGCATTTGAGGACAAATTAGAGGCAGTTGTTAAACCACTAGTGGACAAAATAGACTTACTATCTGCAGAAGTGCTTAGATTAGGTGGTTCACTATCTTCAATAATTGATGTTCAGAATAAGTCTCAAAGTGGGACACTGGAACAAGATGGAAGAACTGTACAACTTCCAACTAAGCAGAGTACTCCTCTACTTAATCCTATACCAGATAGTCGGATGGTGGATAAAATCACTCCACCAACAGCAGCCCCAACTAACACAGGATGGACAATGGTTCAAGCTAAAAAAACTCACTCTATTAACTTACCCCCACAATGTGAGCCATACGTTATAGTACTTACAAACGTTCCGCCCATAGACACTATGCAGTCTATTGCACGAAACGAATCACATGATTCCCTCAAACGGAAAACAGTTTCCTGGCTAAACTACAATTGTGGGTTCCCTGTCAACTACTCGGATCAGATATTATCAACTAGACGGGTCCCCTGGATTGGGAGTGCCAGGAAAACTTGTAAAGGCGACTGCATAATCGTAAATTTTAAATATCCCCAGCATGCTGCGACTGTTTTACTCAGAGCAGCATCGTTGGTATTGGGAGAGAATAGTGTGGGTGTACATTCTTTAGGTTACTTTTATAGTCATTTAGCTAGGACTCCGCAGAGTAATATTTCAAGTATGTCCCAAAACCATAACCAATGCTTACCATTCCAGATCAACACAAGCAATAGGTATTTGGCACCAAGTACCTTGGATCAGAATGACTGACTAACGCCAGTCAATGAGCTAGATGTTGAGACTAAGATAGCCACACAGGTTAGGGATAGGATTTTGAACACAGCGGAAATTAACGTAGAACTCGGACAAACAAGGACGGAGACCCCTACATTATCACATGATATCCCGATCTCTAATCCTATGACAATTGTAGACCCCCACATAAATCTAAGAACAACTAATGCTATCCTGGGGGAGGATGGGCAATGTGGTATTAGGCATATTGAGAATGGGGGGAGAAATGCTGCAAAGCCGTCATTACACGGAACTACTGTTCTAAGCAGCCCTGCGAATGGTGTAGTTGAACCTCTATCTGTTAGACTAACATCATGGAATATAGCAGGGCTAACCAGGAACTTACAGGATGAAGCTTGGTGCTCCTCCATTGAGGACTATGATATTGTTCTCCTCCAGGAGACCTGGGCTATAGAAACACCGCATAGACTGGGATATAGAACATTCAGTTGCAGCGCAATACCGTCAGTAAGAGGAAGAGCATCTGGGGGCTTGGTGGTATGGGTAAGGGTTACCCTGGAGCTAGATATCACACTATTGCCGATTGCCTCCCCTGATTTAATGGGTCTAAAAATAGTAACAAGGGGAAAAGAAATCATATACTTACTAAATATATATAACAGACCGCACCCTCTAAATAAAGAATCACAGGTGGTAGAACTCCTTGATTCTTTTTTAAATACTATAAATCCAAATAAACAGATAATTATTGGAGGAGATTTTAATTGTCAATACGAACCAGTACTGGGCTTGGATACTCTATTCGATGATCAGGACACAGCTAATAATGTCCTGCCCCTAGAGTCCATTAGCACAGTTAAAAATTCTATAGCAGCAATGCAGATTTTACAAATTTCAATAAATCATGAATTAAGGGCGTGTAATGGCCGCTTTCAGTCCGACAGACCAGCGGCTCCAACATTTGGTAGGGGAAATTATAGGTCACACATAGACTTTGTATTGGTTTCCTTGAGTCTATGGTTTCTAATAATAGATTTTAAAATAGACCACAGAATAGAGAGTGATCACTTCCCCCTCCAATTATGGTTACATCCAGAGCCTTTTATATCTAATACAAGTATGGAAGCCATGTCAAATAGCCCCGCTGGAGAACTCCAGGTTAAAAACAATAGGCGTGCTATAAAGTGGCCCTATATCTTGGCCAAGGAAGAAACGTTGGCAAATATTTATAATACTTTTGCCGATATATTTGAAGCATGCCAAATGCCTGCTCTAGGCACCCAGGATGTTTTAGATTTGCATTATAAATTAGTAGATGCATTAACTCCCCATCTAAGCAAAATCTACAAAAAGGACTCGAACCAGAAAAATAATCACTTAGAGACAACAAATCAATGGTATAATAAGGATTGTCGCAAAGCCAAGACTGACCTGATCACGGCTGTTAAACTAAAGAATTCCCAGGGAATTCAAGATAGTAGACTAGCATATAACAAAATATTGGCCCAAGCAAAAAAAGAATGGGACGATGCCCTTTGGGATGATCTTTTAAATGCGGCCAACCGGAAAGATCAGGGCACATTTTGGAATTTAATATCTAAAGGAAATAAAAAAGGCAGATCATCTAGGGATATATACCTTGATGAAAAAACTTGGTGTGATCATTTTTCTAAATTATATCGTAACATTAATGAGGGGATAGATATGGAGGACCAGGAGATAAATACATTAATTGTCAATACCCATTTGTACTTTAGCTTAGAAGAAACTATTGAGGCGCTACAGGCTATTAAAATGGGCAAAGCCCCTGGCCCCGATAAAATCCCCGGTGATTTGCTAAAGCATGATATAGAAATTTGAGGACCTTATATTAATTTTTTATGCAATTCTATAGTGGCTGGGACACCAATTCCCGAATCCTGGAAAGGGGCTGAAATTGTTACAATTTTTAAGAAAGGGGATAGTTATGACCCAGCCAACTACCGCCCTATAAGTTTAAAAGATCTTTTACAAAAAAATTTTGCCAGGCACATTTTAAACAGACTTTTAATATGGATAGAGGGGGCACAGATTTTGTCTAAATACCAAGCAGGATTTAGGTTAAAAACCAGCACGGTTGATCAGGTTTTCAAATTTATGTGCATTTGCTGGAAATATATTAATATAAGGAAGGGCAGTTTGTATGTAGCATTTATCGACCTAAGGGCCGCATTTGACCTTGTACCACGCAAACTATTATGGTCCACTCTTAAAGATATGGCAGTTCCTAGTGAGTTACTTAAGGAAATAATTAGACTCCACACAGGTAATTATGCTAGAGTTAGATGGGGTAAGGGAGGAGAAATTACAAAGGCTATCCCTGTGGGTCGGGGTGTACGGCAAGGTTGTGTGTTGGCGCCCACACTCTTCTCTTTATATGTTAACAACATACCCATCTTCTTAAGAGATTGCAAACATGACTCCCCGAAACTAGGAGATGAGGTGATCACCGCATTACTTTTTGCTGATGACACAATCCTCATCTCTCAAACCCCACAGGGCCTACAAAACCTTGTAAATACTTTTAATAACTACTGCGTGGAGAAGGGGTTAGAAATAAATTCATCCAAAACAAAATATATGTCCATAAACCCTCAGAAATCTTTTAGAAAGAATTTGGCCTTAAATAATCAAAAATTGGAGTATGTGGAGAGTTTTAACTATCTGGGTATCACGCTGGATAGTATGCCTAATTGGAAGGGGCAATTGGAAAAAAGCAAACTAATTCTGAAACAAAATCTATTGCCTATTCTTAAGGTGCATGGCAGTAGTCAATCTAAAGCAATTACGCCGGCACTAGAATTATTTAAAGCAAAGGCTCAATCGGCAGCATTATATGGCGCTGAGGTATGGGGCTATTCCTGCAATAACACCTTTAAGAAGGAAGAAAATATCTTCATACGCAGGTTACTCAAAATACCAACAAGAGCCCCGATAATCCCAGTGTTTACGGATATCAATCTTAAAAGGACTGATTATCAAGCCACATTAAGGCCATTACTTTACTGGGTTAGATTATGGACAACCCCTGAGCTGAGTGACTATAAGAATGGACTGATGGAAATAATTAGGATTGATGAGTACAAAAATATTACATGGCTAAAACATATTTCCCAGTGGCTCATAAGGCTTGGGTTCTCCCATTTTTGGGAAAATCCTCAGAACATGTCACCATCCACAAAAAAACTTTTGAAATCTGCTTATTGGGTATATATTAAGAATGAAGTATCTTCTAGTTCCTTACTAGGTAAATTGACGCAGAGATTCTTGTCCATCAAGGATACCCCTGTATTTGAAAAATTTATGGATGAGATAAGACCCCCTCTAGCAAAAACGTTATATTTACAATTTAGATATGGGGTCCTGCAGATTTCTGCAAATACTAGTAGCTGGAGGGACAATGATGATAGAGGATTGTGCACCCTTTGTTCCCAGGAAGCAAAAGAAGATGATGCCCATCTACTGTTCTTTTGTCCAGTCTATAAAAAACCAAGGGACCGATGGATTAAACCCTTATGTAAAAACATGGGGTTTAGGTTTTTTAAAGAGGCAGAACGCACATTTAAGTCAAATACTTTGCAACCTATAGTGTTCAGCATAAGTAGATTTCTATTTAATGTGTATCTTATAAGGAAACAGATAGGCTGTAAACTGTAAAACTTACTGGCTGGTTATACCATTTCCTAGCTTGATTAGACACTATGAACTTTACCTGTTCCCCCCTTTTTTATATATATTTTAAGAATTATTCTAAAAATATTATCTGGCTTTTTAATTAATTTATAATGTTTTTAGCACGGCTGGGATAGAACTTATTGTGGTTTGATCTTCACATGTATTATTTGGAACTTGGATTGTGTATTGTATATGTCATTTTTATATCTATGTATGTTGCTTTTATGACAAAATAAGTCGAAATAAAGCTTGAAATTGAATTGAATTGAATACTACTGCTACTTTGAAGGTGACAAGGTGTTGATGAGGAGAACAGAAACGCTATTGAGGAGAAGTATTCTTGGCAAATAACCGGAATTCTGTTTTGGTTGGGCTAGGCTTCAGGTAGAGTTTGGGCATCCAATTATAGATGATGTGCAAGCAGTGTCTGAGGCGTTGGATGTCTGGGGCAGGGGTGACTTTCAAGTGGAGTGAATCGTCAACATATTGGTGAATCTTGATGGGGTTAGCTGTGAATGGAGGACTAAGCAGCTCCATGTACAGGTTGAACATAACAGGAGACAGTAAGGAGATGCCTATGTCAATAAACTAGCGTTGGTTGGAAATATATGTAGCACAGACGTAAACAAGCTTGGCAACTTTATATAGCGTAATGAGAAAACTAAACAATGAAAACACAAACAAAGATGTCACAGGCTGTTAAACAGAGCCTACAACCTTGCAGAATTATCTCTGAGAAAAAAAAACACTAATCACAAAATAAAGAATAATGAAAAGTTGGATGACCGCAGGCTGGAAATACAGACAAGCAGGGTCTCTAATTAATGCAAAGTAAATCTGATATAAGATGAAACTCTGTGCCATGTTAGAAGCAACAAAAAGAGAAGGAATACTTCAATGATTATGCACATGAAATAGCAGACTTGCTACAACTCAGCAATGAATAAAAACTGCATATCCCGATAAGTGAAAACTGCGAGATTGCTGAAACATATGACATCTGGCAGCGTATAATAATAGCATATGCCAGCAAAAGTCCAGGGTCATACGAAAAGACATAGCACTGCCGCACCAAAAGACCTTACACAACATAGAAACTGTAGGGAAGGGAAACGGTTCAATTTATTTCAGTATAAAGTGTGAAAAATCTATTTATGTAACGTGGACATTAGCCAAAAGTGCTAAAGCGCTTTAAGAAACAGTTAATTATTACATAAGGCATGTAAATTATAATAATACTGGGTGTTCGGACATTTACAATAGGTAGTGATCATGAAAGCAAGTCGTAAATTACAGCAGTCACGATTTGACGAAGAAATAGCGTAAAGAACCAAGCTGTGACAGTTCTTATATATCTACATATCAATCAAGCATTACTGTATCGTTTAGCATTGCGCATGATAATAAGATAAGGAACTGTACCAGTCCTGAGGCTACAGCCCCCGGCCCAGGCTGTCGTTGCCTCCTCTCTGACGGCCACCTCCTGCAGTAAGGGGTTAAGTTCAGTCCCGCACACTGTCCCCAAGTCTCCCTGCAGGCGCCCTCTCTTCGCCGGGCCCCGGGAGCCACCAGGGCGCACCCGCCGCTTCTCGTTCATCCTGTAAATGCTTCCTTTCCTGTAGTCACAACCGACGCTAAAGCGGAATATATGACCCTTCCGTTTATTCTCAACTCATCTGCCCCTGACGATCCTCATCGGCCCAAAATATCCGATACCCCCACATGTTGTAGGATTCTTTCACTTTCCTTCCTGTGCACAACGTGTTGTCTCTGTAACACCGCCTCTTTCCTCTCCCATTGGCTACGTAGCGCGGGCTCCTCCCCCCTCGTCATCACTGGTGCCCTGCGCTTGTCTGATTTGTTTACTACTTTAAGGCCTCCCACTTCCTCTATCGCTCATTGGCTGGCCGTGTCCCTCCCCTTTGATATTTCTGTCCTTTCATTGAACTCCCCGTGAAGTCTCCTCCCTGACAGGTGGGTTTAGGATAAAATAGATGCCGCTTGTATGCCTCCTGAAACAGGTATCCTCTTCTAGCTTTGGCTCACACGGCAGCACTTCTGTCAATGCTAAATTGCCACTGAGGAGGCGTCAGACAAGGTAACAAGGGAATTGGAGCGTGGCTGTGCCAAACTTTAGCTCACTATTGAAACTCACTCTTACCTTTCTTCCATGTGTGGTGTTTTGGACTCCATGGGATTAAGCAACCCGGTGTTTGATGAGCCGTCACACAGTATCGCGACTGAAACGACCTTTTTGTTGTTGTAAGTGTTGTGCCTCTTTCTTTGTACTTTTCGAAGACAGTTAAAATTATCTTATGATAACGTTACTCATTGTTTGAGCAGTGCTGGACATGTATTCAAGAGTTTTGTCTTGGCCGCCACTCCTCTGCCAGGCACCCCACCCGAATGAGATGGAGGACAACTGGCAATTCTGCCACTATCTATAGTATTTTTCCAGGGGGCCTGCAGTTTAGGGGTCTGTCATGTCCAGTGATGCCCTGGTTACTCACTAGTAATCTCCATTACCCTTTGTCCATTTCGTACTCATCATAGTCATTACTGCATGCATGTCAACATTGGGAAAGCATATAGAGGGATATTTAAACAAAAGTGTGGGGGGTGGATTTATTTTTCCCATTCACTTACATTAAATATGAGCAATTTCAGATGGGAGAAAGCTGAATTATAGCCATTTTGGCTGTAAAAATCATGAGTCGCCTGCCTGAATCGGGTATGTTGGCATGCATGTTACTAATGAGGTGGCTGTCACCCAGCGACATGAAACAGAGCAGGAACCTCTCAGAATGCTAGAAGCAACACCTACACAGCCTGGGTACCATAAAGGGAGCTAGTACTCCTTTTTCTAAGAGATTGGACTTCTCAACTTCCAAACCGAGACTGTGAATTTGAGAGGGAGGGTCAGAGCAGAGCGCTTTAGAGGAGATGGCGATCGTGGCACAAACTGCTGCTGGGGACTAGATGTAAGAAAGAGGTGGCTCTAGAAGAGGGAGTTTTTCTGATGTAGGCAATCAAGTTTGAACAAGATGCCTCATGGGGAGCAGGCAGCAAGCAGATGGGAGCTGGTCACTATAAATTAAACCAGATGCCAATTTCATCACAGAGGCTGGTAGGATTGAAAACAGTGCTCACTTTAGTGTTTTGAGAGCAGTGTGCGCTGATGCTCTAGGTGACCAGCTAATGCAAACGTTGCCACATAATTCATATATGGGTGTCCTGAAGAGATCTTGAAGCCGCCTAAGAGGCAATTCACAGAGGGCACCCTGGGGAAGTCATGGCCACAGACTGTGATAGATGGTGTGTTGTTGAACAGTACTGTGTATTACCTGCCACTGGCCACACAAGATCTGATACTATGCTGCCTAGTGCTGCCACTGTGATTCAACTGTTTGACATGCGCTCTGCCACTTTCTCTGTGGCATCTCGTTGGAAGACGTGTGGCCAGTTTTGATAACTACTTGTCTGCCATGAAGAGACTGATCTGAAGACAAAACTGGACTAACAGCGGTTAATTCCTCCACAGCCTAAGCATAGCATAGCCTAAGCATAGCCCCAATTAACCCCTCAACACTTTTTATGCCTGCTTGAGCAGTCTTGCTAGGTTTGCTTGAACTAGACAACACCAACAAGGAAATTAGAGCTCATATAATTCAAGGCTGTCATTCATCACAACTAAGATGTGAGATCCTATGCCAAGAAAAGATTACTCTACCTGCATTGCTCACTTGTGGCAGAATCCATGATCTCAAGTAGGTCTGTGCTGCGCATATGGAAACTTTGGTGACCTCCCGACCCATCAAGATGGAACCAGTAGAGGTAGTGTCTAACATGAGCATGGCAGCGTGCAAGCTGTCACTCAAGAAGCCTAACAAAACCTGTGGATATTGTGGGAATACTCTAACTGGTGATGCCACCTGCCCGTTGAAAGGCAAGACCAGTTCGGTATGTGGGAAGGAAAATCATTTTACCGGAGACTGTAGAGCACAAAGTGGGATTAAAATGCAACAACAAAACCTCAAGCAATCTACTTAAAAATTGGTGAAGTGCCTCAAAGCCACCTCGTGAGACACCCAAAATGTGAATCAGGGCAAAACTGGAGTCCTGATGAGGAGCATGCGCACCTGATCTCCACTCTAAGAGGACATGAGGGCAAAAATGACACTCTGAACCTATATGTCAACTCCGCATTCAGGGGTCTCTCATATCATGCGTAATTGATGCTATAGCATGTATAATGTCCTGGATGGACTATGCAAGTTTAAAACACGCAAACCTTTACACTTCTGACAACAAAGCGCCACTTGATACTGCAGCCACACGGTGAGCCAAAATGTCACTTAAACGATAAGTGAGGGCTCATTTTTTTGTCACCGGCACCAAAGGTAACACCAAGATCAGTTGCAAGGCCACCGAGTCATTATGCCGAAATAATGTTAGCATTTAGGGTGCATCAAAGACAGTAAGCTGAAATAATGCTCTGTTGTCCTTGAAGCAAAACCAAAGGGGATGATGGACGGAGTGTTGAATATTGCAAGCACTCACGCCCAGTCAACTGATCTGGGTTTAATCCATCATCATTCTTTAGCTCACTCCGCCACCCCAGTTCAGACATGGCCATATGCAAATCAGTCTGACCCTGTGCCTCATGGGAACAGTCCAGCCCGAAATGCCAAGCCATGTCTTCCCTGGACCGGAAACAAGCATCCTGGGACCGGTTTCTGGCTAATCAGCCGTCATCAGCCAGGCTAGCTTGAATCCAGTGGCAAAGTGAGCAAGGGACCCACGTCTGGGCATATCCTGCCAACCTAGGGCGAACAAAGCAAAACCAAAGGGGATGATGGACGGAGTGTTGAACATTGCAAGCACTCACCCCCAGTCAACTGATCAGGGTTTAATCCATCATCATTCTTTAGCTCATATGGCCATGTCTGAACTGAACAGGAAGACCTTTCAATCCACCACCAACCTGAAAGGGGTCAATCCGTTTATTCAGGACATATAATTTTTGTATGACTTCTGTGCAGAAGATCATAGATTTGATAATATTTCATGATCACAACGAACACAGCTGATACAGCCAAAACATGTTTTGTCAAGATTACTTACTCAGGGCTGTAATTCCACACAGGTATCGTATATCTATTGGTCTAATCATGCTAGTTGGTTACACTGTGAAGAATGATAAAACAGATCAACAACCAAGATCATGCCAAAAGTGCCCAAAAAAAACAAGTAAAAATAAACTGTAAATAGAAAACGTCCCGAAATACTAGTGCATGGATACATCAACCCAGAATACCTTGTAGTTGCACCATAAATGTATCCAGAGCAGAATAAAAGAACAGAACTCCATATTGCAGACACATAAAAGTCTTGTAAACAGGAGAAGGTGGCAAACAATAATAAATCTAGATGAATTAAAAGTGGAGAACTGGAGTAAAAACTGAACACTGTAGGACTGAAGTCTTTATCACATACGTATTGTACTATTGTTTTAGTATTTGCATGTTTTTTGGTGCTTTTTGATGACCTGTGTGGGACTAATGGTTATGGGTACAGAGTACACAATCCATATATACGCCCCTATCTTTAGGGTGAACGCATATACGAACAAGGTTCTAGTAACCATTATGGGCATTTTTCTGCTTTGGGCAGGTGTAGATCTGTTTATTTGCTTATTAGGATATTTAATTTTCTTTTTTACAGTCCTAGGATGGATACATTTTGCACAGGATTAAGGCACTTTTTTGCCCTGAATACACTACATGGAATTTAGCACTTTGGCTCGTGGACATAGTACCTAGTCTTCATCTTGTAAGTAAGTACATTGCCCTTGTAATCACTAGCTATATTTGGGACATCTCTATTGTTGGACCTGGACCTTTTTGCAGGGTATTTTGTCTGACCTGTTTTTGGTGGCTTTAGGACTCTGGGCACTTTACTACTGCTAACCAGTGCTAAAGTGGATATGCTCTCTGGCTAAATTGTATTGGTGATTGGTTTATCTATGATTGGCATATTTCATTTACTAGTAAGTCCCTAGTAAAGTGTACCAGATGTGCCCAGCGCCGGAAGTCAAATACCACTAGTGGGCCTGTAGCACTGGGCCACCCACATGAGTAGCCCTGCAAACCTGTCTGAGACCTGCCACTGCAGTGTTTGTGAGTGCCATTTTGACCTGGCAAGTGCACCCACTTGCCAGGCCCAAACTTTCCCTTTTACTACATGTAAGCACCCCTAAGGTAGCCTCAAGACAGCCTGCAGGGTACACTGTATTTAAAAGGTAGGACATGTACTGGTGTGCTTTACATGTCCTAATAGTGGCATACTGCTAATTTCGTTTTTCACTATTGCAAGGAATATCTCTCCCATAGGGTAACATGGGGATTGCCTTGAAATATCTTTAAGTGTTATTTCTCATTGGCAGTAGATAGAGATTTTGAGTTTAGGGTCTCTGAACTCATATCATTTAAAAATAAATCTTTTGGCGAAGTTGGGTTTTAAATTGCGTATTTGAAAATGCCACTTTTAGAAAGTGGCCATTTTCTTGCTTAACTATTCTGTGCCTCTGCCTGTCTGTAGAATACATGTCTGGGTTGGCTGACAGTTGGGCTCCTGTGCATTCACTCTAGACAATCACAAAAAGGGAGTTTAGGTGTGCCTTGCATATCCTGATGGCCTATCACCAGGCTGATGAGCCTTCCTGAGCTGACACCTGAACAGGGCTGTGCCTGCCCTCACACAAAGCTGTCTCCACCCCCCTTTAGTGTGTCTTTAGCCAGGTCAGGGAAAGGCATGATTGTGTGCACTGCAAAGACTTTCCTTTGACGTTTGCCTACTTTCTAGGCAGAAAGGGGTATAAGTATTGGACCTCTGACACCCCAAAATCAGAACACGTCTGGACTGAGGGCATTCTGCTGTAGGAGGGACTGCCACTCTGCCTGCCTGTTTTGTTTTCCTGGCCTGCTGCTTGCTGCTTCTGTCCTGGAAGGGAAAGGGCTAGACTTTGCTTTCTACAACCTGCTTCCAAGGTTCTCCAAGGGCTTGTGCATACTCTCCTCCTGTTAAGAAGTCTCAGGGCCATCGACGACTTCACCGGCCAGTGCCTAAGCTCTTCTGCTGAGAGTCCTGACTTGCCAAGTGGTTCCAAATGCAGTTCCTGGACCCTTGGAAGTGTGAGCTGGTGATCTTATGGAGAAAATTCCCACATCTACTTTCATCTCCTGTCTTCTCGATGCACCGCTGCCAAATATCGACACATCGCCGCTGCCTGCATCAAAGCGTGGTTCCCGCTGGAAGCATGGACCACGGCTTTCACCGCAGGCCCTACATCTTCATTGCAGTGCGTCAAAAGAAACGCTGCAACGTGAGTCCCGAGCACTGTGTCACTGACGTCCGTGACACCCACTCCGATGCAGAACCTGCTCGCGGCTGAAGAATTGACATAGCACCTGCCTTGCAGCTGTGAAATCAATCCAGCACCAACATCACTGATGTCGCATCGACGCAGTCCGTCTAGATTTTCAACGCATCATCCTGCAGCGCCAACTCTTCATCAGCACCGCGGCGCAGTAAGGAACCGAGGCCTCGTGTCCAGAAACGACACATCAGTTCCCCTGCCTAGCAGTAAGGAGCCAAAGCCTCACCACCCCTGCCAGTAAGGAACCAACGCATCACCTCCCCTGTGTAGTAAGGAACCGACACATCGCTTTGCTTTTCTGGTGCCTCACCTCCCCTGCGCCACCCACCGTCTTTTATTTTTGACACATTTATTGTACTTTGTGTTAAAATGAAAGCATCCATTGATTGTATATGGACTAAACTTGCGTAACCTTTTAAAAGTGATATTTTGACTTGTGTATATTGGATTTTTGTTGTTTCGGTCTTGTTTTATTTAGATAAAAATTGGCTATTTTTTAAACTGGTGAGGACTCCTATTGTAGTGTTTTCACTGTGTTACTGTGTGTATGTACAAATGCTTTACACATTGCCTCTGAGATAAGCCTGACTGCTCGTGCCAACCTACCAAGGGAGTGAGCAGGGGTTATCTTAGCTGCGTGACTCCCTTACCCTGACTAAAGTGACGGTTCCTATTTGGACAGGGTGTAAACCACTGCCAACTAGAGACCCCATTTCTAACAACTATATTTTCAAGTATTGTTCATTGATATCTTTTCACTTGCATGCTTTGTTATAAGGATGTTTCCTTTTTTGTTTAGATATTATCAATCTCCGTCATCTACACATTTGGAAAAGTAAACATTGACATTACATTAAACTGCAGACTGGGACTTAACGACTTATAACTTGGTGATTTGCTGTGACACTTAGTAAGTTCATTTCAATTCCAGCTTAGAGTCTCTATTTAGAAATTCTTAGTGAAGATTCTAAATGACTATGATAGTCCCTTTTTGCAGTGAGTTATTTTACGTAACAAAGACTTCAGCCCCACAATGTTCCAGTTTTTATTCCAATTCTACAGATGGAATTTGATTAGATGGGTATTTTTCAACACTTTGTCCTTATTACGGGACTTTGATGTGCATGCTATATTGGGTTCTGTTCTTTTTATTCTGCTCTTGATGCGTTTATGGTGCAAGTACAATGTATTCTGGGTTGAGGTATCCATTCTCTAGTATTTCACAACATGGTGGCACCTTTTCTATTTTGGTTTGTTTTTAATTGCTTGATTCGAGCATTTTTGATATGGACTTGGTTGTGGGTCCATTTTTTATCACTCTTTACGTTGTAACCAACTGGCATGAATAGACCAATATATATACTGTAACTGTGTGTCATTACAGCCCTAAAGAGGTCAACCTCATGAAAGACATGTTGGCTGCATTGGCTGGGTTCATTGTGATCATGAAATATTATCAAGTCCTGATGTGGTATACAGTGTATTCTTGTGACGCTTCAGGGCATGCTATTTTCTGTGTTTTGTTCTCTGTGTAGAACAACATTGTCACTTCATGTTGGGGGAACAGTGAGAGTATGTCTTATGCAAAATCCTTTAGAAAGACTGATTGTTTATGGCCTGGAGCACATTGGTGAAAAACCTTCAATACCTACCATGAGTGGGTGGATATGTCTTCTATTGTTTTACATTTTACTGTTGCTCGAGTGCCCCTTCTCAATTAGGTCTTAACTACTAGACAGCACATGCATTGTGTGCTGTGAGAAATGTTGTTAGATTACAGTGAAAGACACACAATTGATGGATGGAATGCAGAACAAATCAAAACATTCACCCCAGTCAAGAGATCTGGGTTAAATCCATCATTCTTTTGCTCTCCATGCCAAGTCCTCCGTGTCCCTTGTGTGCCCAGACGTGGGTCCCGGGTGAAACCCCGAAACCGGTCCTAGGATGCTTGTTTCCAGTCCAAGGAGGACCTGGCTTGGCAGTTCGGGCTGGGCTGTTCCCATGAGGCACAGGGTCCAGACTGATTTGCATATGGCCAGGTCTAAACTGAGGTGGCATGGTGAGCAAAAGAATTATGGATTTTAACCCAGATCTCTTGACTGGGGGTGAATGTTTTGATTTGTTCTGCATTCCGTCCATCAATTGTGTGTCTTTTGTTAGATTACAGTGGGCTTATTGACCCTCCATTACTTACCATTGGTTGGCTTCAATGTTACTCTCATTTGCTTGTGGGATATCCTTCCCTTTCTTGTGTTTGTTCTTCTCCTGGAGCATGGACACATTATTGTGTCTTAAACACTGCTCACTTTTTCAGGCACTACTGATTTCCTTTTGTTCAAGCATCCTATGAGAGTGTATGTGTTTTCCAGCTATCACTCTAGTGTGCTATCTATCCACCCTCCATGCTGTGCTCTCTACTTTGCCAGCATGCTCCTCCCTCTAGTACTCCTGTTGCTCTCTTGCCCATTCACTTTTCCTCCCACCAAACCCCATGTTACTTTAACTCTCCGCTTGATTACTTCCCTTCCTGCATCACTTTGCTTATGGCTCACCCCCAACCGCACCCCTGTGTTGCTTCCTCCATCCTCGGTTTCTTCCCCAACCCCTGTGATTTTTTTGCAGCCCAGCCCTCCATGTTGCTTTAGCCCTACCCCACGCTACTGTCTTTCTCTCATGTTTCTCTCTTTGCGCTTGGCTTGCAGAGAAGCTGATGATATTTGGATCTTTGTCAGGGAGCAAATGACCTGCACGACTTCTGGATAAATATCACCAGGGAACAAATACTGCAGCTCCATTATTATAGGTGCGGGGTTGCACCAAGAGCCCTGGGACCCACAAACACTACCTGGGGTGTCACAGTGCAGGTCAGGCTCTCCCCTCCTAACCCCCACTAAACCCGCAACCCCAGCTGTCTCCCATCCTCCCACAGAAGCTGCAGAGCGAGTGTGCGATTGTCAGTGTGGGTATGTTACGGTCCTGAGGCGGAAGCCGGGACTCTATGCTCCGTAAATTGCCTGTTTGTGATCGTGCTTTTTACATTGCTGATTGCTTTGTTTTAAAATTATCGTTTTTACTGCTCTTTGATTTTAACTGCACTATTTGCACTTTTGGGGCTTGAACCCCTGTCCTGTAGCCCTTGTCCCGCCCTCCTCCAGACGAGCTGGGCGTTCAGACCAGTGCTCCGCCCCTCCCCACCTGATTAGGATTAAATGGCCACCTTTTTCAGGAAGCGCAGCGGACGAGCGCAGCGGGCGCGCCGGCGGCGCGCCGAAGGCTCGCCAAAGGCAAGCCCGTCTGCGCCCGTCCGCGCCGGTCCCGCGCCTAGTACCGGAACCCCTGGTCCTGGGTCAAGGAACAACTTGAGCGGTCACATTTACAGCCGTGACACTCTCCTGGCTCTGTGGCGCAAATGCAGGAGCCCGGGTTGCGTGATCCTGGAACTGCAGGAGGAGATACTTCCCCCTCAGTGCTCCATCAATTGTGGACAGGCTCTCCCCTTGTTAGGTCGGCAATCTAGTAACTCCTCTCACTGCCCTACCTATTCCTAGGATGAGGAAAGAACACGCAGCAATTAAATGCATGCTATTGAATGCCAGATCCCTGGTGAAACATAGTTCAGAGTTAGCGGAGCTTATTATCGAAACCAAATCTCTGATAGCATTTATCACTGAGTCCTGGACTGACGCAGCCTCAGGCCCAGATGTTGTTAAGGCCACCCCCCCTGAGTACCAGTGCTTTGTCCAAAACAGAGAAAGTAAAAGGGGAGGAGGTCTTGTTATTATCTATCACAACTCGATCAGAGGATCCTTCCAGTCGGCCACTACGGATTTATTCGAATCACTTACTTACAACTTTACTCTGTCCAACCATCAAACTCTCAAGGGTGGCTTGATCTACAGGCCCCCAGGACCCAAAGCCCCGTTCCTCCCTGCACTCAGTGGTCTGTTAGAAGAAGCGCTTTGCGCTAAGACCTTTACTCTGCTAGCAGACTTTAACTTTCATCTGGAGTGTGATTCTGACTCGGACACGAGAGACCTAATAGAACTGATGCACGGTATGGAGCTGAACCAAAGGGTCACCGGCTCGACCCACAGGGCAGGACACACCTTAGATGGGATTTTTTCTAATCTTCCCAACCTAGAACTCATTGCAGTTCAACCGGTTTCCTGGTCTGATCATTCGGTGGTGCAATTTGAAATTACCTTAGCCACGCCTCCCAGATGTAGTAAAGTCCTGAACCCCCCTAGAGTGATCAGGAGGTGGAAAAACATAGATGGAGAGGCCTTAGAAAACTTGCTTAAAATCTCCATGGAGCCCCCCCCAGTCCACCTGGAAGATGCTGCCACTGCCTATACGAGCTGGTTGGAGGCTGCCTGCCTTAACCTAGCCCCTCCTAAAACGTATCACTCCACACGCTCTAACCCCTCGGCACCGTGGTACTCTGAACATATCAGGGACCATAAAATGCTTTGCAAAAAACAGGAAAGACTCTGGCGGAAGAACTATAAAGAGGAGGATAGGAAGCTTCTCAACGCAGAGTTGAAAAGGTATAAACTCGCGATTCAAGAAGCTAAACATGAGTTTTTTTCAAAACGCATTAGGGAGGCCGGTAATTCCTCCATGGAACTGTTCCGCACAGTATCGTCCCTGGCGGCCCCCAAACCAGTGGAGATACCTCCCAGTCGCAAACTATGTGAAGACTTGGCGAAATTCTTTCAGAATAAGGTAGAAAACATCTTCCTTCCATTAGACACTCGTGCCAAGATGGCCGCTCCAGAAACCAACTTAGAGGCAGATAGCAACTCGCCTAGGCTATTGAACTTCTCTCCCATTAGGGAGGAGGAGGTGAAAAACCGTCTTCAACGGATAAAATCTGGCTCCCCTAATGACCCCTGCCCAGCCAGTGTGGCCAAACTTGCCTCATCGACTGTGGCCGCAGGTCTCACTCCACTGTTCAATGCTATGCTGGACACGAGGGAGTTCCCTTCACGTTGGAAACAAGCTTCCATCCTTCCCTTGTTGAAGAAACCAAATCTGGAGCTGACCGACTTGAACAACTACCGGCCTATTGCCAGGTTGCCACTTCCAGCAAAAATCCTAGAGGGTATTCTAAACTCGCAGCTGAGCGCCTTCTTGAAGACAGGTCAGAGCCTGGATCCATCTCAACATGGATTTCGGGCGGGCCATAGCACCGAATCTGCATTGATCAAATCAGCAGAGGACGTAAGAACAGTGATGGATGCAGGAGGCAGAGCCGCCCTGATCCTGCTGGACCTGTCCGCAGCCTTTGATACGGTCCACCACAAGATACTTGTGGATCGGCTCAGGGCTAGTGGCATTCAAGGAAATGCGCTCACAATCTTGAATGCCTTTTTGTCCAGCAGGACTCAAAAGGTGGCGCTGGGGGACTATGAATCTACCCCTTTCGTGCTTCCCTGCGGAGTCCCTCAGGGGTCCTCCTTGAGCCCTACCCTTTTTAATGTATACGTCTCCACCCTGGCACCGGTCATCAGATCTTTTGGCTTCAAGTTAACATCATACGCGGATGACACTCAGATAGTAGTTTCAGTACTACCGGGGGAAACAGACTGCACCGTGGAAAGGTTCAGAGGCTGTATGCGGGAAGTCAGTAATTGGATGGCGCAAAACTGCCTTAAACTTAATTCAGCTAAAACCGAAGTGTTGCTTTTTGGGTCCAGAGATAACTTCTGGTCCCCGTGCTGGTGGCCGGAGGAAATGGGCATCCCCCCAGCTCCGGTCTGGAAGGTTAAAAATCTGGGTGTTCTGATGGACGATTTGTTGTCCTTCAGACCTCAAATCAATGCACTCTCCTCAGCTACTCACTTCGCCCTAAAAACTATTCGGAAAGTTTTGCCTTTTCTTGCTGACGAATACAAGAAGACGGTGGTCATAGGTCTAGTGATGTCGCGACTAGACTACTGCAACAGCTTATTGTTGAATGCCCAACAGGGGCTTCTCAACAAACTCCAAACTTTGCAGAATGCGGCAGCCCGACTGATTACAGGCACACCTAAATTTGCCTCAGTGTCACAGGATCTGGTAAAACTACACTGGCTACCAGTTCGCAAGAGAATTATCTTCAAATCTCTTTGCATAGCATTCAAGGCCCTGCATGGCCTGGGACCCCACTGCATTTCTCAACTTTTTCAATGGCACAGACCTAAAAGACTGCTGAGGTCAGCAGAGCAGGGTCTGGTAGTCATCCCCAGAGTCAGGAAAGCTCGCTGGGGTGGGAGGAGTTTCTCCCTAGGTGCAGCTAAGGCATGAAATTCTCTGCCACTGCACCTTAGACAACTGCCGGACCTCTTGCCCTTCAGGAGGGCCTTAAAGACGTGGCTCTTTTCACACTAATCACTTGTTTCATACACTCACTGTCAATCAGCGCCAGGACACCTCTGGGTAACAGTGCGCTTTATAAATGTGAAAAATAAATAAATAAATCGCTCCCTCTTCTGCTCGACAAGTATTAGATTTTACTCCAGTGACTCCACAGTTTTACAACATTACAACTTGTCTTCCTTGGCTACGAGACATCTTTTAGCTGTCTGCAGGCAAAAACATTTTGGGGACCAAAGTGCTTCAAATAGAATGAAAAAGGTGTGTGGGTGTGGTCCCAAAAAGGGGTGTAGCTTAATCAATTAAGGGTGTGACTTAAAACATATGAATCACATTCTGTGCTTTACACAGCATGCTGCCTGACCAGCGCCGCTTTGTGAGTTTTCTGCTACTGCATCTATATATACATACAACAAAAACATATGCCTAAAAAAACAGACCTATTGACTTTAGGATTGCTCGTTAGCAGTTTGATATAAATGAGCAACAACAATAATTTTGTTGTAAATATTTAGAATTGGTAAATTCAAATGATGCCTGTGACCATCATTTTCTACGCTGCATAAATAGGCCAAGGATTGGATGAGCAAGTAATCTGGACCCTGTAAATGGTCCACTGCCTCACTCAACATACACCCTCCACTCTAGAGCTCTCAATCATTACCATAATGAAAACCCTCCCACCACCAGAACTCACCCAGACACCTAAAGGCAACTCTGATCAGATGCACCATACAAGAACTTGCAAACCCAACAGCTCAGCCAATTAATTAGTGCTGAGGCCTCTTAGCTTTGCCAATACCTAGTAAAAATACAATTACAATGCACAATTGAACTGAAGCAAAGAGAGTTTACAAATGTTAACAATGTATCTTCACTTACATAAAATGTATATACATTGACATATTACTACAACCATTGGCAAATCTGATAAGTCCCAAAAGCAAGACCTATTGGCTTTGCCAATTCTTTTCCTTTATAGGGGCAGTCGACAAGGGTGATGAAGGCCTCTTGGGCAGAATATAAAGAGCTCTTCCTGGCTGACATTTGCAGGGCTGATACTTTCATTTTCCACTAACATTTGGACATTTCTGTAATTATGTTGAAGCATTGCGTGCGCCTTCTGTTTAATGTGCAATTTGCTTTTAGTGAAAGTGCTTGCATGAAATGGACTTTGTCTGTTACAATACAGCTGTTACATTGATTCAAAAATCTGTTTTTCGTGTGTTGTGTTAAGTCGGTCAAAACATCATTTGTATTTGTAAAGCACACGCTCACAAGATATTTAGTGTTATCTAACTAATTGGCATTCATTTTTATCAAACTGTGATTTATTGACATCTGAATGATGATAGGCTGTTACATACCCTTCCTTGTCACACTCCAGCCTTTTGCCCTCTCCCCCACGGGCAGTAGGTGCCCTAGGTTTGGTGTCTCTAGGCTGGGGCTTGCTATTTTCAGGAAGTGATGTGAGCACCTCCGTGTAATTTGGGTAACTACAGCAGTGAAGCCACAGATATTTGTTTCATGAACTGTTTTTATATTATTCCTGCTAAGCTTCTGTTCTATGGATGTAAAGCCTTGTAGATGGTGCCTTTGACAGAGGGCAGGATGTGATGTAATCATTCTGCCCAGTTACTTAGCTGTAAATCTCATTATCCCTGTGTCCCATGTCCCCATCATTACTTTTGAGGATTACCCGAGCATAAGCTGGGCTACTTAACCAACCATCTTAAATTTACATATAATTGAAACAATACACTAGTCACGCGTGCGCAGTTTTAATCATTGCAACAAATACAGAGTCAAATTGTGCAGAAAAAATGCATTTAACACATTTGCCCCCAAAGCATTTGCCCTCTATTACATTCTCAATACAGTAGTGTTTAACAAACGTTTGAGCTGAAGCCCAAGTGACTGTCTGAAAGATTTCTGACATGGGAACTGCCTGGGCTTCTGGCGATGAGGCTGCCACCCTCCTAGTGGTTTTCCCTGTATTCCATCAGGTAAAGGGACATTAGCCAAAGAGTAAGCTAACACTCATTGCCATGATCTTTCTACTCAACATGATATAAGATGCCTTCTGAGCTTTGTTAACTCTAACAAAAGTCACAAAGAAATGTTCCGATTTCCTATACTCAGAAGATCTATGGTGATGAATCTCCACTGCCCTCTTTACATCCAGTGGTGAGAGAGTTCCTCCTCCTTAGAAGATGGAGATGGAAAAAACACAGGCAGCAACATCTCATGTTTCCTAAGCATCTTGTAAGCCAACGTAGGGAGAAAAGTCTGATTATGTTTAAACAAAACTCATCCTCCAGTATCTTTACCAAAGGAAGTTTACATAGTTAGGCGCCAAGCTCACCAAATCTCCTTGCTGAGGCGACAGCCAATAAAAATGTCACCTTAAATGACAAGTACTTTAAATCAACGAAATTGAGAGGTTCAAAGGGTACTTCCTGCAGAGCCTTAGGGACCAGATTCAGATCCCAATGTGGACGATCAGGTCTAAAGGTAGGTGGTTAATATAGAAAAACTTTGCAGTAGACTCAACACCAAATCAAAATCTATGCTAAATCCAGACCGAGGGTCTCTGAATGCTTTGATGGATGGCTTCTCACTGGGCCCTTAAGGTTGTAACAGTCAACTCTTTCTGAAAACCATCCAGCAGACATTGTACAATAGCAGCAATCTCGCACTCTACTGGGACATAGATCTAGAGGAGCACCCTTCCTGAAAATTGAACCAGTGTTTGTCGTAGGGCTTTAAAGTAGAGGGGTGCCTGGAACCCAGAATGATTCCTGATATACAATCTGGTACCCCTCTCCTCCAAAGCCCAGTCCTCCCAACCACCAGACTGATAGAGCCAGCTTCTGAAGAGGAAGACACCCCACTGATCCGAGAGGACACGGAGTTTACGGGATTCTCCAGAAAGGAAGAATGGCCCAAGACTTTACAGGGTAAACCAGGTGCAACAGGGCCAAAATGAGATTACCACTAGGACCTCTGCTGTTTTCTTCTGTATCTCAGTAAGTCAAGGGATGAGCTGAATAGGCGGGAACACATGCAGCAGCCGAGGAGGCCAAGTCGAAGAAAGCGCATCTAACCCCCATGCTTCTGGATCCTGCGATTGAGAGAAGAACCTTGGTAGCGGAGTACCAAACCTCTGGCATATTTGTGAGAACATTAATGGGATGAGATAAAGGTTTTGGGAAGATAAGAAGCCTCTACTAATTGTTGGTTATTATATTTTGCTACCCCATTATGATTCTATGCCCAACCTCCAATCTTCAATGCAACCAGACTGAGGAAAGTAGACCCCCCCCCTTCTGTTCACATATGACACCTCTGTTGTGTCATATGTGAACCTCTGTCCTGAGAATAATATGATGATTTAGAATGTTCATACAGCAATACAGAATTGCTTGAAGGATAGCTGATAATTCCTTCCTATTCGATGTCTTTTTCTTGTCATTTGTTGACCATCTTCCCTGAGCTTTCTTGCTCCTCACCAATGTCCTCTCACCTAAAGGGCTGGTATCCATTTTTATTGCTATTTCTGGAGAAGATTGTGGAGGAAATTGCTAGCTCAAGGATTCCTGTTTCAGCCACCACTGTAGCTGTCCTCTGAATAGGTCTGTTACAGGGTGATGCCCTGGATTTGTTTGAAGAGACACCATAAGAAGTCTCACCCAATGGATCCGCAACACATACGAAGCCATGTGACCCTGAACCCACCATCCTCTCTTGATAGAGCCTGGAGGAGCCAGTCATCCAGGTAGGGAAATACACTTGATCCCTGCAGAAGAAGAAATACCACCAACAGAGCTATCATCTTTATAATCACCCTTGGGGTAGACTTGATCCGAAAGGGCAACACCTATAACTGAAGGTGCCCCTTTACACCAAAACCCTTGAGATACTTCTGATGCATCTATATGGTAGGAATGTGTAAGTATGCATACGTTTGATCATTTGTGATCATGAAAGCCATATCAAGAATTAAAGGAATAATCCTCTGTAAAATCTCCATTTTCAAAGGAATTCTCATCATCCAATTGTTCACTCTTCTCAGGTCTATAATTAAGCTGAATTTTTCTGATGGCTTAAGGATGACCCAGGGCTCGAAAAATCATTTAATTTTTACTAGACCTACAGGTCTAGTAACCTAAATAATGTATTCGACCTAACTGAAATGATCTTGACCTCAGTTTCTGGAAGTAGAGCAAATGTGACAAGTTAACAAGATTTAAAGGTATTTTTATTGCTCATTCACTTTGTGAGCAATGAAGATGCCTTTAAATCTTGCTATCTTGTCACATTTCCTCTGCTTTCAGAGACAGAGGTCAAAAGTCAGTTTGTCTTCTTACTCCCCAGAAAGGGCGAGTAGGACCTAAAAATAGCTCGCCCTAAATGAATCTGGCTTGCACATTCGAAAGGATTTTTCGATCCCTGATGACGACTATCCTTGAATACACTCCCTTGCCTTGCACATGTCTTTGGACTGGAACAGCAGCTCTTTTCACCAGTAAATTGTGAAGTTCTGCTTGTAACGCCTCCTTCCGTATTAAATCCCAAGGCTCTGGCATAGGTTTGATCCCAGAAACTAATGGTGTCTCCAGAAACTCTATAGGGGACCCTTCCTTCACCACTTGATGCACGCAGGCATCGCAAGTATATTCCTCCAAAGCTGCTTGGAAAAATCGTATTCTTCTTCCCACAGTTTGAGGAGATCTTTCTGTGGCATAGTCAGGAGCTCTAGTTTCTGACGGGAGATCCTGATTTTCCTTTTTGATCTCCTGGAAAAAGAAAATAATTGTTGTTGCTGCTGTTGGCCAGTCCTTCTTGAGGGCTGACAAAAGGAAGACTTTGGAAAAAAAGCATTGCAAACCTGAGGCATACCCACCAACATTCCATCAAAAAGACAAGTGCATGTTTTAAAAATTAGAAACTCTTATGTAATTTATCTTCCAGGCCTGTTCCAGTCTACTTTCCTGAAATGGCATATGCAACGCCACTGATTTATCTGCCGCATCTTTATGCCACTCCTTCAAATAAACGTTTCTTCTGGCCAAAATAATGGCTCCTTCAGTCTGTGCTAAAGGTCCCACTTCATCGAGAGAGATATAGGATAAAAATTCTACCTGCATCTCCAATGCTTCAAGAAGTGCTGAGTCACTCGATCCCCCTCATGTACCTCCTTGAAAAGCACTTAGATTATTGTAATAAGGGACGTGGTAGCATATGCCCCATATATCCCAGCTCTCGTTGCTAAATGGGCTACATCCAGCACAGGATTTCTTCAGTGCTGAGTCAATCTTCTTTTCCGTCTTGTCTTTATGGAACTTTCCTTCGCCATGGATATCCACCCATCAGACTGGCCACAAAGGAATCCACTAAAACTGATTCTGGCATAGTCTTCTCTACCTCTACGTTAAACATTCTTGCGAGTTAATAGGAGGACCCGATTTGTGGTCTGACCCAGCTAATGTATGCCGAACGACCTCCCGCAAAATCATTTCTCAGGCCTATTATGAGCACAATCTACGTGTTTTATCTATGAAGGCTAGGGCCTGGTGCTTAACTGAGCATTTTCTGGAATTTAAAGACACATACTACTGGGAACCAGTCCTAGATGACATTGAATCAACGCTAACTAGGAAACTTTATCTACAATGGCGTTATGGTACTTTGCCTCTAGGAGCTCACACTGCCACTTGGTCGCAATCAAATTCAGCATCACAATGCCCAGCATGTGGCCACCCATCTGAGTCTGACTTGCATATAATTTTCTTTTGTCGAGCCTATCATAGATCAAGGAGATATTGGATCCTTCCACTTCTAAAAAATCTGGGCTTTAAGCAGCATATTCCAGCTTATAGAATTTTAAAAACCGATCTATCTGCACCCACAGTATTTGCAGTTGCGAAATTCTTAACAGCTATGTGGATTAACCGTAATCGCTGCATAAAATCCAAACACGGTGATTGAACATTTTTTTCCCATTGTTATGCTGTAACTCTTAATTGATGTATTTTAACATATGGCGCGCAACATGTATTTTTTATTGTATGTTTATTCTACTATACTCTTTTATGGCCCGAGTGGCCGAAATAAAGCTGAAATGATTTGATTCTGGCATAGTCTTCTCTACCTCTTACAAGTGTCTAAAGCCTAGTAACATTGATTTTATCCAGATATCTTCAGTTCCTTTTTATCACATCCACAGCATGTTGGTGAATGAGATGTCCCAAGGATACAGGCTTCTGAAATTGCTTCAAAACTGATTATTATGAGGTACTGGGTAAATCCTCATCAGGGAACCCCATATTCTGCTTCATCTGCAACAGGATTTCAGGCAACATCCACTTATCAATATATTTGCCCCTTAATTCAGAGGGAATCAGCTACACACTTTCCTGTTTCTACGAACAGGAATTAGAAGACTGGTATTCCCTATTAGGAGGAGTAGTAGGTTGAGGAGCTATAATCGCTGACTTTCTCTGTAGGACAATCTTTATCCTGTGCTCCAAAGACCTGTCTTCTTCATTCCCCTCTTATGCCCGCTTCTTAGCATGATTTCCCATGCTTAGAAGCTGCTCAAAACGTGTTACTGCAGCAAATGGAAAAAACTACCTTCATTAACACCAAGGGCCTCCAAGTAACACTTCTAGCTTCTGAAGAGGCAATGCAACAAAGTATACTGTTCATGTATGCTTTTAAATGTTTTCTGGCATGGTAAACTCCTCGCACCATTCCCCTATAACATGACCGTGCACAGGTGGAGTCCACATCCTTCCATGCTTGCGCGGAGTCCAACTTCCTCACAGAGTCTACATCGCATTGGGCAGATCTTCTATCCTTGGACATGCAATGCGACGCATACTCACTAATACCATTTTAAGAATATAAAAGACAAAAACAGCAACCCAGTAAAAACCTTGCATCACCAATGCGGGATAGTCCATGCCGCCTAGTACATTACATCAGGCAGCACTCACATGACCCTTGTCCTCTGGCTGACAGCTTGCCCCTGCCAGTGAAACTCCCTTGAGGGGCTGTGTCATATTCAACCTCCTACCCCCCCCTCCCCCAAAACCCAATCCAAATTCCCTAAGACAGGGAGTTTCATTTCGGAAGCATTCTTTGCGTCTGCCGGAGCAGCGGTTAGGGTGGTGGCAAATCTGATCACGCAGGACTTTACGGGGTAAGTGTATCAGGTTTTTGGGGACCTCAAAGCAAGCTGGATTATAGAGAGTCTGAAAGCAGAGCGCCAATCCTTTCATATAGGCAGCTTTTATGGCTTTTCTTCTTCCACTTTCACTTCTTTTGGTGATGGGGGGTGGATTTCAACATTCTATGAGATATAAGGTTGGATTTGTCTCGTAAGAATAAATTGCAGAACAAACCTAGAGCCTCCAGGTTTCTGGCTAAAATGGGCATGGATCTAGCCCTGGTTGATCCCTGGCGATGCCAGTATCCACAAACTCAGTAATTCCTGCTTCTCCAAAAGGTTAAATTCATCCTCGAGGATTGTTTTCATTTCTTAATTTCACACCAATGAACCAGGGGAAACTCTCTTATACTTACAAATCCCTTTTTGGATCATTCAGTTGCGTCACAGAAATAAACATGAATAGTAAACGAGAACAATAACCACGCTGGGTGCTAGATAAAACGCTGTTAACCGATACTGGCTGGGTAACAATCATGCAATCCAACCTCGCGGAATTCTTAGAGAGGAACATTGGTTCGGCCTCTACATTTTCAGTTTGAGAGACATGCAACACAGGCACTTTTGGCATGCTATTCCCAGACATCAGGGTCTAGACTGAAGGAAGCCAAACAGTGCTTAAAAGAACATTATGTGTCTCAGGCAGTTGTAAATCAGAATACATACCTTCAACAATACTATGAAGAGAGCGTGGATGCTGGGAGATTTCTGGCCTGGTCAGTAAAGAAAAGGCGCAATAAAGCATCCATTAACTCAATTAATGACAAGGCCAGGGGAAGGACGGCAGATCAGTCTGAAGATATAGATCGGGTTTTCCTAATACATTATACTAAGCTGTACGCCTCTTCATCCACTGTTTCCCCAGAAATAATTAGTGAATATCTTGGGGCAATCGATTTGCCCACTCTCAGTAGGAATCACAGACTCAGGTTGTGGCTCCTATCACACTTATTGAAGTTCAGGGAGCCATAAAGACCTCTCCAAATGGGAAAGCATGTGGGAGTGATGGCTGCCCACTGAGATATATAACATTTTCATGGCTCGGACTGCGTAATTGTTAGTCAAACTGTTCGATGAAATACTCGAGGGCTGTGAGGTGCCTAGCTCCTTTACAGAGGCTGCAATAGTTTGCTTTTTAGGGGAAAAAACTGGCCGATAAACCAGGTTCATAAGCCTTTTAAACAATGATTACAAGTTACTCACAAAGATCATTGCTTCTAGAATAACCCCATTAGCGCAAGAGGTCGTCCATAGTGACCAGTGCAATTTTCTACCAGGGATAACAATTTAGAACAACACTAACTTCCTGTTAAAAACTATTGACTACTTCACGAACAACAAAGTTAAAGTGTCTGTTAATATGATAGACGCAGAAAAAGCCTTTGACTTAGTTAAATGGGAGATTCTATTCGCCATTTTACATCAGTTTAAGTTTCCTTTGAAGTTGGCAAGGCTCCTGGAAAACCTATATCGCAAGGCAGAAGCCAAAGTCATTGTAAACTCACACACAGCAGGAGCATTGTCAGTCAATCGCGGCACTCACCAGGGATTCCCTAAATCCCCTGTGCTATTATCACTTTTTATTGAACTGCTGGCTACAGCCCTGTGGCAAGATCCTCAAATCAGGGCACTGCTGCTTGGGGCATCCAAACTTAAGTTGTTTGCCAACTACTTGATTTTGTATCTGGACACGGAAGAACGAAATGTTACTAGAGATTTTGCCAAAATTAAAACATTCTCGGATTTAGGGGGGGTGTAGAATTAACCAGATGAAGTCATAAGCCCTCTTGTTCAGTTGCTCCGAACTTGCTCTGCCCATCGACATGCGAGCACAATTTCAGGCTTCAGGTGCTATCAGATATCTGGGAGTTTATGTATCTCATGACTTTTTGGAACTATACCAACTTAACTACTTACCAATTCTTATCACAGCTCAGAAGTTATTACGTCAATGGCGATCTTTTCCCCTTTCAATTATCGGACGTATAGAATTAGTCAAAATGATGATTCTCCCACTTTTTCTTTTTATATTTTCCAACGTAATGTTAAGGTTCCCCTAGATGCTGCAACAATTTGAGGGGGACGGAAAGAAAACCTGCACTAAAGTGGAAACATTACAATTGAATATCGAGGACTGGGGCCTTTCACTGCCCCACTTTAAAAAATACAAATTCTATCAGGCTGCATTCCTAGATTGGAAAGTTCAGGCAGTAGCACCTTAGAATTTCTGCAACAACTTTTAGCTTGAGCAAATGATCCTAGAGAATATTTGGTTTTCCTCCTATCTTAAAATTCCCAAACTCCCGAAACGCAACTGGTAAAAACTCCTGCATATTGTTATTGCTAGGAAGCTTGTTTCCGGTCCAGGGAAGACATGGCTTGGCAGTTCGGGCTGGATTGTTCCCATGAAGCACAGGGTCAGACTGATTTGCATATGGCCATGTCTGAACTGGGGTGGGGGAGTGGGCTAAAGAACGGTGATGGATTAAACCCAGATCAGTTGACTGGGGGTGAGTGCTTGCAATGTTCAACACTCCGTCCATCATTTCCTTTGGTTTTTGCTTTGTTCACCATAAGTTGGCAGGGTATGCTCAGACGTGAGTCCCTTGCTCACTTTGCCACTGAATTCAAGTAAGCCTGGCTGAAGACGGCTGAAATGCCAGAAGCTGGTCCTAGGAAGCTTGTTTCCGGTCCAGGGAAGACATGGCTTGGCAGTTCGGGCTGGACTGTTCCCATGAGGCATAGGGTCAGACTGATTTGCATATGGCCATGTCTGAACTGGGGTGGCAGAGTGAGCTAAAGAACGGTGATGGATTAAACCCAGATCAGTTGACTGGGGGTGAGTGCTTGCAATGTTGAACACTCCGTCCATCATTTCCTTTGGTTTTTGTATTGTTATTTGTAGGCACATCCAAATGAAAGAAGAGTTTCACTTTTCCCAATTCTATGCTGATAAGAGACTGCAGCCTATTGGGCTTCCAGCTATAGAAGGTGAGTATTAAAGACTGGGAAAAGGTGGGGTTCCACTGAGTCAAGGTTTTCTTGGATGCTGGAATCATGAAACCCTGGGGTCAGTTGAAACTGAGTAATCCGGCAATCCCTTCTACATTTGTTTTTCCTCTCATCAATTTTACCATTTTATGCAAAAGATCTGACCTCCAAGGAATGCATTAGGCTCCACGATTAGCCAGGCATACTATATCAGTGGCATAAAAGGAGTTGGCAACTGGTCTTACATATTGCAGCAATAACTCCATTTCAAAATAGCACCAATAGCTTTGAATAAAATTTAGGCTTCCACTGGGTGTAAAATCGATTTATATACCTGGACATTTTTATAATTAATGGGCCCATAAAGCCATTAGAGGAGCCAACTTTAAAAGAATGGCTTTCTTTTCAAAATGGCTCCTCGACTATACACCATCTCGTCTACACAAAATGTTTCCTTCAATATCCGAGGTTTGTTTTAAATGTGGGCATGACATAGGAGATTGGTTTCATGTATGTTTTACCTGCCCAGCTTTATCAGATTTTTGGAGCTATGTTTTTCAGTGGCTGAGTACTTGTGAGACGTTGGCTTGGTATATGCTGTCCACTAATTAAAGTGAGCACCTTGCACCAGTCCAAACAACCTTTATGGTGATTTAAGAGGTCAAAGATAACTTAGAAAGCTATCCAAGTGGTAGCTGTGGAGAGCAGCCTTCAGGCTTAGTCTTGAAGGAATGTTAAGCAGCCTGTTTTACCAGAATGCAACCTTATAGTATTGGTTAAATGAAAGGAGAACCACACAGTAGTTATAATAATATGTATTTATTAATATATCACTCTCTAGTACGACACAGTATCTCCTACACGAATATAATCACAATACTATAGCACACAATACTATAGCACAGAAACAATAGTAAATTGCACTAATACACAGTGGGCTTCAGGGGAAGACCAGACCATATACTAAAATGTTGGTATAAGAACCATGACTCGAGTCAAGACAGTGTCTAGAAGATGTAAAATTGCTTCGCCCCAAGGAAAAACCCAAGGTGAGTAAGGGACCCCACGGAGAACGGGTGCAGTGTGGGAACACGACCGCGTGCTCCGTAGAATTCTATGGGGAAGTCGCAGTTGAAGTTTTAAAGTTTAAGGACCCTTCCTAGTGGACTTCAAAGAAACTCCATGGAAGTTAGGAGGTTGGAGAGCCACCCCACTCGTGGATACCGTAGTACCAGAGTTACCTATCCCAGGGAAGCCGGGTGCATAGGCCTGAAGTGGCGTTTGAAACCGCTGTCGAACCCAATGGAGGACTTTGAAGAAGAGCCACTGTTGGAAGCAAGAAAAGTGTCCGTTAGAATCCAAAGGTGGATTCTTGTTGAAGAGTACCAGAAAGCAGAGGGGACAGAGTCTGGGTCACTCAGGAGTGACCAAGGGCTTGGTAGACGAATGCCCACCGATGTCAGGTGCTTCAGGTTAATGGAGGGAGTTCTTGACTCTGCAGCTACAGGGACCAGAAGACATCGAGGATGACCAGAAGCCGGATGCGAGCTGTCCCACGAAGGATGTTGAGTGCTGAAGGGTCGGTGTCCAGCGGGAGCACCAACAAGCCTTGGCAATGGCAACCCACGCGTAAGGTCAAGGAAGGTTATGGTTCGGACCAGCAAGGTCCAGGAGACTCACCAAACACATGGGAGCCATGGGAAGCCTGGAGCTACCAGGGGAGCCCAAGAAAAAGCAAAGTTGACCTTCAAATGAACCCTCTGGCAGGAGGCACAGGATTCGCGAGAGGACCTTGAGCGATTTCACCAAACAGCAGTCCATGGAGCACAGAAGGCCGTAGTTCTTGGTAGGAAATGGTGCCAGAGGTTGGGGCTACTTGGAGCCCAGTGCACTGGTTCGGAAAACGCCAACAAGCATATGCACTTGCAAATGAACGCGGTGCACAGGGGTACGGGTACTGCAGCCCCCATGAGGGATTCTGGCCTCAAACTTGGTAAAAGGGCAGCTCGGACCTTGCGGGATGTAGAAACCCACCTCCTGTGTTGCTGGAGCCTTCGGAGTCCGTAGGAGCTCAGGAGCAGCAGACTGGTCAGTCGTGATGTGGTGCCTGCAGATGCATGGGAGTGACTTCTTCACTCCAAAGGAGATATCCTCAGTTGTCCTTGATGCTCCACAGGTCCTGCACAGAGCCTGTATGGTGCATGGGCACGGACGATGCTTCAGACTAAGAGGAAACGAAGTCTCGCCCAAACGAAGTCCAGCTAAGTCCAGAGTATCCAGACGATCAAAGTTCAGTGGTTTATGGTTCAGAATCTGGTCCACGTCAAATCTAGGGTCCTGCAGCCAGGTAAGCCCTTATGTACCCATGGGAGAGGGTTAGACAGATTCAGAGGACCCTCCCAGGGGAGGGTCTGGACAGTGGGGAGGTTACTCCCATGTCCTTTGTGCAGTTTTGCGCCAGAGCAGGAGCCAACGGTTCCCAGGACTGGTTTGAACTGGACTAAGCACAGCGTTACCAAATTTGCCCCTCATGCAGACTTTCGGTTGCTGGCAAGCGCACCCACACAGCCCTAATACACTAAATCCAGTCTGGTAGGTGGTCTCACCTCCCTGTGACAGGATGCCTATCGTTCCACCTTCCTCTGCTCGAGCTTGGCTCAGCAGCAGGAGGGCTGAAACGTGTCTCTGGTCGGCAGCAACCATTTTGTGCTGCCCGGGACTAGAAGGCTAGTACCGGGAACAACAAAGCTCGCTTCTGAGGGGTGGAATCATACCTCCCACACCGGTTACCGGTTGGGCGTAAAATTCCACGATGTTCGACACCAAACATGATCGGGATGCTTTCAGCCGTTTTAGAGTTGATCATCACGTGGTTGCATAATGCCACTCTATTTGTCGTAAATGGCTGCTGCACTAACAACCCGAGAGAATGGACTCTGTAGGCTGCAGGGGTGTTCTGCTCATGCAGTGGCACCCTCTCACTTAGAACCAAGCAAACTGCCTTCAGGATTGTTAAGGCCTGCTATAGGGGTGACTTATAGGTTTTAAGTGTAGTGACCCTTAGATAAAGTAAACCTATATCTTAAGTAAGTGGTGCATGCACCAACTTACACAGGCTGCAATGGCAGGCCTGTCGTTCCATTTTGCATGGCCTCTCATGGTTGGCATAATACATGCTTCAGCCCATAGGAGGCCTCTGGTGTACCTATGCCCTGGGTACATAGGTACCACATACTAGGGACTGACAAGGGTACCCCAGTATCCAATTTGGAGTTTACATAAGTACATAACATAACCGTTTAGGGAGAAAGCAGATAGACTGGGGTCCTGATTAGCAGGATCCCAGTCAGATTAGTCAAAAACAGTATCGCATTTAGCAAAAAGTGGGGGTAACCATAAGAAGTAGATCCTACTTTCCTACCGTACTAAACATCAGGTATCCCTAGTTCCAGACCCAATGGGAGCTCTTTTTGGAATGAATATCACCCTGAATCTATCTGTTTGAGAGAAGCAGTTATTCTTTATTGCATCTCTAGTGGCCAAATCTTTGATTTTACAAAAATGGAGATCAGTGGATATCTCTTCTTACAACGCCTTGGTTCATAAGCTGAGGCAAGTGAAATCAAGGGAAAACTCTATTCCCAAACAGCGGGTCCATTAGAGAAGTTTCAGAAAATTTGTGATGGGGAGCCGCAGTAGCATGATATATCCAATGAATTAGGGTGCTGTTATAGTGTTGCTTCTTTTTTGTTGTTGTATTTTTTTCTTTTCTTTCATTGTGATTTGTATCAAGAGTATGTATATGAACTAGTACCTTTCAAGTGTTTAAGTATATAAACTCTTGGCAAATGAACCAATTTATTTGTATTTTGACTATGAAATTATTTATTGATGAATTATAATGGTACTTACTATTTCTACCTGGTTCACAAAATAAGTTTTAAAAAAAAAGTTTTACTTCATAGCCATGCTTTATTCTTTATATTTTACCATAGGAATAGCCAATCCAATCCAACAAGCTTTATTCGACATCAAGTCATAAAAGCACGGTACATACATACAGTTTAGAACTCTATGAAATACAATATATATAATTTAAAACCATGGACTGGTACTTCGAGACGTCGACAAATTCATAACCGAGATTAAACATTTTAGAATTACTATATGATACTAGGGCATAGAATCAATAAGAGTTCATTTCAAACATTGGTGCCGAGATACATAGTAAAATTACAGTAATAAAATGTATTTCTAAATTATTATTCCAAACCTTATAAAATTGACTTAAAAGCCCTTCAAGGTGCTTAAGCGTGCCTTCAATCTAATGGCCCAAGACCATCCAAGTAATTTTGCCACTGCAATAACGATGGGGGCAGGCGCCTTTGTGCGCAATATTCTTTGTGCGTCTTCACTTAATCTAGTGCCCATTGTCCTACAGATTGGTGCCAGCCATGCACGACGCGGACCTTCATACGCGGGGCAGTTGAACAGCAAATTGGCCATTGTCTCTGTCTGGGCCATGCACGTGGGACAAACTCTGTCACCCTCTGTGACCCATCTTGCTGTGTGGGACCTAATTGGTAGTGAGCCTACCCTGAACTTAAAATATAGTTTCCGATCATGAGGTTTTGTTATTATGTCCCAGTACTGCTCCAGGCATGGGGATGGTTTAAAATCCATAAGAGAGGACATGTCCGCATTTCTGTATGTGTTATAAATAATTGTGGCCCAATATTTCTCTTTTAGGGTCTCCTTAGGAGGAAAAAGCACATCTGAGGGATTCTCCCACAGCGTTTCCAAGCCCATGCTTACTAAGGTAGCTCTAACCTCCCTGAGCCATTTGATTTTATGAAAGCGGTCAGTCCTGATTAGGTCTCTTAGACCTGCAGCATAGGTTGCCAGTTCAGGGGTGCACCAGATTCTTCGCCAGTAAAATATAGGGCGGAGTCTTACTGTATCAGCCAGTGCTTTTCTCCCTAAGTTGTATAGCAATGGGCGTACTGGGGTACTTTGCAGGAGGCTCGTGATCTTTCATAAAAACCTATTTTCAGCAACAGTTAACTTTGGCATCTTTTCAAACCCCCAGAGTTCCGCTCCATATATGGCAGAGCTAACCACTTTCATGTTATATATTTGAAGCACCGGGCTAACTGATTTTGTTAAAGAAGTGTTCTATTCAGTTTAAGAACTCCAGATAGCTGTTGGTGCTTTAGTATGGCCATGTCAAGATGTCGGTCCCACCTCATGTCGTTCTGTAGTTTGATCCCCAAGTATGTAAATGAGCTAACTTGTTCTAGGGGGCGCCCATTCTTGAGTAGACCATGAATTTTGTTTTGGAGACGTTAATTTCCAAACCCGGTAGTAAGCAAAACTCCTTGAAAAGTTTCAGTGCTCGCTGAAGACCATTCGCAGTTTTTGAAATAATTAATGTATCGTCAGCGAACATTAAAATCAGGATTTTTACACCAGCTAGAACTGGGGCATCAGTTGGAGTAGATTCTAAAACTTTGCAATTCCATTGATAAACAGGGAAAACAATGTGGGTGCCATAACGCAGCCTTGGCGCACGCCTTTCTCTATGGGAAAGCAGTTGGTTACATTGCCCTGAGTGCCCCAACGAATTTGGGCAAAGTTGTCCTCATGGAGTCTCACAATAAGGGAAAGCAATTTGGGTAGCATCCCCATCTCTTGCAGCACTATCCATAATTTCCTGCGGGACACAAGGTCGAAAGCTGATTTGAGATCAACAAGGGCAGCATATAAGCTGCCCTTGCCTAGGACCACCGATCTCCAGTATACTAATTGGAACCTAAACACCTAATCCATTGTGCTGATATGCGATCGTAACCCAGCCTGCAGCGGAGACCATATGCACCGCTCTTCAATCCAATCTTGGACCTTGTTTAAGACTAACCGCCCCATTATTTTTTGCAGGGAGCCTATCAAGCTGATGGGTCTATAATTTCCTGGGATGGATTTATCCCCTTTTTTTAAAACAGGGATAATCTCCGCCCCTTTCCAGGAATCGGGCACCAGCGCTCCTCGGGCAATTGTAGTTGCTACTAGAACAATGTACCGGCTCCATTTTTGCTTGTCATGAAGATATATATATCAGCCGGGATGCCGTCTAGGCCTGGAACTCTTCCACCCGTTTTCTGCGCCTAGGGCAGTAATAACATCAGTCTCTTCAAACATTGTGCCTTGATAAAGCAAATGCGGTAGGTCGGCTTGGTTACCCTCAATTATACTATTCACATATTGAAGTGGTTAATCCATTGCTCATGGGTTACGTGATTTTGCGGTGTAATCGGGTGGCCTCCTCTGCCCCATTTCACTATGTTCCAGAACTGCTAGGAATTGTTACTAGCGCAAGCTAGTCTGATGTCCTGCCATCTACTTTCAGCCCACGCTTTCTTTGCCTGTTCATGGACCCTCCTATATTTTGATCTAGCTGATCGTACTATGGCAGGATCACCAGCCTTGACCATATCCCATAAAAACCTGCAGGCCTTAGTGCATTCCTCATTGAACCAAGGGTTTCCTTTAATCCGTTGCAAATAATTGCTCTTATGGTGCCTAACAAAGTGCGAGCGTAAATGGACACAAAAGTTATTATGAATGTCGATTATGTTCCCAGGGACCTCGGAGTTAGCTGCACAGGCCTCTAACTCCGCTATTGTCCCATCTATACCTGCGTTAATAGCTGCTAGGGTTTCGGGATTTCTTATTATCTGTACCCACTTTAGTCTCCGCATGACATTAGTGGGGACCACCTCAAGGGTGGTCACCATACTACTTGGCCCAGGTGGGTGCCCTCTCTGGGAGCAAGTCGAGGGTCACACACAAAGGATTGTGGTCGCTCTCAACCCGGTCCTTCACTGACATATCCACAAAGGCGTCCCACAATCATAAATTAATTAGAAGGTAGTCTATGAGACTAGAGCTGCGAAAATTGTTAAATGTGCATGCACCATGCCTGTCTGAGGCAGATCTCTCATTTGCAGCCCGGAGGACATTTTCCAAACACATAGCTTTGATTTGAATAGCTACATCGGTCCACTTTTTTATGGGAGTGAGTTCCAATTTTGGAATGCCCCACTGGGCGTCTTCCTCACAGGCAGGATCGTGTTCATCAGTGGCAAGGGGCTCAAATGTCGAGTTAAGGTCACCTGCTATTAGAATTAGGGAATCTCTAGAATATAAATCTAGGAGATCGTCGAGAGTCGCTAAAACGTCCGACTTTGTCCCCCTATTCGTGCCTCTTACATAGACATTCTAGATATCAATGTGTCCCTTCGCGCCCATTTTCAATCTAATCTCAAGGATGTCTCTGCTCTAAGTTGGAAGCACCTGGATAATATAACCTATCTCTTGGCGAACCCAGATTGTCAGTCCCCCTGATGGACGGCCTTTCCCTTCGCTAATAGCTGGGATGTGGTAATTTAAATAACCTGTCAGATAAAGGGGTTCCATTAGCCACATTTCCAGGAAAAGGCAGATGCCATGACTATCAATGAATGTTAGCCAGTTTGGAGAGGTGAACGTTGTCCTCAGTCCAGCAATGTTCTAGGATATTACAGCGAATTATTGTAAGGCGAGACTAGATACTGATGCTGGATCCCCTGCTAAGGTATTAAGTACCATGCCACTGTAATTCTGCCTCTCTTCATCAGGAATTGGGCTGTCTGGAGAAGTTCTGTGCGACTGGACTATGCCAATAGACAGAACCCGGTGGCTGGAAATGGAGGCTATGTGAGTTGCGGGGATGATGACAGGCTCCAAGGTAGTTTGGTAATTATGAGATATAGGGACACTAACAGTCTCCAAAATGATGTGGGGGTCAAACAGTAGTCAATCTTTTGCATCCAGTGAGGTACCACCTTCCAAACAGATGTACGATTGCCTTTCGGTATTTTTACCCTGGACGACCAATGGGAATCACCTAAACTGGATCGAAGATTTACCGGGCAGACAGGTGCGAAATTCCAGGGCCAGGAGGTTTTCTGCCAGGTCTGTACCTGTTAGGGAAAGCTCGATGTGATCCAAGGGTTCTACAGGCGATGAAAACCTCCGAGCCCTGATTATGTCGTCTCATATGACCGAACGACAACCCCGGACTTTCCGAATCCAGTGGGTGACTTTATTAATCAGGGAATCTACATTTTCAGATCCATTCCGAGAGTTAAGCTTTGGCACGTTGACCATATAGATTATGGGTGCTTCTACCCGGCTCAGGGTTATTGGCTTAATGGGCCTGTGTTGTGTAGTGTGAGGAAAATGTGGTACATAAGGTATGCGAATAGGCCCAGGGTGTGCAGGTTGTCTCTGAGTTAAAGGCATGTTAGGATTGATGTTGCTATGAGTGAGACTGTGGATGTTTGAGCTCTTGCCCAGCGTAGGGGGAGAAGGTACTTTGGAAGGTAATGCCACAGTGGATGGTGGGTTAAAGCCATTGGGGCAGGTATTTATACCCTGTGAGGTTGCCTCAGGTCTAATGTGATTGCCTTGCCGGGATTGTTGTACAATGGAACTTGCTGGATTAGTAGTTGAGATCATAGACCCTGGGTCGCCCTTTTGGACCAGGCGATTAACCAAAGATTCAGGATAATCAGTTTCATATCCCCTATTTCAAGCCTAAGGTAGTCAATAAGTTGGTAGGTGTCCTCAGATTCTAATCTGGACCCTGAGCCTAACCCTCTACCGGGCGTCGACTTTAGGGGTTGCTCCGTTGTGTCTTTGCTATCAGCATCCTGCAAGTCAAATTAAGGAAAAAACTATTCGTGCATGGAATTACAGGGCCCAACTGATGCAGGTCAGCACCTGGGGGAGTAGTAGGGGGATGACAATTTCCCTCACCGTCAGGAGTGCACTTGGTGTTAAGTACGGGTGCCCCTTTTCTAGATGGGTTCTGAAATATTATGGGGATGATAGGGCTGCTTCGAGCTTTGGGCTTGGTAGGGAGAGAGGGCTGGTGGGATATTTTATCAGGACTGGGGTGCACAGGTGAGTCAGCCTCGAGGATATTTTCACTTTCACTAATAAGGGTGTCTATACGGTTTAGGACACAGTTACTACCGAATGTTTCTGCGCCTTCCTGGCCTTTTTACCTTTATCAGACCTCCCATTAAGGCTTCCCCCGCTTACCCCACTGCTGACACTACCCTCCATGCATTTTCTTTTCCCCATCTTCCTACACGATAAACTGATGACAAATCTAGGGAACAAGCCTTTCCTTGTAGATCTCAACCTCTCTAGTTCCAAATAACATAAAGCCCAGTTGATATCAAATGAAGGTAGAACAGAACTCAGCGTGCTTGCTCTAGATTTAAGTTGAGGCAAAATACTCCTTAGGCAATAAACATACATAGGTTGTGTGTGGAAAGGGAGACGTAGGCTAGGCACGGCCACAATACCATATTACAAAAGGAGTTCACCAGTCACTGTGTCCTCAGTCCGTATACTAGGTGAAAGGGGGGTGGCCCTGCCCTGCCTCTTCCTGGCAATGACAGGCCCGCCCTTGGCCCGGGCTTGGCCCAGGCGCGGCCCGCACTGCGGAGTGCGAGGCAGCGCTTTAAGCGCGATGGTGGCACCACCCCCTTGTGAGCGGCGGCGGGAAAGGAATCAGTTGCACCCTGGGACTTGTGGTCCCACCAGGGTGAGGTGCAGGTTTCCAGGAATGCGGGCAGCAGAGAGAAAGTACTCCCTGGGACTACGGTCCCACCAGGGTGATGACAAGATGCCAGAAGTGCCCCCAATGCCGGCCTGACGAGGGTCCCAACAACCAGATAGCCAGCAGCAGCGTCCCGCGCCGTGCGGTGTGAGGCTTCGCTTTAAGCGCGATGGTGGCGCCTCCTCCTCGTGAGCGGCAGCGGGAAAGGAATCAGTTGCACCCTGGGACTAGTGGTCTCACCAGGGTGAGGTGCGGGTTTCCAGGAATGCGGGCAGCAGAGAGAAAGTAGTCCCTGGGACTATGGTCCCACCAGGATGATGACAAAATGCCAGAAGTGCCCCCAATGCCGGCCTGATGAGGGTCCCAACAACCAGATAGCCAGCAGCAGCGTCCATATGAATAGCTATTTAGTCGGTACACAATGAACAATCATTGCAAGGTGCAGCTCAGTTGACTCTGAGTTTCACATGTTTTTACAGAACCGACAGAACCCAAAATATCGCCGCGACCAGTTGGGTCTGTGGAACATAATGGTATATTGCTTTTGTAAATGGCCTTCATGAAAAGATGTTACAGGTGAAAACATTGTCAGAAATAGCAGTATTTTCCTACTCATTTTCATTATTTTTAAATCAAAAGTTAGTTTATTTTTGAAAACCTTGTAATATCTACAAAAAGGACCCTTTGCTGAATTGAAGAATTTTGTATGTTTTTCATAAATGTCTAGCTTTCTGGGTGCACCCATGAGTTTCACACCTATTTCCACCACAAACTGCAAGTAGGCTGAAACCACAAAAATTAGGGAAAAAAATGGACTACCTCTTAGACAAGCATTGTCAAAGCCAATATGGCTCGCCTGTGAGAGCTATTAGCTTTTGTAATGATTTTTTTTAACAACAAATTTTATTGGGTTATTCTGCAGTAGGAGGGGCAATAGCCCTACAAAGACCTGTAGGAGAGAGGATTTTGTTCACTCCAATAGTCACATTTCTACCATTTAACGACACATGCCAAACATGCAGGTGAAACAATTAAAACAATACGTATGCAGACAGTTCTCGATCTCCATATTAGTACATACGGCATCAATTTACACACATAAACAGGGCAGCATTGCTCTATCAAGGTGAAGTAGAAAGTACTGAGTAACAAAGATCAAGGGGCGCCATTCAGGGGTCTGTATCTGGCAGAGGGGGAAGGTCGATTTCCCGATACGTCGCCCATCGGGTCCAGATCTTGCGGTGTTTTGCAGGGCATCCCTGGGCATCAAAAACAGCTATCTCGGCAGGACCTAATCCTGTGCCAAAAGGGTTGCAACGCCATGCAGCTCCAAACCGTGTGTAGAAATGACCCATCCTCCCGGTCACACCTCAGACTTGTAGGGTCGTGCACTTGTATAATACGCCCGGTGTAAGTATTTGAACTGGATTAGCCGATAGCGTGTGGAGACCGCCGCACCCCTTGGGCTGGCGATGGCTCCGGCCCAGTCGTCATCAGTCAGGTCTGGAATGTCGGCCTGCCACGCAAGTCGTGTCTTGTCGAAGGTAGTGGGCGTATGGGTTGTCAGAGTCTGATATATTTGCCTGATCTTGTGGAGACCAAGATCACCCATTAGCAAGCGGCCCTCCAGGGGGTGAAATTCGGGGAGGGTTTCTAATGTGCGAAACAGGGGGGTGAGTGCATGTCGTAGTTGAAGTAATTTGTAAAATTGTGACTTATGTAGGTCAAAGTCGGCCTGTAGTTGTTGGAATGATTTCAATGTGGTGCCCCGTAGCACATCCTCGAGGGTCGAGATTGACACACGGTCCCACCCCCGGAACCCCTTCAGGGCGGCCACTGAGCGGAGGTACGTACCCTGCCATAGGGGAGCTTGCTGGGTGAGTTTCCCATTCGAGCCCATCTGTCGGGTTTTAACCCTCCATAGCTGTATCACAACTCTACCCGCCACCGGAATAAACTCTAGGTGTGCGGAACTGTACAATAAATGAAGGAGGGGATCCCCCTTCATCGCTCCCTGCTCTATTGAATATGCCGGATCTGTGGGGAAGTTATACCACCATTCATTCACTACGAGGATATGAGATGGTACATAATATGAGTAAATGTCTGCAGCTGCAATCCCTCCACAGTACATAGATTGCGCACAGGTGCGGAGAGCAACTCTAACTGCACCGCCATTCCAAAGGAATTTATTTTGTATGGCAGCAACTTGTGCAAACCATGAGCGTGGAATAGGGTATGGAAAGTTTTGAAGGCGATATAAGATCCGAGGCAATGACACCATCTTAAAAATGGCTGAGCGCCCGAATAGGGAGAGGGGGAGAGAAGACCATATTGCCATTTCGTTATTGAGGCTTGCTAACAGTGAGGTGATATTATGCGCCCAGGAGACTTTGGGGCACGGGGATACATAAATGCAGAGATATTTGAAACCATCCGTTGCTCGGGAGAGTTATGAGGCCCATGTATCACGACCCTGGTGTCCGCACATCCGGAATATTATAGATTTGGCAGGATTTGTATGTAAGCCCGTAGTGCCTCTAAACACCCTGAGGATTTCCAATATGCGGGGCCCAGAATACCAGGGGTCTGTCATGAAAAAGAGGACCAGTCGAAACCCCAGAGCACCGGGTCGCTCCTGACCCACGCCGCCAAGGGCTCAATTGCAAGGGCAAATAATAATGAGGACAGGGGGCAGCCCTGTTGGGTACCCCTCTGGATAGGGAAGGAGCGGGAGTGGTGTCTCGCAATGTGGACAGACGCCGTCAAGTCGGTGTATAGCAGACGTATATACGCCAGAAAGCGTGGCCCAAAGTTGATTGCCTCGAGCAATTGAAATAGATACACCCAGCTCAAACGAGTCGAACGCTTTGTCGATATAGGCGAGAAGCATGGCGGCTGGCCGACCAAGCGTTGGGGCCGCCGCCATAGCGTTATGGACTCTCCGGATATTGTGACGAGTGGCTCTTTGCGGCATGAAACCTGACTGGTCGGGGTGTATCAGATCCGTGACACACGTATGCAGGCGATCTGCTAGGACTTTCCCTAACATTTGGGTTCAAAATTTATAAGAAATGGGGCGGTAGGAGGAGGGGGTCATCTAGAGGGCGGCTGTGCTTGAGAAATAGCACAATTTCTGCGTGCCGCCAATCCCCAGGCAGAATGGCAAGTTCCGTGGCCTCCTGGATGGCCACCAACAAATGAGGCCCCAAGAGGTGTATGTTTGACCGCAGGAATTCTATAGGGAACCCGTTTGGGCCAGGGGCTCGTCCAGGGTGGAGTGCGTTGAGGGCCCCAGTCAGTTCATCCACTGTAATTGGGGCCTCTAGTTGCTCGCGGAGATGATCAGGGAGTCGCCGCGGCGGGATGTCAGTGAGAAACTCTGCTATGAGTTCAGCCAAGATCTGTTCATGTCGTGCATAGTTGTGAAGTGTCTCGCGAATTCCCCAGCAACGCCCTCCAGTGTCGTGTACAAGGACCCATCTACGCCGCGAATGGCGGGTATGACCGCCGGGGAAGTATCTGCCTGGTAGAGCCTATGGAGCATCCTGCTGGACTTATCGCCCCATTGATAAACCCGGTGTTGTGACGCCTCCCAAATCTCTTTGGCCTCACCCATGAGATATTGTCGTAGTTCCTGTTGCGCCTGCATCAGGTTTAGATGTATAGTAGGGCTAGGGTCCGTGTTGAGCTGTGAAGCCAGGGTCGTCTGGCGTAACTCCAAGGCCTCTAGTTGCTCCCTCCGTGCACGTTTTTCTTTGGTGCGATAACTGATTTCGGTACCACGGATAGTTGGCTTGAGGGCCTCCCATAAGATACCCCGAGAAGGGGCAGAGGGACAATTATCATCCAGATAGGTAATGATCGCTGTGTGAAGCATGTCCTGATAATCAGGGCTCCGCAAGTGCCAGGGGGACATTCGCCATTGGAAGGGGGGTTTTCGGGAGCATGTATGGAACTGCATGGGGACTGGAGAATGGTCGGAGAGCCCACGGGGCAGATGCGTCACACGTGAGAATCGGTGAAGAAACACCTGGGGGACAAATAAATAGTCTAAACGGGACTGTGACCCATGTCCAGTAGACAAGTAAGTGTAGTTATGTTCTGTGGGGTGGTATTCTTGCCAAACGTCAGCCCAACCCAAGGTGGAGACCAATGTATGTAATTTTGTGGGGCCCGGTAGTAGTGGGCTGTCCGTATTACGTTGTCAGTCCAGTGGCCCCATGGTATCATTCCAATCGGCCCCTAGCAAGGTCAAGCCCTCAGGTATTGTCTCCCCAGACTCCCAAGATCTTATCGATAAAGGCTGTCCCCAGTGGGGGAGGAGCATAAATACTGCCTATGGTAACCCGTTCCCCGTATAGCGTGCCTGTGACAAAAGAGAAAGCGGCCCCCGTATCAGCCTTGTGTGCTGAAACTGGACCCTGCGATGTATAAGAATAGCCACCCCCCTGGAGCCCCTAGTGAACCCCACATGATATACATGATAAAAGCCAAATCGGGCAAGACATGGGGCTTTGGTATCTAATAAGTGGGTCTCTTGTAAAAGTAGGCTATCTGCCCCATACCTCTTTGCCTGACACAACACGGCACCCTGTTTCACCTTATTTAGTAGGCCCCTGACGTTCCACGAGACCACTGTAAGGTCTCCAAAAGGGGTTACATCACCTGGCACCATTATCTCTTGATTTAAAAATGATTAAAGCGGGGAGATCAACACCGAAGTGGCCTGTCTGCATAGAACATAAGAACACTAACAACCTAAAACTACATTCCCCTGAGACCCCTCCCCACCCCCACCCGACACTGCCAAAAACTAGGAGCATCTGTCGCTGTGTGAGGAAAAGAAGGCCCCCAACAGGGGGACCCCGCGCTCCCGCACCAATAGAACCCTTCCCACCCTAGAAACATAAGAACAAGAGGGGCGCTATAAGTCTGTGGCTCAGCAGTCCCATAGCCCCAGCCCCCACGCCCACCCAGAGGAACCATCACAAACAGAGTCTTAAGCAAATCGTAATTCCAATTAACTTGCAATTTAGTCACCTGTTGAGCTCCGAAATATTCAAGGTGGCCGCTCCGGACTCGCTGACATCCTGCCCGAACCCTGCAGTTATTTAGATTTGGTTCGCCGTGGCCGTTGGCTTCGCGAGCTGCGGGTGGAGTCTGAATCTACCAATGGTGGAGAGCTCGACCTAAGCTGGGGGGCGCTCATCAGTCCAAGCGAAGACGGCCTCAGGAGTGTCGAAGAAAAGCGACTTTGAGTTGTAGATCACGCGCATCCTGGCTGGGTACAACAGCATATATTGCACATTTAGATCTCGTAGCCTGCGCTTCGCCACGGTAAAGGATTGGCGTTGCTGTTGGACCAGGCGCGTGTCATCTAGCAACACCATGATGGATTGGGATTTGTGTTGAATACTGTCTTTATGTGTCCTGGCATAGCGCAGAATTGCATCTCTGTCTGCATAGTTCAGGATTTTGGTGATGACCGGCCTGGGAGCCACGCCCGGGGGAGGCTTTTGAGTCAAGGCCCTATGAGCACGCTCCAGCACAAAAGCCGAGGAGAGCAGATCTTTCGGCAAGAGTTCCGTAAGCCACCTAGTGATGAAGCCAATCATTGAAACACCCTCGCAGCCTTCCGGCAGGCCCACGAAGCGTAAGTTATTTCGTCTTGCTCGGCCCTCCACATCTTCCACCCTAGAAGCCAGTTTATGCGACACTACCATGAGTTTGTTCACCTTTTTTTGGCGGGTGGACACCATATCTTCTACTGTCGAGACCCTTGTTTCTGTCTCCATGATGCAATCGACAGCCTAGCGGAGGTCTTGGCACAGAAATGAGACCTCAGACCCCACCACTCCGATCTTGGCATCAAGCATGTCCCGGGCATTGTTCATCGCCACCAGGAGGGCGGCATTGTCAGGAGCCGAGCAGGTCCTCACACCACCTGTGGCACCTCCAGTGGGTGTTGTGAATTGGTCGAGGGACTCCCTGTTTGGGGCCTGCCCCCCCCCCCAGGATTATCCTTGCCCATCATGAATGGAGGCTTGAGGCGCTTTGGCCACACAGGGGAGAAGGGCCAGTAGCACAGGATCAGGCGTGTGCCCTGGGAGCGGTTGTCACAGTGTGGGAAAGAAGCTGTAGTGTCTGAATGTGTGCAAGCCCGGGCCATAAAGCTATGCTGCCGAAATATAGAGGGGCCTCCAGTCCAGCCAGGAGCGTGTAGTCAGCACGGTAGTCACGCTCCCGCTCCTCAGGCAGTGGGGGCCAGTCCTCGAAGAGCCCCACCACCTCCTCACAGGGATCGTGATTGAAGTAGCCGGCATTTATTGTGTGTGGACGGCCAGAGATATCATCGGGGAAATTGGCCAAACCTTGAGGCCCCTCCTGACCGCCACCAGCCGAGTGAAGCATCTAGTGGGGCCCCAGGCAGGTCATCGTCCTTGCGCTGCCATGGCACGCTCTGGGCCACGAACAGGGTGATCCGGGGTCCATCCCCAGGGGTCACTCAGGCAAGGCTGGCCGGCAAGAAGATCCAATCCCCGGGACCATCAGAGGCTCCAGTCCGGCCCACACGTCAGCACAGTGTCATCCCAGGTAGGAGGGGGAGGGTGAAGGGGACTCCAGCGGCTATGAAAATTGGCGGATATGGATGTAGGCCCGGCGCTCACCTCCCGGGGCTGCGAACCAGCACCTCCCGGTCTGCCTCTGATGCCTGCTCGTCGCTCCAGGGTTCGGCCGCAATCTCTCAGCTAAACCCGGCCGGCCCAAATTTCAGGGATCGAGCGCCGACAGGACAGTGACAACTCTAGCAGTCCTGCGGCAGGAGGAGTCAGGCGTCCACCCAAGGGAAGCACAGCCATACTCTCGGGTAGGCGCGTGAAGAAAATGGCAGAACCCCAGGTGAGGGGAAGGGGCGGCTGCACCTCTCGCCGGGTCGGGCTCGCTCCGGTGTTATACGCCAAGGGCTCAAGGCGTCTGGCAGTGGGCCTCACTGTCGTCCCTCTTGTCCCTGATCGGGACTCGATCATAAGCGCCTCAGCAATGCCCCAGATTGCGTCCGGGGTGCCAAGGGAGGATCCGGCCTGCGCCTCACTGGAGCGTCTTTGCCGGGAAAAACTGTTGTTGCCGCTCAGCCACCTCAGGCATCAGAGGGTCCCCGCGCTCCAGACAGCCATGGGCATCAGCGACTAAAATTATTTTCTCCTCTGGGCAGGATTACTGCAGGAATCTGGCAGGATTATGGTGTGGACGTACAGAGCCCGATCAGGCTGCGTCCACCATGATGGCTCGCCACGCCACTTCGTAATTATTTTTAGCCCTTCTGTACAGCATAGGGGTGCAAATGGACAACAGAGAATGGGGTGGGAAGGGATGGAGCAGCAGGCTGACAACAGGATGGGTGGGAGGGGCTGGGGCAACAAGCTGGCAACGGAGCTTGAGTGGGAGGGCTGGAAGAGCAACCTGACAGCAGAGGGCAGCGGGAAGAGATGGGGAGCCAGTGATAATGAAGGCTGGGGGGGGGGCTGGTGGTGCAAGCTGACAATGGAGGGTGGGTGAGCGGGGCTGGGGCAGCAAGCTGACACTGGTGAGCGGGAGGGAATGGGGCAGGAAGCAAACAATAGCTGGTGGGTGGGGCTGGAGCTGGGGCAGAAAGTTGACAAAAGACGGTCAGTGGGAGGGGCTAAGGCAGCAAGATTGCGATGGAGGGTATGTGGGAGGGGCGGTGGAAGCTAGCTGACAACAGAGGGTAGGCGGGAGGAAATCGGGCAGCAAACTGACAATGGAGGGTGGGCGGGAGGAGAAGGGGCAGCAAACTGACAATGGAGGGCAGTTGGGAGAAAATGGGGCTACAAGCTGACATTGTTGGGGTAGCATACAGACAATAATGGGCAGACAGGAGGGGATGGGGAAGCACACAGACAATGGATGGCAGACAGGAGGGGATCGAAAAACACATGGACAATGGAGGGTGGGTCGAGGGGCTGGGGCCACAAATGGACAATAGAGGGTGAGGGCAGAGCTGGGGAGCAAACTAACAAGGGGATGGTGGGGAAGCATGAACAACAAGGGAAGGCTTGCGGTGAGGCAGCAGGACCAGCAGCTGATGGACGTAAAGAAAGAAAAAGGAATACAGAGGGGGAGAAGTACACAAGCGAGACAGCTGGAAAACATACGCTTAAAAAAAATAATAAAGTAGTGCCCGGAAAATGAGCAGTGGAAGGACAAAAGTAATGCGTCCTTGCTCCAGGGGAGGGACAAATTCAAGAAGAGGAAAGAAAGCCTACAGAAGCTGACTGATGAAAAGCAAGCAAAGAAGAGTGACAATGAAACAGACTAATAGTATGCAACGGGCCGGCTCTAAGCCCACTGTCAGGTAACATGTCTTGCACTGTCTTAGGCGAGACCTAAAAACAGTCATGCTTGCTATAGGCAAACTTATTTACTTTGCCAATGCTTGTTACAGATGCTGTTTCTGCTTTCAGGGTTGGTAGTTATTGCTTCCATAAGTGTTTGTGATGCATCTAATGCAGTTAAAATGCTATTTAATTTACTTTGTAATGCATTGCATCCTTGTTACTACTGTTGTGAAATGTTCCCTTTTTCATATGTAAAGGTGATACACACTTTTGATATTTGCAACACAAAGTAAAACAGATGTGACCCAAGCAATAAAACTTCTGTGTTTTCCGTTTATGTACCATGGTTGACTTAATAACCGTCAACTGTATGCTGTAATTTAAATTGTAAATAAAATGTGTTTACTAGATGTTTGGTATTAATTAGACACTTGCTGTACCAGCCAAGTGCAAACAGACCGAATTTCCCTCAGAGAGTCCAAGTTGCCATCACCAACACTACAAATGAGCTTGGTTGTTAATTTTAAAAAAAGTAAATAAATAAGAGCCAGCACGATCCACCAGTGGCTTAAACACTTATGCTGAGACGTGTGGTGATCAGGAGGTCACAAGTAAAACAAACTGAGCCTGCCGGGGTTCCGAGGTATCACTAAATCAAAATGGGTATTAGTATAACGTAACCTTTAAACACTTTAAGTATGGCTTCTGCCTAAGGGAGTATTTTCGTCCAAAGTGTGACTTATTTGTATAACACTTACAGTCTTTATATATCTGCTTAAAACAGATAAACACATTGATTGTTGTATTTTACTATCACCTCTCAGAAGGATACCTATAAAGGTAACGTTACATACAGACGCTTGTCGAAAGGGTTGCTATAATTGGTAATGTAATGGTAGTGGCACTTCTCAGCAGAGCTGTTTACACCCCTGTAGGTCTCAGTAGATGACATCCCCCTTCATCCTGCACTCATTTCCGTAACAAAGTAAATGCCACTGCCCCTTCTCCTGTGCCTCAGCTGATAGGGCTTAGGAGTTGTGCTCTGGCCTTTGGGGAGGCAGTTGTGATTTATAATTTTTGTGCAGCTCTCAGTCTGCTTACTCAAGGGTGTGTCATAAAGGCTGGACTCTGTGAAACATACCCCCACCTCCCTCCAAGGCCAATGAGCCATGATGGCAATCTTCTTTTTCTTTTTTTTGCAGTTTTCTATAGCGCAAACTCAATTAAAAATTTGCGAACATTCGTGATAAGAATTTTCAATTCTATTATGGACATGGAGGCGAGGATTATGCTTCTCATTCTTTGCTCTTTATTTTTACCGCAGCCAATAAAATAATACTTATCCAAAAAAAAACTACAATACCCATGAGCACCTAATGCCCCAAAACAACCATAGAGAGTATCCCTATATAAGCCATGTCCGAGGCAACCACGTCCTCTTTCTTTGGTGATCATTAAACAGTTAAGTCCAACAAATTAAGAACTCAATCCGGTAGAACCATCCTTTGTGATGAAGGAATCCTTCTCGAACTAAGGCATTCGGAAGCCTAACGGGGCTAAACTTCTGAACCTGGGGATTCGACCTGCCTTATGCGAACAACCAATGGACAGCCATGTCAAAGATTGAACTGGATAGACACTCCAAATATTCCAGCGTTGAATTTTCTCATGCTTTATTTGCTATCTGTTCCTGCAATAGAAAGGAAAATCTGTAATACCCATAACCCCGTCTTGTAGAGTAGTTCCTATTTCCCTAATAGGCTCTGCGCATTGGAATAACATACACTATAGTTTTGGCATAGGACTGAGGGCAGTATGCCCCTATCCAGTATATTAAGCGTAATTACTTTGTGTGCCAGCTAACTCAGAGGCCACTAGAAACTCCTTGTGAAACAAGAAGGGAGTAGTTTCTGGCAACCGCATAAACATGACAACTTTGTTTCCATTTAGAATCGGAACACTATCAGAATTGTGGAAACAATAGATATCTGTCAGGTTACGAACTCCACTCAGCAGAAAGCCAAATCCTCAGGAGCGAAGAAGGATCTCTACTCTCCCTGTTGTTCATTCTAAGCATATGTTTACAAAAGATGCCAAAATGAATCATGAATATATACATATGCCGTATGGGAGCCGAGAGAGCAGAGGAGGCGGCGCTAATAGTGTCAGCGACTGGCGGAGTCTACGGAGAGCTTTGGTCAAGTTTGTGGAGGAAAATTAGGTCAGCAGCGGCAAGAATCGATTTTCGAGCCCCAAAGGGGAGAGGAGCAGCAGCAATACGGTCAGTTGGATCAGCGAGGGTAGGGGAGGACAGTTTTCAGCCAATTACATCGAATTTTTGTGACTGTACTGGTGGAAGAGTGTGGAGTGAGCTGGGCACCCCTCAAGCGCTGCCAATGGAAAAGGACCTTTTTGTATTAGACTCTCAAAGTCCAGACAATATTTTAGAGCAGGGTCCAAGTCTATGCCCCAGAATTAGTCAAAAACAGATATCAGCTCCGCTCCCAGCTGGAACTCCAAGGTGAGGATCTATTTTCCTCACAGGGGGGAGATATAGGGGGGTCTGACGTAGTAGTTCCATTAATCCCATTGAAGAAGAAGAAGGAGAGAAAAGAGAAAAATACAAGAAAGGTGGGGGGCAGAAATAATAAGACCTTAAACTCTGCTCCCCTGGTGAGACCTACCCCCTCGCTAAAATCATATTTTAAGATAATGGACCAAGTGGCTGCTCCTAAGGGGGGGGGGCTCTCACCCTGTCTCCCCCCGCCCAGATTATTCCTCTTATTCCTACTGAAAATCGATATTCTTCTCTAACTGGTGCTCCAGATACCGAGTCTGAAGAGGTTTCCCCGGGATTAGAGACTGCTAACCTTCTTATCCTAACTGAATTCGAACCTGAGCTGGCTATTCCAACTATAAGCCAGCACCCAGAAAAAGATTTAGATATTGCTATTACTAACACCAATATCTGTCCTCCGTCTACTATGTCCTCCTCATTCTCTACTGATACCGAAGAAGGAGATAGGCCTGATCAGATTGATCAGACTCCTTTGGGGGGAAAATCTGGAAAATCGAACGGTGGTCATTCACAGTTAGTCACTTCTTCAGTCTCTTAGAGGAGACCTGCTCTCAAAATGTGAGATATCTGAGGCAAATCAAAAGGCGATAAATGAGAAGTGTGCGAGTTTAGAAGCAAAAATGGATGATATCTCTAAGCGGACTGATGCCTTGGAAGCGGAAGTTGCTACTCTCTCAGAAGAGAGTCGAATCCATACAAAAGATATAATGTCTCTGAAGGCCCAGAATAAGTCGCTCCTAATGGATATTGAAAGGTTGGAAATCCAAGCTAGGCGAAATAACCTGAAATTTTTAAAGATCCCAGAGGGAGCCGAAAACGGGGATGTTAAATCATTGATCTGTAAGCTTCTCAGGGAAGGAGTTTTAAAAGACAGGTTAGATATCGACCTCGAAAAAGAAATCCAAAGGGCACACAGAGACCCCTTTAGGGAACATACAGATAGAAAAGCGCCCAGGAAAATGTTAGTTAATTTCCATACCTTCTCAGTTAAGGAGCTGATACTGGGCAGAGCACTTACTAATACCTGTCTTCAGTTTGACTCCACAAAATATCTTATTCGCTCTGATGTAGGCAGAGCTACAGCACAGAGACAATGGGAGCTAGGGTCAAGAATGCCTGATTTGAGGAGTTTTGTCGCACACGTCCAGATGAAATTCCCTGCCTCACTGAGGGTGATGTGGAAAAATAAGGCCTATAACCTTACTTCTCCCACAGAAGTGGACTCGCTGCTGACGTTGATGAAAGAAAACTCATATTACCTTTTTATTTTTTCTCTTCTCTCAGGCCTATATTCTAATTTCCAGACGGGATAGGAATGGAGCAGAGAACCAGGAGATAACCAAATATAATCAAAATAATCGAAATTAGAAAAAAAAGGGAAGAAATAGAAGGAAGGGAAATGGGGAAAAGAAGAGAAGGAAAATGAGGAGGGGAGAGGGAGAAAAGAAGGAAAAAAGAAAGGAGGAAGGGGAGAAAAGAGGAGGAGGAGGGAAGAAGGGAAAAAAAAAAAAAATATATATATATATATATATATATTAAATTATTTAAGTAAAAAAAAAAGAAATTTAATAGAAATAAGATGTCCACGTCGGCACTTTAGAGAAAGGGTGTGAGGAAAGGGGGAGAGGAGAAAGAGGAAGGGGGAAAGAAAAAAAAAACGGGCACACAATTATTTGGCTTTTTTGGGGGGGGGTCGATCCTGGCATCGGATCAGGTGAGGTCCCGAATGGCGATTAGGATCGCCAAAGGAAGACAGGGAGGGTTCCTCAGGAGGGGGGATGGGTGGTTGGGGGGGCATGGGAAGCAGTAGCAAAAATGGGGAAAAATTCATCCTCACACAACTGTGGAGAAAAGAGAAATTCAATGACCATATGGGAGCCAATCTTAGTCTATCCAAGGTAACCCAAAGATAAATAGTATTTTCAACAAAATTAAGATAATTAGTTGGAATGTTAATGGGTTGAGGGATATGAGAAAGATGTCTAGAGTGGGTGAATTTTTGAGTAATTCTAAGGCTCATATATGTCTTCTTGAAGAAACCCATTTAGAGGCAGAGGCGTGTAAATTAGGGTTCAGCAAATTTAGATGGGTACAAGATATTCTCTGCTCTGAACAAAAAGGTAGCACCAGGGGAGTCGCAATAGTAATTGCAAACAATGCTGGGATTAAAATAGAGACGGTTGAGGCAGATCAATCTGGGAGGTGGCTGGTAGCTTCATTGCTAGTAGGGGGCTCCCCATTTGTGTGCGTAGTTTATTATGGGCCTAATAAAGATAATCAAGCTGCTCTTTTAAAAGTAAAAACAAGCCTCTCCAATATGGCAGCACCTATTATTTTAGGGGGAGATTTTAATTTGATCCTGGACGAATTTTTAGATCGCACCTCTAGGGCTAAATATGTCCCTCCCCGCAAATCACATTTGGAATTGAGGAATATTATTAAAGAGTTTAATCTGATTGACATCTGGAGAGCAAAGAATGGATCTAAAAAGGATTTTTCCTTTTATAGTCGGAAGTACAGACACCATTCCAGAATTGATTTTTTTTTGATTAGACCAGTCTCTTTTCTCAGCAGTAGATTCCATCTCCTATGCTCCAGCCTTACTCTGATCATTCTACGGTGGAGCTAGTGGTTAATTTTAAGCAAAAAGAGTGTCAGAGAAGGTGGACCCTGGATAGATCCTTATTATTAAAGGAGGAGGTTAATCTAGACTTAGTAAACCAGGCAGAAGAATACTTTAAATACACCTCCGGCACCACAACTGATCAGGTGGTCTGGGAGGCATTTAAGGCCTTTTTTAGAGGATCATTAAGTACACTAATGATAAGGAGAAGTCTGCTTAGGAGGAGGTTGGAAGAGGAGTGCCTCTCTAAGATTAAGCAGAAAGAACAAGAGCTTCAGAGGGCATCGGCAGAGTATAGTATCATATTTAAAAAGGGAATTGGATAGACTACGGGCAGAATTTCAAGCCAGTTTGGATAAGATCCTAAAAGATAGGTGGGATGCCAGTAAGCTCCAAAACTTTTCCTATGGTGAAAGATGTGGCTCTTTTTTAGCCTGGAAAATCAGGACAGATAAGGTAAGAAATCAAATCAAAAGCCTATCTCAGAGCAGTACAGGAGCTACCGCACATGATGATGACCAAATTAGGGAGGAGGCGAGAATACGTATGCTAAATCTATATAAAGAAAATACTCGCTTCGTACCTCAAAGGGCTAAAGATTGGCTGAATCAGCTAGGACTGCCTCAGATATCTATGGCGGATAGAGCCTCCCTATGTTCGGGCATTAAAGAAGGCGAAGTCAAAACCCAGATTAAGAAAATGGCCAAAGGGAAGGCTGCCGGCCCAGATGGGCTCCCAATAGAGCTATATTTGGTAGTCCTTTAAAAGGTTGTTCCTGTCTTAACAAATCTGTTTAACAGAATTTACTTATCAGGTGAGATCGTTCCAAAATCATGGTCTGAAGCCACAGTTACCCTCATCCTTAAGCCCAACAAAGATCCGTTAAAAATTGAGTCTTATAGACCCATATCTCTGTTAAATACGGATTATAAAATCTTTGCAGGAGTTTTGGCCACTAGAATGGCTAGAATTATTAAAACAGTAGTACATCCAGATCAGAGGGGCTTTATTCCAGACAGACAGTTGAACGAATTAACATTTTAAGTTATTGCAGCAATAGATGTGGCAACAGATAAGAAGCTTCCACTGACTTTAGTGGCTATTGATGCCGCTAAGGCTTTTGACCAGGTGAACTGGTCATATCTATGGAAAGCTCTATCTGGGTTTGGTTTTCCCAATAACATAATTTCAGCTGTAAGGTCCCTTTATTCATGCCCTCGGGCAAGAATACTAGTTAATGGAGCCTTAACGGACTGGGTCACAATTGCTAGAGGCACCCGGCAAGGGTGCCCCTTGTCACCCCTTTTGTTTAATCTTTATATTGGTATAAAAATATATATGCCTGTTGGCTATTGGTCAACCATCACTATCCTCTCAATCTTCAAACACACTCATGTTGCACACTTTACTCTCACCCTCACTGTTGGGTAGGTAGGAAGCACTTCTAATGAAACGAAATAGATTTATCTATTTCGTTTCATTAGAAGTGCTTCCTATCTACCCAACAGTGAGGGTGAGAGTAAAGTGTGCAACATGAGTGTGTTTGAAGATTGAGAGGATAGTGATGGTTGACCAATAGCCAACAGGCATATATATTTTTATACTTGTATTTCTGGGTACTCCAGCCTTTGGCTTCAAGAGTCCCCTCTCCTTGGTTTTCAAGATAATCTTTATATTGAACCTTTTGTTTGTCAACTAAGGTCTGACCCACTGATTAAATCCTTCAAAATTGCAGATCTTGAGTTAAAACTTGCCTTGTACGCAGATGATCTGCTTATGTTTACATCTAATCCAGCTAAAGCCATTCCTAGATTAGTAGATCAGGCTGAAGCTTTTGGAGAGATCTCGGGATATAAAATAAACAAAGATAAGACCGAGATTATGGAATGGAATCCAGAAGTGGGGACACAAGGGGTCAAGCTCTGGATGAGATATTTGGGGTTCCATCTGGCCAGGAAAGTCCGCGATATACCTAAAACCAATCTGGCTAGAGTCTCTAAGGATGTCTGCGGTCTGCTACAGCGATGGTCTAGCCTCCCTTTAAACATCTTTGGAAGGGTTAACTTGATAAAAATGATCATTCTACCAAAAATAACTTTCTTATTCAACTCAGTCCCATTATCTTTTATGACATCAGACATTGCGAAACTACAGGGAAAAATTGGGTCTTTTATATGGAATACTAAGTCTTCCAGAATTTCCTGGAAAAAGCTCCGGAGAAGCCTATACATGGGCGGCCTAGCTCTACCAGACCTATTTACTTACTGTCACTCATTTCATTTTAAAAATTTTAGAACAATGGCCAATAAGAGGGATGTTTCATCATTGGGTCTATTATTTCAGGCTCTGCTGCATGACATCCCCCAGGGTCAAGAGTTTTTTCTTTTTAAATTTGGGGATCCAAAGTTTTATAAAAAGGTTAGGCTTAAGATTCTGGGTGCTGCCTTGAGGAACTGGCTATATATCAGGAAAAGCCTCAAAATCCCTTACTATGCACCCCAGGCCCCAATTTGGGATTCACCCGGTACCCCTGACTGCCTCAAAGACCAATTATCCCGGACCTTAATAATGGCAGGCATATTTTGCTGGGGTGATCTGCAGAAAGACTCGCAGCTCCTGAGCTGGGAGTCCCTATCGGCGTTGACAGGAGGCACACTTACTAGATTTAAGTACTATCAGCTGTCAGGATGGTGGGCAACAAAATCTTGGGACTTTGAATGAAACCTTAAATTCGATTCAGTCTCTAGGAGGGGGGCATGGAAACAGGAGGTTTCTTTTTGGTATTGGGCCCTTTTAGAAACTGGAGGGGTGACCGAATCCGAACTCCAAAAACTCTGGGGCAATGACATCATTCTCAAATCCAATGAATTCATGAGTATTTGGAGGGATTCTTTTACTATGCTACAGGCAGTTGTCAAACCCGCAGCACTGAAAAGAAATCATTTATATACTACATATAAGTTATATTTAACACCTAGAAAACTAGCTAAGGTCACCGGTCTAGAATACCATTGCCCTAGGTGTGAGTATCCTGCTGCAGACGACCTCCATATGTTCATGGATTGCCCGCAGATTTCTAATTATTGGGTTGAGATACAGGAATTTTTAGAGGATGTGTTATCTCAACAAGTGGAGATCACCCCTGAGACTATCTTTTTTGGTCTTACGACAAACTATAATCCTAACGATCTAGTTTCTAAATTTATTTTCTATGTCATTATTCTGGCAAGGCGTGAGGTATGTAGGGCATGGAAAAATGTAAATCCCCCAACTTTCATGGAATGTTTGAAATATATAATTCTTACCAGTGAATCGGGTATGGCCTGTGACAGTACAAGCTACAGTAAGATCTGGGCTGCCTTGGTGGCATGGCGAAATAGGTAAATGGTAGTCCTATGATTTTGCCCGGGCACTGTTGGTCCTCAATCTCCTTCATAACACTGGGCTCCAACAGTAGTGTGAACTGGAGAGGACCGGGAAGACAGTATTAGCTTGTGGGTTTAGTTTCCCTCCCTACTCTCAATACAGGCCTTTGAGACGGGGTTGGAACAGGTTGGCCGTTTGAGAGAGGAAGTATTCTGTTTCCCATCAACAATGCCCTCCACGGTGTATGAGGACAAAAAAAAAAAAATAAGAAATAAAAATGAATATATACATAAGATAAAAATGGTTCATTATGTATGAAAATTTCAAACGCCATTTCATGTCATGGTACATAAATGAAATTGTGGTGAATAAAGGTGACAATGTGTCCCTGGAAGTGTTCAAAGAAGTCGGTTCTCTATGAATAGTTCTACTGTAAGCAGATTGAAATGAATTGCCATGTATATTCAAATCTAGAAAAAAGTCAGTGCAAGAGTCTGGTGAAAACATGAAATCCTCTACTCTTGTAGACAAAAGATTGTCTACCGATGTCGGTGATAGTTGGAATACCTCGTTTAGAAGATAAACTGCACATAGATGTGAAGCATCACCAGTAGCAATGTTCGATTCCGATGTTACCTGTGTGCCTGTTGATCCATCTCGTACTTCAGCAGTAGCATGTTGTGTCTGTGAGATCTCAACAAATGCCGTCATCAGGATTGGTAGCCTCTGGGGACAACACAGAGCATGTGCCGTTATCGGGTCCAGCAGAGTATCGATATCCGTTGGCATGACTGATGGGAGTGTTAGACAGATGTCTAGCATGCATTCTTCACCGCAAAGCAGGCAGCGCAGAACAGGTAGGATGCGATCTTGCCAGATTGGTCTGAATGACAGAAACCATGTTGTATTTAATTCTCGTAGACGAGGTAAGCCCAAAAGTTGTACTATGCGCTCACGACACTTCCGTTCCAGGAGAGCTTTCTCCAAGTTGCTGGGAGTGACGCCAGTGGATTGGCTTGCCATAGCGTAGTAGTAGGAATGAAAATAGGATTCCTGCAACGACTGCTAGAATTAGTGGCAGACCACCAAACACCAAGTGCATGAAGTTTGGAATGATTCTGAGGACTGCCTGAAAAGGTGCTAACAGTCCTGAACATATTCTCTTAAATATAGGTACAATGCCGCTCGTATCAGACATATTGAAGATACGTTCCATCATTTCTACGAAATGTATGGGGCAGTGTGTACTTATTAAAGCCTGTATCTCAGCCGAGGTCCTTGCAATTTGTAGATCATAGGTTTCTTTGGCCAAGGTCAAAGGCACAGTTTTTTGTAAAAGCATGGCTTTCATTCTGCTTAAAGTATCAAATTGTATAGAAGAAACATTCAATGAAGGCCATAAAGGCAACTCCCTGACTGTGTCTATTTGGGGGAACAATACTTGCATACAGCAAGTGACCCTGGCACCAACCGTTACCAGATATGGGATTCCTGGCAGCATGCCACAGCAACTCTGATCATTCAACATGAGGTAACTCCCATTCGAAAGTTGGCCAAACGTTGGATTAATCCCAGCAGCTGGTGTACCCTGCAGGTGGCAGGACAGGTTTGCCACAGAACCGTTGAAAGCCCCGTGTAAACTAATATCCCGACAAATGAGTGACCCGCTCAGTGCATTTTCACAGTGTGTACGGCTAATAAACACTTTACGACCCCCACTCCAACATCTCTGTGTGTAAGGTAAATCCCAGGATGTCTTCATGTATTCTTTACCCAACCTTTCATATTTGCCTGCTTGCATCTGTTTGAGGCAATACTGAAAATGGAAAGTTGTAACAGGCAGAGTTATTTTGCCATGAATGATCCATTCTGTAGCTGGTTTTTCTGCTACCGTAAGCGGCAAGTTTTCCAGTTTTTCACTGCTCACCACTGTATACTTTGCTCCCCTTTGTGCCAGTTTGATCTGTTTATCAGTGAGATTGTATTCTGTAAACAGAGATGACGTGTTGATGAAACGCCAAGGCACATAGCCTGCATGCAAGGATTGCAGCGTCCAGCCTAATAACATAATAGAACGTAATTGAGATTGGCCTTGTTGCAGCATGGCTAAATCTTGTTCCAGTATGTCAATAGCAGAGGATACAATGTTGCCCAGTGAATATATCCTGGATGACAGAGTCATTAACCCATTGTCAACCACAGCGAGAGATTTCTCTAAATTAACACGATCAATTTCTCGTATTCTTTCTGCGGCTTCTGCTTGTGTAACCTTCCATATTTCATTATAAGCAGCATAAATGCCGGCATATATGAAACGTTTTTTTTGGAAAATTTTATTGAACAATAAATCAATTACAAGCATGGGCCTACAACCACCAGGGCCGGCCGCTAGATTCAGAAAGGATCATACAGATGTTAAGGCAGTAGTCGACTCCCGGGGCCCAGCCCCGTACATGGCTCCGGATAGTCCTAGGGAAGCAGGATACATAGGTTTAACATAAATAACAAATAAAAACAAAAGGCGAGGCGTAAGGGCAAAAAATGTGGGTCAGGCTACCTCCGGGGGACTCTACTTCAGACCTTCAAATAGCTATCAAGAGGAAGGAGTACTGATAGGTCGGGGGGGGGGTCACGGGAGAGGAACGTCTATATTCGGTTATTCCAAAAGTCGCAAGGAACCATCAAGGGTCAGGGGGACAAAGCAATATCGGTGTCCACTAGGGGGGGAATACAGATACCCCCACGATACGCGTTCCATTGCCCCCAGATTCTACCCCATGCCCCCGGTTTACCACGAGCCACATACACAGTCTTCTCCCTGAACATGCACCAGTCCATGTTCTCCTTCCATACGGACACGGTGGGAGGCCGCTGGGAACCCCAAAGCTGCGCTATATCTCTCTTGGCAATCATGTTCCCCAGGGCCGCCCACCGAGTCTGAGCCGCGTTATAATCATTGGGCTCCCACACATTCAGGACACAGCGACGCACCTCCGGCAGCAGCACAACCCCGGTGACTTGTCCCATGACCACATGAACCCGGCGCCAGTATTCCGCCACCTCGCGACACTCCCAAAGGATATGGAGAAAGGTGGCTCTGAGTCCACATCCCCGCTTACAGAGCCCGTCTTCAGAAAATCCCATCGAGACCAAACGAGGACCCGTCACATACACCCGGTGGAGAATCTTAAGTTGGACCAGGCGGAGACGGGCTGGAATGGCCACTTCCTTGGGGGACGACAGTGCGGACTGCCAGTCCTCGTCGTCCAGTTCCACCCCATCCCCCGTCCACGCCTCCCGGAGGCGCACCAAGAGGTCAGCCCGATTATTGATAAGTTTTTTATAAATTAATGAGATAGTACTGTCGGGGACATGACCATCGAGTATGCGGTCCTCGAGGGGCGAAGAAGCCGGGATCTTGGTCCCCTCCCCAAAAACAGAGAGCAGGGCATGCCGAATCTGGGCGTAGCGGAAGAACTCCCTTTCCGTAAGTTCGTATTCGCTCTGGAGCGTCGCGAATGTTTTAACCGCACCCTTAATCCATAAGTCTCCCACTCTACTAATACCAATCGTGTCCCAACGTTCAAACCCCTTCGTTGTCCAGAGGCTTCCCAGGCGGTCGGAGGCAAACCGAGGAGTAGCACATGTTAATCGCTCACTCCAGCCCAAGGCTACATTGGCCACCTTCCAGATCCGTACCGCAATCTTAGTAGGGCCCGTAAGGGTCCGTCCAGCCGAGCTGGAGTAAAGTGCCCTGTTATAGTTTCCGCCGGGAAGCAGGAATTTATCCATCTCATACGCCGGATTCAAGCCAGGCGCATAGGTGCATGGTTAATGGCCGATAGCTGTGAGGCCCAATAATACCTGCGAATGTCGGGAAGCGCGATGCCCCCGTCGTACCAGGGGAGAGTAAGCTTTGCCAGAGCGATACGCGCCCGTCCGTCCCACACCAGTCTCCTCTGCAGGCTCTCCACCTCCCGAAAGTAGGACACAGGAATAACATCGAAGGAGTTCTGAAGTGCATAGAGAAATCTGGGAAGGGACATCATTTTAAACAGTGCTGCCCGACCCAGCGGGGACAAGGGCAGCTTACACCACCGAGCCGTGTCCTCCCTCAAACGCCGAAGTGGAAGCAGGAGATTCTGCTCATAGCGAGCCACCGGGTCCATCGAGACGTATATTCCCAAGTATTTAAAGCCGGACAGAGATAATTGGATCGGAAGCCGAGGCGGCAAGAGAGGAGGGTCACCGGAGATAGGATAGACACAGGATTTAGACCAGTTGATCGTTAGACCCGAATTTCTCCCAAAGGAAGTCAGAACATCAAAGAGAACATTAAGCGACTGCCGCGGCGAGGTGAGATACAGGAGAATATCGTCCGCATACAACGAGACCCGATCCTCGAAGCCCGGGGCCCACCGGATCCCTCTGATCGAGGGCTCCCAGCGGAGCCAAGCAGCGAGCGGCTCCAAGGCAAGAGCAAAGAGCAGAGGGGACAACGGGCACCCCTGCCTCGTACCCCTACCGAGAGCGAAGGGCCGAGAGACCCGCCCATTAACTACCACCTGAGCCATGGGTCCCGTGTAAAGAAGCTTCACCCAGCCAAGAAATCCCTCCCCAAAGCCGAATTTGGTCAAGACAGCCCAGAGGAATGGCCACTCGATGGTGTCAAAGGCCATCGTGGCGTCTAAAGAAACCAGCACGGCTGGTTCGGAGAGGTACTCCGCCCTGGCGAGGGCGCCGTGAAGACGCCGCAAGTTAAGAGCGGTGTTACGGTGAGGGATGAAGCCGCATTGATCAGGATGAATCAAATCGCAGATGACGCTCAACAAACGATTCGCAAGGACTTTAGCCAGGATTTTAGGCTCTGCATTTAGCAGTGAAATAGGCCTGTAGGAGGCACAGCGATCTCGTGGCTTACCGTCCTTGGGGATCACGACTATCGTAGCCAGACGCTGGTCGTCAGGAAGGGAGCCTGCCTCAAGGGACTCCTGAAACATACGACGGAGGAAGGGCGCGAGTTGACAAGAGACCTGTATTCAAACTGTTTCAGGCTGAGGGCATGGAGCCCGTCCGGAGTGACACCCGTCTCCAAGGCCGACTCCAGCCCCGAGATGTCAGTCTCCAGCTTCACCACTGCCTCACTCTTGAGCTTCTTAGCCACCACTATCTGGGAGAGGGCGTGTCCGCGGATTACGGTTTTAAAGGCTTCCCACAGGGACATTGCGGACGACACCGACCCCTCGTTTTCAAGGAAGTATTGGTCCATAGCCTTAACCAGGCTGTCGCGAGTCATAGGGTCTCGCAGGTACCACGGGTTAATGGGAGCAATCCGCCCTGCAGACCGCGACTCGGTGTCAAAGAGCAGCCACAGCGGGGAATGATCGGAAATACCCCGCGCCAGGTGCCTAACCTCTCGAATCCGACCAGTCTGTGCCGCGGGCATAAGGAAATAGTCTAACCTAGAAAGACTCCCATGCGCCCCAGAGTGAAAGGTGTACTGACATTGGGTCGGATGCATTAATCTCCAACTATCCACCAGGTCGAAGGTCTCCAGCAGGTCACCAAGCCATGCCTGGGCAGCGGGGAGGGCCCTGGGTGGGTGACGATCCAGGTCACCCGAAACCACCGAATTAAAGTCCCCGCCCATAAGCAAAAGACCATCCGGAAGTTCAAGCAGCATTCGACCCAAGTCCGCGAAGGTGGAGTTCTGGAGGCCCGGGGGGACGTAAACTGAGACCAGGGAAAGGGGCTGCCCCTCCCACCTCCCAGTCAGACACACATAGCGCCCTCTGTCATCCGAGATTACCCTAGTGATATCCAACGGAAGTGAGGATCGCAGGAGAATGCCCGCCCCCCTGGAACCAGTTGTGAAACCAGAATGGGCCACGAGGCGGTATCCCCCCCTGTTCATTGCATGACAAACATTGCCAACCAGATGCGTCTCCTGGATAAACACCACATCAGGAGTCAGACGACGCAAATACTGCAGTACTACACCCCGTTTGATACGATCCCCCAACCCATTGACGTTCCATGACATCAGTCTCAACCCGTCCCCCCCATCCCCTCCAATAGATCAAAGGCCCCCCAGTCAGTAGCACAGTTCCCGAATCTGGACAAAAATCAATACCTCGCCCTGCGAACAAAAAACACACAGCAAAACAACCCCTCCCTCCCCCCAACCCCCCCCCAAATCCAACTCCCCCCACCCTGCACCCCTGCGGGCCAGAAAACCCCCCCAACTTGCAGTGTGCCTGTCGCCCTACTAACCCCATTCTACGAAAAGACCCCGGAGGAGGAAAGGGACCCGTCCCCGCCCGCCCCCCACACAGGTCCTAGTGAGACAAAATGAACAAAAGAAGTAAAACCCAGCTGAACAATGCAAAATGGCAAAATCAAGGACCAAAAGTCACTCCAAAGGGGACCCGTCACCTTCGGCGCCTGCAGAGGGCCCGGGACGGTCACCTCTGTCCGGCAGCGAGTCCAGCCAGTCACTCACGGCCACAGGAGAGTCAAAAAAGGCAGTCCGATCCTCATGTTCCACTCGGAGTTTTGCAGGGTAGAGCATAGAGTACTTTAGGCCCAGTTCACGGAGACGACGCTTCACCCCCTGGAATCCCATCCGCTGTTTCTGGACAAGTTGGGTAAAGTCCGGATAAAAGTTAATGGAGGAGTTCTCATGACGAACCGGGCCGTGGACCCGTGAGGCCTGCAGAATCGCATCTCGGTCTCTATAGTGGAACAGTTTGGCCACGATAGGCCTCGGGGGGGGCCCCCGGCCGTGGCCGTCCGCCCGGAACTCGATGGGCCCGCTCCACGGCAAAGAACTTACTTAGGCCTGCAGGGGCCAACTGTTGGAGGATGAGTTCCTCGACCAGGAGGTCAACCGGGCGGTTGTCGGAGGACTCCGGTACGCCTATGACACGGATGTTGTTGCGTCGGGCCCGTCCCTCGAAGTCCTCCAGCCGCCGGGCCATCTGATCGTTGACCGCCTTAATGTCACCAAGCGCGGCCTGCAGGTCCGACACATCCGTACCAAGGGTGGAGGTCCGCACATCGAGAGCCTGAACCCTCTCGTTAGTTTTGGAGAGATCTGCCCGAATTAAGGTGACATCGATTGCCACCGTGTCGATTTTACGGGCCAGGGCCTCGTATTGCGTGGCGATGGTTTCCCTGATGCCATCAATGGCGCCCATGATGTCCTGCAGGGAAAGCTCCGGAGAGACGGTCGTGCCACCACCGACGGCATCCGGGGGGGGGCCGGTCGCTCCAGGGGACCCTCTGTAGCGGTCCATGTTGTTGGCCTGGACCGGTCCCCCGCGGAGGGAGGCCTTAGTCTTACGCCCCTCGGGGCCCCCCGTGCCCCCCATGTGGTCACGGACACCGAAGGGGACCGCCGATCAAGAGTCGTAGGGGCACCGGCACCGCAGACCAGCGCCTCGCCAGAGACCACAATATAGCGGTGCGGGGGGACCCAAGGCGATGGGCACACTAGTGGCAGGTGGAGACAAGGCCTCGCGCAGAGGCCAAGGAAACACCCCGCCACATCAAGTGCATTCGCAGGCCAGCCCCCTGAAGTCCGAAAGTGAAACCGAAAGTGGTAGAGCGGCCACTGGCACCGCACTGCAGCCGCTGTTGTTCAATTACGACACGGCTCCACGGTTCACCTTCGCCCCGGGCACCTCCGTCGGGTGGGTCCCAAAAGTTCGAACAACGACAACTCAGGATTCCCAGGTCCGATTCGAGTTCTGAAAAGAGATACGTGCTCAGCCGGTCTTCATCTGCCAGATTCCATAAACCACATCAGGATATTCTCAGGATAAATTCCGAGGAGCAGCAAGGGTCCGGGGAGCCCTGTGCTCACGCGACCATCTTGGATGCGCGCTAGGCTCCTCCCCTATGAAACGTTTTTGATGCGGTTTTCTTGGTCCTAGCAAGAAATCCCTAAGGTCTGCGCCTTCTTTAAGTAAAGATAAGTGTTGTTTCACATCCTCGAATGTAGATTTTTGTAACCATTCGAGGTACAATTTTCCTACATGTATGTTGTTACTACCCCTGGTTGCTGTCTTTGAACATAACGTGGGTCTGGCCTATTGATAGTAAAACCCTGTATTCTATTCAGGAATCTTTCTTGACAGATGTTTGTGTCTGTGGGCCAGAGCAACCATTTTTCTCATTCAGGATCTGATCTGTTGTTTTGTAGTATGGTGCCTACTGTGACTGCTTCCTGTTAAGTGCTATTACTTGCAGGTGTTGGCACAGAAGGTGTGTTCATGTCCTTGATCTTGGCTAATCCAAGGCAAGATGTTTGTTGCACAGAGTCATTCAAAAACATTATTTGCTGTGGGATGATACAGGCTCTAAACAAAGCTTCCACCCCTTCACTTGCCAATCTTTAGAACCCCAGACAGATTTTGTGTCAATTGCGTCTTTCCAAAAGTCAAACCCTTGTCTAGACAGTTGGGTACTAAAGGCTGCAGAATAAATCTGTTTAGTATTTGTTAACATAACTTTTCTGTCCTGTATTGTTTACATTTCTATAGTAAAATGTTTCTGGATCAAATGTATTGTATCCTGAAAAATATGGAAACTTATCTGCAACTGTTTTCGAACTACCCTTTGGTGGTGTAGGACAATGTTCCCATTGGTTAAACATAAACATATTTCTAGGTGTTGCAGATTTATGCAAGAAATGATGATCATAGTGATCATAACAATTAAGCTGTTTGTAGTCTGAGGAACCCTCTAAGTTTTCATTGATAGAAAATGCAGCAGACCTTTCTAGATCAGACATCATGTTATTAACAGTCTCAATCATCAGAATAGGTACTAGAGGTAATTAAGTCACTTAATGAAATTTTAAATAGGTGTGGAATCTTCAAAAGTTCTGATGGGCCGAATATATCATAATCGGGTTTTGTCCCAAACTATACCATCTTGTATAGGAACGGCTGTGATGTTCACTGCTGACAAGTCTCTTGCTTCATGATGGCATGATTTGTGTGGCTTTAAAAGTAAGTTCACATGTTTACTTTCCGTGTCCAAATGACTATATCTGCCATTCACGAGCACGCTAATAGTCATTACTAAAGCTAGCCAAAGCAGAAAGAAAAATATTCCAGAAATAATCCATAGTTCAATCCATGGTGAAACCAGATGTGTCTCTTTCAGAAAATGAAAAAAGTCTTGTACTTGTTCTTTGTACGTTTTTTGGGCTAGCGTCATTTCAGGCTCACTTAGATCCTCAGAAAACATATCAAAGTTAATGAAGTAGCCAGAAGCAGTTCGGTCAATTGTTGGAATTGCAGCAGGATTCGTTGAAATCTCTGGAACCAGTTGATCACGTGTTACATTGGTGTAGACAGGTGTGTCTGGACGAACTGTTACTTGAGTTTCAGATGGGATGAGTTCCATAGCATGGTTGCATAGTCCTTTATCTATTACTGCTGAATTCTCGATGGTGATGAGCCTTTCAGTCTGAATCTCTTGGATAGTAGCGAGAGGAGTACGTCTGCTACTAGGTCGGAGTCCACGAGGCCTACTGTTTAGTATAGGCCACATAGTGTGGTTTGATGAGGTCGATTGACCCAAATCTTTTCTCTTTTCTTCCAGCAACGGGTGGCAGAAGTACTGTTTTTGTTCCATGGATAGCTAGGACAGGTACTGGTTGTCTGTATGAAGGCCCAAATTCCTTCTTGTCCACAATCTTCTCTCTGACTAGATCCCCAAGCTTTGGGATCCAGACAGACCTTGCTGGGACAGCTGGTTTTTCCCCAGTGGTGGTTGACTTCAGGAACACGTTGCTATGTTTTGATCTTAGTTCATTTACATCCTGTAAAACAGCCAAACGATCTTTGATATCAAAGGGCTTATTTTCCACCACTGTGCCTTTACATTCGAGATCAGGAACCCACATCCTTGTCCCAAATAGGACCTCTTATGGAGTGACCCCTCCTAGAGAACTTCTTGGCAAATTGTTTAATGAGCGATGGACCTCATAAAGATGTTTGACCTACCCATCACCCAAACCTAATACTCTAGCTGTTGTAGACTGCTTTATGTCCCGGTTTTTCCTTTCCACAACAGAATTTCCCTCAGGATGAAACGGAGAGGAGTACTGCAATGCTACGCCCAAACTGGCCATGGCTTCTTTGTAAGCCCGAGAGCTAAACGCAGGGCCTTGATCAGAATGTAGTGTGCCAATTGCCTATGTGCCGGTAAAGACTCGCAAATCTTTTATAACAGTTCGAGCATCAGCCGAGCGCTGGGGCCACCTCCACAGGAACCTTGAGCACGAAGCCACTGCGACCATAATATATTTATAGTTACCATCCCTCTGCAAGGGACCGCAGTGATCCAGGTAAACACAAGCTAATGGTTTATCTGAAATTAACAGGGGCGTCTGCGCAGGACGTTTCACTGTGGAGACTTAAATCTGTTGGCATATTTCACATTCCAAAACATAGTTTTTGGTCTGTTTCCTAATGCCAGGCCACCAGTATCATTTTTATCAGTAACGATACAGTTGCAGAAGCACCTGCATGTGCAGAGGCTATCCCTTCATGCGCTGCTAGGATCAGTCCTAATAAACGTTCCGTTTTTGGAATTACCCTATCCCCCACTCCAGGGATACGAGCAAAGGGAACGTTGTTTGCATCAATTACATAAGAGTACTTGAGTGGACATTTTTTTGGTAAAGCTGCACCACTGCCTTTGCTTGAAGCATTGACAGCCAATAATATCTCACAGTCTATTTTTGTTTTTGGACGAGTGATCGCAGCTTCGGAGGCCGATTGCACAGCCCCCTTTGCGGCTTCATCAGCCAATGAATTCCCTGCAACGTGAACGCCATCACGTTGATGACTCAGCGTGTGTATCACGTGAGTATTTTGTAGTCCGTTTCGCAACTGAACTACTTGTTCCCAAAGCATTTTATGCTTTATTGTTCCACCTTTTGCATCTTTTAAACCATTTTGAAGCCAATTCTGTAAATATTCATTATATAACTGAACACAGTAAAAGGAATTGCACATTATAAGTGTGGGGAATTCGTGATCCGTATTTTCGAGTGCCAGTTTGAAAGCTTGTAGTTCAGCTCGCTGAGCTGTACAATCTCCTAGACATTGAGATTTAGTGACCATTGGTCTGAAGATACCATCTCGCATGCGACCTTTTAACGATTGCGCATGCTGCACTGTAAGCTTGCTTACTCCCTGTAGCGGGTTGTGCTGATCCGTCAGTATAAATTATAAATTCGTACTGATCAAGAGGAAGAATCTCAGTGGGCAGAGGACATTCATGTTCATATTGTAGGAATGCTTGTGTTTTTAAATCGGGATCAAACACATATTCAACCTCTGTTGCAGCAAGAGAATTAACCCATTGTATCCATCTTGGATGTAAAGCTTTTGCATTTGGAATGCTCGCTTTTGATGTTTGGGTAGTACAAGCTAATAGCTCAAAGCCATTGATGTGCATTAGGCTTCTCCGACCCCAAGGGAGGTGAGTTTCTTGTAAGCACAAAATATCGAAATTATTAAGCCTCACAAACAATGCAAGTTTGTTACGTTTCCTCCAATCATTCATCCCCCCAATATTGACCGAACATATTTTAATACCTGACATCCCTAAAATATATACATATAACAAAAACCATCTGATCCTTTAACGATTTAGCACTGTATTTAATCACTCTTACTTGTCCACAAAAATAACAAACTTCTATACACATCATATTGCATCCATATTTTCTATTTTCTGTTGACCCACCACCCTTACCCTCCCTACCCCCCCTCCCCCTGAGCCACCCCCCTTCTAGTGAAGCGCTCAGACCTAGTCTGTGCTTGGATGGTGCGCGTGATTTGCAGTGACGGCTAGCTGTTGAGACCAAGAATTTAAACAGCAAAACAGCAAAAGAAATTGCTCTTAGTTCCCATCAAGACCCCGCTATTATTGTAACCTTCATAATAGCCGTGGGAGAACCCCCATCATCTTATTTTGAACAAGTCGAATAATAGAAGACCATCCGGATAATGATCCCTCCCCCGGCCTACTTAACATACTATTCCATTTTGTCAAGAGAGACCAGGTATTCTTTTGCCTTAATTTCTGAGGAGAAAAAGATCGTCTTCCCTGCATTAATTATTTTCAGCTGCGCCGGGTTTATCAGATAGGCTTGTAACTTTTTATCCTGGAATAGGCTTATCATCCCTCTAAGTCTCCACCTGCGCTCTACTGTCGCATGGCAGAAATCGGGACGGACAAAGAAAGAGACCCCTTCACCACTTCTTTTGGAGTCTGGTCTGGCTTTTTCTGCGATGGATTGCCTCAAAATAAAGTTACCAAAGAAAACCAGCACAGCTCTCGGCTTATCCCCTTCCTTGGGCTTTTTACGAACAGTAAAGGGAGTACGGTGTACCCGTTGGATTTCGCTCGCCCAATTCCATTCCGAAAGCTCTGGGAATGCTTGCGCAAAAAGTTTGACCATATATGCCTTAATATCCTGACCCTCGACTCCTTCCGGTATCCCCAAAACTCTCAGATTATTCCGTCGTAGCCTGTTCTCCATCTCCTCCATTTTCCACTGCATGTCAACCACTTGTGCAGATTGGGTCTTTACTTGGTTGATCGCCTCTGCTGACTCTGCCTCCGTTGACACAATTCTCTGCTCCAGGTTAGATACTCGATCCCCTATGTTTGCACATGTCTTAGACAGTTTCCTAACAACCCCCTGGATTTTCCTCATAGCGGCTTGGGCCTTACGGTTGTCCTGACGGGTCTCCTCACGATGTGAGATTATCTCTTTATGAATGGTTTCCAACATAGTCATATGAGCAGTGTCCGGATTGGGGGAGCCCTGTAATGCCAAAGTAGAGGAGTGATCCCAGCTAAGCTCACCTTGAGGGCCAACATGAGCTAGGGGTTGCTTTTTCCCAGGAGGACCCACTGGGGGCCTAGATGTAATTACAGGTGGGTCTAGCTCTAATTCACTTCCTGAGTCCAAAAAAGAGCTGCATTCGACATCATCGTCGTCGGACCACTCTGCCCCCTCTGCCCCCTCTGAAACAGAGAAAAAGCATTCACTAGAATCTTTATCTCTACCCTTCTCTCCTTCATCTTGATGAGCCCCAGTGCCAAGGCCAGTGCCAAGGCCAGTGCCAAGGCCGATATCCGGGCCAACAACCAAGTCAGCCGCCGCACTCAACAAAGTTTGCTGCCCGGCCTCTTGCGGACACAGCTCCCCTTCGGATTTTTTAGGATCCTGCTCAGGAAGGCCCCTATTATCGCTTGCAGCCTCTTGCAACCTGAGATCTTTATTAATCTCATCTCCAATAAACACGCCCTCGCTATGTTCCCCCACAGTGTGCTGACAAGGTTCCAAGGATGATGCCTGCTCGCGAATGGTGGATCTATCCTTTAAATCATTTAGATTGACAGTGTCAATAATCTCCGAGGGAGCACTATCCCTACTGTCTGCCGTACCTTTGGGCTTTGGACCCCCCTGCTCCTTACCAGTTCTTGAAAAGATGTCGGCTATTGAGGCTGTAGAGGATGTAGCTTGTCTGGTTCTCCCAAGGGTTTGTTGACTGCTCTTTAATGAGCCTGCTCGGCCGTCTTTTCCACTCCCTTCCTCGTTCCCTGCCACATTTCTTCCTTCTTGTACTTTTTTTTCCCTTTGTATGGCCTTTTTCCCACCTGCTGCTGCCTTTGGTGCCATTACACTTCTCTTCCTGTGAAGCCACTTCGAGGGCGCCAGGACTACACCGCAGGCGCCCTCCGAATCGATGTGAAACTCCGCAGAACTCCGCAGAACTCCGCCTAGGACGCCAACCAGAAGGCAAGCTCCGCCCCCTTACTCGTCCGGGTGTGAGAGCCGCTGCCGCTGCCGCTGCTCCTGCCGCTACCGCTACTGCAGACACCGGCACTCGAACGATCCTTCTTCCAGCGCAGCTGAATACCAGGTACAAAGAAAACGTGACTCTCGGCATCCCCAAGCGCCTTTGTCAGGAGATGATTAGCACTAGACGAGACGGGACAGCGGGTCCGTAATTTTCCCCCCGATTGAATTAGATCAGCGAGCCGTCACTGCATCTCGCGGAACGGCTGTGATTACGCCGCCATCTTGCTTCAACAATCAGAGGGGTCGCTGTTTTAGCCAGGACCTCCATGGGGGGTGTTAGACGTATTAAAACTGACAGTAGTGGGAGATGGCTTTTGGTGGAGATGGTAATAGGCTTGACACTGTGTGTTGTCTATGGTTCAAACTGTGACGACCCGGAGATTTTTGATTTCCTAGAAGTAGAGTTGGTAAACTGGATACCCCCTATAATTATGTGTGGGGATATGAATATCTCGGCTGACTGGGTCAATAACATAACGTATACTGGACGGAAACCTAGAGTTTTCAGGGCTATAAAAGCTCTTATGGATTCACATGGGATGATTGATGTGTGGGGTGTGAAAGAACCTGCTAAATCTGGCTTCACTTATTTTTCGAATCCTTTTCGAAAATATTCGAAATTGGATTATTTCTTTACATCCTCCTCAGAAACTAACAAGGTAGAAATCTCTAAACTTCCCAAATTCCTGTCGGATCATAATCCTTTGGTATTGTCATTTCAAATGGTAGGAGTACCTAAAACTCGGACACGTTGGACGTTTGAAAGGAAGCTGTTATTGGATACCTGCTATGTTGGTCATATCAGGAAATGGTTGGTTGACTTTTTTGATGCCAATAGATATAGTGCATCACGAAATGGAGTTTGGGAGGCGTTTAAGGCCGCTTTTAGAGGGGAAACAATAAGCTGTGCAGCAAGGTTGAGAAATGAGGACAGGAGAAAGGTTGAAAAATGTCTGGAGGATTTATCAGCTGCAGAGGAACAACATACCTTTGATATCGCTCAAAACAGGGCTAGTAATGAGAGCTATAGGCTACTATTGGTAGCCAGAGCTGAACTACAGAAGGAGATTACTCAGAGAGCAATGTTGGAGTATCTATCGTCTAGGGCTAAACGGTATGAAACAGGGGAACAGGCAGGCAGAATATTAGCCTTACAAATAAGGCAGGGCAAGTCTAAAAATATTATATCTCAGATGGAAGAAAATGGTATAGAATATTCAGACCCTCCAGATATTCTCCAGGTTTTTAAGAATTTTTATCAAAAATTATACACAGAAACAATATTAAATGAACCTGGGACGGAGGAGATTGCTGATAATGGCCCTCGTTTAGGGGATGCCGCAATAGAAGAGATAGAGAGTGAGATTTCCGGGGGGGATATAGCGGAAGCCCTGCAAGAGTCAGCTGTTGGCAAGGCAGCAGGCCCTGATGGAATACCTTTAGAAGTCTATCGGTGCTTTGAGGCAGAGATTACCCCGCTTCTCAGTGATCTTTTCAACGGGGTAATGGGTACAGGAGTGGCTCCGGAATCATGGAAAGAAACGAACATAGTGGTGTTCCATAAGAAAGGGAAACCAAAGGATAAACCGGGCTCCTATCGCCCAATTTCGCTAATTAACTCAGACACGAAGTTATATTCTAAAATCTGGGCTAAAAGACTGGGCAGGGTCATTGGTGATCTCGTCTCCCCTTGGCAGCATGGATTTGTACCTGGGCGAGGTACCACAGATCATATTAGGAGGGCAATAACCTTATTTGACATTCAGTCTGCAGAGGGAGGAGAGATGGCCATGATCCTGCTCGATGCAGAGAAAGCCTTTGACCGTGTCTGTTGGAATTATTTATGGCGGATTTTAATCGGTAGAGGCTTTGGTACGAATTGTATTACAGCTCTGCGGGCAATGTATAGCGATCCAGTTGCCCGGGTTGTGGTCATGGGTGAGTGTTCTGAGAAAATCTATATAACGAGAGGTACGCGCCAAGGATGTCCGTGTTCCCCTATCCTCTTTGCTCTGTATATCGACCCTCTTATACGGAAGATCTTAGCTAGCCCCCGGATAGAACCAGTGATACATAATGGATTTGAAAACAAAATCATGGCATATGCCGATGATCTGGCTGTGACTACAACAAACCCACAACAGACACTTGGGGTTTTGGTTCAGATGGCCTACATATTTGGCATGAGGTCGGGGTATCTGTTAAACGAATCTAAAACCCAAATTATCTGTACAGCAAATATAGTTAAAGCCGACTCTAGATATGTGGATTCAGCAATTTATCTAGGAGTTAGAATTAATGCCGCGGTTAATAAGATCACAGATGAGAATTTTATCCCACTTTGGAAAATGATAGAAGCGGATCTCAAAAGAATTGATGTTTTACATCTCTCATTGATAGGCAGGGTCAATGTTCTCAAGATGACAATGTTACCAAAAATCTTATATCTTTTTCGAGCGATACCTTTGTTAGTAGAGGAAAAAACTATTAAGTGGCTAGAGTCAATATTTATTAGATTTGTTTGACAATATGGGAAACTTAGACGCTCCACCAACCTTTTGTCACTCCCATGGGATAGGGGGGGGCTCACCTTACCTAATTTAAGATTGTATCATTGGTCCTGTCTGCTGGCAGAAATGTATATTCTTTTTCAACCTACTCAACCTAATGATTCTGGGCAAGATGATCTACAGACCCCACCATCTATATATGAGCTATTAGTTGGAAGCAAGGCATATGGTCTCCTGATGTGTGAGGTTGAACGGAGGTATTATAAAAGACCACGTTTTAAGATACTGGAAGGAGTATGGGGACTCTGGAGAGCTGTATCTTGTTTTTGTAAAATTCCCAAAATTCATGCGTATTTGCACCTTAGTAATTCGAGCTTATTTCGGGGTAGAGGTTTTGAGAGGAACATCCGGATCTGGCAGGAGCATGGAATTAGCACATTAGGCGATATAGTGGGGGCTGATGGGTTGATCGGCTTTGAAGCACTTCAGAGTAGAGCTGCCATCCCTTCAAGTCACTGGCTCTCCTATGTTCAGCTGGCCAGTGTCATTAAAGCTTTAAGAATCAGATGGCCAACAGGGTTTAAAGTTCCTCTGATTGATATGTTGGTAACAGGGGGTATAAGAATTAAAAATGTTTACTTGTCGTTGCTGGATGCTTTACAGAGCGATATTGAGAAAATGGAGAATACTCTTGTACGGAAATTGGATAACCCCGATGTGGATCTCGATAAGGCACTCTATTTAAATAAAAAAATCTTTCGTTCTACGAATTTGAGGGCCCAGCACTACAAAACCCTGTTTGATTTATATTTTACTCCAGCAAAGCTTTTTAGGTGGGGGGTTAAAGGTGATGACAGGTGCCCCAGATGCAATGTGGTTCAAGCAGACTTGACGCATATGTTTTATAACTGTAGCTCGTTATTAGCTATCCAGGGAGAGATAGCGAAATTTTGGGTGGAGGTGCTTGGTCGAAGGGTTGAATGGTCTTCCTCGTTGATGATATTGGGTCTAGATAATAGGTTAAAACTTGGGAAATCTGAGGAAGCTTTGGTCTTTTTAACTGTAGCAGTACTTCGGATATTAATCACCTCAGGGTGGAAAGATGTAAATGCCCCTTCTTTCCAGCTATGGTTATCTAGATTATTGGCTATATATAACATTGAAATTTCTTTATATGCTCAGAAAGGGAGGAAAAAACAGGACATGGGTAAAAAGATATGGTCTCCAATCTCTGACTGGATTGTTGGAAGATCAAGAGTTTGATGTATTTTGTATTGTATTTTTGAATGTATGTAAATAATGCCTCCCCGTCCCAGGTTCTGATATGTTCTTACCGGGCCTTGGTGCCTCTTGAAGATTTAGCATCTGTTTAAATTGTTGATAATATTTGTTTTTGTCTAATGTATTATGTAACATCTAATTGCATCAATAAAAAAAAAAAAAATTTTAAAAAAATGGAATGCTCGCTTTTGTAACCGCCTCTAAGGCTGGTACTGGAGTCACGACAATAATTTGTTTTTCCCCTGAGCTAGAGCTCTTTCTTTTGCTACAGCAGTTTGAATTGCTGTCAGTATTTTTTCTGTTGAAGTGAAGCGCATTTCTGCTTGTGTATACAAATGTGATTTGTATTCAATAAGTACTTTTTCACCCTCATTAAATAGGTGAATCTGCATTGACCCGAAATTATTCGGATCACTAAATTGCTTGTATTTACGCGTGTTTGTAAGTGATTTGTTGCTAACATGTTAGCTTGCCGTGAACGCAATATTTCTGTGTGTTCTTATGTCCAATCTTTGATTGAAAAATCAGGTTTGATTAATTTGTAGAGAGGTTTAATCCTTTCTGCGTAATTTAGAATGTATGTTCTTCCAAAATTTAGGAAACCTAGAATCGACTGTAAATTTTTCCGCGTTTTTGGAGGTTGGAGCAGCGCACGCTTTTCTAAAAAGTTAGCTGCTAGGCTTTTGCCTTCACTTGAAAGCTCATATCCTAGGAAAAGGACATTGGGATGGGCAATTCTAGATTTTTTAAAGTTGAATTTATAGCCCTCAGAGGCAAAGCCCAGTATAATGGTACTCACCCTGTTCAAGTGCCTATCTAGGTCATCGTCTGTCAGATATATCATCGACATAAATTTTTAGTAACTCTGTTACTCTTGCTGAGAATAACCCTGGGCTGTTCTTAAACCCTTGTGGGAGTCGACAAAAGTGACGCTGGGTTCCCATTATTGAGAAAGCTGTTAAGTACCTGCTTTCAGGCGCTATGTTTTGACAAAAGATACTATTTGAAATGTCTAATGTGGTTTTATATTTTTTACGCACAATATTATTCATCGCTGCTGTACTGTGTGCATTTTGCACTGCAAATGTTTTAGAACAAGTGTTCAAGTGTCTGTAATCCAAAACTAGACGATATGTATTGTCTGGTTTGGATACAGGAAACAAAGCAATGTTCATTGAGGAGGTGCATGTTTCAATCACCCTTTGGTATTCAAGTTGATCTAAGATCTCCCTGACCTGTTTTTTAGCTTCTTGCTTTATTCGGTACTGCCTTTGTGCAGTAGGTTGATTTTTCAACTGTATTTTGTGGTGAGGTAAGTCCTCATCCCATCCTACATGATTTTTGTATAATGCTGGGGCCTGGGCAACTGCCCATTTTCAGGCATAACTGTATTTTAAGTGAATTGGAATATGGTTAGAGAAGGCTGGCATGATGATGTCCTCGCCATGTGGGCACTCCCTGTCAAAGCCCACACGAAGGGAGCACAAGGAACCCTGCCAAACCGCGCTCGAGTGCGCGGTGCCGGGAAGAAACTACTAATCCCATGAGCCTTGGCGAAACCCTGACGGCAGTGACGTCAGGACGTACGCGCAAGGCGCGCACAAAGAGGTTCCGGGGCACCGAACGAGTGCCGCTTACTCTTTGTCGAGAGCTGCGCTGGACGTCGCGGAGGCTGGTAAGGGTCCATAGAGCACCACGCTAATTTCTCTGCAGTCTTGCTCAGCTTGGTTACTGGTGGCGAGTGAAGGGGGCAGCCTTTTTTCGCCCCTTCAGGAATGAGACTCGGATCGAGGGTCTCAGTGTGACGTTTCCCGTAGGAGTCTATGGTTAATAGACTCGAGTTTTACCCTGTTCAACCTGCTGATAAAACCAGAAGGACCAGTCAAGGCTGGTACCGGGAGTTCTATTGAGAACGATATTCTTGGGTGCATTCTTCCCTCGTTGGTGAACTCTGTGGCTGATGTTCATGCAGGGAAGAGGGGCACCGTTTGTAACCTTGTTTGCAGTGCTCTGTTTACAACCACGCTGGGTGCTGCTTGACAAAAACACTGCGCTGCTACGATTTATTGTGTGTCCTACCCTATCCTTTGTGGTGGTTGTGACTTATAACGCTCCCCGAGTAAGTGCCCGAACTTACTTAAGCTCGTGGTGTTTGAAGCTGCTGTTTTCTGAAAAGGCATAAGGCACTGTGATGGAACCTAGCCACTGTCTCATGAACTAATGCAGATGTGTGTCCGAATGACAAGTGCCTGATACCTAATTATGGAATGATCCAGACCTACGGAATTATACTGTGTTTTTTTTCTTTTCTCATATTATGCAGCAGGGGTTCCGAGAGTGAGCAGGAGGTCGGCTCTTCCGCTCCCCTGTCTTCTTCATATTCTTTATCTCCAGGGTAAGGGTCTTCCTGGCGAAAGGATACTGTGAGGTCAGCGAAACGTAAGGGTGTTCGAGCTAATACTACATCCTCTTTTACTATAGATCGCGGTGAGTACGTCTTTAAGTGTTGTGGGTCCACTATTCGACACTGAGTGTTTTCTTCCTTTACAGGTACCTTTCTTATCCCTAGTGTTGGGTGGAGCAGGGTTGAGTAGGAAGGAAGATAGGCAGGGAGTTACTGATTGCTGTCTCATTCTGTCTTCACAGGTCTCCCTCCCTGCTGTCCCCATCCTTTCCTTCCCCCGCTGGACCACTCCATGGAGTCTGTAATTATATCTCAGACCGTGGGGGTGTCGAGAGGTGGACCCCTATAGAGCAACGTACGATCCTGAGGATTCCGGCCACAACATTCCCTGACAAATTCTGGTGGCCAGTCCTGTTCTGCTAGAAGTATATCATAACCCCTTGAAAGTTTCTCCCAAAAGAGGGCTTTCACTTTTCTTGGTATGTTTCCCTCCATCCGGAGTGTTATTTCATATAACCTTTGTGGAGTACTAACCCTGGTGTCTACAGTCTCTACTGTTATGTACTCATTCAAGTCCACTATCTCCAGAAGTTCCTTCAGGTTCTGGCGAGCTATTGTTACTTCTGCTGCACTGTCCAGCATTGTCTTAGCCCATTCTCCGTTCTTGAGTTGTGTTGTTAGTATTCTCAGCATGTCTGATCTTCAGACCTACTACCTTTTTCTTGGTGAATTGAGGTTTTGATTTATTTTTCTGAACGTGTTGATCGTCTCTGGACTTCACGCGTTCTTCTATGTGATCTGACCGTCCTCTTCTTTCGGATGTCTGTGACGATATCCGAAAGGTACGAGAGGAACGTGTATCAGTATCTTGATACCTGTCAGGTTTTCTCAAATTATCCCTATTCCTGAGGTTATACCTCCTTTCAGAGGGCTCCTTTTGAGGAGACCTTCCTCGGGATTGAGAACGTTTCTCTTTTGAATTTTGTTTATTAGTTTCCCACTTCTTTTTAGAAGATGTAGGATCTTGTTTAATAGAGTCCTTCTTAGGACCTTCAGACAGTTTTGGTTTAACTGGTTTTCCACCCAAACTGTCTCTGCCTAATTCTGCACAAGATTTTTCTATTATTCTGGGTGGTTCATGCTGATGTTCTGTTACATCAAATTCCCTCAAGCGTTGGCAGATCGCCACTGATGCTGCCTCCCCTTTAATATTAGATAATATTATTGTTGAGACCTGGTAAAAGTTTTTCTGTAATTTCATACCTACATTCAGAGCAGGCTCCGCCCCGTATTCATTTTGAATTTGTTTCAGGACATCTGGTATTACTGCAATTGATGGGACACCATGTGTTTTAGTATAGATGGCAGCAAAGACTGTGCCCCAAGTGGTGTAGTCTTCCAGTTGTGGTGTGATCCCAATCGGTAAACAGATTGTTAGAATTCTGTGTTTCTCATAAGTGCTTGTATTAGGAAATACTGCTTCGATTTGAGTACTTTTTGAGCTATCCACAATGGGATTTGTTCACGTTTTGTGGGCATATTACCCATGACTGCGTGTAAAGTCTGTGGAGTAATTTTCAGTGTGTTACCCTGTTGAAGGGTTTGATTTGCAACGGACAATGGTGAATGGACTGTGAAAGTCCGCATGACATATTGGACTAATTGTCTGTAAATCTTTATTAACTCTTTTAGTTGAGTGAGTCATTCCTCGTCTGACATCTCTTCGATGTCAGGATGAGGTGTGTAGCCGGCTAAAATCGGCCATGTTGCTCCTGGTCTACCTAGTGGACCGAGCCTGGTAATCTTTTTGTGATGTTTTAGGCCGCCTTTAAACCAGAGATCATGCTCCTGGTATGTGAGTGGAATTTCAATAGCCTCAAAGGGAATATATTCCTCAGGTGGATCATCTTCTTTAAAGAAGTGAAACACTTTTGTTATTGGATTTGATTCTGGAAATACTATCAATGAATAGAATACCTCTGTCTGAAAAGATTTGTGTGCCTCTATCACGAAAACTGCTCTACCACCTCTTGGTGTTAGGCCATGTTGTATAAGTTTTAGAGTGATGGTTCTTCTTGTATTTGGATGGATAAGAATCGCATCCTTGTCGGTTTCATTAAAACCGGCAGAATTTACAACGCTATATAATGCTTCTTCGGCTGGAACAGCCTCAGCATTATCCCCAAAATTGGACATTGTTTTTTTAAAAATGTAGAACAAGTTTCAAGGAAACAAAGATAAGGTGCACAAAATTTTGGAACACTGTATCCTTCAATGTTGAACAAACCAAACAGCTAATATAGGATTTTTGTCCTATTCAGTTTTGGTGGATACTTAACCTTACCCACTCCAAACGTCTATGGAGTATGTGAGTAGGGGTCTCTGAGAAAAGCATGACTGAGTTACTTCAGTATCTAGCATTAAATTACTGCCTTACCAAACGTTGGGTGCCATGCAGTGTAGCTCCTATTTCCCTAATAGGCTCAGCGCATTGGTATAATATACACAATAGTTTTGGCATAGAACGGAGGTCAGTATGCCCCTATCGAGTATATTAAACTTAATTACTTTGTGTGCCAGCTAACTCAGAGGCCACTAGAAACTCCTTGTGAAACAAGAAGGGAGTAGTTTCTGGCAACCTCATAAACATGACAACTTTGTTTCTCTTTAGAATTGGAACACTCTCAGAATCGTGGACACAATAGATATCTGTCAGGTTACGAACTCCACTCAGCAGAAAGCCAAATCCTCCGGAGCGAAGAAGGATCTCTACTCTCCCTCAGGGTACCACCAGATTTGCATCTTAACCAGAATACTAGTTGACTACCCTTATGGGAGGGAAGAGACCGCTCAGGACTACCGGAGTGAAGGAGAGACACTGTAGGTTCAGGAATATTCAGAGAGGCAGTTCAAGTGTGAGGATGCCCTAATAATAAAAAGAAAAATAGAAATCAGATAACCAATGTCTGTCACTAGCTTGCCAATATTATCTGCTACTCTCTGCCCCCGATACTGATACCCCACCCCGGTTGTGTACTCTCTCAGACTCACCGTCAGGGAAATCAGCAGGAGGATGGGGGAAAGAAAAGAAAAGAGAATAAATTTTCATGCGGGTAGTCACAATTAATATATGCGGCTTGAATGACGCTAAAAAACGGAGAGAGCTGACAGAGTATTTAAAGTCAATTAATGCTGATATTGTATGTATACAAGAGACACATATCGAGGCATCCCGGAAATACTTGCTAGAGCAGCTTGGCTATCAGCTTTTAATATATACAACACAAGGGTCCAGGACGCGGGGGGTTGCTGTGTTAGCACGGGGTGGGCTGGTGATAGTTAAAAAAGGGAAAGCAGATCCATATGGCCGATGGATTATAATGGATTGTAGGGTGCGAGGCTTCGACTTCACACTTTGCTCCATCTACGCCCCTACAATTGATGATTCTGAGGTTTTGGATCATATTAACGAACAGTTAACAAACTGGCCCTTACCAATCATAGTTAGTGGAGATCTAAACATAAATTGTCTACAAGGACTGTGGAAAAATGATCCATTCAGGTTTATAGGCCGAAAGAAGAAGACTCACAGGGCATTAATACAGATGATGCAGGATAATGGACTGACTGATATATGAACGGGGGAAGGAGAGGGGGGAGTACTTATTACTCTGCACCACATAAATCCTTGGCTAGACTGGACTATTTTCTAGTATCATCTGTATTTTTGTCGATCTCGAAGGTCAAAAAACTACCGCGGGTGGTGTCCGATCACAGTCCTTTGATACTTGATATAGATATTCTAAATCAACAAAAAGAGAGATCTAGCTGGACTTTCGAGAGAGCCTTGTTGTATGACCTTAATTATATAAATCAGATGAATAATTGGCTAAAGGAATATTTAAATATAAATAGAGGATCTGCGCCCCCTAGAATTGTATGGGATGCCTTGAAGGCTGGTATAAGGGGAGAGACAATCAGCTATACGTTAAAACGAAATAAATTAGCGAAGGAAGAAATGGAGGGTAGGCAAAGAAAAGTAGCCACTATTGAAGAGGAATTTATAAAAGTAATAGAAGCCAAACAAGAGACTTCAGAAATTTCACAACGGCTGGCCATGGCGAAGGCAGCAGTGGGCGAGCTATTAGCAAACAAAGCGGCAGGAAAATACTTGGCGTGGAAGCAGGACCAATATGAATATAGTGAGCAGATAGGGCATACTTTAGCCATCAGGACTAGACAGGCAGCCACAAAGGGGGATATTTCACAGATAAATTCTGCAACAGGAGCGATCGCTAGAACGCCAAAAGAGATCTGCGTTATCTTTCAAGAGTTTTATCAAGATTTATACAATCCTGAAAAAGGTGCTGCAGGCGGCGAAATCGTGAGCTATTTAGAGAGTGTCCAAGTAGAGAAACTAACAAGTGTGGATAGAGCGACTACGGACTCCAACTTCTCGCTAGAAGAGCTGAGAGGAGCAATTAAATATTTACCAGCCGGGAAAGCGGTGGGTCCTGACTTTATACCACTTCAATTTTATTAAAAATTCCTCTCTAGTATAGAAGAGGATCTCTATCGATTAATGGTCGATACGCAAAAAGGGGCGATTCCTCCAGAGTCCTGGCGAGAGGCAACTATGGTGGTTTTTCTTAAAAAGAACAAAATCTCAACCGACCCCAGGTCATATAGGCCCATAAGTTTGATGAATAGCGACACTAAGATCTACTCTAAGATGCTAGCTAATCGTCGAAGTGCGTTTATTGGGAAGGTTGTCTCCCCCTGCCAGCATGGGTTTATCCCAGGTAGGGGTACAGAGGATCATATTCGCAGAGTCTGCGCACTGTTTGATGGGACAACAGCTTCACGAGACCCTATGGCTCTAATTCTATTAGATGCAGAAAAAGCATTTGATAGGGTCTCGTGGGGCTTTCTCTGGGCGGCTTTAAGGAAAGTAAACATAGGGGATGTCTGTATCGGGGCGCTGAGAGCTCTATATTTGAACCCCACAATAAGATTGAGGCTCATGGGGGAGCAGAGCGGGGTTATAAAAATTGGACGGGGCACCAGACAAGGGTGTCCATGCTCCCCATTACTTTTTGCATTTTATATAGATGTATTTATAAGAAAGATAGAGCTAAATAGAAATATCATGCCCGTTGTTCTGAACGGACATGAAACAAAAATCCTGGGGTATGCTGATGATTTAGCTGTTATCTCTGTGGACCCGGTAATAGCTTTTCCAGAGATAGAAAGAGAGGCAACAGTTTATGGGGCGCTCTCAGGGTATAAATTAAACGAGAGCAAAACCCAAATAGTAATCAATAAAAGGGTAAGGATGGTAGATAAAAGAATAACAGACTCAGCCACTTATTTAGGAATAACAATAACCTCTGACCTCTCAAAGATAGTGGAAATAAACTTGGGACCGGTGATCAAAAAGGCTAAGGGGGATTTAGATAGACTAAATAATCTGTTTTTAACTACAATTGGACGATGCAATCTAATAAAAATGATTTTTCTTCCTAAAATACTATATTTGTTTCGAACTATTCCGCTGAAATTTAATAACAACTGGCTCAGCGAAATAGAAGGACTTACAAATCATTTTATTTGGGCCAAAGGCAAAACACGGCGTGCATTGAAATTCCTGTCATTACCGAGAGAGCGAGGGGGTCTAGCGGCACCTGACTACAGGGCATATTATTGGGCAGCTGTCCTACAATACACCCGCGGGTTAGTGGGCGGAAATACGGAGGATCGATGGAATGTGGGGGAGAGCGTCCCTGACATATATGAGCTATTGATTAAGGGCTCTAACAAATGGCTTCTTACATTCAATGAAGGCAGTTATTACAAGAAGGTCAAGTTCAAGACTGTGGGCGCAGCAATGGCAATATGGTCGGCTGCAAGAAAGAGAATGAAAATTGGGAGAATAAATTATTATACTCCGTTAGTTAACAATCAGTCGTTATCAACGGTATTCCATGACTTAGTTATGAAACGTTGGGATATGCAGGGGGTAAAAATAATAGGAGACTTGGTGGGTACAACGGGTCTTATAACATTTGACCATGCACGGCAGTTATATAATCTAGATCGCAGGGATTTTTTTAAATATCTGCAGATAAGATCGGCTTTATTAAAGAAACAGGGAGGGGATACCAATTATAAAAGAGCAGAAATTATGGAAATCCTTAGGGATAATAAAGGGTGTTCAATCTCCCAGGTTTATGGAGAATTGGTCAAGTTTAAGGAGGATGACCGTGGAAAACTTATTGATAAATGGAATAACAAGCTGAATCTAAACGGTAATGAGGTTGAAAAAGCGATTAAACTATCAAATTCAGTGTTAAGAGTCGCTACTCTACAAACCCAACAGTATAAGACTATGTATGAGCTATATTATACACCATATAGAATCGGTCAATGGGGGGGAACAACGGGAGTGGTCTGCCCTAGGTGTCGGGCGGCACAGGCGGATACCATTCACATGTTCTCCGCCTGCCCCGCCCTGGATCTATTTAAGAACACAATAGAGCAATTTCTGGATCATACACTTGGGATTAAAATAAATATAACTAATGAAGTTATGATACTTGGAGTAACTAGGGATGGTATAGAAGTATCTCATCACAAATTTATTTATTTAGCGATGACCCTGTGCCGAATATGTGTTGCAGCGATGTGGAAAGACCCCAACCCGCCAACATTCCAACAATGGATGGCACGGTTATTAGCGATATATGCATTAGAAAAAGTTTTATATGATAAAAAAGGTTGGAAGACACAGCAAATGGGGATACGGATATGGACTCCAATTGCTGAGTGGAAAGATAGAGTTGAAATCGACTGAAATAGTAAAGTCTCCTTTATTATTCTTTACCTCCCCCCTTTTTTTTTTTTTCCCTCCTTTATGTGACTGCCATGGATAAAGTTGGGCGAAAACTAGAGGTTTGATCATTTTTTTAATCCCGTTTTTGTGTATATACTACCCTGTTATCTCTGCTGAATATGCTATATAATTCGCTGTATTGAACCTGCATAATGAAATGTATGGATTGATTTTCTTCTGTGATGATGAATAAAAAAATAATAAAAAAATAAAAAAAAGAATTGGAACACTCTCAGAATCGTGGAAACAATAGATAACAGTTTCATTCAGCTAATCGTGCATGCTTAGTTTCTGCAGAGTTTACACAGAAAGTGTAGACGGGCGTTTCAATAAAAGGATTTATTGAACAGTCTTATTTGTCGTGTAAGAGATATGTGCTGTTACAATCATAAAACAGAATGCAAGATATATTATGTACAGTGTAAACAGTAGAAAGATATAATACTGCGCTAGCATTATCTTTAGCTATGACACATATATTCATATACAGAAATAACATAGGCTAAAAATACGAGTACTCCTACGATGCGTTCTCTAACTAGTTCTACACCAGTGTAACTAAGTGTAGGAAAAGGTAAGAAGTAGGTGCTGTATTCTATAGTATGGTATGCTATAGTTTGTATGCCACGTTTGTATGCCAAGAGTCCCTCTAGGTTCTTGTCAGCTTCATACCTTAAGAATGAGAAAGGTTGGAATTTCTATCCGGTTCTCTAACTCTAACACCCCGCAAAGGGAGTCAGAACACATGAAGCTGGATTCTCTGCGGCAGGGATGACAGCGTCTTGTCAGTGTGTCAGGCGGGACACAAGCTCCTCTAAGTCGAGGTCTCCTCCTTGCTTTCCGCCGTGGCGAGCTGTATCAAGTCTTGCAGCCGAACCGTGGCTTGCCATGGTACGGAAAGGTATATTTATACCTGGAAGATGTTTAGGAATGTTTGCATTGACGTAAAGTCGGGCAGAGGAAGACATCATGAATGAACCCTTAGGGTACAGTGGTTCATGCATAATAAATTAGTTCTTGGAGAAATAAATAATCCTGAGCTAGGGAAACTCCCAACAGCTTAAGGGTCTGTTTTCTAAGAACTCTTTTTGACGTTGGGGTGAACGGATGTAGGTGACCACGCCTGTATTTGGATAGCATGGCTAATGCTTAAATAAGGACTGGGATCCTATGCCTATATAAGGGCAATGCGAATTGTGTCTATATAAGGACATGTATCAGGAAAACCTATATACGGACACCAAAAGCGGAATACAACAATCTGATTTCGTAATCATCACAATCAGACAAAACAGGGGGGGGATACAATATAATCATTATGCAGTAATATTACAATGCAAATTTCGAATATAAATACACATATTCTGGGTCGGATAATCCTCGCCTCCGTGTCCTTAATAGAATTGAAAATTCTCGTCATGCATGTTCGCAAATTTTTTATTCTATGTCAGGACCGGAGGCTCCGATTATGCTTGTTCACAGCTTAGCCACCACCACTGACGCTACATCAATAATAGGATTATGATAGAATGACTTGAAAGTGGTCTCAGTTGACCAGCTGCATTCATTATATCAGAAAGACTGACTCCCAGAGAGAAATGCTTGGACGCCATAGCCCCTCGAACAGAGTGGGCACCAAATTTCGATACATCAATGCCCGCTTCGCTCATGAGCCAATGCACCCATCTAGACAAGGTGGCCGGGATCACTGGGTGAAAGGGCTTCTGTAGAGCAATCAGTAATTGACCCTTCATATCCGAAGACAATTCAGCTGTACGTACCTCATACGCCTTCACACATTGAACCACACACAGCTTAGGATTGTCAGGAAAAGCCAGATAAGACACTGCAGCAGTATTGCATTTAGTACATTTTGAGATAACAAATTTGACCCCTTCAGGCGAGAATCTACGTCCCGCTAGATCCAGAGCTCGGATGTCCGAGACTCTTTTGCATGAAACTAGACAAAGCAACGTGGTTAGTTTGTCATAAAGTTGCTTCCGTGATAAGTATTTGTTGGCGGGCCAGGTTTTCAAGAACCTCAAGACAATAGTTACGTCTCGTTGAACCGAAAATTTAGGACAAGGGGGGTTACCATCTGAATACCTCTAAGCAGTTTGCATATCAGGGGATGCTCACCAACTGGCTTGCCATCCACTGGAACATGCCCTGCCGAAATGGCAAACCAGAAGTTATTTACTGTTCTGTAACCTAGGCCAGATGTTGCCAAAGAGGCTAGAAAATTCACGACCATAGAGACATTTGTTCTAGTGGGATCCACTTCCTGTTGAGAACACCAGCTACACCATCTATTCCATGCTGATGAGTACCGTTTATGGGTGTTAGCCGGCCATGCCTCGCTAATGAACTTGTGAGCGCCTCTCGAAAGTCCCAGGATCTTCCATCTGTCCCTGAAACTCACCAAGCTACAAGAGGGAGTTGCCCTGCTTCTATCAATGGGTGCGGGCTTTTTGAGGGTCCAGAAGCAGGTTCCATCTCTGTGGAAGAAGGATCGACGCAGCACAAGACATTTCCAGAAGGACTGGGAACCAAGCTTGCGCCCTCCACAACGGAGTGATTAAGACTAACTCCGCTTGCTGACGCCGGGCCTGAGCCAGTACCCTGGATATCTTCATAAACTGAGGGAAGGCATAGCACAGGGTCGGGGGCCTGATCTGGAGAAACGCGACTGAGGCTATTGCTTCCGGATCCGGGCGACAACTGTAGAACTCTGGGAGTTGCCTGTTGAGACGTGATGCGAACAGGTCCAACTGGCATGGGCCCCAAAGTTGGTTCAGAGATCGTAAAACTCTTGGTGAAGTCGACAATCACTGAAATCTCGGAGATAATGAGAGTGCCAGTCGGCCACCTCGTTGTTACATCCTGGGAGGTACTCCGCTACTATTGATACTCTGTGGAGCAGGCAGTAATGCCAAAAATCCTTGTTGATCTCCGCCAGAACTCGGGACTTTGTTCCACCCATTGTGTTCACATAACGAACCGCAGACATGTTGTCCATGCGAAGCAGGATACAACAGTCCGTCTTCTGAGGTGAAAGACTGCGGATCGCAAACGAGCCTGCCAGCAACTCCAAACAATTGACATGTAAGGAGAGTTCCTCCTGTGTCCAGCTGTCCCCAGTGGATAACCGACCACAACGGGCTCCCCAACACCAACGGCTGGCATCCAACTCAATCACTACCTCGGGAGTGGATCCGAAGATGGCTCTGCCATTCCAAGACTCCATGTGATCCAGCCACCACAGCTTCTCCAACCTCGCTTCCTCAGAGGGGAATCCGTACCGCATATCCGAGGCCTTTGCGGAGATGCTGAATCTTCAGTCTCTGGAGTGCACCGTAGTGAAGGGGACCCGGGAAGATGGCTTGAATCAAAGAGGCCAGTAGACCAACTACCCGAGCCACTGACCTCAAGGACACAATCTGCCTGTTCAGAATCAATCTAAATTCTTTCTTGATTGATCTGATCTTCTGAGATGGGAGGAGAAGCTGGCAGCTGCGTGAATCGATCTGAAAACCCAGGAACTCAATAGATTGTGCTGGAGACAGAGTTGACTTCTGTGGATTCACAACTAATCCCAGACTCTGTAGCAAGGTGATTGATCATTTCAGATGCGTAACCATGAGCTGAGGGCAGCGAGCAATGATGATGATGTCGTCCAAGTAGTCGTTTAATCGAACTCCACGTGCCCTCAAAGATTCTACCACTGGGCGGAGAAGTTTTGTGAAGCCCCATGGTGCTGACGAAAGACCAAAGGAAGGACTTTGTATTTGTAACAGACGCCCTGCCAGAGGAACTGAAGAAACTGACGATGTGGGGCGAAGATGGGCACGGATAGGTACGCGTCTTTTAGGTCTAGACGGACCATCCAATCGCCATCCCGAAGAAGGTCGCGCAAAAGATGGATTCCCTCCATCTTGAAGTGCTGGTAAATTATCCATCCGTTGAAGTCTTTCAGATTTAGGACTAACCTGGACCCGCCCCCCTTCTTCTGGACCAGGAAGATATTGCTGATAAATCCCCGGGTATGAGCCTCTGTGGCGACTATAGCCCCTTTCTTCAGAAGAGAATCTATCTCTTCTGTGATAAAATTCTGTTCTTGTTGGGAAAAATATATTGGAGGAGGGGAAGATCCCTGAGTGGGGGTATCATACATCTTCAGTTTGTAACCCTGTACTGTCTCTAAGATCCATGCATCTTGTGAGATCGACTGCCATGCCTGCAGGAAAAATTGGATTTGTCCCCCCAACATTACTTCTGAACACAAGATCAGTCTCACCTGCATTTCCGGCATCGTGCTGGTTGCCCTGATTGCCACCGAACCTGCCCTTCCGGAATTGGTTCCTTGCTCTCCGGGTTGGGTAGGAGGAGGAGTTGTTGGGGTCTTGGTACCCTCCTCTCTGCTGGTGATATTGGCTGCGTGGGGCGCCTTGGTTGTACCCCCGGCCAAACGACCGCCCTCGGTATTGTCCGGCCCTGCCGAAAACCAGCCGGAAAGCTCGCTTGAGGGAGTCTTGCGCTTTGTCTAAGCCACTGAAGGTGGCTACAAATGTAGTCAACTCCTTTAGAAAAGGTTGTCTGAATAAGAGGCCTTGAACCAAGGGCCCTGACTCTGAGGAGGATAATTCTGCCAGCTTGGGGTCAAGCTTGAGGAGGATGGAACGTCTCCTCTTGCTTGACATGGCACAGTTCGCGTTGCCAAGTTGGCACACCGCTCTTTGCGCCCACCCGATCAACTCATCAGGGTCGATCGCCATCGCTGACTCCTTTGCCCTAAACCCCAATTCTAAGATCTTGGTTAGTGGGTCCGACAAATCTAATAATTTGTCTTGGCATGACTTCCTTGCCTGATCAAGACCCTTCTTAGGGGTCTTGGCGTATTTCTTTAAGTACGTCAGCATGGTGGGGTCCACTTCCGGGGTTTCTGCCACCTTCGCTGTCCGTTCCGGTCTCGGGCATTCCGACCGTAGTTGTGCCCTGACGTCCTTATCGAAGGCCTTCCGGAGGTGCGTCTGGACATAATCCGCTACTTCCTGCGGCGGGAGCCATGCGGTTAAATTTGGGTGGACCATGTTTGCCAGCTCGAAATTGAGGAGCTTGGGTTGAGAGGGGGTCTCCAAGTGACATTCCTTTTTAGATTTCTTGGCAGGTCTAGGGACCTCCTCCTGCTCGGAAGCTTGGTCTGAGGAAGTGTCCCCATCATCCACCTGATAGGAGTCTGTGGTCCCTGCCTCCTTATCAGTGCTTGTATAATCGTGATCATTCGCCATGGCCCTGGCTAATCTCACAAAGTCATCCGCATGAGGGTTGAGTGCCTTCTTGTTACTGGGCTTAGGGCGTGAGCCCGTGTTGGGAAGCAGGGCGTAACTACATAAGTGACGCTTCAGGGGTTCAATAGCTGTCACTAGGGCTGTATTGACGGATTGCTGGACCCCTGCATCCAGAGCCTCCACGAGGTCTTGCTCCATAGAACCGGATGGTTCGCCCTCAAAGTACTCCTCCTCATAGAAGAATTCGGCCATGGTGACTGCTTGATAGAGATGGCCACAATATTCCATAGGCACTAAATTAGCTGAGGGTAAACCCGCAGTCAAGGATACCACATACTGGAAGGTCAAGCGGGAGAGGTATAACCCCAGGCAGGCCAAGGTGATTATATGGTGGAGGGAGGGCTTTCCAACCTCTCTAGTGAAAGCCTATGCGTAATTATGCAGCCCCCAGCGGCGACAATGCAGTGGGCATCAGCGGGAGGATTAGACGAGCCTTGGCGTTTTTTGAACCGGAGTGCTGTTCCTGCGCTCCGTGACAGCTTGAAATTGACACTGTAATATGTCACAAAATGGCCGCCGCGCATGCGCGGTGCGGGCCGCTCGTCCCAACTAAAAGAGGACTGCGTGTCTGCCTGACGTGCGGCCTCGCTCCCGTCACTCCCTCTCCACCTGGCGAACTACCGCGGGCATGACACGCCCGGCAGCGGAGGCGGAGCGCTCCCAATCGACGCGTTACAAAGACCGAGGGTCGCTACCGCTAACGAGAACATAAACCTGGTTTGAAGCAATATGAAATAAAGCTGACAGGCGACAAGCCCAGAATAATAGCACGCACAAGGCAGAATCAGAAATAACAAAGCATAAATGCAGACCGCATCAACACCTTAACCCATACGCTTAACCATACCACAAGAGTATAAGTAACAAAGGAAAGGCACTTAACTGGCTGCCGAGCAGCAAAGAAAGAGAACGTGGTTGCCTTGGACATGGCTTATATAGGGATAGTCTCTATGGTTGTTATGGGGCACTAGGTGCTCATGGGTACTGTAGTTTTATTTAGATAAGTGTTATTTTATTGGCTGCAGTAAAAATAAAGAGCAAAGAAAGAGAAGCATAATCGGAGCCTCCGGTCCTGACATAGAATACAAAGGAGTTGGGAGTGCTTTACATGAGCACCAGTTGCATTGCACAAGGACACATTAATGTTCTTTAGACACGGGGGGATTAAGTGATTTGCCCAGAATCACAGGATGTTGAGCTAGCGCCAAGTCTCGAACCATGGCAATCTTGAAATAACAAAAAGTGCACCGGCCAGACTTTAAAGTTTGAGCACAGAGGAGCAACATGGCTCACTTTGTATCACAGAAGTGTACAAATTACATTTACATTCTGTATGTTTCTCAACTGCATTGGGGTTGGCATAGCAAAGCGTACAAGGGAGACAGATGCCTAAAACATGCACTCTCACAGAGTGCTACAGGAAAACGAAAAAGAGAGTTCCCGAAAAGCAAGCAATCTTAGAAGAGCAGAAGGAGCCAATGAGAGAGGTGATAAAGTGGCTATGCTCTACGGGAGAGACAAAGACATACTGAAAGTGCTAAAACCAAGCAAGGGAGCCTTATGTTTCAACTTAAAAAAGCAAAAAAAAAGGTTGTAAAGAAAGTGCATTTTTGATACAACAGTTTGTTACTGAAAGCTGGGAAGGTGGTGATCCTGTCATTCTTGACCCCCATTTTTAGGTCTCGCCTAGCAGTGCGCATGCGCGCTTGGAAAATGACCTTTAGCCATCGATGCAGCTTTTGCCCTAAAAACGTGCATGCGTTCCATTGCCTTCAATGGCAACGCGTGCACGTCTGGAAATTCCCTTGCGGGATCGAGCTTGACACCATATGTTTGTAATTAACTTACAAACACATGGTGCCCCTGGCTCGCTCCCGCAAGGGAAACGCTTTGTGTGCTCTTGCACTCCCCCACCCCTCCCACTTGTAGTGCGAGGCGCACGCTTGTTAAAGCCTGCCACTGCAGACCAGGTATGAATGCAGATAGACCCTGCCACCAACGCTTTTCAGGCGAGCTGTACACTTGGCATGTGCTTTGCTTGCCATGTGCTTCAAGTTGGCTTTTAAGCTGTCCCGAATGGCCAGGCTTTCATTCAAAGGACTGAACAGCCTGCAATATTCCATAATTGTGTCAGAAAACAGATTAATGGATTGACTACATGAGCGAGTCTGTTTTTTGTTTACTTCGTTGTTGGAGTTGTGCTTCCGTGACCACTGTTTAAAAGTTGTTGGATGGACCTCTCTGGTTTGAGTTTCTTGGCGCTATGTCACTGCCATCCTATATCTGCATCAAACGCGCCGTTTTTTCGAAATGTGTAGAAAGTTCACATGAGCTGTGCGTTGCTCATTACATATTTCTGCAGGTAAGTGCGATTACCTTCTCCGAACTTCCTACACATTAAAGGTAAAGGAGGCGGCCGTGACGCATGAACCTCCTTGCAGACTTCAATGCTCAGACTGTGCTCGCGCCGCACACCGCAGACAGACGCCAGCGAGATGTGCAGCTGTTTTTCCGTTTCTGGCTGCGGGTCCAACCCTCGGCAAGCGCGTTTGTTGCTGAAACAAGGCCCCTTGCCTGGTGCACTGGAAACCATCTGCGAGAATGACATCTTGCCTGCTCGGAGGGAGCTAGAACCTTTTCATTAAGATTTACAGATGTGACGAGCCAAGAGGGCAGCCTGAATAATAGCAAGCAGTGTAGCCCATCTGTTCGACACAGGCACCTTTCTCTTCTGAAGCCGGAGGAACCGCATTTGTAGCAAGACAGTGTGCTCGCATGTTCAATTAATGTGCTTGCGCTTGCATTAATACAGTACAGCACATCCGTGCGAAAATACTAATTAACTACTGTCTAACAATCTGACTCTCTCTGTACATGCCCTGTTTAAAACAGTAATTGTAGCCACAAAAATAACATTTGTGAGCGCTCCGAAATTGTTTGTTACTGGAAAAAAAAAAATACTTTGATATTTCCTCGGTGCACTAACTCATAACTTGATCATGTTTTTTTTTTATTGTATTTGGATAATGATGCAAACAAATTAATAAGTGAATACATTTGTGTATACATTGAACTATTTCTTCCTGAAGGTGTTGAATGAAACCCGCTGTCTTCAAACAGGTGCAAATATCACATTCAATAAATGAAAAGGAAATGTGAATAACAAAACACATGGGCACTTCACAATACAGTGGTTTACTGCAAGAACTGAAAAGCATGCCATAGCTATGACTTGTGCAATTGGTTCTCTTTAGTGAGAAGTCCATAGAATTTCTCTCTCCTGCTCTTTTTTTAGGTCGAGCCTATAGCGGCAGCGTGCATACGCTGCTCTTTGTGAGGCATGCAGTATTCAGTATGGAGTCGAATCTCCGTCCATCTTTTTTCATTGGCTTAGTTCCTAAATGCTGCCTTCCGATTGTTTTTTGGCTTGTTAGTCCCTCCTTATGACAGGCATGTCATTTGTATGCTTCAATGGCTACTGGCCCCTTTACTTCGAGTGTTGCACAGTATGTTTTATTTAAACTGTGAGCGCTGTTTTCTTCCCGTACCTCCCCCTACCGCATTCCATGCCTTCTCGCCCCCCCACTCCTGTTGTTCGTGCCTTTTCGCCCGCCCGTTTGCAATGCAATAGGTCTTGCATAAATGCGAGTCCTATTGCATTCCAAATGCTTGTTTTCCCTTGGTCTCACTCCATTTTTAGGTCTCGCTTGATCCAGTGCATGCGCTGGTCTGGCCGAGACATTTAGTAGCTGCTTTGAAAAGTGCTACCAAAACGGCCACCAGCTTACTGTCACGCGCACAAGCGCGCACGCTGCTACTGCGCACGCATCCCTAGCATGCTTTAGCGCATCATCGCGATCACTTTCGCTTTCAGAGTGATCGCGATGACTTTCGCTTTTACGGCCGAGCGGCGTTACTTTTACTGCCGCACGGCCAATGCTTGTTGTTGCCATGTCGCTTTTACATTTTTTGCAAACCCCCAGATAAGAGAAGCCTGTGAGGATCTGCTTTTATTATTTCTCTTCTGCTGCTTTTTTGGTTTAAGGCGGTCCATCCGAGAGCACAGAGAACAAACTCTTTGAAGGCAGGAAAGCATTCTGCAACATGTAAGGAATGTAAAGTGTCAAGAATCCTCCGGTGGTACAGCTTCTGTGGATAACTAATTCCAGTGTGGGCTCTTTAAAACCCAGCCTTTTTTGTAACTGTTGGGAACACTGTGGCGTCTTCAGCAGATTTGTACCACACCTCAGCTGAACAACTGAATATTGCACTAGGATTCGGGTGTTCCTTCTCCTCCAAGGCCTCTCTTTTTGCTTCGGAGAGCAATAACATGAGTGTTACTAGTTTGTCACAGTGAGTAAGATCACGGAGTATGCAAGTAGGTCACTGCTTCAGTTCAGCTCAGCTGGAAAAAGGTCTAGGCAGATTCTCAGTCACATTCTTAAAGTTTATTCACAGACTTTACTGGAGGCTGTTTGCTAAGTCCCAGAGTAGTTGCCTTCAGCTCTACTCTTCTGAAACACCAAGTCCATTAATTGCCTGTTTCAGACCGAGTTCCCTTTTTTCTTTGGCCCACCTTTGTATTAGTCTGTGAAGGGATAAAACGTTTCTAAGTTGGCCCAAGTTTGGAAGTTTAATTTCTACCTACTTGTTATGCATTATTTATCCTCAAGTGTATTTTTCACAATTAAGTCTTAAAGATGTTCTAGTGCAATTTGGACCATTTCACGGAAAAATTGGTAGTTTTTATATTGTCTATTGAGATCCTGCATATCTTGATTGGAATGCAGGACAGTGTTCAGTGTTAAAGAAGACCTTTGTCTTTTTTGTCCATCCAGAAATCCGTTCTGACTAATTGATTTGCCTGCACATGAATCTGAGTTCCATCTGACTGAGCAAGTTAAGATGATCACAGTAGCATGGCCGTTCTGCTCTCAATCACCGTACAAGTGAGCATGGCCATTTTGGCCCTTTGCACATCTGTATAAATGAGTAACAACACTTTGATAGCCCAATATATGGAGTCGACAGTCTAATGGTGCAGACTGAAGACTTTGGAATGAGGTCGTTTAGAAGAGCAGGGATTCTCTATAGTTGGCTTCCATGTGAAGGTCAAGTAGTAAAGAATTATTTTGCTTGGGTTCTGGAGTGGATGAAATTTGTCCTTTGCTGTAAAAATGTTAACATGAAGCACATCCTGGATTCATGCTTGTTAGGCATGTCATTGCAAGATGTCTGGATGAATATGGGCTCATTAGAAGCCTTTCCTGTGAAAAGGTGTTTTCGGCACCCGTTTTGCTGACTCTTGTTCATACCATCTACCGTATAATTTCTTCACTTCGCATTACTAGTCGATTTCTGAAAAGAGCATTAAGGTCTGATGCCATGATTACTGCTGAAAGTCCTGCTTCAGTAGGAGTCGGAGAATTGCCATCTGGTTAATGCGGGTAGGTTGGTCTTAAGAGTGACATGTAGACCAGTGGGGACTCGTAAAATTGTATGTATCCATCCGTAGGTACAACAAGCATTGGCATAGCCAATAGGTCTCACTTTTGGGACCTTATAAGTATTTAGTTATGCAGCACAATATCCTTATAAGGTACAAGGTTTAGCCATGCAACAGCTGATGTTGTTGCACCAAGGATATTGTGCTGCAAAACTAAATACTTATAAGGTCCCAAAAGCGAGACCTATTGGCTATGCCAATGCTTGTTTCTCATTTTTCCAACTAAAAAATCAAAATGTAGCTACATTTTTTTTTCTTTTCATTTCCCTCTTAGGGAATGTACATACCCAGAGTACCTTTAGAATCCCCAATTATGTTGTTAAAAAAGGACGCAAATTTAGCGTGGATACCTTTTGGGGCAACAAATATTTCTAGCTTTAAACACGAGCTAACCCTGACGTTCAAAAGTAGGCTTAGACAGGGGGCGTGGCTGGTGGCTGAGCCCTAGCAGTCAATATGTTAACTAGTCTTCTGGTAGCCAGGAAGTAGTAGTCTTTCTTTCTTGTCCTACATTTTAAGAACATAAAAGAAGGATGGCAAGGGCTAGGTTCCGTTTCGCCATGTGAAAAAACACTTGGGTTGTTTAGATTACATTAGATGAAAAGACCAGATAAAGGGAAGATAGAGCTTCTTACACTCAGGACCCTTTTATAGGTGTAACGGTTAAATATTAATTTCCGTGTATAGCCTCTGGAACTCTCAACAAGGTTTCGAAACATTCATATTTTACAATACGTCCTTTAGTACTTTAATATATGTTTATATTCTGTATCGTTTTTACAGGAGAATAAAAAAATGTTGAAGGGCGCGTCAGGTTTCCTCCAAGATACCAACGGTGTTGCAAGATGGATTCGACTTTCCCCGGCAGTATTATTCTTTCTACCATGTCTATGATATGATCGGCGCGACATCGCACTCTGCCTGGGTTCACTTCCGGTCTGGCCTTGCCTCCTGTTCCTGCAATTGTTTCATCTTGCTGGTTTCTATGAATGGTGCTGTGCTCGGGTGCCTGAGGCGGCAACAGCGCTTGGTGTAGGCCGCCGCCGTGTGCTATTTACCCCCGGATCCGACCAGTGTTGTAAAAATGAGCATGGCGGTTCCGCCTCCCAACCGCTCGCAGACTGGCTGGCCCCGCCGCGGAGGGAACCAATTCGGTAACAATTACATGCAGCAGAAGCCGCTAACCCTGGAGCGGACCATAAATCTGTGAGTATATGAGACAAATGAGGGATGGAGTGTTTCCGCACCTCATGATTACGTCCGTGTAGTGAAATTGAAATATCACCATAGAAAAATGGAGGAGGTACGTTTCACTGTACACCGGTTAGCGCAGACATCAAGTGGCAGGCTTAGCGAAGCCTAGTTTACAGGGTGGGCGAACGACGAATCCCCGTCCAACTCGACTGACAACTGGCGTATTTAAGGAAAATGAGCAAATAAATAGGTTGGAATGGAGATCTGAACTCCCCGCCCCCTCCTCCCGCTCTGGACATCTGAACCCCCCGCCCCCCCCACTCTCTGTGGATAGTGCCAAGTGTTTTCTAGATCGCATGCAATGGTCATTGGTGTTGTTCTTACGTCGAGCTAGGTTCTGTTGCTTTTAGTTTGTGGTGCACAGGGTTGTGTATATAGGTCTAAGGGATGATATAGCTACGGTTAATTTTGTTAATTGGGGTTGTGTGTGGATGAGGTGTGAACATCTTTTGTAGCATGTCATTAGGGAGATACGTAAAAGAGGGTGATGTTATAAATGTGAGTTTTGGCTGTCATTTTGCAGAGATTTGAATATGGTGATGGTTAAGGGTACAGCAAGATTGTTGCACCATTCTACGTGTAGATGGTCATCCCAGGATGGCAAGGGCATAACAAGGAGAATCGCTGTTTTCATGAAGAATGAGTGTTGCATGGGATGTGGGTTGTGGTGAATTGTCTATCGTAGCATTTATTATGGTTTTCCTGTTTAATGTTTGCTGGAGAAATCTAACTCCTCGAGTTAAGTGGTACTGCTAGTGGTTACTGGTACTGTGAATGCCTTAAATTGTGAAGTGTAATCGGTCAGTCAGTCAGGATTTGTAAAGCGCAGCTAATCACCCGCTAGGGTATCCAGGTGCAGAGCCGAGCTGCTCAGGTGGCATCAGTTGAATAGCCAGGTCTTGATCCCATTCTGAGTTTCCTAAAGGAAGAGGCCATTACAGGACTTAGCACTGTTGCTTCGGTGGATGTGTGAGGTGTTGCAAAGGGAGGCGGAGCACAAGAGTCTGGAGGGTTGGCCGATGGTCAGACTGGTTGATGTAAGCTGGTCCTTGGTTGTGCAGGGCTTTGTAGGTGTGGGTCAGCCTCTTAAATTAGCATCTCTTTTTGATGGGGAACTAGTGGAGTTTCTTCAGGTGTGTGGTGATGTGGGTCCCTCTAGTGAGGTCGAGGATGAGTCTAGTCTCCAAGTTCTGAATGGTCTGCAGTCTCTTCAGGAGGCGTGTGGTAATTCCTGCTTAGAGTGCATTGCCGTAGTCCAAGCAGATGGTGGTGAGGGCTTGAGCGACGGTGCGTCTGGTGGAGACTGGGAGCCATCTGAAGATCTTTCAGGGCATGCACACCGCGAGGAAGCAGGTGAAGGAGACTACATTGATCTGCTTCTTCATGGTGAGTTTGCAGTCCAACATGATGCAGAGGTTCCAGGTGTGGTCCGTTTGGGTGTGTAGGAAACTGGCTCTCTATATAGTGTACTAAAACGAAGTACATTGTGCAGAGAGTCAGGTAGGTCCCCATTTGGTTTAGAGAGGCTAAAGTAGATAATACTAGTGCTACATTTTGTGGTATTGTGGGCGAGCAGTTATACTTATAAGAGGGTAGTGCTAAGCATTTGTTGTACTCACAGAGGCAATAATTGAGACACACACTCAGAATGAATCCAAGATAAATTTAAAAAAATAATTCTTTTTATATATATTTTCAAACAAACTAGGTTCAAAGGCAAGCACAGTATTTCTTATGCATTTTCAAAGCTAAACAAACAGTTCAGTTGTGCGCACTTGCCCACTATACAATCCTATGTTTTTAGAGTAGCAGTATCAGAATAAGCTTTATTCGGTGAGATAATTTGCAAGCCATAAAAGCATATACAATTTAACATGTAAACATTTGTATAAGAACACAGGAGTTAAAAAAAGCAAAATAATTTAAAAATGGCCAGTGTAATCAATACAGTACAAATCTGTGCAAAATCGCAATCTTAAAAGAGAAAATTGATCCAATTGTTATCATTTTCATAGGATAGTCATGAATTAGCCGCCCGCGTTTAGACAATTATGCATTTCTTCTGTACAGAAACTCATGTAGAGTAGCAGTAAGCCGAGGTCCAATGTTCTGAACTGTTGTTCGTCGGGTGTGTCCCGAATTCCGCAGGGAGTTTGTAGCTGGTGTGCTACAGGGAAGCGGGCCCTCTAAAGACAGGCTGCACAAGGGGACTTGAGGGCAAGTTTGAGAGCTCCCAAACGGGGCCTGGGGTTGCAAGGACCTTAAGGACAAGGGACCACAGCCAGTTTCGTCGTTGGCCAGGCGAGCTGGGTGCAGAGCAGGTAGGTTGGCCGGCCCAGTGCTTAAATGTGCTCCTCGCGGTCGGGGGCCACCAGCTGTCAGGGGCAAATTTAGGACTGCTGGGCCACTCTAGAAATGGGTCTCATTTTTATTGATGTCCCTCCACAACTGCTGGACTCTTAAATGTCGGTCTTGGTAGCAGGTCATCTGCTACTCCGAGAATTGTTTCTGCATGGCTCTGGTCGGCCTTGGTGCCCCCACACTTGGTGGAGAGACAGATCTGACCTTCCAGAGCACTAGTATCTCTCGTCAGTTGCTGTGCCGGTCAGGCCAGATAGCTGCAAGTCGGTGGACAGAACTCTATGGTTTCAGTGCCTGCGGACTTCAGGGGAGTAGCTCCTCTACTCCAAAGGAGTTCTTAGGCAGTTTGCGATGGCTGGTAGTCCTCTGGGGTTCTTAGAGGCCATACAGCAGCAGGACGAGACAGTTTCACCTCCGCTGTCGAGTCTTGAACGTGGCAGGCAGAGATTCCTGCCAAAACTCCGTAGCAGGCACTCCGCTCTTGGGTTCAGCAGCTCTTCTTTGTCCTCTTCATGTTTAGGTCGAATCTGAAGTTCAGGGCAGAGGGGTGCCACCTAAACAGGGGAGTACCGGGTAGTAGCCAATGGGCTACCCACCTTTAGGGTGATAACATCCTTTATATGAATACTTCCTGTGGGAAGTGGGCATAACCTTGACCCGAGCAGGCTAATTCTCTCCAACACAAGATGGGGTATCCTAAAAAATGGGGTCCTCATCAGCTTCCCCCCCTTAGGGGTGGTGCTGGCTAGGTGTGGGCACACCTTCTAATTTAACTAATTTTCCCATCTGTCCTCCCGCCAAAAAGTGAGGACTGTACAAGGGGTTTGGCATCCTTCACTAGTTGGTGAGCCCTGGGTCGCATTTTAAAGGTGACATGGCCTTTGAAGCCTCCCGTCCTGGAAGGCAGTTCCTGCTTGGATGAGGTGTGAACACCTCCGCCCAGAGCAGGCTTTGTTCCCGGCCTTTTGAGAGCGAAGACTCTCATCCCAGGAGGCCAGAAATCTGTCTAGTGGTGGCAAGCTGGCAGAGACCAGTCTGTAACCACACTATTAGCTGGTAGGTTTTCTGGGAACACCTCTAAGGTGCCCTCTGTGTGCATTTATTAATAAATCCAGCACTGGCATCTGGGTGGGTTTATTAAGGTGAGGTGTTTGGTACTAAACACTTTTGGGTACAGTGAAGCCATCATGCAGCTGGGGAACCCGTGATAGCAAGTGTCCGGCCCATGTACTCGTTAAGGCTTCCCTGTGCACTGGTAATATCTAAGGGTTAACTTAGACACCACTGGCACATAGCCACTTTCACAGATATGTCCGCACATGCTTATAGTACACCCTGCATTAGGGCTGTAAGGCCTGCCGTAGGGGTGACTTATCTATACCACATGTAGGGCTGTCAGGTATGGCACACAGGGATGTGTGCCATGTTGACTTTTTGGTATTGTCTGCACCAAGACATGCAGGCTGCAATGGCAGTTTGCATGAGCTTGGTGAAGGGTCCCTTAGGGTGGCACAGTTTGTGCTGCAGCTCTTAGGGACCCTCTTTAGATCCAGTGCTCTTGGTACCAGGGATACCATTAACTAGGGACTTACAATGGATCCCAAAGGGTTTGCCAAGTGTTGAACAATCTTACGTTTAGGGAAATAACACTGGTGCTAGGGACCTGGTTAGCAGGAACCCAGCACACTGACAAGATTGAACCGCATGCCAGTCAAAAAGTGAGTGTGATGGGGGGTGTAACAATGTCAAAAAGGAGCACTTTCCTACAGGGTCGGAGAGGTTCTCAGTTCAGCAGGCTATCAGGAGTTGTTACACGTGGAAGAGTTGTTTCCGAAGATCAGTACTTTTGTCTTGTCTGTAGTGAGCTTGAGGCAATTGTTTTGCATCCAGTCAGCAATGCTGGTCATGCATGGGTGGACGTTGGCCGTTGTGGTGAATGGGTCTTTGGATAGAGAGAGGATGAGCTGGGTGTCTTCAATGTAGGAGTTTCTGACCATGTTGGCGGAGGGGGTTGGGGAGGGCGGGGTGATATGAAGGCGTTGAACATATTGGGACTGAGGGATGAGCCTTGAGTGCTGTCACACATTGTTCTTGGGCTCCAAAGTGACCGGTGGAAGGCAAATTCATTTTTTTCTTCTTTTGAGGAAGGATGTGCTCCATTTGCGGGCATCATCTTGGATTCCAATCTGATCCGAAGCCTCTTGATCAGGGTATAGTGGCACGAATAGTCGAAAGCAGCTGAGAGGTCGAGGAGGATCCGGGCAGTCGCTTCATCCCGGTCTAGGAGGCTTATGATGTCATCTGTGGCTGCGATCAGGGCGCTTTAGGTGCTGTGGTTTGCGCGGAATCAGGATTGGGATGCGTCCAGGAGATAGTGGTTCTCAAGGTATTCCGTCAGTTGGTGGTTGATGGCCTTTTCGAGGACTTTGGCAGGAAACTGGGTCAGGGAGATGGGTCAGTAGTTCTTAAGCTCTATGGGGTTGGTGGACGATTTCTTAAGGAGGGGCTTGACTTCAGCATGTTTCCACTCATCTGTGAAGGTGACTGAAGTGATGAATGTGTTGACGATATCTGTGAGCTTGTTGCTGATGGTCCTGCTGCTGAGGTTGAACATGTAGTGTGGAAAGGGGTCCATGGAGTGCATGATGTCTGTGAAGCTCTGTGTGGGGAGCTGGTCCCAAGCGGTGATCCAGTGGTTGGAGATTTCGACAGTGGGAGAGAGGATGCTCAGGGTTTTCGGCAGTGGCGGGTTTGGGGTTAAAATTGTTTGTAGGGGGAGACGTTGTGGAAGCAGTGCGCCAGGGTGTCACATAGTTCTTGGGAGGGGTGATGATGTTTTCAGGTGCTGAGGGCATGGCGAACTCCATGAGCTGGCTTCAGAGTTGGGAATTATATCGTTGCAGCTTGAGGAGAGTTTTTTTTTTTTTTTTAAATTATCATTTGGTAACTCATTTAAATATTAAGTTTACTAACTACAAAAGAGATGTATAGTATGCTTGAATTCATCATTAATTTTTACTAATCACTGTAGGCTGCGTTCCTTTCCATTCTTTTTTTTCTTTTTTTTTCTTTTGCTCATCTGTCATTACAGACAGAGTTAAGTCACTTTCAGATCAGTTTTGGTACTGTTCACCAAAAAAACAGAAAGGAATGTGAGGGGTATACCCAGACATGGGTCTTGAACGACTGGAATATGGCCCAAGGTAATTAATTACCAGTGGCTCTGAATAATTAAAGTCTTATCATTTATAGTTATTTTCTTTGAGTGAATAAAAAATGCCCAGTCACTTGTCTTAATCTATTTGGCTGAAGCTGCACCTCCTCATGAGGCACAAGAAGGCTAAATACAGTTTGGAGGTGCTTGCAATCCCATCTTGAAGGGTCATGGCCACTCGTTCCCACGCTCGTTTTCATGTTCTGCGTTTTTTGTCTTAATCTTATTTCATTTCTTTGTATGTGTCCTTCTACATCTGCTTACAGTGCCCTGCGACTATCCTGCTGGCAAGGGCCAGCATAGCCCATTAATCATCATTTGCAGATTTGTGTTTTCTGACAAATGTTTGTGCCCTGCGTTAGACACCAGGAGAACTAACTTATCCTGCCTGCTTGAGTGGAGGTGTAGCATTATGTTCAACTTGTCAAACGTGGGAGAAACAATACTTCAGTTTGGGGCAACTGCACATCTAAGAAGGAACCAATCCATTTCAAGGTTTCTCCAGCAGTAATGGGACTGCAAGGTGCTGATTTGCCTCGTGTTAGTATGATATCATAGGTATGGTGCAGATCAGTTTTGTGTTGGGGTCTTTAGTGCTTTCATGCAATTTGTCATGGCTCTCTTGCTACTTCTCCTCTGTAAACTGCAAATCCAGATCTTTCTTCCATTTCTTTCTTAAGGGAGTCTTCAGGGACTTGTCATCTGCTTTAATGATATCCTAGTTCAAAAATATATTGCCCGTCAGTAGCCCAAATGTTCTGAAATATCTGTGTACTGGCAAATTGATTTGTTCAGCGCTCTTCGTGGAAAACCCCCATATTCTGCTGTATTGCTGCAACTACCTCCAGAAATCCGTGTCAAGATTTAATATTTTCCTTTTATCTTCAAATTACTTGAATGACTCTCTTTTCAGGCACCTTTTGATCCAGTGTAGGCTAGTTGTATTCCATTTCTTCAAGTATAGTCTTCCACCGTTACGGTGGTTTCAGGAGCAAGCATTCTTATTCCACAATCGTGCTTGTTCCATTCCCTTAATGTTTTATTCAGCACACTTTCCACAGATATCTAATGAGCCAGGGTTTCACTGTTCTGAAATATCCTCCATGCAGTGGAAGAGATAAACAGCTAAATAAGTAGTTGCTTGTGGGATGATGACTTTAGTGCAAGGAAATTCTACTTATGTCTGAAAGGGGTAAATCACACTATCTTTTAAAGTCATATTCAGACAGTGCCCACAGCTTGTAGGTGTTTTCTTTTACTAGGGATTTCAGGTGTCATAAAATTCTTTGAGATTCCAACCTTTCATCGGTCGAGGGAGGCAGTTCAGTCTTCATTATCTTCCATCCCAATAGCGATTCAAGCTTGCTAGTGGTGTATACGTTTTTAGGGAGAACATATTTTGGTTGGCTAAAGTGGGAAAGGGTGTCATCTGCATATAGCAATATTGGATAGATGCATATTTCATGGTTCTAGCATGAGGATAAAGGTAAAGCTAACTAAAAGTGCTAAATTGTGGGCGATTTTGGTGGTCAGAACTGGGATTACATTACTAACCACACTAAATGTTGCTTAGAGCAGCTGCATAATTTACCGTGTGTTCAGGAAATAATCAAAACTGACTTGGATGTCAAATGCATTTTTGAATAAGTATTCCACTCATCTGTGTATTAGAGGCCTGTGAATGGGTGCAAACGGAAATAACTGGTTAATGGTATAGCATTGACAGTCATCTCACCAGATATAGCTTTTGTTATGGAATAGATTTAAGTTGTAATAAATGCAGATTCAACTGTTCTTTTGGGTGGATGCTCTGCTATCCAGAGAAAAGTATAGTGATCAGCTTTTAGGATGATCGCAGGAGAGCTGAGAAGGATTTACTTAACTTGGTTGTCATTTTCTCTGGCGGGTCGAACTTGCTAGGACTTTGCATGCCAACACTCAAGTGCTTGCGAGCGTGTGGTAAATGGGGATGAAACTGTACACAGCTGACTTTTCCTGACAGGAGAAACTAGTCCTGAATATTTTTTACTAGAATATGACACTTAGGACCAGTGTGAAAATGCCTCTTGAGTTCCTGGCTACATGGGCCCCGTGTCTGCGCATTCCTTGCTATCTTCAGGGACTGCATGAACAAGGTTACCACTTCTTTATTCTCCTTGTATATCTAATGTGTCTTAATGTGCCACTGTTTGATTTATTAACTACATATAGGGCAACGTGGTATCCTGGGGAAAATCTGGATAAAGATGGGCCACAACAAAAGCGATTCTCCCATGCTTATCCGTTTATAGTGGTTTTCAGCCATTCCGATTAAGTAATCATTAATTAAAGCGCCGGGACACTCTTTCTGAGTAGCCGTGCGCTATATAAACACAATATAACATAACATCAACTAATTTTGCTTTGTAGATTAGCTTTTCCCAAAACCAGATGTACTCAAACTGCTTTCCAGGTTGCTAGATGAGACCCAGCACAACATTAAAGGTCTGCTCTGGTCAATAAAAAGAATTTAGAGAAAAGGTCTGCTCTGGTGCAGTGGCAGACAGAAGCTTGCTGGCAAGGTTTGGGTGTGTATTCTGCCTGCTCACCAGATATTTATGGAGTCTTTCGGGAACTCATCAAGGCCAGCACCATGCATGTTGTCACCTCTGGAGGACAACAACAAACTGAAGGGGTATCTGCATAATATGTAGGTACTCCCTCCGTCCTTTAAAGGGCATTGTTTACCTAATGCACACACTTAAGGCCTACAACACACGTGAAGAGTGCTACAGGTGCACAACTCCGCGCACACACACATGCTTTAATGAGTTGGGTCATCAGTTATAGTAACCAACAGAAGTACAACATATATCTGCTGCCCCATTGTGGAACTACATATTTGCCCGTTTTAGGCCATGTGTAAGTAGAACTGATCAATCGTGTCATTTATCATAACATTATCCACAGGATTTTAGTTCATTCTGAGTGCTGTCACGTCTCCTTTATTACTGTTCCAAGCATTTCATCTACTTAAATCCTCCAGGCACTGCAGGTTAGATTTACACAATTTTAGATCACTCCAAGTTCCAGAGCTTTTTTCATTTTACTTTATGTACCAATCCATGTTAAGGAGTCAGTTCTTCAGCGCGACAGGCAGCGTTTTCCCTCACAATCTGGATGTGTCCCTTCGTGCCACTGTAAATCCAGCATTAAATAAAATTTGCTGTAGTTTGTTGGGCCCCTGTTTTCCCATAATCCAAGAAGCATAATCCTTGGGCAGATGCCCAGTGTTGCTGTCAGTTGATCTCCTACTTGTGTCCAAAACACATGCACGTTGGGGCATTGCTAGACTATATGGTTAAATGTACCTACAATCCAGCATCCATAGAGACATAAATCATTATCTTATTGGCCAAATTCTCACATTTGTGATCAAGTTTAATATGTTCTTTAAAGAATTTTCAACTGTACTAGCCTAAAACAAGATCATTTGACCACCTCCCTGAGAGATATCAGGACTTCTTCACAGTCTGTCTCATTAAGTGCCCCAGATCTTTTTCTCATTTATGTCCTAAGTGATCCACTGTTATAGATGTGCTATTCACAAGTGTCCTTAGAACACATTTTAGATCGAAGCCTACCAGACAGTGCGTCGGTCTGGTTTGATATCGACATCTGGGGGACATTCAGAAAGCTTCCCTGGGAATGCATTATTTCCATTGCTCTGTGGTTTATAGCTCACATTTGCTTGCTTTCTATTTGCTGCCTTTATTTGTTTTAGTCTGTCCAGCTTAAGTTCGTTCTTTCCCTTGCCCAACCCAGTTTAGTGTATTCTTCCACTAGTAATGAATTTCTGTAACCCGGCCTTTAAATCTTGTTCTTATCTTACCACATTTGCTGTGCATTCAAAGACAGACTTCAAATGTCAGGCTCTGTCTTCCAGGGGGCATGGTGTTTACTTTTTTTTCTCTGACTTCAAAGTGAAAAGATTTATGTGACCATCATGCTGGCTACTTGGGTTGTGCTGTACAATGGCATTTTTTACTAGCACAAAACAAAATGTAACTGTCTGTAAATGAACCGTGTAGATATTTCAGAACATGGAAAGCCCAAATGAAGCAAATGTTTTGATAATTCTGATGTATGGTGGAAACCAATATTTTAATATGATCAAAACAAGTCAGTACCCTGTGTGATGACACTTCCAAACAATGCTTGTGCGCTGTATACTTTTATTAGTAAAACCGTATGTGTGCAAATGTAATAATTTCAATTGAAGATTTGTTGTCTGTGATGGCAGTGTGCTTCCACACCATGCATACTCCACTTTACCCTACTACACTCTACTCTGTACCACTGCACTCCACACTATGCCACCCCACACTTCTTCACTGCCCTCTACTCTGCACCACACCTTTCAACACCACTACACTCGACGCCTCTCTCCTCTACACCACTCTACTCTGTCAATGCACTCTACCCCACACTATGCACCACTGCACTTTACTTCAATCCACTCTGCCACTTTAATCTACTTTGTACCACTGCATTCTACGATACTGCAGTCTACTGAATTCCACTGCACTCTATACCATTTCACTCTTCCCTGAAACAATCCACTCTATGCCACTCTATTCCACTCTTCGCCATTTCACTCTGCGCTACTATCTACCCTGCTCCACTCTACGCCAATCTACTCTGCACCACTGCACTGTATACCACTATATGACACTGCACTTTACGACACTCTACACCATGGGTACATTTCCCCGGGGGCCACAAAGTGCTGTCTGTGGCTTCCCCAGGGCCGTACCGATGCCAGCAGGGTGAGGGTCAGGGTTTTGAAAGGTGGGCATGAGGGACGCAAAGCAGATGCATGCTAAAGATAGGAAACATTCTTTGCTTCTTTAACTTTTGGTTTAGTTAATGTGCAAATAAAGTATATCAGTTGCACAGCTTTTTGAATGGTCATGCTTGGTCAAGTGAACAACAGCCCAGTGCTGCTGTTCACCAGGGGACCGCAATTAAAGGTCAGGAGGGCCGCATGTGGCAGTTGGGCCATAGTTTGAGTATCCCTGCTCTGCACCATTGCCCTCTACGTCACTTTAATCTGCACCACTCTATGCCACTGCACTCTACAGTAGTGCACTCTACTCCGCTGCTATCTACTCTGCTCCACTCTACGCCAGTCTATCCCGCACCACTTCACTGTATGCCACTATACTCTGCAACACTCTACTATACGACACTCCACGCCATTGCCCTCTGTCACTTTAATCTGCACCACTGCACTCTACACTAGCGCACTCTACGTCACTCTACTTGACACCACTGCACTCTCTGCCACTGAACTCTTCACCACTCTACTCTGCACCACTGCACTTTAGGCCACTACACTCCACACCACTCTAATATACTGTGCACCACTAAGTCAGTGCAATCTACGAAAATGCACTCTATCCCACTGCACTCAATGCGCTCTCTGCCATTGAACTCAATGTCACGCTACTCTGCACCACTGCACACTCTGCCACTGAATTCTACTCTACTTCAATGTACTCTACATCACTCCACGCCAATGATCTATTCTGCATCACCACACTCCACTGCATTCTGCATAGCTCTACTCTATGCCACTGTACTTTGCCACTCTACACCTTTGCACTCTACCCTGCACCAGCCCACTCTACTCTGAAACAATCCACTCTGCGTCACTCTACTGCAATCTACTTTGCACCACTCTACTCTGTCATTGCGTTCTATGCCAGTGGACTCTGCCACCTTACTCCAAACTAATGCCCTCTACACCAATCTGCTATGCACCACTCTACTTTATTCCACTTCTTTCTCGTCCACTCTACTCCACAACACTCAACTATGACACTCTACTTCATTCTGCAACACTCTATCCACTCTACAACACTACTGCACTCTGATGTTCTGCGCAATTCCCTCTACGCCACTCCATGCCACTTTTCTCCACTCTGTTCTGCGACACTACTCCACTCTACACCACTCCATTCGGACAGTCTATGCCCTCGACTCTACAATACTTTACTCTACTCTGTGCCGCCTAACTCTCCTGCACCGACACGCTGCGACGCTCTATGCCGCGACACTCTACTTTACCTCACTAACATTTAGCCTTGCTGAACAGCAGCCACGCTGGTGTACAACATATCTGAAACATGAATGGCAAAGCCAGTAGCTCTTGCATAGGTGAGACCTACTGGCTTTGCCAATATGTGTTTTTTGGTTTAAATAAATATATATTTTATTGGATTATGAAGGTACATATCGAGCCGGTGCTCGTAGTAATCTGTTGACGCATCAGATATAACCAAAGTACCTGCATGAGCGAACACATAAGAACACCTGCATAAGCTGCAGGCTATACAACATAAGCATGACACAGAGCATTTAAAACCCCCAAGACTATATAAATTAGCACATGTTCAAACACTGTGTTTTAATAGTGATCCCTCTAATGCTTAACTTTTCAATTGTGAGCGGTCCTGAATCGCAGAACCTGCCGGTAAATACCACTGTAGGGCATGTCTCAATTGTATATATCTAAACATTTCACTCTGACAGTGCATCTACTTGCCTTAATTGATAAATCTTTTAGATTAATCTTGCCAGCGATTCTTTCATTGACTTCAGCCACTTTGAGGTTGTGCCCCGCAACATTAAACAACAAGCATTGAAAATGCAATAGGTCTTGCCTTTGATTAAGTTAAAGCCATTTAATTAGCTAATGGTATTGTATAGCAAAGCAAATGGCTTTAACTTAATAAAAGGCGAGACCTATTGTTTTTTTAATGCTTGTCTTTCATGGCTAAAGGAGAAGGCATCAACGTGACAGGACAGAGAACGGCCCCTTCCTCTTCATAGCTTTCAGTGTCTACCAGCGGGCAACCACTGCAAGCCTGTTTAACCTTTACATTCTTCAGTGATGGCATCTCAGTTTACACCCTGGCTCGACAATAAGAGTCGATCGACCTTCGAGCATCGCTTTCAACACTAACTAGATCGGAAAACTGCTTAGTGGGCATGCAAAGGGAGTGCGCACCGTGAGATACAGCTAAAATATAAAGCACAGAGAGCAGTGCACTTTAATAAAATACTAATATAATTTCCTGCATATATTACATACTTTAGTTTGAGAAACCTAAATACCAGTAACGTGCTCAAATAAAAGTAGTGTGAATTTTAATGCGAGTAGACAAATGGCTCGGTGGTCAATGTAATCGATTTTGTACAAATAACTTAGAACGTTTCAAAACATGGCATTAGCCAACAGCATACAAGAAACGTTTAATGCTTTGTTTTTTAAGTTTACAATTTTTTTTGTGCTGTTTTATACAGCAGGAACTGGACCCGACGGTATTGGAGCGCTTTGCAAAAGCGCCAGTTACATTACACTAGGCTACATTCATTTTTGGTATGCACTGGGAGATTAAATGATTTGCCCAGAATCACAGGATGACGAGCCAACGCCTAGATTCATACCTAGTTTCCCAGCTCCAAAGTCGTCAGCTCTGGCCGTTACGCCACCGACCGGTGTCCCCTCTAGTGCTAGTATACTCAGCAGTGTAGGACAACAAACAACGGCGACTTCGTGTGTGAGAGGGTTGAAGGGGACTGCCAAAACCTGCCACAACTGTTGGCTTTTTTGTTAGCCCAATGACCAAGGCCCAATTCCATGCTCACGAAAATGTTAGTCCAATCTAGCGTAAAAACACCATAGAAAGTGCTTGGAAGGGGGGTGGGGATATGGAATACTACCAGTGTACAAAGTATGATCTGAAACAGGAAGATTGTAACTTTAGCACACGCAGGACACCCAGGATTAAGCTTTAGAAGGGAACAACTGTCAGTCCTACAGCTAGATATTAGTCCAAAGCAGACACATTTGAGCAGGCCTTAAGGTGCATTTCGCGAAAGTTTTACGAAAGTTATGAGGACGTAGTAATGTGCTGTCTTATTATAAATAAAAAGTGAGAGAAGTAAATTCGTACTTTAGAGAGGGCTACAGAAATAAAGGCATAAACTTGTTCATTATAACAATGTTAATAGAGTAAATTTCGAAATATATTTTCAAGATTAGTCCAAAGGATGGCTAAACGTAAAACAATAAAATGCTTTAAAATTTGGAATCGGATGTAAAGAAGTGCAGATTAATTGCAAGATCAAACCGAAGTCATTCCTTTCAGGCCATGCCACAGCTTCCCACCGACAATTAGGATTACACTTTAAAGGTCATGATACTTTTTACTTTATATCATCCGTAAGAAAAATAAATCATATTTGTTATTTTACCAGCGCCATTTTGCAAAGTACTAGACACACAAACGGATTATGTATGTGTGGATGCTGAACCTTAACATTTCGAGTAAAATGAACAAAGTAAATTCAACGTGTATATGTAACCGCAAAATATGTTTATTATCAATCTACTGAGTGCTTACAAAAAATCATTTGCGTGTGTACTAACGATGCGTCAGTGAAATGCGCCCAAAACCGATTGCCACTGTTAATCGCTATGTAATCAGAAATGGCACCAAATGTAATACTGCACACCCTGGGGCACGTGCTCCTCCTTCCATCCTCTCCAATTGTGGGTCTCCTAACATCTCATGATGTGGGCCACATCAGACTTGTTCTCGGCCTGCATCAAGAGGCTCTGCACAGCTTGGAACAAAAGGATACATACAACCTACAGGCCCCAAGGAGAATATTTCACTGGGGTTTCATAGGGTGATCTGGTCAACTGACACAGCAGTCAACAGTTATATCTTAATGAGCACTTTTTTCAAAACGGTCCCAATACAAGTCAGAGGTTAGAGCTCTGAGGGAAGGTCAAATGTAGGCTTGGAAGAAAGCGAAACAGCCGGCATGTTTGTGGCAATGAAGGGGTAATGTGCACGTTTACATTTAAAACGTATCAGAACAACCCCTTTATACTCACTGTGGCAAATGCTTTACTTTGTACTACAGTCTATCACACACAAGGTTTATAAAAATGTTTCTGTCACCAAGTGAGGCAAGCCTGGTAGTTGCTGCCTCTTCCAGACTTCACCACTGCTGTGTAACTCGTTTAGACCGACCATTTAAGAAAGGAAATATTTTCAGGTTGACTGCCATTGTTTCAAAATAAAGAGACAAAAAAAGTCTCCCCCTCCCCCCCCCCCCCCCCTCCCCCAACAAACTAGCTTTGGCAGACTTGGCAACTAAAAAGGTAGTTTGTTTATTCAAATGATAGCAGTAATTACCCCGTACACATTGTGAAAGGGTAGTTGAAAGACACGGTACAATGGATCCACGTTATTGTGAACCAGTTTATCTTTTTGCAGAGAACACTTATCGGTTGTCTTTTGTCCCTAAAAATAAACTTGGACTACATAATTAGTTGAGATACTGGCAAAAGGGCACAGCTGCTCCGAGAACCCTAAAGCCCTGGAATGAAAGAAACCATGACACAAATGGCGTCATGAGCCGGTCAGTGCTCTCAGGTTTGTTTTCTTTTCCACCCAACAGGTCGAACGCAGCCAAGAACTACAGTTTATAGTGTCATGGGGGCAGTTAGAGGAGAAAGATGAAAGTGCTTTTGGTCTCTCAGGACTCTCCAAGAACCAAATCCATTCTCCTTGGACATCTACTACACACACGGATCTACCAAGAGCAGGAATTCGTGTAAAACCAAACCAGTTAACTATCTCGGTTTTTTTCTCTTTACACTGCAGTAAGATAAAAACGGATGTAACGCAATCAGTTTCTCATTTCTAGGTGTGTGCAACGATCCGCTCCAGATATAAACGCTGAGAGCGGTTGCAGGCAGAGCAGCAATGTCCCAGAAGACACCAGTGCGCCCGTCACCTCTCTTAAAGCACCCTGAGAGGCGAGGGATGTCTGAATATACCGCAGTTCTTTAAAATGCTTTAGTTATACTATCTCAAGAGCGAAAGCAAGTATACCCAGCTGTTTATCAAGACTGGCTTTAAAGCGGACCAACCCAGTTTCTGTAGTGAGCGCTGTTCACATCAGGCAGCGGAGAGGGGGTGGAAGACTCTGCGGTCTGCAAACCGCAGCCTAATCCCGGGGCATCACTTATCTCTCCGCGACTGCACAGACAGCCGCCTTGCCCCATGCGCTTAAAGAATCCAGCGCGCGTTACTGGGAAGATTAGCGTTGATGAGCAGGTGAGGATGCGCTCACAGGAACCTCCATGCTGTGAACACATATCCAGGAAAGCTTCGACGATGCATGGCATCCTGAGTATGAAATGGTTACATTTGCAGAAAAATGCTTTTTAATCATTTCTAAGTTGAATGAAAGTTAAATTGTGTTAAGATAGGAAGTATGTGTAAACCCCCCCTGCTATCTTCAAGGTTTCTTCAATGGACTACACCCACCGGCTGATTGGCTTACTCGCAGTCTTGAATGTTAAAAATAACAAGCCCGGTCCCGAAAGTGAAAGAGGACCGCGCTGCAGCCGGAGCATGGGGATCTCTTGTCTTTATGGGGCCATGTGTTTAAACACATGGCCCCATAAAGATAAGAAAGTGCTTCACGACAGCTGTGAAGCAGGCAACCCAGTCTGGATCGCAAGCTAAAGGGCGGCAACCAAAAACCCTAATTTCCAATGGCAGGCCGCCGTTTAGCATAAACGGTGACGCCGGCCAATGGAAATGAGGGGTGGGGCTTCAAGCCCTCTACAGAAACTCCTCCTTAGCAATAAATCTCGTCCAGCGAGCTGCGCATGTGTGCAACAACGCTAGGCGAGACATAAAAATGGGGAGTTACCCAGCGGGTGCATTATTGATTTCCTTATGTGAAACCTCTTTAGGGCAGGAGGGTTTAAGGGCTGCAATGGTCGAGGTAAGCCTCCCCATGGCTTATCTGTTAGTACAGGTCCACCCGCTGGAGATTCCAATGACTCTCCACACACTTCTTCTATCTCTGAGGTGAATTTTTTCTCCCTCGTGTAATGTTCTTTTGATCATTTTGATATGATAAGGTACAAGATACAAACACCATTTTGTTTCTGGTTTATTTATTACCACGGGTTGGAAACTTCGAATTAAGGAAAAGTAAAGAAGGCATAATGGTCTCTGTGGTTAAAAAATAAATAGATATTAACCAAATATGTTAAATGCTGTTCAATATAGGTAACACTAATTCAATATCTGTGAACAGTGTATAAAAAGGGCAGAGCTGAGCTTTCAGGGATTCTAGCAGAAGAGTGGAAAATGAACATTCAAACGGCCGATCTACGATCTGCACAGCATTGCTCCGCTAAGGGGCATAAGTGCGCCGTACTGTCTTTTCTACTTGTGAGTCCTTATTGCCTGTCTACTCTTTTTCTATCATTACGGGGAAATATATCAAGGCTACTGCCTCTGAATGGTCAATTATAAGTTTCAATTTTCGGTCTACAAAGGGCAAAAATATTCTCTTAGATCCATATAAATGTAAAGGTGTTATCTCTTGTAAAGTGCTCCGTGGTCTTGCAGGTAGGCAGAGCTATTGTGTATCTATTAATTTCTCTGGAAATTTCCATAAAGGGGAATTGGGATTACAAACCAGTATCTTTTCCTTCGGATTGGCCTCTACACGCAGAATGAGTAACATTGTTGAATTGTGACTGAGAAATATAAATCATTTTTTAATTTTTTTTTTATATACAGATATCCACTTACAAACTACACATTTGGAACAAAAGAGCCACTGTATGAGAAGGACAGCTCTGTGGCAGCCCGATTCCAGCGAATGCGGGAAGAATTTGATAAGATGGGCATGCGACGCACCGTAGAGGGAGTTCTGATAGTACATGAACATAGATTACCACATGTCTTACTTCTGCAGCTGGGTACCACCTTCTTCAAACTGTAAGTTTGAAACAAAAATTTAATATCCAAATCATAATGATGTCCTTAGGCAGTAATGCCTCATCTTAATGAGTCATATGTGAAGTATTGTACAGTTGGGTATGTTTTTTTTTAACCTAATGCGATGTATTTAGATTCCATTCAGGCAGCAATGTGCCGCAGTGAACTAGTTCACATCCTGCAGAGTGCTGTGTGCAACTTGTAGGTCAAGTGTTTGAATGATAGCTGGCAAGACAGCTGTAAACTCATACAGAGATGTGAAGGTTGAATAAATGAAAGGCTTGGGTGGGGAATTCATCCCATCTCTTATTAGCAAAAGATAAAATCACTAATTCTGATTATTTTTGATGCTTCAAAAGTACAAAAACAGGGCTGTGACATAAAGAAAATGAGACCTGGAAGTATGTTAGTTGAATTTAGTTCTCGAAAGAGGGTCTCATTCATCAAGCAAGCAAAACACTGTTTTACTCACTGGAACTGATTTTTTTTTCTTTCTCCTGGCTGCAAGAGGAGTGTCATGTTTTTACCCATACCTGAGCAGTGTGACCTGAACCATACCTAAACACCAAGACCACATACCTGTCAGTTGCTTTTGTGTGCACCCTGCCATGGGCGACATGATTTTTCAGGTCCATGCCAACCAGTCAGCGCAGCTGTCTGGTTGCGAAAATACTTCTTGTGCGCATTCTGAAAGCTTCCCTGGGAATGCGTTCCACCCAATCTTTTACCATTGGCTTTGTGGTTTGTAACTCACGTTTTATGGATTTCTGTGTGCTGGTTTTATTTGTTTTAGGCTATCCAGCATGTCTTTGTCCCTCCTGTGGAGCAAATGTTGTTTACCATTGCTCCTTGTATTCTTACACGAGTCCTCCTTTCTGTAAACAGATTTTTAACTTTTATTCTCATCTTGTCACATTTGCTATGCATTTAGTGACAGAGGTCAAATGTCAGGCTCTGTCTTCTGAGGGAGCTTGGTGTTTACTTTTCTTTCCCTGACTTGAAAATGAGAGGATTTATGTGACAATCATGCCGGGTACTTGGAAAGAAAAGTTTGGCTCCGCTCGTTGCCGCTCTGCTCCGCAAATTGAGCTCCTAACTCCAGTATACAAAAAAGTGATGGATGTAATGCTAAAATTAATCTCAGCCACTGTTAATTACTCAGGACCACATCCCATTCCTTCATTATTTTACACACCATGCCACCTCAGTTTGTACTCTGCCAAATGCAAATCAGTCTTGGCCCTGCACCAGTGAGAATAGTCCATCCCGAACTGCCAAACCAGTTTCACCCTCATAATGAATTCAGTAAATTAGAACTAGTGATTTGTGTTTTTTTTTACTTTTAAGTTTTCTGCTCTTTTTACCCTTTGTGTTTTTAGCTTGTCCCTAAGTATTGTTAATTGTCATTGGCCCTTCCTACTGTGGTTCTGTTTGTCAAGGAGTTTTAATTCCTTTATATCTTATGTGCGCTTGTATTGGGGGGGGGCGGGGGCGCGGTGGAAGGGATTGGGAGAATGGGGTGGGAACGGGACAACAGGGTAGATTTGGACAGTTACTTGGCCTATCAAAGCATTTTGTAGTCCAGTTCCAACTTTACAGCACAACCTTATAGGAGATGAATGAAGATCCTCAAAAGGTGTTCCAGGTACTTTGCAGTCGACTGAGGTGCCTTTGTGATTATTCCTCGGTCCACAGATAAGGTGGGGCGACTATGGGATGATGCAGTTACTAGCCAATGAGCTACCAGGTCACCTCCTTCTTGATGACAACTTTCTGGTTGTATGTATCATCTAGCAATCCCGGAGTGCACTATTCTTCCTCCTCTCAAGATGTCGGGACCCTTCCTCAGATGTCAGGAGCTTGGTAGCCCACCCTAGAGGTGTGGCTACCTGAGGGTCTCATGCCCACAGGAAACCCAGGTTGGGTACTGGGTTTCCCTCTGTCCCTATCTACCTAAACAAAGGGCAGTCCCTCAGGAGTATTAACGCCATCAGCCCACCAAAGGTGGCTTTGCCTTTGAAGTTCGCCTTTTGGGCTAACATAAGTGGCTTCCTGCCAAGTGGAGCGAACTAGGCCTGGGCAAAAATTTCGTTCCGTTCGCGGAAATTGCGATAATTTGGCATTTTTGCGTTCCGCGGAGAGCGCGAAAATGTCAAAAATTCCGGTTTCCGCAGCTTGGCGATAATTTGTTTCTTGCTCGCGCTGTAAAATGATACATTCTCGCGCGCGCGCGATCGCCTTACCTGAATCCCTGCGTTCGCCGACAAGTTTTCTTGATCCGGTCGCGTTCTCCATGAGATGTTGTATTGTTTTTAGCCATTTGCGCTGTCTCGCGACAGTTCGCGCCCGCAGTGACGTCATGCGTCGCGCGATCACGTCTTTCTTCTCGCGATCATGCACCGCGAGAACAACTCAAAACAAGATGGCCGCGCCCGCAAGCAACCACATGGGTAAGTTGGCGACCCGCAACCATGCAGAAAATCTCGCGAACATGCCGGAAAAAAACTTCCGCATCTTCGCGATATTTCTGCTTGTTTGCGATAATTTTAAACATTCTCGCGATAATTTGCGAAGGTTAATTCCGCAAATTCCGCCCACCCCTAGAGCGAACACCTCACCCTGTAGCAGGCTGCTATTGTTCCTAAGCCTGGGAGTCATTCACACTACTCCCCGGGCAGGCAGAATGCTGTCTGTTGGCCAGTGATCATGTGACACTACTTGATAACTGGGTCCCAGAGTGGCAACTTTCTAAAAGTTGCATTTCTTTAATAGTGACACTAAATTTGACCTGGGCATTAAGTCTGGTTTAATGCCACGATTAATTTGATACCTTACAGTACCATGCTAGGTAGTTCCATTCATAATTTATCCAGGCTGAAGGGTCAGCCGGTAACACTGTCAGCCAATGCGGCTACTAGCCTTTCACAGCAAAACAACATATATGCTGTTAAGACATATATAAACTACTTGTTTTATTAATAATATACAGCTCCCTGCCTTAGGGCTCCGTAGGCCTTTCTTGGGGAGACTTGCATATCTTCTTACGGTAAGGGGGGGTCCATTAGTTTAAATGGCAAAGTCGAACTAGCAGTGTTAACACTACCCTTCCAGTTAGCAGTGGCAGGCTGGGAGTCATTTTGTACATTGTCACGCTCAGGGTGGCAGGAATAGTGTTGCAGCCCTGGGTGTACACTGTGCCTTACATGCCATAGGTACCCGTGGACTTATAAATAAGTTAGTCCATGCCAATTGGGATAGCCAATTCGTCATATACTTTGTAATGGGTTAGAGCAGTGGCACTGAAGTCTGATTAGCAGGCCTTAGTGCACTTTCAAGTTCGAAAAATCACCAGCACGTAGTCCAGATGGGGGCAAAAAGTAGGGGGATACCTGCAAAAATTCTGTTTCCTTGCATCAAGTACATAGCAGGCATGTGAGCGTAGAATGGAGAATCTGTTTGGTTTGGGTGAAATTGCCTCCATGCATCTTAGGCCCAGGTCTAGGATTTCTTTTTTTAAGCACAGCAAACAATATTCCATAAATTGAGTATTCACCTTTTTATTTCTGTCCAATTTGAGATTCCAAGCCAAATTAAAACCCCCAACTATTTCACCCCTTGAATCTTCCTGTTTTTGTCATGGAAAGGCATCTTGAGGGCATATATAACAAAAGTGATGGGTGAGTGTCTGAGGTATAGCTGAACTTTGATACCAGCCCCCTGTGTCTCAATTAGCTACTACTTCGAATTCCACCCCTTCTACTATTGTCCTTGCAGAAGATTGCCACTCCTGAGGTTTTAACTGCCATTTATTACCAGTATTGATTATAATATTGTCTGTTTCATTATGGAATTGATCCTGCTGAACAAGATGTGTTTATGGAATTCATATCTTTTATAGCAAGGGAATTTAGTTTGAATTTTCCTCCACCATGTTTTTTTGTGCCTGTACTTACTGACTCTGATTCTGCTCTTGTTTTTTGTTCTTTGTACGAGATTCCCCTTGCCGTTCATCTATCTATGTCTCCCACTGTCATGACTACTGTATCAGGTTATCCTGCCAACGAGACAGAGTCCCTGCCTTACTTCCCTAGGCCAATATTAAGATTGTCCTCTCATGTAGTAGGCAAACAGGGTGGAAATGTTGTACATATGCCCCTTCAAGGAGCCTATCTGTCCCTCTCAGATATTGAGATACTGGGGTGTGAGAACCATCTAGTGCCCCGTCCAGGCACCCCAATATTCCACCGACACCCCACTCCTCGCCTTACACATACATCGCTAGTTCTGCTCACCAAGGCCGTGTCTCGGCAACTCCTATTCTAGTGCTGGATCTTCCTGCATGCCAGAGGCTTTAGAGATATGACTAAACTGCCTAGTCATTCCAACATCCCCCAGCGGTTACTCCAGATTTCTTAAATGTCTGATCACCTTGTCTTTGGCTGCTGCTTTGCAGATTTCCCCTCCCTGTATTGTGGCTGGAAGCACTTTGTCGCCAGTTGAGTTTGATTTGCGGTGATTTCGGATGGCCTCCAATTTCAGACCACAGGTCCCTGACGTAGCTCTCAAGGTATTCACAAATCCTACCTGAATCTGATGTCATTGCGATAGCTCTGGTTTTGTAATCTTGTTTTAGCTGTAGTTTTATGAATGCTTTCTTATTCTAGAGTTGCATTCTGTTCCAGGGTTGTTCATAATCTGCTGTCCTTTCATCTGAAGAGTGTTCCAAGTCATTTACTGTCTTCAAGCTCAGCAATTTCTCCTCCCAGCTTTTTTTATGCATGTCTTTAGATCGGTTTGATGGAACCAACCTTATTGCAGACCTGTTTGAGAAAATACTCTAGGTAGTCCTGGGTAATGGTGGTATCGATCTTCCTCTCAGCTCATGGGACCTGTTGTTGTGTAGGGCACCATAGTAGGTATTTCCTTCTTTTCTCTGTTCTCATCAGCTGGGCACCCCGGGTGCATTCTCAAAGCGTTGTCCTAGTCCTTAGTGTGGGCCACAATTGAGGTAGGGCAAAGAGCTCACAGCTATAGGCCTGTTGTGCTTACCAACCTGACTGGAGTGATCAAGTTGCGAAGGGTT